>NW_027203270.1:32525000-33125000 GCF_024711535.1 Dipodomys merriami | reverse complement strand
TTTAATCACTATAGATTTTTTTACCTGTACGTCCATAACCATCTTAAAATTATTGTAATCTATTAAATGATAAATAGGCCTAACTCTTTATTTAACCAGTTACTCAATTTATTGAATAAATACCATGGCTACTAATTTGAGGAGATGGAAATGTTATAAAGAAGCCTCTGTTCTAAAATGCAGTGTACTAATAAAAATCTGGTGTCAGGAAATGATTGTTATTTAGAAGCCTGTTACTCAGAGTTCTTCAGTCAGTTAAGAAGCAGAGAGGGGAGGCTGGGAATGTGGCTTAGTGTTAGAGTGCTTGCCTAGCATGCACGAAGCTCTGGGTTCGATTCCTCAGCACCACATAAACAGAAAATGTCAGAAGTGGCGCTGTGGCTTAAGTGGTAGAGTGCTATCCTTGAACAAAAGAAGTTCAGAGACAGTGCCCAGGCCCTGATTTCAAGCCCAGAACTGGGGGGCGGGAATCTTTACTATGGATTCTGCAGAAAGAGGCAAGAGACAGGGATAGGAAGGTAAGGATTGGTGAGATTGGGTAATTTCAGCAGACTGCATCATACAGGCTGTCTCTAGTTATCTCAAACCTCACTCCCAAGGGATGGTAGGGAATGTGGATGATGGCCTGAAGGAAGGACCCAAGTGGTTGAGGAACTGACTGTGGTTTACTGATTTGCATGAGATAGGCAAGCTTAGAAGCAAGTTATGGATAGAAATTGTCCAGCCCTGAGAAAGACATCCTTCCTAACAACAAATCCCCAAATAGCACAGCACCAGAAAACAAAATGCACAGGGAATGGACCTTAGCTCCAGGAGTGCTTCTGGACAGTGAATTTCACTTCTAGACATATTTTGCTGCACTTTCTTGGTACAAGAATGCCCCTGTCTTTGGGAAACTCCTTTGAATTCTATTGCTGCTCCTCATCCTTGGAGTTTCTCCAGGCCTCTGTCAGAAATCTGTCAGAATCTTCTGTCTACAGTGAGCTTTTTCAATGGTTAAACTCTGTTCTCTCTCTGATCTTCACTTCAGGCCAAACTTACCTGATTTGCATTTTCTCATTCTGTGACTCCTGTCTCACTGTCCATTCCTATTGTCTAGATCAGTAATTGATTTGGCTCCTTGGCTTGTATCTCTTTCTTTGTTGTCTTTAACACAATTAGGAGGTTGAGGGAAATTATGTAAGTGTACTCAGTCACATTAAGTTAAACTAGGATTCCATCACAGGCTCAATCCATGGGATAGAGAGAAGCTAGAAACTGTGCACTGAGAAAGATACTCTTGGTGATAGTAAGGGAAATGAATAGAGGAGGGAAGCAATGTGGAGAGGGAGAATATTTGGAAGGTTTAAGCAACTATTTGTAGTTTTTGACTCCCTAGTAATTCAATTCTAGTAGTTTCTTCTAAAGAAACAATAAGGCTGCAGAAGTATGATTAACAGCCTAATTTTAAAAACCTATGCATTTAAGTTCCATTTTGAATAAATTAAATCATGGGGCAAGTAGAATTAGATCTTGGAACAGCAACATTCAAATTTTAGGAGGTAATACTGCACTATAAATCTTGTGAATAATTGTTTTTCTACATTTTTACATCTCATTGCCTATGAGATGTAAAATGAGAAAAAAGAAAACATGAAAAGGCTATGGACAATGAAAGACCTCCAAAAACATAAAATGACCCAAAGGAGACAAGGTTCAAAATTACTTTAAAATGTTAATTAGCATTCAAACATATATACATATGAATCATAAACACCTATACATATATAAACACACACATACACACACACATATGAGCCTATGCAGTGAAGTTATATCTCCTTGAATCCTGGATGCCATCCTAGCTTACCTGATGATTATACTTGTACTTGCTAAGCAAGGACTTTACCACTAAGGACTTAACCCAGCCCCAATCCATCTTTTCAAAATTAATATTGTTGTAAGCAAAGTTAGTCACAAGAAACAGAGAAGCCACCAACTTAAAAGGCCAAATTATGAGTTGTTATTGGAGAGCCAGAGGACTGCTGGTAGACTCTTGTCTCAAAGACCAGCAGCCCTAAATGCAGCTAGCACAAAGCTTATATGAGCCTAAACCACACAAGGTGTGTGGAATCAGACCCAACAAAAGCGTTATGCATGAGCAACTGGTTTAGGTGCAGACACTTAACCCTAATAGAAAAGCAAACCATCTAGGGAAACAATCAGGGGAAATCAAAGGTCAATTATCTAGGGGAAGCAAAGACCCTGACCCCCTACTTCAGTATGTTCTCAGGGTATGTTGAAGAGCTGTTTATTCATTAAAGAGAATAGGAGCTGTGAGTTTATACAAGGAAGAATCACCATGGGGTGGGGATGGTCAGAGAAAAGTAAATAATTACAAGGTAGCAGCCATTCACTGGCACTTACTTTGAGCCAACAAACTGTGCTAAATGTCTCACTGGCCTTTATCGCATAAATGCTCACAAGGATCCTGTCATGTAGGAATTTGATCTACACAAGACAGGGGAGGTGTGATGAGGTAGCAAACAATCCTAAAATGTCAGTGGTTTAAAATAACAAAGGTTTATTTCTCACTCTTGCTTGGTGTTCATTTGAATTTTGGCAGCAGACTCTCTCCTATGTCATTTTCACTCAGAGACATTGGTTGATGAAGTCTCTACCATCTGGAATGTAGCTGGCTGCCAAAGCTGGGGTAAGGGGAGAGAAAGCAATGTCCATCAGCTTTCGTCCCCTGTGAAGTGACCCTGCTCACTTCCACTCTGGCCGATGTACCGCACCTGGTCACATGCAATGACTGGTGACTGGAAGCAAATGTTTTGTTCTGGCAGTTATGACAATTGTAGAACCCAGAAATATCTGTGAGCGGCACCCACATCTGCTGCCATGTTTTCATACCTGGTTTTGAAACAGAGTAACTACTCTAGGACTACAATGGAAAACATGAAAGCATCTTGTTAATATCAAGTGCTGATGAAGATGTGGAGCAACTGGAACTCTTGCTGACTGTCGGCAGGCATGAAAAATGGCACAAAGACATTCTGAAAAGCAGCTTGGCGGTTTCTTTTCAAGTTAAAAATGTTTTTGTGGTTGTTGGTGGTGATGATTTTTTTTTTTTTTGCCAACACTGGAATCTGAACTCAGAGCTTCACGATTGCTAAGGATTTGCTTGCTGCTTTAGCTAGTGCTCTCTCACTTGAGCCATACCTCTAGCCCAACTCTTTTTCTGGTTATTTTGGAGATGGAGTCTTCATAGGCTTTTCTACCCTGATTGGTATTGAACCTCCATCTTCCAGATCAGCCTCTAGAATAATTAGGACTACAGTCAAGACCCACCAGCACCTGACCACCATCTGGGTTTTTACCCCAAAGTATTGACCTTCAGCTGAAGGTGACCTTGCTGCCCTGCTCCTGAGGGGGGGTACTTTCAATGTGGAAGGGCATTTCCTTTTCTTGTCACAACTGTATCAGAGACTGTTACCAGTATAGAATGTGTAGATCCAAGATATTCTGCTAAACTTGCTGCAGTGCACAGGACAGCACTCTACAATGGAGAATTGGCTGACTTAAAATGTCAAGGTTAAATTCTGCACTAAAGAAATGAAAACTTAATGTTCCTATACAAAATTTGTACATGAAAGTTTACGGTTGTATTATCCATAACCACTGAAAGCTAAAAACAACTCCAATAGTCCTTTAATCTAGTCAAGTAGATTTAGTCTTATATTAAGTTATAGATGTAGATTTAGAACATTTAGTCATAGATTTAAGGACAAAGGGTTAAATCCTTAGTCCCTGAGTAAACCAACTGTGGTATGCCATCCAGTGGAATGATATGCAGCAATAAACAGCAATGAACTCTTTTGATAAATGCAAGTGTATGAATGAATCTCACAAGTTAACAGCATGCTAAGTGGGAGAGCCCAGCCTCAAAATATTATATTCTGAATGAGTCTATTTATGTAGCCATGTGAAAATGACAATCCTATCAAGATGGAGAACTGAGCTAAAAAAAATATGGCGAAGAGAAAGGAGGAATGGATGGACGGCTGAGGATGACGAAATGCTATGTATCTTGATTTTTTTTGGGGGGGGGGTCCAGTTGTGGGGCCTGAATCTGGGCCTGGGCACTGTCCCTCAGCTCTTCAGCTCAAGGCTAGCGGTCTACCACTTGAGCCACAGTGCCACTTCCAGCTTTTTTCTTTTTGCTTATGTGGTGCTGAGGAATCGAACCCAGGGCCTCAGGCATGCCAGGAAAGCACTCTACCACTGAGCCACCTTCCCAGCCCCTGTATCCTGATTTTGATGGTGGCTGAATCCACGTGGCACGCTAAAATTCATTAACCTATTCATCCCTCCCAAACAATGAACCAATTATCACACATGCAGGTTACTTAAGTTGAAAGAAGAGTAAGTAAAAAGCCCACAGGAAAAAGAGTTGCTGAGACACAGGTTGAGAAGTGCGGAGTAAGGAGGAGGATCCAGGTCACGGTGGCTCCTGAGACAGCACTAGTCTCCATTTTAGGAAGCAGGCTCAGCACAGGGCATGCCATGGAGCTGTGAGCAGAGCATCATCGGCTGTTAAGATCCAAAGCATTTATTATTCCTACACATTGACTCTTGAAAAATGATACCTTTTCTCCTATCTCCCTACCCCCATTGGTAACTGTGGCTCTACATCTGTGTGTAAGCACAGACTCAGATCCAGGTGAAAGAAAGCTCACCTCTCTCCCCTGATCATCCTAACCCCACCCCAAACAGGATGTCCAAGGGCAAGAAAAGAGTCATATCTCCAAGTAGAGTCCCCGTAAGATCCCTAGGTAAAGCTTGGCACTCTGTTACAAGTGAGAGAGTCAGACATAGAATTTACCGTTATTCGTTGGTTCGGCTTACGTCTGCCTTTTGGATTTCTAGACCTTCATCTTGTAATACTACTGTGACATTTGACTCTAATCATAAGAAGTTTTGGCTGAGGTGCCAGAAACAAACAAACATAAAAAAAACTAGGAAGATCTGAGTGTCAGTGTTTTCAGCACATTTTATCATTGGAATCAGGTTAATAGAACACAGCACGTTGATAATGAGGTAATCTCTTGCGCTCTTGAGTGGCTTCCTTGGCATTATATGGTCAGAGGCTATTGCCATCAGCTCTGCCTTCCTCCTGACATTTTGATCACAGAGACAATCACCATGGCTTAGAAAACAGCTTGAAGGGGACTTGAGTAAAAGAGCAGGGAAAGGAGAGCTTCATTCTTGTTTTTCGAAATAATTATTCTGACACTAGATGCCCAACTGGAAAGCTGTAAATGGAATTAATAAGATGATATAGGAGGTTGGATACTACCTCCATTTGGTGGAAATGAACACAAATCTAATTTGTGGAATCTAAGGAAACATTTTCCCAGCAGAGTCATCTTCTATCATTTTCTAGAAATGATGACCTTACCTACCAAATTTAGCAATGGATGTGTAGTTGTGTCCCTGAAAGCCATAGGCCTGTAGCATTCTTTAGCTGCTGTGAGGATTTACTCATGTATAAGAATGGACTGAAGGGCTGGAAAGTGGCTCAGGGGTAGAGTGTTTGCCTTGCATGCATGAGGCCCTGGGTTCGATTCCTCATCATTAGATAAGCAGAAAAAAGCTGAAAGTGACAGTGTGGCTTAAGTGGTAGAGTGCTAGCCTTCAGCTGAAGAGCTGAGGGACAACGTTTAGGCCCAGAGTTCAAGTCCCATGACCGACAAAAAAAATGGACTTCAGAGTAGTAGCCTGGATATATTTACAGGGAATAAATAATGCATTCCGCTATATTCTGTGGCAATATCCAAAACAGATGATGCTCGTTTGTAAGCCATGGAGAGAAAGAGCTTCTGTTTTGTTTTTTTTCATTTTTGTTTGTTTGTAGAGAAGCCTTGATGAGTACAGAAAGAGAAGTAAACCCATGATGATTAACATGTGATGATTAACATGTTACATACCAGATATGATGCCATATGCGTCAAATACCTGACTTTATGTATTTATATGATCCTTCCCAATCCTGTTTATCAGTCAAGGCTATTTGTGGTCAATTTAGGTGGTGGTATTTAAAATATGATTTAAAGTGCTGGAGGATGACTCTAGGATGAACCTCTGGATTGGACTTCCAACCCCCCGCACCCCCGCCTGCCAGTCAAAGTCAGTCAGCACAGCTGCTTTTGAATAACCCCACATCTAATCATAACACCTAGAATTTTGCTGCTGAAGAACCTAGTGTCTCTACAACCTTGCTTATCAACAAAAAGAAAGCCAAAGGAAGGGGGGGGGAGGGAAAGGGCTTCTGCCTTATATCTATTGATAGAACGTAATTCATTTATCAGGGAGAGTCTAAGAAATACAAGCTTTGGGCAACACTGAGAAGATGCAAATGAGGTCAGAGCAACAATAATTGTTAGCCACCTAATATACTCCACCTTGTGAAATAGTTTATGTCTTTCTGATTCTTAATATGGAAGAACCAAGGTTGAGCGAAACTGGATAGGATTAACAAGTTGGTAAAATTCAATGAAGAGAATCAGTACTTCCATTTGAACCCAGGCTGTCCTCAAAGGCATAGTTTATCCAGTGCTTCTATTGCCCATACTTTGTCCTAAGTGCCTACATTCTTATTTACTCTTTCCTGTAACTCTGTAATGTAAGCATCATGCTTCTTATTGGAAAGGTAAAAAGAAAACCACTCTAGAGACTTCAATAATTTGCCTAAAGTCCCAAACTCTAGAATGATTAGATCCAACATACCTAGACAATGAACTGGTCCTCCCTCCCCACTCCTACCTGTACAGTATATAGCACACTTGACAATGGGTGTATAATCAGCACCATTGCTGCTCAAGACACTTCCTGAAACACCAATATTGCATGCGTATGGGGTAAGATGATAATCCGGTGAATGCTACAGTTAGCTCTTGATTAACTGTTACAGATTATTTTAGGAGCTTTAGTAGCTAAATATTCAGTGTAGTGCTGTCAAAAATCTAACACCCAGTTCTCTGAAAATTAGGCCCTTGATTTGTAGCCCTTGGTATTTTTTTGTGCTGCAAATACTGTCACCATGGCCAATTTCAGGTTACCTATATGACAGCAATCAGCTTGTAAATTTCCTGAAAATTTGATAATTGGTGGTTGCAAACCAATATGAGCCAGACTCTGAGGATGCAGCAAAATTATTCTTGTTTTCCTAGATAGAACCTTTTTAATGAATCCTTTCCAGATTCGGGAGTTCTGGTATACACTGACATTTCCAGACATTAGAAGTCTCCGGAAACAAGATATATAACAAGGAAAAACATAGGTATCTCTGAGAGGAGAAAGAAACATTATGTGTTTGGCACAACCAGACAGAATGAGCTTAGTTGTATCTCGGAGAACAATGGTTTGAGGTACTTTTCTTGAACTTGCCTGATCCTAAACAAGTACTGGCTCCTAAATTGGTCATGACCATGAGGTAAAAAAGAAAATCATATTTGGAATCATCCAAATCATCCCCCTCACAGGTAGTTGAATAATACAGACATTTCTGAGTCACTTTGTGGAATAATTTCTGTCCTTTTTACAATCAGAAGGGAAAAAAGGTATTTCCAGTCTAGTCTGTTACTAGATTTTCATGGGAATATCAGCACTAGATAGTGCTGAAAAGAAGATCCAGTATTGTCCTGGACTCTTCCTTCTCTAGTTCTTTAACATGCTGTTATTCCTGATTATGGATGCTTTCCTACTTCACTGCTGATGAAAATCCAACTTCTCCATGCTTAAATCCAATCTTGAATGAATACTTTCCCCCCAAAATTCTGTACAGTTGGAATTCATCATTCTTTGTTTAGATTCTTTATATGTCTTGTATTTCATGGTATGGATGTCCTCATTAATTTTTGCTGCTATTTGATTCTCTGACCATAGATGGTGAATCTCAGAGGGCAAAAGGGTTGTCTATGCATGTTTTAGCCATTTCCATTGTTATATAGCAAAGGGCTGGGCACATGATGATGCTCATAAATAAAAGGCTAATAATGTTAATATGTATTTAGAGAAAGAACTGGAGTTAAAGTACACTTAGAAACACAAAATATAATTGAATAATGGAGATAGAGGAAGGAAAGTAGAGAGGGAAAAAGAAGGGGAGGTAAAAGGAGAGTAAAGACGGAAAGAAGAAGGGAAGGAAGGAAGGAAGGAAGGAAGGAAGGAAGGAAGGAAGGAAGGAAGGAAGGAAGGAAGGAAGGAAGAAAGGAAGGAAGGAAGGAAGGAAGGAAGGAAGGAAGGAAGGAAGGAAGGAAGGTAGGAAGGAAGGAAGGAAGGAAGGGAGGGAGGGAGGGAAGGAGGGAGGGAGGGAAGGAGGGAAGGAAGTAGGGAAGGAGGAAGAGAGGAAGGAAGGGGGAAGAGGGAAGGAAGGGGGAAGAGGGAAGGAAGGGGGAAGAGGGAAGGAAGGAAGGAGGGAAGGAAGCAAAGAGGGAAGGAAGAAAGGAATGAAGGAAGGAAGCAAGGAAGGAAGGAAGAGGAAGGAAGGAAGCAAGGAAGGAAGAGGAAGGAAGGAGGGAGGGAGGAAGGGGAAAAGGGAAGGTAGGGAAGAAATGAGGGATGGAGGGAGGGAGGGAGAGAGAGAGGGGGGAGAGAAGTGAAGAAGAAAGGAAAGAAGTCTTCACCCCCCCACACAATACATTTATTATGTCGTCTGAAGGTTGAGGCTACATTTCTCCCCATGATCTGATGTTAAGTATATGATTTACAAGAAAGCAGGAGAATCTCTTTAGAACATCTTAGCTACCACAATCTTGTCATAATAGTAATATTTCCTATTTACAATCCCATTTTTTCTAGGGATAAACGTGTTCCCCCACAAGAAGTATTCCCTAAAGGGATTGTCCTCAACAAAGTCATTGATCAGAGGCCAAAGCACCAACCGAGTCTGTGTACCATTGCCTCCATGGTAGCAAATGGTCCCATAATGCAAACACCTTAATCACTCTGTGTTTCTCCGAGCATGTCAATAAGTGCTCATATATAATATGTGTGTGCTTACAGCATATATAATATATATGGATGTATGTGCTGTTCAGTATGCCATGCCCGAAGGAACAGCTGATTTATTGCATAGCTTTTATGGAGTGTTTTATTATTCTCAACAACATCCCATCCATTCTCTTTGCATGCATATTTTATAGCACCTTGATGGACTTATTTGATTTGACCCAGTGTTTTGATGGCAGCATGGCCATAGGAGGCACACATTAACTTACACAAATCATTTCCTCAAGTCACTTCAGAGTGTGATCCTGCCCTCAGGTGATTTGTAGACCTCCAACCCTTTCATGATGAGTAAAATAGCATAGCATGCCCTTTTAAAGCCATGGCCCAAGAAAAGCTATTGGTAATTTCTGGATCAAACAGGGCAGTCTCTTAGGAGGAGTTGTTAACTGTATTGTCTGAATTACATCATTGACTTTGTTCCATCAGCTTCTTTTCTTCGGGCTTTTAACTTCCATATAGGGAGAGTATAAGAGCATTGTGATTTTAAGTCAGCTCCTTGCATCCTAAAGATAATACAGCGATGTGTTGATTTTAACAAATACTAATTAAAGAATTATATGGGAAAGAATAGCTATGACTTGCTATTGATGACTTTTTGGTTCATTTTTGGAGAACACATACTTAAACTCCAAGGTTTACATGCCCATCTTTTTTGAGGCCCTGGGTTTCACCAGCTAATGGGAATTATATCCTAGGACAAAGATTATTTATTGGTAGAGGTTTAACTGTCCATCCTTCCTATGGAGATTTGCTTGACTTAGATGAGTCTTCATTTAAACGTGTACTGGTTTAGTGAGACAAGATCTTCCTTAAAGACAAGTAATTCATCCTATAAGTGTCAGTTTATATTGGACTGCAGGATCTGAAACACATCAACTCATTCAACACATACATTGCTTGGATGTCCAGGTTCTTGCTAAGACTTGGATTGTGCCTTGAAAACCTCTCTCCAACACCAGGGCTTACTGGGATCACTAGTATAGCTGTGAGGGGAAAAAGACACATATTCCCAGGTAGAGGACTCTCTTAAAGAGAAGTCTCCAATGAGCACTTGAACTCAAGAATTTCTACTTTAAGAAGCTCTTGATCTTTCTATGCATATTAATGTAACAATTTCTAATTGATACCTCCCACATTTCTTTGTCTATGGGAAGACAGATAGAGCAACAACAGATTCCATTTGTGCTCATTGGAGCCAGTCTTTCCAAAAACACAATGTCCACACTCTTTCTTTCTCTTGATTTTTACTCTATTCTGACAAACCGCTGCTTTTTACTTGCCTTCAGCAGACAGAGGAGCTCTGTCCATGGTTCTGAAAACATCTCCTCTATCTGAGCAAGCAGGGAAGAAATATCAAGGATCTAAAAGAAAGGTCCTTATTGAAGTTTCCTTGGTGAAGTTTGCATTGTTTCCTGGTGATCTCTTATATTAACCAGACCCGAGTAGCACATGAATAGATTTACACAGAGAGAAACAAAGTCCCGCAGAGTCCTCGTAACATCCTACATCACAAACTGAATTCATGGTGAGATGAAGGTAGTCCCTCTCCCACTCACCTATTGTTTACTTACTATGGCTTTAGTGAGTATTGACCCTTTGGTCAATAGAAGATTCTAGAAATAATTTGTAAGTTTTACATTGTGTGCCACTGAGTAGCATAAGAAAACACAATAGTCAGCTCTATCCCCACTACCCTATGAATCATATGTTTGTCCAGTGTCCATTTGTCCAGTATACATTATCTACTCATTAGTCATTAAACAGCCATCTCCATTGCTAGATCAATTGTCATTGTATTACGGAGCTTTGTTTAACCTTTATTTTGATTCATGGACCTAAAACACGAGAATAATGATGCTAAGAATTTGGATAGGCCCAAGAAAAGCCATCAAGTACTTTCCACTAGAAGAAAAAAGATTCCTATTTAATGAGGAAAGAAAAACAATCCCATGGGGAGGTTGCTAAGATCTACAAGAAGAACAAATCTCTTCTCTCCATGAACTTGAAAAGAAGTAAAAAGAAATCCATGCTAGTTTTGCTGCCCTGCTTTCAATAACAGAAGTAAGAACAACAATGATAGGTACTTCACACAGAGTGATAAGTACTTCAGGTACACAGAGTGATAGGTACTTCACAAAGATTGAGAAGACATTAAGTTTGTGGTAGGTCATATAGGAAATGTATGGTACAGTAAACCTACTTAATTAAAGGTTAGTTATATACAGTTTTTAAACAAACATGGTGAAAAAATGAATAAGCCAAAAGACATTTCAAAAACAAACATTTTAAGTTCCTATGTGCCCATTCGGCAGCTTAGTTGATTCAGAAAAGATCTCAGTCATTTCTACCTGTGGTCAATTGTGTTGAAATTGTATGTTCTGAGTATTTTCCAGCCCTTAATCTCATGAAAATATTGCTTCCTTGGTGCAAATTATGCTGAAAATGAAGTTAAAAGTTATAGTAATCCTCCCAAGCCCAAAGGGTATGCCATATACTTTTAGTGAAAAACGTGATTTTTTTTTTAGATTTCTTGGAAGACGTCATGTCTGTAGTCGAAGTTGAGCAGCTTTGTGTCCTGATTCAAAATGAATCCACCATCCACGATACTGAACTCTATGTACCCTGAGCTTTTTGATGTTTTTCCTCAGTGAGGCTCTCCTTGAAACCATACAGCTGTGGATACCCAGGGTGTACTGTTCTATATAAGATACTGTAATATAGCCAGGTGCCAGTGGCTCGTGCCTGTAATACTAGCTATTCAGGAGGCTGAGATCACAGTTCAAAACCAGCCTGGGCAGAAAAGTCTGTGAGACTCTTATCTCCAATAAACCACTTGAAGACCACAAGTGGCACTGTGGCTCAAGCGGTAGAGCTCTCGCCTTGAGCTGAAGAGCACAGGGACAGCACCCAAGCCCAGGGTTCAAGCCCCACAACCGACTGTCCATGCATTCAAGCAACTATGAGGGGGCCTTAAGATGTACTTATTACATATAGGTTGGGGGGTGGTAGGGAGGTTCTTTATTCTTTTCATGGCAGTGGGTTCTCTCTGAACTCCTTTTGCCTTCCAAGATTCTTCTAACTATCTATCTGAAAAGGTATTGTGGTTGTATTTGTAGCTTTGCATGAGGCACACATGAGAATTCAATGCACAAGATTAAATTTCTCATAAGTTAGCTTTAGGTGCCAGTTGTCTTCCTTGTTCATTAGACTTTTCTTTTTCATGCCGTGAGTATTCATGTAGTATTTACTCTGTACATTATTACTGGGTTTACAGATGAGGATCTGAGTCCCTAGATGAGGTGGCTTGTGCTAGATCCCACTGCTCAGTGGTGGCTTTTAGAGGCTGTACTCTGAACCATCAGGTCCAGCCCAGTGATTCAGGGATGATGTCCTGAGGAAGTGGACAGTGTGCATGGTCTGTGATGGGAAAGGCCTTGGCGGTGAGTACTTATGTCTGACAGGTCATTAAACCTCTTTTGAGTTTTCCCCCTTCATGTTTTATGCTGACAAACTACTGGATTTGTAAGCGGAAAGGCCATTCTGCAATACTAGGTTTTCCATTACTCTAGATGTGCATTTATATTTTTTAAGTAATGCATTTCTATTAGAAGTGATTAGCATAACAGACTGATACTATCTTAATTTTCAATTTGCCATACACACGTGTAACTTTTAAAAAGCCTGAGCTGCATGGCAATGATTAACTCAGCCTACCTTCCAATGACAGTTATTTGAGAATGATCACGAGTGTTCAACATTAACCTTCTCAAGAAAGGAGCACTTTAGATGAGAGACTGTACAAGCCTTGGATAAAGTCCAACAGAGAAGTCATCTTAAGGCTAAATGAAAGATGTCACCATTCCGGGTGGTCATTTTGAGCAGTGCTAGACCAAAAAGTAAAGCAAGAGCCAAATCTTTCAAGTGGAGAAGCAATGAAATCAAGGTCACACACTTCAGAGTTTGATTAAAAGAGAAGTCAGAAGATGAAAAGATCACCAGACACTGGTGGGTCCTGCCTGTAATTCTAAGCTGCTTGGCAGGCTGAGATCTAAACTCGGAAGCTACTCGGAAGACTGAGAATGGAGGGTCACAGTTCTGCCTGCACAGAAAAGTCTGTGTGGCTCTTATATTTAATGGACCACCAAAAACTATCAGTGAAGATCTTTGGCTCATGTGATAGAGCACCAGCCTTGAGTGAAAAAACCAAGCAAGAGCACAAGGCCCTGAGTTCAGTCCCAGTATTGGCACATGTGCACATGTACATGCACATACATGCATGCTCACACAAAAATCAGGTAGAGACTGGGAGAATGCTACATAGATGAAGGTTGGCTCTAAGACAGGTCTCATCATTTTAGCCACCAGGAACTTTCTACTAACAACCTATCACCCTTACACAGGTCAGGGCAGGAAATGCCAGGCCTGGAGCAGTAAGTGACTTCTGAGAAATAGGTCAATTTCATCCAAAAGAAGCCCCACCATCATGCATTTATTACCCATGGCAGTAAAAATAATTTGAGCATTATGAGGAAGAGTAGAAGAGACTGGTGCTTTGAGTAAAAACCTTTAAATTCCCATTTCATTAAAAATTCTCCTCTGCAGCTGGTAGTAGAGATTACCATGGTTCACCATCTGTGCAGATTAATGTTTACAGAGAGGGAGGGAGAGGGGGGGAGAGGCAGCAGATAAAATGAATAGTTTTTAGGTACAAGACAAAGCCAAAGTAGATTATCTTCCGTGTGTGTATATGTGTGCTTGTGTATATGTGTGTGTGTGTGTGGGTGTGTGTATGAGAGAGAGAGAGAGAGAGAGAGAGAGAGAGAGAGAGAGAGAGAGAGAGAGAGAGAGACTTGTTTTATTTGAATCTTGCGATTGAAGTGTTTAAGGAACACTCAGGCTTATTTATTTTTAAAGACTGAATAATGTAGAAACTGTAAATCATCATCAAACAGTTTGGATGTACATTTTATGCAAAATCCATTTTGAGGAGTCTTTAGAATCTGTTAGAAATAAATTAGGCACCTTTGGTAATTTGCTTCTACATTTCCCCTTCTGGGAAGACTTTTCTCTCACACAGTTTGGGTTCACAGGCATAAGCTCAGATCCTATCCTGTGGAGCAGTGAACAGCTAATTGCCTCTTGGTCCAAATCTAATATAGAAGGGCATCTTATCCAAAGACCGATAGCTTCAAACAGTCATCCTGGCTTATTTACCTCCCAGCAACTGGAGTTACTAGTGAACTAATAAAACAACAAGGATAGCTTCTAGTGTTGTATTCTTTTGTTTGGGTCCCTTGCTTTGTGACAGGCAGTCATGACCTTACCTGCATTGTCTCTTAAAAACTCACAGCTAGCTAGGGAAGTAAACACAGTCTCTGTTTCACTGGACAGAAAAATGTGACAGAGAATTCAAAGAACTTGCTGCATGTCAAACAATAACTGCATGTTAACATTGATATTTGAATTCAAATCTGTCTCCCCTCTCAAGCCTGTGCTCTTGTTACGCTCTATAATCTCATTCAATAGTTAGGTTATTCCAATTCTATTTGGGCACTCTCACACCCACTCTTAATACTGAGGACTCTCATTTCCTTGAAAATAGTGCTTTTCTTCTCAGTATGCCACAAGTCATCATCACCAGGAACAGAGCGCGTCTTACTTCTGCAATCACACTTGCTAATCAATTCTGCGCGACTGCCCAGTGTTAGAAATGTCTAGTTACTGATAATCTATTGACATGAGACCCCATTTCTTATTGAAATGGGCAATGCTCTCACTTTAGAAATTTTCTCCACTCCCTCCCCTTTTGAGGGTCTCTTTCTAATAACACAAGAGAGACAGGACATGTGTCAACCTTATTGTCAACCAAACAGAAATTAAACATCATGATCATCCCGCCTACTAAAGATTCTTCAACACAGTGGAACACTGGTATTGTTCAGATTTAACTTCTTAATGAACATGGCTAGTTTTGTCTCTTTATAGTCATAAAATTACCTTAAAATGTTTTCTTAGGGCTTAAAATTATTGTATGTGACTATATTTCTATTGAGCTTCAGAGAGAGAGAGAGAGAGAGAGAAAATCATTATAAACCATGCTGGGTTAGAAGTTTTTGGGACTGACCCCATGACAGAGCAGTCAGCCATCCTGAAGATGAATAATGAGTCCTAGTTCCCATAAAGGGAAAGCCAAGAATCACTAAGTATAGAAACTACCTTGAGTTCTCAGCATCAGCAAGATGCTTATGCTCTAGGCCCAGAGAAATTAACAATGGTGGTAGGGAGTTGGGAACATGGTTCAGTCTTCTGAAAAGACTGACAAGACCCAGCTGAGAACACAGTAGTGAACCAGTGTCAAAACTGCCTGCCAAGAGTAATGGCCACAAGGGACAGGGAGTACAAATGAAGATGGCGACATAGAATAGAGGGATGACATGGCTTCTAATCCAATCATTTTTCACACTGAAGCTTTATGGGTTTAAACATAGGGGGAGGGGAAATCTTTCACTCGAAGAAGCTCAGATCAGGATTATAGGCGGTAAACATTGGTCAGTGGAAGAGTCAGGAGCCAGAAAGTCATGATAGAGAATTCTGAAACATTGCTTATGTTTATCTGGCAGTGTACACTCTTGTTCTCCTTAATCTTTTTTGACAGGTAAGTTGCCCAGGGCACAATTAATAAGGAGATTAGGGAAAAATGAAGGACGTTCTGTTGATCAGCTTTGCCTCTCTGTAACAAATTGCCTAAGGTGATCAACTTAAAAAGAAAATGGCTCCTTTCAGTTAATGGTTTCCAAAGTTTCGGTTCATAATTGCCTGGTTACTTACGGTACAACATGGAGACAGTAATGTAGGGAAGAAGAGGCTTCTCACCTCATGGCAGCTGGGAAGAAGGGAAAGAGAGAGGAGATATAGAGAAAAAGGAGAAAGGAGAGAGAAAAAGGGTGACAGGGGTCAAGAACTCAATCCTTCCATGGCACATTCCCAATGATCTAACTTCCTCTCGGGAGGCTCCACCTCCTACAGTTTCCATCACCTCCCAATTGCTCCATTAGCTTGGTGTAGTGGTCACCTAACCTCATGGACAAGAAGGAGGATCATGGAGTCTCACAGGCTAGACTTTGCGTATAAAACCACTAATGAGCTGTGAGTCCATAGATAAGCATTGTGTCTATCTCTCCATTTCTCTTTAAGTGAGAATAAAAAAGGCAGTCTTATACATAGACAAGTGATGTTTAGAGTGTGTGAACTCAGTGGTTCCCTTTGCCTCATTTCTGAGGCCCTGGATGCTAGCCCCAAGGTCTGTCACCTTACGTAGCCTGCCTCAGCTCCTCTGAAGAAACCACCTCACCATAATCACATCTGTGAAATTATTTTATTTGCAGAGACAAGTCTTAGAAAATTAAGGGAGGAAAATGTGCCCCCCCATTTAGGAGATTCATTCATTCAACAGTTTTATTTTGGGAACACATATTACATTCTAAGCTGAGAGGACCAAGAGACATAACCCATGAATCAAGCAAAACAAAATAACTTCCTTTCATGGAGATAACATTTAAGCAGGAGAGGATAAACAAATTGTCAGAGGCAAATTATATCATGTTTTAGACGTTGATGAAGACACATTAAGTCAGGTGAGCATGATGGAAGACACTAGGGTACAATGGAATAATTGTGATTTTAATTTTAATTTAATATTCCAGTTACAACTCAGCAGGTTACATAAAAACCCTAGAAAATTACTATTGGCTGGAAATGACCTGAGGGGGAACTCTATCTGTGCTTATGTCCACTGTCCACTAGATGCCAAGGTCAAGGAAAACACCAGTGTCTTCTTAGTGCTCATATCTCCAGCCCCAAGATAGCATCACACACATACTAGGCTCAATAATTGTTGGCCAAACCAAACTGTACTCTGCAAACCTCTCTCAGGATCCATTGTGCCCTTTGACACCTGAAATATCAGTTTGTGTTAGCAGCTCCACCTCCATTCCTTAGTTTGACAGACAGTATGTTCTGAGCCTGCAGGTTGCTTATTGATTTCACTAATAATAAGAAAGAGTGGCAATTCAAGTGACATTAATATAATGTGGAGAGGAATGAGCACCAAGTCCCTTCATGCATCATGCTTCCTCTGCTACTGCAAGTGGAATTTGATTTCCTTGCAACAATGTTTTCTGTTTCACTTGCTCAGCTCTTGGAACTGTGAAAATCCCACTGAAAAGGTGTGAAAGGCAAAGTCAGAGCTTTAAGTAGGAGCTCACAGCCTGTTTTGTGATAGTAAGGAGTGGTGACAATGGATGGAATTCACTAAAAATAAGAAAAAGTAAAGAAAGAGAACAAAGGCTTTGAATGCTAGAAATTAATCTGCACCCCCTCCCTCCCCCCCACATAACAAAGACTAGAATTAACACAATGCCTTTGTCTTGATGTTTCTTATTCAATGCTGTTATTTACTCAATGAATATTTACTGACTTGCATACTAAACAATTTGAAGGCGTGATCTCTGTCTCTGTAGTAAAGAATTGGTGTAGCCTTTGTCCTTGGTTCCTAAGGAACAGCCATTGAATATCTGGAATTTGCTAAGTGGTGGGAATGTCCTTGATATTCATAACAAACATCTTGAAACATACACCTGTTAGTTTTTGCTCCTCCAGTGGCCCTCAGATAGTCTATGCTAACAAGATGACCACACCGAAAAGATTATATGATTAAAAGGTTATGACACTGAGCCATTTGATAGCCCAAACCTAGGAGGGAAGAAAGGTAGAATATTTAGTTCAACCACTAGCCAATGATTTGATCAATCAGACAGGCATAAAACCTCAATTAAAAAAAATCAACAAAACCCTTGGGGCACTAAAGCATGGATGAGCTTTGTTGGTGGGCAGTCCTCTGTGTATTGTTACCCACTGGTGTGCCTGAGGACTGGGAAGCCTTTCTGTTTGGAGCCCTCCCAGATTTTGCCCTTTGCAGCTTTTCTTTGGGTTTGTTTGATTTGTATTCCAAAGCAGTTCTGGGGTTTAAACTCAGGGCCTTGCGCTTGCTGAGCAAGTGCTTTACCACTTGAGCCATGACCCCCCACCCCATAGCCAGAATTTGTGGCAAACTTATCAGAAGGGAGAGAGGCCCAGAGAACTCTGAAACTTGTTGTCAGTGTCTGAAGTCTGGCCCATCTTGTGGAAAACTGTATCCCTAACTGTCAAGCTTGGCTTACCTTCAGGTAGGTATTCCTTCAAGTAACTCAGAGCCTAACTAGAAAGACAAAAAGGGAAATCACATTCCCAGGGTGGCAAGAAAGCAGTTTGCACACAAATGTGTCTTAGTGTGTCATGGGAAAGAAAGATAGATGCCATCTGCCTCCATGTGGTGCCAGTCTAAGTTTTATACTGTTTTCCCCTTGACTGAAGACCAAGAAGACATGTTTAATAAAAGCCATCTCTGTAGAAGACAGAGAGACTCACCTTAGAGAGACTCACCATCTTCAATCTCTGTCTCAGGGACCACAGAGAGACCATGAGTAGGAAGTCCACATTCTGGGAAGGGTCTTAATCCTTCACAAGGGGGAGTTTCTATCTCACAATGGACTCTGCTCTCCAGCAACTAGTTAACTAGAATCTAAAATGTCTTCTCATTAGCAAAATGGATTAAGAGACTGGAAAAACAAAAGAGAGGAAGAAAGAACAAAAGACAGCAGTTTCAAATGCTCCACTGTCATAACTGGGGATAATCAGAGGTGAGTGGGGAGAAGCAAATGAGGCAAAGAAGAGACAGAGCAGCAGTGTACCAACCTTCAGAATCATGGTCTTCCCATTTGGATGGATAGTGATAACCACAGTAGTGGAAGCTCAGTTCCTTGGGCTGTTTTCAGTGAAACATGCTTAGTTTTCATTCATTCCAAATCTCCCTGAAGGAATTATGGTTTCTATTTTCTAGCAGAGTATCTGAGATGTAGAAGGGGTATATGATTTGAACCTTCTTCACTGGTCTCGTGACTTTGTCTAAGAAGGAGATGTGATGCCTGGATGCTTCACTGACTCATGGGTTGAAGCCCAAAGAGCCAAAGTCATGGTATTGGGCGATGGACCTTTTAGGAGACATTAAGAAGAGATTAAAGTTAGATAAGGTTATGAGGAAAGGGTCTTTATCATGGAATTAGTGACTGTATGAAAGCATACTGCTTTTTTCTCTCTGCCTTTTTTCTCTCTCTCTCTGTCTGTCTCTGTGTATGTGTATGTGTGCATGTGTGTGTAGAGAAGAGACAGACATACAGACACAGACAGACAGAGACAGAGATAAAAGAAAGGGTATATGAGTACAAGAACAGGACCCTCACCAGCTCCTGACCATTCTGGACCATACTAGACCTCCAGTCTCCAGAATTATGGGGAAACCAATTGCTGTTATTCCACTACACATTATATGGTATTTTTATGGAGGCTCTGGCATATTAAGATAGCTTCTGAACCCAGAGCTCTTATACATGATTATTTTTACTTTATTGAATGGCCATTTTATCTCAGAAAACTCCAGTCAGAGTAAGAGGCACTGTCTCTTCTAACAAGTAATGATACAGCTGGAGTTGAGAGAAAGTACTAGAATTGAGACCAAAAGCAGGGGGAGGAGGGAGCAGCATGGGCAAAACCTATCTGAATGAATTCAGTTATAAATACCTATTTTAATGTGTTCTTGATCACTGAACTGCCAAAAAATTCCTAAGGGATTTCCTGATCCAATACTAGATTCAAGCAGTACTCCAATGAAGGCTTGATTAACACTACCTTTAGGGAATCTTAATTGCCTTTCTACAAAGCTGATGGCTCCTTCTTACATATCAAATCATCTGCAAAATTTTCCAAAGTCTTGATATTTATCCTAGTGTGTTCTTCAGTCATTAATCTTGGCTTTGTCTGTCAGAGAATTAACATAGTGATTAATGGTAAAAGCAAAAGGATGTCTATTGCATGTGGCTGGTGGTACAGAAAGCTCTGTTCTGAACCCTTTCTAGCCTCCTAGAGTCTATCACAACTCATTTTAAAGAAGTCATGAATCTGGAATTCTTTTCAGATGTAGCCTATGGTGATTTGTCTTTCGCTATTCACCTTTGAAGTGTCTAGTCATATACATAAGTAATCTTTTATTCAACTCTTATTTTCTGTGTATGCATTCATTGCTCACATTAGACTTCTTTTATGGAAATCAAGTCCCCCGATATGAGGGAAACAAAGCAAAGCCAGATTAATTGGATAATTTTCAAAGGCTCATTCTACATTGATTGCAGCTTTTTCCCCATAAATTTTTTATTATGCTGTCTCTCTGCCATGCCAAGTGTTGGCTTTGAAATACCAGTATATAAAGTTGGTATAGAGAAAGTTGACCCAAATCATCTTGTTTTTTAAAAAGAAAAGAAAAAACACACGTCTGCAATCATGACCTATTTCTCATTTTTCCAACTCAGCAGGTTTAAAATACAATAGAGAAGGGGCAAGATAAGGGAGTTTCTCACAGGTGGAACTTTTCCTAATGCTGTTACCATCCTTACACTTTGTGTTTTTATATTTTTTCCCTCTGTCTCTTGTGTTCTCCTTTTCCCACCTTTGCAATTTCAACACATGAATTTAGAAAACATAGACTCAAATCACAGTAACCTGAGTCTGGAAGGAACTATTATCCTTGCTGTTGCTGGAAACCCCTCTTCAAGTCCTGATTGCTTCCTTTATCTGATGAAAAACTCATTGCCTCCCAAGATAGTAAATCCTTTGCATATTTCTCTCTTCCAGAATGATTGTTCATGTTGAGCAGGAATTAATCTCTTGCACTTATTAATCTTTGTTTGGGCTCATGGGCCTTGCAAAGTATGCTCTTTTTTCATCTGCTTCAAGCTCTGAAGGGTAGGTTAAACAGACTTCACCTGCCCCTTCTCCTTCTCCTCTCAACCTTCTCTGGCTAAAAAGAATGTCTTGTCTTCTCTTATTTAAAAAAAAAAATTAGGAAAATACTGGCTCATGCCTGTAATCCTAGCTACTCAGGAGGCTGAGATCTGAAGATCTGAAAATTACTATTCAAAGCCAGCCCAGGCAGGAAAGTTCATGAGACTTTTATCTCCAATTAACTACCAAGAAGTTGAACATGGAGCTATGGCTCAAGCGTTACAGCGCTAGCCATGAGGGGAAAAGCTAAGGGACAGTACCCAGGCCTTAAGTTCAAGCCTCATTTTAAAAAATGAAAAAAAAAACCAGAAGGAAAACAAAACAATACAGAAAAGGGCTGATTGTCTGAGTCTGTTTTTCTAAGTCTCCCAGTACATTTGGTTTTCTTTTCTAAAACAACTCTACAGGAAATGACACAAGGTTTTCACTACCTCTATGAAATATTCATGAACCACCTTGGTCCAAATATGCAGTTCTCAGGTGATCTGGCTTAATAAAGTACAAAGAGTTTTCAGGCAAGTGTGATGAGTTCAGTTTCTAGATTATTCCTCTCAGATCTCTCTTTCCCTCTCTTTCTCTCTTTCCCTCTCCCTCTTTCTCTCTTTCCCTCTCCCTCTTTCTCTCTCTCCCTCTCTCCCTCTCTCTCTCCCCCTCTCCCTCTCTCCCTCTCCCCCCTCTCCCTCTCCCTCCCTTTCCCTCCCTCTCCTTCCCTCTTCCTCCCTCCCTCCCTCTCTCCCTCTCTCTCTCTCTCTCTCTCTCTCTCTCTCTCTCTCTCTCTCTCTCTCTCTCTCTCTCTCTCTCTCTCTCTCTCTCTCTCTCAGCAGAGAACCCATGGAGCAGGCATTTCTATCTTTGATTAAAAAGAAATACTGTTCCTGCTCTCTGCCAAGTCTGTTAGTGAAAGCGGTGGGTCTGTCAGAAGACAGGAACTGCACCAAGAATGTCAACAGGGAGACCGTAACATAAAGCATGAGTAACTAGCTATTGCACAGCTGAAAAGACAGAGATAACATTAAGGTATCACAGAGGTGTCGACTCTATGGAACAGATGCCACTCTGAGGGCAAAGAGAACAAAAGGAAGAGATGGGAATTGTTAAGTCTCAGATTCAGAACTCTGACAAGTTAAGTGTTATCTGGCCAGTGCTGGTACCGCCCCCCCAGGCTGAGAATACCCAAATCTTTGAGATGCCCCTGAAGGTGTTGGTATCACCCTGATGGCCTTGAATAGACCGGTTCTACTCCATTGGAGAAACTGCACACTGGATTCAGTCGCTGTTCTAGGACAGAGCTGCTGCTGCAAGGCTAGGAGCACCAGCAGACATCAAGGGTACCCAGTCTATTTCTTCCGGTCTCTGACTCCCTTTCGTGCCTCTTAATGGCAGCTCAGTGAGTGGGGCTAGGAGGAAATCCAATACTGAATTCAATATTTCATTCTCTAGCCTCTTCTCTTCCCTCTCCCCTCCCCCAAACATCGGCTCATCAAGGTGGCTATTGTCAGTTAGGTGTGAGTGGCTCATGCCTATCTTCCTAGCTACTCTGGAGACTGAGATTTGAGGATCACAGTTCAAACCAGCCCAGGTAGACTCTTCACTCCAAATAACCAGCAAAAAGCAGGAAGTGGAGCTGTGGCTCAAGTAATACAAAAAAGCTCAGGGATAGTATCCAAGCCCTGAATTCAAGCCCCAGGCACTGGCTGGTGCATGCAAGGGCACACACACACACACACACACACACACACACACACACACACACAGAGAGAGAGAGAGAGAGAGAGAGAGAGAGAGAGAGAGAGAGAGAGAGAGAGAGAGAGAGAGAGAGAGAGAGCTAAAGGGGAATGTGAGGACTTGAGTTCAATTCCAGTACTGACACCAAAAAAAAAAACCAAAAACAAAAAGAGGCATTTTAATGGAGGTGGCACATCTTTGACCTAATGTATTTATATACCATAGATGGATAGATACATAGAATGTTGATAGATGTATTGATAGCTATGGCATATATAAATACATCAGAAAACATCTGTAACCTGCTCTTAGTTACTTTGTTGAGAGTCTAAGAGGAGGAGGAATCTAATCCTCCCAACTCAAGGTCACTGGGAACCATATGACATGGCTAAGCCAGGCATGGCTTAGTGGGACTAGCGGAAATGGACAATAGCCACAACCCTCTCTCCCCCATCCCTTGGTTCTTTGCCTCCGATGCGATTCACACAGATCTTCAGTGTGGAAAGATAGGCCCGCCTTCACCATTGTCAGAAGACAGAGTGTAAACTTGTCCCACGCTTTGCAGTCAGACTTTTCAACCACTCAATTTGCTGGGCATTTTAGTGAAAGAAAACAAGAGCTTGCTGCAAATGAGGCCTTAGGACTGGTGAGGCGAAGAGAATTGCCAATCTGGCTGTGTTGGAGCCTCTCTGTAATTGGATGGTTCTAAATAGGAAGGACTAATTTCATGGGGTCGATGCTAGGTCCCGTAAAAGCATCCAACCATTTAAAAATTAATGTTTGGTGAGTGCAGAAATCTGAAGAGACCCAAAAGGTCTCAAGAGACCCAAGGAAAGGTTTCCAGAAATGAGGCTGGAAAGAACATGAGGATGAAATGGGATATGTCTGTAAAAAAGGGAGGAGAGACATACAACATGTTCACTTCTAACAGATCCGAAATGAGTGGACTTTGTGTTCTATAGGCTTACTCCTTTTGCATTCCTCAAGCCTGCCTATGGTCTTAGACAAATAATTCCTCACCTCTCACCATGCTACCCTGGACTTACCCAATCCCACTTGTTTGGCCTTTGAAAAAAAATATCACATTGACTTTTACATACATACATTCAGGCACAGGAACCCTCAGAGTTCTTAAGAAAATGACCAATGATGGTCTTGTCTCCCCAGTAGTAACATTTATAAAGCAGCTGACCCTGAACTTCTTTGCTCAGGGCTGGCACTGTACCACTTGAGCCACAGCTCCACTCTCAGCTTGTTGATGGTTAACTGAAGACAAGAGTCTCATGGATTCTTCTGTCCAGACTGGCTTTGAGCCACAATCCTCAGATCCCAGCCTCCTGAGTAACTGGGATTATAGGCATGAGCCACCAGCACCTGGCAGGAATTAAATTTTATTGGACCCTTACTACAT
Source organism: Dipodomys merriami (assembly GCF_024711535.1). Lineage (NCBI taxonomy): Eukaryota > Metazoa > Chordata > Mammalia > Rodentia > Heteromyidae > Dipodomys > Dipodomys merriami. Next base: position 33,100,879 of record NW_027203270.1, on the reverse strand, counting down.
AATCCCCCTTTGAAGACGGGCAAACAGACTTTGAGGGGTTAAAGGACCCATTCACCCTGGAATTCGAGAGAGCTCTAGGAGTTAAACACAGCATCTCTCATTCCAGCATCCACCTTCTCCATCACTTTGACTTCTTTTCAATAGTCATCGAAATGATTTCAGTGTGATGTTCTTCTCTGTGGGTTTGCCCAAATGTGCTAGTCATAACAATTTACAGCATTCCAGCAGAAGCAGGGACCAAGGCACATTGGAGCCAAGTGTTTTAATAACTTCTTCCGCTAGCAGTTATAAAAATGTAATTGTTGCTGCAGGTTCGAAGAATTAAAATATGGCAAGGTAGAAAAGGAGCTCTTAAAGCCGGCTTTTGGAACTAGGGCTTTGCCCTTGTAAACAACTTTTATATACCCCTGTTGGAGTGCGTATAATGAAATGACTAACATTTTCATCTGGAGCCGGAGCTATTACGCAGCAGCAGAGTGTTTTGTAGCTTGAAGTCTGTTCAAGAAAACACTGCAAATTGGTGGGATAGGTAGGCTTGGGGGACTCCTTGTCTCTTTGTTGGCACATTTCCCTCACCCTCCCGGTGGGAATGGTCCACAGAAAGCCAAACAAAGTAAGAACACCACGTTGGCGACACCCATGCTTTCTCAGCATAAAAGAAAGTTCACAGACACTTATTTAATACCCGTATTTCTCCCTTCGATACCAAGGGCCTTTCACTCTTACTGTCTAAAGCAGAGCGCACATGGTTTTCTGTATTTTTAATGTTCTACAAAGAAGAGGATTCACATGAATCGCATTTCTAACAAAAGGTGTCCAGAGGGGTATGCAAAGATTCTGGTTCTACCTACTCTTGCTTCAGAGTTCCCAGGAAAATATTACAGTTGCTGAGCACAATTACAAAAATTCCCACCGTGCTGCCACTATTCACTCAGGACCACTGTCCTGAACTGCGGATTTTATCTAAGCTGCTCCAGACACCCGAATTCCCACTCTTCTTTCTCGATATGTTGTTATCGGCTGTTCAAATCCATCTAATTCTCCCCATCTACTTCAGCTTCTCCAGACCCAATCTCTCCTTGTTCCTCTATCCCAGCGATCTGCACCGGTAACCTGGGAGTGAGGGAACTCTTATCTCTCTGTCTTCCCAGGCAGCATGTGGACCCACTGGGGAGAAGAATTGTGGTGTCTTCATTGTTGCATGCCTCCCAGCTGTGGGCCAAGTCAAAGGATGTTCATTGGAGATGAGCGTTTCTGTTCATGCTGCCCCATCACGGTTCTGAATTCTCTCATTAGTTGTTGGGGATTGGTATGTCTTGTCATTATTTTCATGCTCCCTGGCTGCCACTTTCTGTCCTTTTTTTATCAAGCATTTCTAGATTCCTTGTGGTCTCACATTAAGTATTCAGGGATTCGGAGGAGTTGTTATCTTAGTTTTTTCTAAAACACCTCGCTCATCTATTTTCCTATGGGTGATCCTTTAAATAATCAGAATTCACATCAGAAAACTAAGTGTTTAGAATGCAGAGTTTTTAACCAGTGCTACCACATGGAATAAACATTTCTAATACATTATATCTGCTTTCGGAAAACATGTTTTATAAAGCCTATTGGTTCTTGTACAGGGAAGGAGCTCTAGCAGTAAAGGACCCAGGCTATTCGAAAGGGAAGCCAAAAATGCCCGACGCCCTGAAAAGTCCAGTTTTCTAATATTATCCCAGCTTAACATTCACACATCTCCCCAAATCACAGGGAGATGCTTGTTCCAAGTTGGAAGAGCCTTACACTGTCCTTCTTGCCCTCTCTTTGGTAGATGGGGGGAATCCACCTGCTTACATACTAGAGATAATTAGGGATCAAATAGAAGCCAGGACACAAATCTCTGGGCTCCAGGTTCATTGAGCTTTCCTTTCCCGAAGACTCGTCTCAGTCTGCACTCATTTCTCATGCAGTCCACATTTTGACACTTTACGGAATTAGTTGCAAATATTCTCCTTGCCTGTTCTTACTTTAGATAGCGCCAGATTTCAACACCATTAAACTTTTCCACTCCATAAGTGATGAACAGAGCAGCCAGCACCTAATTGCACAAGGAACATTCCCTGCCTGTGTGGTTCTTCAAGCCCTTTGTGGTCCAGGCACTGGTTCTTGCCTTATTGCTTTGTATTTCTTCTCTTCTTTGCTGGAGGAGTGGGTGCCAAGGTAGAAGGGAATGCTAAATATTTGTTGGGTTGTCTGTACATTGGTATCCTGTGCTTTGTGTTGGCTTTGGCCTCCTTGAAATTGAAGTGCTATCTTGTACTATTGATTGTTTAATTGACTGTTTAAACTATTGATAGTTTAATTCCCAATAATTTTTTAAATTTCTTAGATGTTAGCACATACTACAATCTTGCCATTGTGAATATGATAGTTCAAGTTTTACAACCTCCTTTCTTATAGACTATCCATAGTGAGTCAAGCCAGGTAAGCTTAGTTGGATAACTATTTTACACCCTCTTCATAGCTGGCTTAAGTTCCAATCTTTGAGATGAGGGGACTAAGGAATAGCAGTTACCTTACCAAGGTCACAAAGAAGTAGGATACAATCCTATCCAGACCCAGTGATTTTAATCCAGAACTGAGTTCTTGCTACTTCTCATCCAGCTCGAGTTTTTTCTCAGTGTCTCCCAGAACCAACCAGGTAACTAAATTGGCCTCATGAGAATAATCTCTGTGTTGGCCTTGAACCTTCATCTGTAAAATGGTATGTAGAACATCTGTGAGCGTTAACTGAGCTGTATACAGCCCTTGGATCCCTGACTCAACATACGCTGAGTGTAAGAAATATGAGTGACCACAATATTCCCTGGTTTGCTGAATCCCCAGTGACATCATTTGAATGTGCTTCAGTTCCTTCTATCATATTCTTTCAATCATATCATAATCCATGTGGCCAAAGGCTCTGTATTGCCCTGTGTCATCTGCCCCCTTCTGAGGGAGAAGGGGAAGATATCAGCAGTGGTTTGATTGGAGCTTGTCTTCCTCAGAGGTGAGGTCCTTAGAAGGGACTCCTCAACCACCTTCTCTGTTCTTATGTGTTTCTCAGACAAAATTAGATCTGCCTATAAGATGAGCCCATGAGAATACACATGCCAGCACTAGTCAATCCAAAAGCATTATGGCTTGCTGCCCATTTAAAGCAGCATGGAAATGCATTTTTCTCTTCCCTGGAGGAACATTTTTCCAGCCACAACTCTTGCTATGACTGACCAATATGTGGTCTTCATTCTGCATCTTCTGAATGACTAAAGGGCAGTCTGATCTCCTAAAAAATTAATAATGCTCAACAGAGGGAAAGCTGATGTTACCCTTGCTGTGTGAATACATTTTCCTGGGCCTTGGTTTCTCATTCTGGACCACAGATTGTCCAGAGTCACATTCTTGGGAAGGATAGTGGAAGGACACTATTGACTAATCCAATGGACCACGTGCTCCCTTAGAATTTTGTTGGGAAGAAGAGTCTCTTACTCACAGCCAAGTGCCTGGAAGAAGAGAGTCAATATCTAAAGTGAGCCTGAGGGCAGATAAGAGACTGAGTCAGGCAACCCTCAGATGGACACGAAGAGATCATTGTCCTGGAGAATCTCAGTTCCAGGAGTGGAGAGGATCATGGGTTGGAACAAATGTGCCAAGTTCAGAATCAGGGGAGAAAGGCTCTGTTGGGTTTGGGGTTGGGTTGTTAAGTTTGGAGGTGTTCTAGACAAGCTGCATCTGCTTACAGAGTTCAGTGAAAAGACACTCAAAGCAGCTAGTGCTCCCTGGAGCATGAGTATGACCCAGGGAGTAAGACCAGTGTCAAGTTTTAGAACAACAAAGGAGCTCCAGGGCCCTGCTCTGCTAGCCAGCCATGTTGAAGCGTTACCACAATTCCTAGCGGTAATAGACTACCGCAGTATTTCACCACCCCACTCCTTACCTAGCAATTTCTGTAGGATTTATTTTACAGTTAAATACAATCACCAGGACCTTTTAAATATTCCCCTTTTATTAAACAACCAGGGTATTAGCATTCAGGTTAATGTCTTGCAATAAAGTAGGCTTAAGCTCTAGTGAGCTATCCACTTAGTCCCTTTCAATTTTTCCAAGGACAAGAGAAAGCCCTCTTCTACTTTTAAAAAGAACTTCTCTTCTCACTTAAATAAAAGAGGTTATATTAAGATTGCTAAAATAAACATTGGTGGGGGGCTGTTATTATTATTTCATTTGGTTGCATGTTGGAGTCAGAGTCTCAGTACAAATAGCAGGCTCCTTCCTCTTCCTTTGAAGTGTTAGGGTTGCAGGCATGTGACCACATACCCAGTCTTAAATTAAATGTTTGTCCATTGTTCTCCTAAGGATTAAAAGAATGGGTTATATTTAAATTACCTAATTCACATGATGTGCTAATAGCCAATTTTGAGATACTAATACAAAAACTTCATCGAGTGCCTGATTGGAAACATTGGGCTAAGGGAACAAAATTCCTTACCTTGTTGAGATCTTACCTACCATCTGTAAGATGAATAAAACTACTCTCACTTCCCATGCAATAGAAATGAATCTAGAGATAGACAGATTCCTCAACACAATATAGTTCTGGAGAGGCAGCCCTAGAAATTAAATATAGATCCTTGATTCTAGAATCCAATGACTTAATGCACTCAGCATTTGGGTTCAGGCCTGTATTTGAATTTCAGGTGTGTGACTCCTGGAAAATTACTTAACCTTCTGAGTTTATAATCAAGTAACTGATTATCCCTGCCTGAATTTCTGCAATTAATAAAGTTGGTAATACACCAACCTTGTACTACATCCCTAAAATAATGAACCATTTTACTGCTTAAAGAGTGAGCCAGAAGCTGGTGGCTCAAGTGTGTAATCCTAACTATTTGAGAGTCTGAGATCTAAGGATTGAGGCTCAACAGTCAGAGCGGGCAGCAAAGTCCATGAAACTCTTATCTCCAATTAACCACCAAAAGCCACAACTGGAGCTTTGGCTTGAGAGATTGAGAACTAGTCTTGAACAAAAAAGGCTCAGGGACAGTGCCCCAGGACTAACAAAAAGTACACTGTAGTTGTAGACAGCCACCTACCCTCCTGTATGGTCACCCAGAGTCAAGTGACAAATGTGCTTCTTCATGACCAGAATTCTGACTCTGGGACTGGAAGGCTTCTGGGTTGCTTTAACCAGGTCCTGGACAGACAATAGTATCATTATATTTCTGCTACTTAACGAAATGCCCCAATCAAGGGCAGCAGATAAAGACTTCCTGTCAAATGAGAGCCTTTTGTGTGGATTCCTTGCTGACAGCCAGATGGGAAGGTTTTCTTCCATTTCTCAGAAAATAAGAAGATTTGAGATGGTACCAAGGGAGGGAGGGTGAAGGAAGGGTCAGTGACATGTGAAGTTTCATGAAATCAGAACCTTAAAATTAAAGGTTTGGAGGTATTTGGCTCAGATTTCCAACCCGAGGAGAATGAAATGAGGCGGCGGCACTGCCTGTGAACCTGAGAATGGCATAGCTCTTATTTGAGCCCAGGTTTGGCCAAGTTTACCTATGGCTTTTTCCTCCTGCCCACCTTCCCTCTTCCAAGATTAGGGCTGCCATGTTGTACATCGCCAGGGAAACCTTACAGGGTACAAGCTGTGGGACTGTCCCCTATATGATCTGGGAAGCTGTGTCCAGCCCGGAAGGTAGTAGTGTAGGCATTAATGTAGTCATATAAGTACAATTCGGTGACATCTCCCAGGTGGCACAGGCTGTATTGAGGTTTGGAACTTGGTCTTCTGCCTCCATGTAGCTTACTCTTCCCAGACTGCATGCTGCCTATTCATCACAGGCCTCTGTGAGCCGAAGGAGTGAGAACTTAGTACAGCCTATTCCAGAGGATTCATCAGAGCAGGCACTGGGAATAACATGTAATTTGTTCCTTAAACCAGGGGATCTCCCAAAGGCTGTCCATCACCCTTCTTCACAGAGGCTTCAGCACTCACTACACTCCTGCAAGCCTTTCTTTGGTACAGACAAGCTACCTCCTTCTATTCATCACTACAAAGGCTCTGTAAAGTCAAGTCAGAAGAAACTGGCTTGACCATCTTCACTCATTAGATCTGCAGAGATGCAGATTGTAGCTAACCCATGGAACCAGAAGTTAAGCCCATAAAATACAACTTCATGTTCACATATATTAGAGCATGATTGGAGTTTGTTGTAACCTTTACTCGGCACTAGCCGTTGGAGGCCCTTGATTCATGAGGCTCTCACTCCTGGGCAGAATCTACTGCCTGGGTCAGGCTCCAAGGCTCCCACCTGCAAAGTGGGACAGAGACACCTGCCTCATAAACATGCAGCAAGACATCAGAAGTGAGATAATGAATGTAATGTGTTTAAATGAGACCTGGCCTGTCAAGGAATGATCAGGAAGTCTTAGGGCTGGGGATGTGGTAGTGGTAGAGTGCTTACGTAGCATTCATGAAGCCCTGGGTTTGATTCCTCAGCACCATATAAACAGAAAAGGCCAGAAGTAGTGCCATGCTTCGAGTGGTAGAGTACTAGACAATACCCAGGCTCTGAATTTAAACTCCAGGACTGGTGGGGGGGGGGGGGAATTAAAGAAATCTTGGTCTATTCATGACTCACTTGTTATCTGACTAGAATGAATGTGATCCTATCTGTTTTTTTTTCTGCTTGCATCCATAGGTGTACATTCTACTTATATATGCTATACAAGTTTGATGGATTCATCCAAGTCCATTTGACCAACATGAGTTAAAGCAATAAACTATTTCTCCATGTTCCTCTATTTTATATACATTATGACTCTGGGCCTGAAACGTAAAATTCAGGATAGATTTATATATCTGCTGCATAGCTTATTTTCATAGAAATGTTTTGCCAGGCACCTGTAATACCCTGATATATGTGAGCCGTTTTCTGAAGTTTATTTCTCATAGATCTCTCTTAAATTGCATGTGAAGTGACATTTCACGGCTTCACTTTTGTCTTCATGGCAGAGCCCCAATTTGCATCTCCCCTGCTCACAGCATGTGTGTTCGTTCCATCCTTGATGTGTTGCTCAAGACCCCAGTTTGGCCTCTTCCCTGAAAAAGCCAATCCACCTGGGCCTGACTTGTGGAAATGAACGTAGGTTATTCAAATTCCATATTCAACTTGCTTTGGAGTGTTGGTGTCAACAGAGTGCTCCCATTCTTGGGAGCACTTCTTGCCCCTGCCCCAAAGGGTTTTCATTGACAGAGGTCGACTTACACGTTCTGACCGGTAATTCTTTTCAAACAAGATGGAACGAAATGCACATTCACCGAGTACCGTGTACAAGGGAGATATTTCGCAAATCCATATTCCGCTAAAGACCTGCACATTTAGTGCTATTGACCTTATGAAGGGAAGTAGTTTCAAGATGATTAAGGAAACTGACCAAGGTCACATAGCTAATGAAATGAGTGGTAGAGTCATGAAGCCACGTCCACCAGCATCCAAGGTTCACAGAGGAATCCCAGGTAGGCAGAGGGCAGTGTACCAGCTCCTCTTGCTATAGGAATTCACTCATTTGAACAAAGATTCATTTATTAAGGGTGTGGCCTAAGTGTTCTACACTATGTTAGGTGCTGTATTTAAACCAGCCACGGCCATGCTTAAGTTGCAAAGGGATGTCTGACCTCCTCCTTCTCCTGTGAGGCCACTGTAAATGAATACTTAGCAAGAAAAAGAGATGACTGATGACTCTCTTCTTGTATTCCCATTTATCTCTGGCACACAGCAGGAGGATGGAAAGCACAGAGAAGGTACTTCCTGGACATTTGGGAAGGAATCAGCAAATGGATGCATCTACAACTACCCTAACAAAAAAATAAAGTATATTGCACCTATTTACTTAAGTGCCTGTGCTTGCCGCAGGTCAGTACTTTGTGTGCCTTGTCATCTGTGTCTGGCATATCATTCAGTATAATCAGGAGATTGGCCGAATGATTATCTGAATGAGAGGATAATCTACAGCATCAGGTCAATTTGGGCACAATTAAAAGTCATCGCCAGTATCACAAGTGAAACTAAAATAGAAATTGGGGAAAAGGGAAGAGCACTAATCTCAAGTGATATTTTAAGGGGACACCCAAAAGACTTAGCAGTCGAGGTAAATGTTATTGTAATATAAATATCATTTTGCAATAGTTTCGATAATCAAGATGGGATCCGATAGAGCTGAGATGGTACATCTCAGTGTCTTAACCCAGCGTGAAGAGACATGACCTAACCTTTTTATCTCTCCCTTCTTTCTCACATTCATTTCTACCTCTTTACATCTTTCCTGAAAATATTACTTATCTCGATGAAATTCAACATGTCAAATCTTTCACCTCACTCTCTAAAGCCAGCAGTTACAACTAAAATTATGTGAAAGGTACTTTTTGTGTAAGAAAATTCGCAGAAAGCCTACCAAGGCCTTTCATGCCCAAATCGTGATGATGATCTGTGTTACAGGTACAGCGATGGAGCCATGAGGAGGCAAAGCTGCCTTCCCAGAGGGTTTTATAAATGGATTGCAGATGTACCCAAGATAATGACTTTTGTAGATTCTAACAGGTGCTGCTCAGAATCGGGGATTACACAGGCCTCAGACAGCCTTCTCCAGCCAGAATCAATCCCAGGCATTCACTCTGGTAGACTGCACAAACGCCATCTTTGCACGACTGGGTACGTTATAAGAAGCAGCATGATGTTGGGCACTGGTGACTCACACTCTTAGCTACTCAGGAGGCTGAGATCTTGGGATCACAGTTTACAAGCTACCCAGGCAGAAAAGGCCCTGAGATTCTTATCTCCAATTAACCACCAGAAAACCAGAAGTGTCACTGTGGCTTAAGCAGTAGAGAGCTCATCTTGTCCCTGAAGAACTCAGGGACAGCACCCAGGCCCAGAGTTCAAGCCCCACGACCGACCCCACCCCACCCCCCAAAAAAGAAGCAGCATGATCTTTTAAAATATAACATCCCTGCTATCCCCTCGCTGACAGCAATTGTAAGATGCTAACAACTGTAAGGCCAACCCAACCTCAAATGAGACCAATGTGAAACTACCATAAAGGACTTTGGAGAAATGTTTGCCTTTTTAAGAGATTTCTCCAAGTGAGAAGCAATCACAGTACTCAAGGTCTGACGATAGTATTCTTCTAGGCTAAGAATTTTATCTGCTTATGGAATTATTTGGATCAATGGATTAAGAAGGGAAGGGCTGATGTAGTGCAGCTGATGAGGTCCATACACTGCTTTTCATTCATAGCTTCCAATTAGTTTCTAATTGGAAATGTTTCAGGTTTATTATCTAACATTCAGAATCCACACAGTCCCACATTCTACAGGTAGGACCTGCCTACCCGTTCAGACAACAGTGACCATGCTTAATCAATTGCATTCTCAAACACAGTACATTTTATGCAAGCTTACTATATATATATATATATATATATATATATATATATACATGCTGTGATAATTGAGGCAGGTCAGCCATCGGCTTCCTTGCCATTCTAGGGCAGAATCTAGACTCTGCCCTCCATTGTTCAGGAAAACAAAAGGCATCTCCCAAACACAGACACAGATCGGGTTTGTGGTGTTCTAGAAAACTCGTCAGCATTGTGCTTTTCTTGAAACGTTTGCAGTTCAAGTGTCATGTGCCACTTTTGAAATCAAAATTCCATAATCAGCTCTAGTAAAGAGTAAAGCATCTCCATGGCTAAGACTGCTGAGGAATTGCTCTGAAGTGGCAGAATCTGGTGCTAGGCTGCTGGGGTTTGAACCCAGCCTTGCCTCTGTTTCTTAATGTGTACAATGGGAACAATACTAACATCTACCTCTTGAGGGTGCTATTTGGATTTAGTGAGCTAGTATTTGTAAAGCACTTCGCTACTAGGATGAGTACATAAGAATAAGTGGCGTTTATGATCACAGGCAGGCCTAGCTCAGCATTGCTGGGGCCTGATGAGCATCAGAACTTGCTCATTCATCCACCAGGCGTGGTTTGAAGCACCAAGCCTGCGGTGTACATGGTCTTGCTTTCCTGTCCTATTCTGTTTCCTCCTCCTTTAGTACCTTGTAGGTATTTCCTATAGAAGTTCCAGTGGTAAACAATCAGTGAAGTAAACAAGGTCTAGAATTATTTTTTTAATGCTTGGTTCCAATGGGTTTCCCTCCAACTTTGTACAGATATTCAATGGTATTCTCAACCATATGGCACATTTGTTCCCCTTGTGGTTTGGAATCTCCTGATGGACACTCCTTCATCTTATTTCGTTCTTGCACACCTGGGGCTCACAGCTGGTTCCTGGTACTTTGGTCTTAAAGCAGACAATGACCAGTGCTTGCTTCTGCAGACCTGTAGCTTTCCCACATAGTTCGTCTTCTCTCTTTCCCTCTTCAGACATCTTCTCTTTCCTTTGCATCCTTGCTGGCCCAGCTATTGGAGCAGCACCTGCATCATGAAGCACTCCAAGAAACTAGGGAAAGTCAGGGACCAGGTGTCTGCCCCAGCATCCTCTGCAGCTTTAGAAAGTACCACTGGGTAGAATGTCAAGCATGGGATCTCTCTCCAAGGTCATTCCTATAGGGATGTAGGCAGTGAAGACTGCCTAGATCAGTCTGAAAATATCTGAGGTGAAAAAACTAATAAATCTCTTTCATAAAAGTGGCTATCACCCTTGATTTAGAATCTTTACATCTCAGAAACAATGACCTTTATCATAGTGAGTCCTGTGAACGAAAGAAGCCCACTTTTTAATCTGTCAGAGAAAGGAGGTGGATAAGGAGTGGAAATGAAGTTATGAAAAGTTATCGGAGCCTGGGGAGAAGAAATAGCTCTTCAATGCTCATTGCATTTTGAATGTAGCTGGATCTTCGGAAATGTGGAGTTAGAAAATTGGATGTGAGAGAACAAAGAGGGCTGTATTCCTTATTTGTTGGTGTATAAAAAAATTATACCAAAGCTCAGGAGCTTAACACAATGAATATTTATCATCACACAGTTTCTATGGATCAGGAATTTGAAAACGGTTTTGGACGCTGGCTAAGGACATTTCAGGAGGAGACAACCGGGATGAGGACAGAAACTGTGGTCAACCCCACTAGCAGAGATGGTTAGGTGGCATCCCCATTGCCCAGACTGTGGTCATGTGACATTCTCACCAGAGAGATTACAGTCATGTGACATCGGCACTAGACATCTGTTAGCTATGTGACATCTCACCAAAAGGGTTGTGGTCATGTGACATCATCTCTGGAGGAGCTGTGTCCAGGTGACATCCTCACACTTGGGACTGAAGTCACATGGTATCTTGACTGGCAGCATTGTAGTCATACGATATCTAACGGAGTGGAAAGTCTACATTCAAGATGACTCATGCACATTGCTCAGGCAAGACACTTGGATTCATTACTACAGGGCCTTTCTCTGTGACATCCCACCTCACTTTGAGAAATAAAAGGCTGAGCAGAGAGGAAGTATGTAACTTTAGTATAGCCTCGGCGAGGCCACATCATTATCCTGGGCTTCCATAACAAAATACCACAAACAAGGTGGCTTAAAAAATAGAAATGTCTCCTCTCATACTGCTAGAGTCAAGAAGTTCAAGACCAAGATGTCAGCAGGGCTATACATCCTTGAAGATTCTAAGGGAGGAATTCTTCCTCCTCTCTTCCTATCATTACTGTCTGTTAAAAACCACTGATGCTCTTGACTTATAGATAGACACATCATTCCTACCTCTGACTCTATCTTCTCATGGCTGTCTATCCTGAGTGCTGGTGTTCCCTTCTTGTAAGAGCATCAGTCTTTGAATGGGGAGCCACTCGAAAATGGAGTCTGGTGTGACCTTAAGTAATTACCTCTGCGAAGACTCTATTTCCACAGAAAGTTCTGGGGTCCTAGGTGCTAGATAAGCAATGTTTGTGTAAAAGATGGCGTACTGTGCATCCTACTCTGCTAAAGAATACTTCTGTTTTATTCTATTCATGAGTATAATTCAATAGCCATAAATGCAACCCACACACAAAGGAAAGAATGGACAGAGGCTCTCTGCTTCTTAAAAACAAAAGTGTCAAAAACAACTTCCTGGATATATTTTTAAATTACTCTCAGGATAATATTATATTTCCAAATTATATGAAGTGAAGTAAGCCAGGCCCAAAGAAACATAGATCCCATGGTTTCCCTTATTCGCAATAACTAGTACATGAGTAGGACGAGTAGAAAAGCTCAAAAGCTATGTACCTATGACCATACAGGATGATGTTAAGCGAAATGAACCCCAAGATAGGGACACAAATAATTTTTTTCGTTCTTGATATTGTGTCTAATGTATATATATAATGTGCCGTGTGACTTTTTTTGTTTCTTTGTATGTTCCTCCCCCATGGCATAACCCTGTTTTCATTGTATTTGATGTCTGTGACCTGCATCTTGTATATACACTTTTCTACTTTGCTACTCTGGGGAGAGGAAGAGAAAAAACAAAATGCTTAAATAGGGATACAAGTTGACCCATTGTAACAATGAGATGTACAAGACACTATGTTGAAAACGAACTTTACAACTTTGGGGGGAGGGTAGTTGTGGAGGTGGGAGGGAAGGGATGGTAGGGGAAAAACAAAGGAGGAGACAACAATACTTCATAGGAAATGTACTCATTACCTTGCTCATGTAACTGTAACCCTTCTGTACAGTATTTTTACAATAAAAAATGTATTAAAATATTACGTTTCCATTCCAGATACCCTTTACATTAGGATTTTCTAGAGCCATGTGAAGTCATGTGGCTGAGTGGAAAGAGAAGAATATTCTATGTCATTTAATCACAATGGGTATCTGGAAGATGCCATTGTGGAATGAATTGGAAGAATGAATTACTTATTCATATTTCCCCTTTTCCAAAAGTCGTATGATTCCATCCTTCACTTTTAAGCTTGACTTCCTCAACACAATCATAAAGTGTGTGTGTGTGTGTGTGTGTGTGTGTGTGTGTGTGTGTGTGTGTGTGTGTGTGTGCTGATACTAAGGCTTGAACTTTCCTGGCTGCTGTCCCTTAGGATTTTTTTTTTTTTTTGCACAAGACTGACCCTTGACCAGTTAAGCCAAAGCTCTACCACTAAGAGAGTGTTTTTATAAAATGCAAGTCCTATTCCAATATTATTTTTTCCTTTGGTGTTTATTATTACCCTCTTCTATAATGTCTAGACTCTCATCTTCCTTGAGGATTTCCTCTTCTTCAAATGTTGCTGCCACATCACTGCTGATCAATAATTCTGTATTGGATGTCACTTTTCTTCACTTCATGAAATCTTTTCTTTGGGAATTTTGACCATTTATTTTAGAATCCATTGACAAAGTGCTTTTATAAGCTTATATTTTGCAAGAACAATAAGAGACCAGTATGGATGCTGATTAAGATTCTATGGTTAAGTGGGGACTGATTGCAGATAGGGGTTGATTTTGTAATTCTGTAATCAGTCAATTAGGTGATGACTGTTTTCCTGCTATTGTGAAATTACTTCTGTCTAAAACCTCACAGTTATGGAAATTGCACCATGAAAAAGGCAGATAACATGGACTTATTACGTTTCTCCTCTCTTTTTGGCTCCATCTCTGCCCCTCTAAAGATAGCATTTAAGTCTCTGCACTTCTTTAAGGCAGTGCTGTAAAATATAATGCTAGACAAAATTACCTCTAGAGAGAAGATGTCGTTAGGAGAAAAAGATGGCATAGATAATGCTTGCTAAAATTTCATTGCATCACAAACTTCTTTAGCCAAAAAAAAATGGGTGCACATCATTTCAGATAGCAAGAACCCGAGGAAAGTTTGATGTCTTAATTGCAAGAGAGCCTTCACACAGCCTGAGAGACAGCTAACCAGTAGTATTGGGCAATTCCAACTTCATCTGCCCTGTAGTAAATGACTGGAATTTGTTCTTTACAAGCTGTACAGAGTCTTGAACCAGTGTGCTAGTCAAAATTAAAAAAAAAAACAATATGACAAAATTAAATGCAAGGGAATCTTGTTTCACAATGCAGTGATTCTTCCAAAGGCAATATGATGAGAGACTTGTAAATGAGAGACACTTTCTGAACCATACATATGGGGTCTAGCCATAATAACCTGCCCACCTCTCCTTAGGAGAATGGTCTTTAATGACCAGTCTAGTTCCAATCCTCCCATTTGGGATATGCTCAGTGATGGAGATCCCTTGTCTTCTTCAAAGGCCAGGCTGCCTCAATGGTTACAAATGTTGTTTTTTTTCCGCTGTAGCATATTCCTGGGTGACTTTTGGCTACCTACTTTAGTGTCTCCATCCATGCCAGCCTTAGCCATACACAATAGATGTCTAGCGAAAATATAGTCATTATTTACAGGTAACTGAACAAGGCCAGCTATAAGCAGTCTGGGCCTTTGGAAACAACCCATCTTCCATCTCCTTTCTGCTCTTTTTTTGCAATGGAAATGAGATTTTTTGCTTGTGTCTCCTACATTTGTTTTGTAAAAATGGAAGCCTAGTTGAAGATAAGGGGTCAGGTTACATGGCTGTGTACACTCTTACCCTTCTCAGACTAAATGTTTCCATTTTAATTACTTATTGATTTATTGACATGACTTTTACTAAAAGCAGAAATGGTTTAATATTCATGAAAAATAAATGATTATTATATATATTTTTTTTCTCTGTAAGTGCATGTGTGAGAGACAGTTTCATGGCAGGGACATATTAGCATAACAGGGATAGTCCCCAAGAAGGAACCTAAGTTAGGTAGGCTCCTTAAAATGGCACCTAAAACCACATAGTTTTTTGACAATGAGCCTAAAGTTATCTGACCCGGCAGTGCTATTCTGTATAAGGTCTAAAGGAAACAAGAAATATTTTAATATTCCCACAGAAGCTACACAAAGCCTCAATATTTTTTTTGTAATTATTTCATGCTGTCAATAACCAAACTCTCTTGTCCCAGAATTCATCTATCTTCTTGAGCTCAAACCAATTCCAATAGTCCATTTTATGTTTTATTTTCTCTTTTAAAATAAAAAAGTATCATATGAGAGTAGTTATAGAAAACCCTGTTGTCTATCCATTTAAGCTCTGCTTCCTTCCTCTTTATTGATGTAGTAATAATATTTTTTAGGTCAGATGGACCCTCTCAGAATACATAACCATCTCTCTCTGGGGTGACAAATGTCAAATAATCTAAGACCATCTTGGTACTCCAATGTTTTTTAAGGGACTGGTTGGGAAACAGGCATCTGATTCTGTCCAGGCCAGTGAAATTGGAAACAGTATGAGAAGCATGGCCTTGTTCTTATAAAAAGAATCAAGGAGAAAACAATGTCATCTCTTCTAGTAGTGGCCTGTATATATACAATATCCAGAACTACTGATGAAGCAACCCCTAGAGAGAATATAAGCTCACTGTGGAGCAGATCGGAGTCCTGTGAACCCTGTGTGGGGCCTCCCTACCTGCTCTGGAAGATTTTTTTCAAAGATCTCTTTAAATTTAGGCTGATAGAGTACAGGTTTTTTGGCTCCCTGTGCCAAAGCAATTGAACAAGTTAAGCAGAATAGTAAGTCCATGAATGCTATGTCCTTTGCCGGGAGGTAACTTCTGCCCCTGTTTGGTGATTTTGAAAACTGGCCAAAGTTTCTTCAGAATGCAATGAACCACTCCCTAATCCAATTTCCCAGGAAATCTTGGGTACGCATCCTGCTATTTATTCTATTTACTGGAGCTTATTTATGGATTTTTTTCCTTTCTACATACACACTGAAAGTTCCTGTATAAAAGAGCCTTCTGGTACCCCAAACAATACCAGGACACCATCAGGTAGAAATGTCTGCCAGCAAAGAAGAGATACATAGCTATTGAGCCATTGTGAACATCTCCTAGAATATTATCCTTTGTTCTCACTGTGCGAATGCTTACAGTGCCGTTTAGTTAATCATGTTCAAGTGTAATTGTCTTTCACTATCCATTGGATTAACTTGTAGATTTATAGACATATTCTAGTTATTGTAAATGAGGGAAGCCATGCAGCTTATGTTTCTAAAGGGTAAAGAAAGACTTCTCTTAAAAAAAAATAAGAATGGCCAATAGACACATGAAGAAATGTTCAACATCTCTGGCCATAAAAGAAATGCAAATCATAACACATTGATATTCTACCTCACCCCAGTTAGAATGGTCATTAGCAAGAAAACGAATGATAACAGATGTTGGTGGGGATGTGGCTAAAAGGAAATGCTACTACACTGTTGGTATGAATGTAAACTTAGTTATTCTGAGAAGCAGTATAGAGATTCCTCAAAAGACAAAACATACAGCTTTTCTATGAGCCAGCAATCCCATTCCTGGGCATTTACCCCAATGACTACAAACCAGCTCACCCTAAAGCTACCATCACAATCATGCTCATTGTCTCACAGGTGCACTACTTACTAGAGCTAAGATATGGAATCAACCCAGATGCCCCCTAGTGGATGAATGGGTCAAGAAAATGTGGTATATACAAAATGGAATTCTATACTTCCATCAGAAGGAATGACATCACCTCTTTTGTAAGGAAATGGAAAGACTTGATTTTTTTTTTTTTTTTTTTTTGCCAGTCCTAGGGCTTGAACTCTGGGTCTAAGCACTATCACTGAGCCTCTTTTGCTCAAAGCAAGCACTCTACCTCTTGAGCTACAGCACCACTTCTGGCTTTTATTTTTTTTTTAGTAGTTTATTAGAATTAAGAGTCTCATGGAGTTTCCTTCCATGGACTGGCTTTGAACCCTGATCCTCAAATCTCACCTCCTGACTAGCTAGGATTACAGGTGTGAGCACCCAGCACCCAGCTACACTTTCTGTTTCTTAACTGAAAGACCCAAAGTCTACTTTTCTTGCTGAGTTGACTTCATTGTTGATGTTTTGTTTAAGATGGCTCAAATAATAGCCATACTTTTATTTTTTAGACTGTGGCTCTGGTATTTTACTTCCATACTCAGAAAATTGGCTTTTCCTCTCTTGTAGTTAGCTTCCTACTAGTGATGCTATCATAATGTCTTCCCCCTGTACTTCTGTGATCAGTAAGAATTTCAGTAAGAATTTCAGCTGCATTCTATTCAAGATGGACCCTCATCCTCCCCTCAAGCTTGGGCCTATCCTACAGAATAAAAAGCACGAAAGAGCCCCAATTTCTCAATCCTCTTTTCAATTACTTTCCAGCTCTGTATTATTATAGCCTATCTTACAGCCACAGGAAAATTATATGCATATATTTACCTATTTACATGATATATATAATATATACAAGGATATGAATATAATAGGAGGTATATATACATGCATACACATACACCCATATATGATATCCATAAATCATATATTTATGGTATATGTACACATATTATTTTATAAAATCTGTCATTGACCTAATAACATGATCATTAAAAACTGCATTCTGCTTTTGGACCTTTTATCAAATATCCAATATTTATATTCAGTTTGCCCCAAAAGGCAATGAGCTCAGTGGGAAAAAAAAGGATGAGCTTTGAAACAAACAGAGTGTGAAATCTGCCTGACCCTTACTCACTGTGTGGTCTTGAACTAAAGAGATAGTCAATACATCATGAGCTCTGTATTAGGTTCTGTGCTAATAAGAACTTTATCTGTCTCATCTGTTAGCTGGATGTTACTGTCAGCTTCTGTTCTGGTTGGAAATCCTGAATTGTAATATGATTTTTCCAAGGTCATACTGATAAATTACAGACGCAAGGTTCAAGCTCAGATTTTCCAGACTCCAAATCTGGTATATACAAACCCTCCACTCTGTTCATTTTTCTCCTTAATCCCAAACTGGTATCTGTAAGGGAAGCAGGTAAATTCTGGGGTGAGTGGACAAAGAACCCAAAATACAGTTGAGGGAAGCCAATTATCACACTGATTGGCATTCCTAGATGTTAAAGCCTCATTCATTGCTTATTGACTAGCTTTGTGGTACTATTTCTTGGAATTGATTTTCATAGAATTGTTCTGCCAGAGTTATAGTTGTATCTTTTTTTTTTTTTTTTGGTCCGTCATGGGCCTGGACGCTGTCCCTCAGCTCTTCAGCTCAAGGCTAGTGCTCTACCACTTGAGCCATAGCACCACTTGCAGTTTTCTGGTGGTTTATTGGAGATAAGAGTCTCATGGACTTTTCTGCCTGGGCTGGCTTTGAACTGCGATTCTCAGATCTCAGCCGCCTGAGTAGCTAGGATCAGGCATGAGCACCTGGCGCCTGGCTTAATCAATGAAATTTTAAGATGTCAGATACACTTTTACTTGCCTCTTCTCCAGTGTAGTGACCTTTTAGCCACAGCATTCTGAGCATTGTAGGAAAATACTGAACACATTCAAAGGCTATTTCTCTTGCTCCAGGACAAAGAAGTAACCAACTAGAGGTCTGGTGTCTTGCATTTGTATCTCTTCCAATAAATAATAAAAAATCAGCAACAACACATTTTGTTGTTTTGCACCTTGTTGTTTTGTTCCAGTTACTGTTGGAGGTAGAGATTGTAAATATAAATAAGCAAATCTGTCTCTGACATTTTGGAGGGAGCTAACCTGGAATGTAAAACAAAATAACTTCAGTAGTCTCTGAAGTCTATAAAGGGCATAACTATGGTAGGTTGAAAGGAATGGATCAATCTTTAGTAGACAAAGTGAAGAGAAGAAAGACATGAGTAGTCATGGAAGGTGCCAGTGAACTTATCAGTAGAATCCTTGAGAATGATGATGTGCTTTTCAGCCATCTTCTTTGTGTCTGAGATCTACAGGCTATGTATGTAGAAATATTTCCTACATAAAGAGGGAGGGCACTTGCTCTATTAGAGGATCTCTGTTGAATTTCTATGGCATTTATGATAGCATATCAAATCCAGAAAATTATTATCAACCGTCAAATAAAAAATAAGAAACAAGACTCTCTCTCTTTCTTTCTCTCTAATAACTACATTCAGCTACTGCTAGCAATTAAGCAATTCTATCCCAGATAATTGAGTTAGCACACAAGCCACTTCAAATATTTTATTTCTCGGGATTTCTGAAGCTGTAGCAGTTCTCAGAGACATATTTCCTTTGGGGTTTAGAGGAAAATGGAGGATGATTTATACAGCACTGATTCCAACAGGCTCTTTCTTCCAATAGAAATAAATCAACTAGGTAAGGCACCAAGAGTATATATCCCAAAGACGTAGACCAGTATCAAGTCCCAAGATGGTTCAGGGAGAAATGGTCTAAATTCAAAATCTAGGACTGGAAGCCCTGATTCCAGGATATCATTAGTTCTTCTGCTGACTTGGAGGTAAATTAATGTTCTTGATGGGAATTAACTTTTTAAAAATCTGTTAATATATATTTGTAAGATGATGGAATTCATGGATGAATGTAAAATGAGAATCCTCACACCTGCAACACCTACTTCATAAGAGTTTTAAACAAGGTAATTAATTATACATTGGAAAGATAAAATGCTTCAAGATACTTGCCCTCCTATTATTAAATCAGTGGTAATAAATACTAGTTTTAGGACTTCAGAATATATGGAGTCTTTCATCATCTAAATTTGCCCTTGACCGGAATAGAAGAAATGCTAACTTGGAAAGCAGGTGTTATATTGCATTTTCATTAGATAATTAGCTGGTTAGAAACTCCAAAAATCTAGCCTCCTGTGGACTCAAAAAAATAAACTTTAGAAGTTATAAGTAGTGGAAAATTTCCAATAACATTAGAAAAGTAACACCCCCTTATATAAATGTAACACTTGACAGATG
This sequence comes from Dipodomys merriami, assembly GCF_024711535.1. Lineage (NCBI taxonomy): Eukaryota > Metazoa > Chordata > Mammalia > Rodentia > Heteromyidae > Dipodomys > Dipodomys merriami. The sequence continues at coordinate 33,081,021 of NW_027203270.1, read as the reverse complement.
TAAAATATTCTTCTAGTTTTTATTATCTGTAAGTAGTTGTAATTAGTTTCAATTAAATACATCTATGCATTCAATGCATCTTGATCAGTGTCACCCTGTCTGTCATTCTCCCTGCATCTATCCAAACCCCACTCAGCCCCACAAATTATCTAGCTCCATTTTCATTGAATATTTTGGCTGTATTTTCCCATTATCCCTTTCTCCATTCAAAAATAAAATAAAGTGCCTTACATTTCACATTTGGTTATGTGCACATAAAAGGCATTCTCTGATATCATAATAGTACCAGCTCACGTTTGCAAGTCAGTATTGTACAGTGGAAAGGAAAAATGCTCTGGGGTAAACTCATGTCTACCATGTAACCTTAGACACATTATTTCACAACTCTATGTGGTAATTTCTAGTCATCAGTGAAACAGATCTAACCGTTCATATCCAACTTAATGCAATCATAGGAATGAAATACATTAGTTTCATCCCATTCTCACTAAAATAGGTAGAGGGGCATCTGACTTGTGTATCTGGTATCATGATAGTACTGAAAAAGAAGACTACTGAAACTTGGATTACATTGGAAAGCTAAACAGAGACCTGATTGCTAAGCCAATTCTGTTCTCAGACAATTTTTCTTAAAGGTTTACACCTCAAAACATCCCTAACTTGAATCCTTCCACTCTCTTCCCCCAAACTGTACATACAGAGGTGTGTGTGTGTGTGTGTGTGTGTGTGTGTGTGTGTGTGTGTGTGTGTGTGAGTGTGTGTGTGTGTGTGTGTGTGTGTGTGTGTATTCTGAACTCAAACCACTATATATGTAAGGCTTCTTCAATATTTCACTTTCCAGTTCTTTCCCCAGTCTTATATTCCACTAACCCTTCCTGCCCTGCCAAGTACTTTACCTTCTGAATAAGACCTTCTAATGGAAGGAAATAACAGCAAGAATGAACACATAGGTCCAGCTTCTTTATGTCTCACATATTCAAGGATGTCTCTCTCTGGGATGTATTTCCTATACCTATCCCTCCTCCCTCCCCCCTTCTTTCCCTCCTCCCCCCTCAAATCTCATCTTGTCAATTGTGTCAGCTCTTTGTGCTGTCACTACAGTTCCCTAACATCCAACATATTTTATAGACAATTTTTTTGTTTTGTTTCTTCCCCCCATCCCCCACCCCCACCAAAGTTGTAAAGTTCATTTTTCAACATAATGTCTTGTACATCTCATTGTTGCAATGGATCCACCTGTATCCCTATTGAAGCAATTTGTTTTTTCCCTTCCCCTCCACAAATTATACCGACATCAAATATAGTGAAAACAGGGGTTATACCGTGGGGGAGGGACATACAAAACAACAAAGAAATCATCTTATAAATATGTTAGAAACAATAGCAAGAAAGAAAAACAATTTGAGTCTTTAATTTGGGGTTCATTTCACCTAACATCAACTTGTCTGACCGTTTCTGCTTGTCTCAGACATATACTAGTTATTGCAAATAAGGGAAACTATGGGACCTCTGTTTCTTTGGGCCTGGCTTACTTCACTTAATATAATTTTTTCCAAGGCTTTCCATTTTCTAACAAAGGGAGCAATGTCATTCTTTCTGATGGAGGCATAGAATTCCATTGTTTATATCTACCACATTTTCTTGACCCATTCATCTACCGAGGGGCATCTGGGATGGTTCCATATCTTAGCTATGGTAAATAATGCTGTAATAAACATAGTTGTGCTGGTAGCTTTAGTATGGTTTTGTTTGTGATCATTTGGGTAAATGTCCAAAAGTGGGATTGCTGGGTCATAGGGAAGCTCTATGTGGAGTCTTGTTTTTTGTTTTTTGTTTTTTGTGGGTCCGGTCATGGGGCCTGAACTCTGGGCCTGGGCGCTGTCCCTCAGCTCTTCAGCTCAAGGCTAGCACTCTACCACTTGAGCCACAGCGCCACTTCTGGCTTTTTTCTTCTTGCTTATGTGGTGCTAAGGAATCGAACCCAGGGCCTCAAGCATGCAAGGCAAGCACTCTACCACTGAGCCACCTTCCCAGCCCTATGAGGAACCTCCATACTACTTTCCAAACAAGTTTACACTCCCACCAACAATGCAAGTCTCCTTGGCAAAGGTCGAAATTTTCTTAACACAGACCCAGAAACACAACAAATCAAAGAAAGGTTGGACAAATGGGATTGCATGAAGTTGCAGAGTTTCTGCATGGCAAAGGACATAGCTATCAGGATCAATAGAAAGCCCATGGATTGGGAGAAGATCTTCACTAGGCATACAACGGACAAGGGTCTCATATCTAAAGTATACCTGGAACTCAAAAAATTAAATCCAACAACAACAAATTCTCAAAGAAACAACTGCCCAATAAATAAGTGGGCTAAAGACTTAAAGAGAAACTTCTCTGAAGAGGAAAGAAGGATGGCCAATAGACATATGAAGAAATGCTCAACCTCTCTAGCTATAAAAGAAACGCAAATCAAAACAACACTGAGATTTCACCTCACCCCTGTTAGAATGGCTACTATAATCAAGAACTCTAATAACAACAGATACTGGAGGGGATGTGGCCAGAAGACAATTATTTTTTATATGTCTGTCTTTCTTACACACTGGGAGATTCTGGATCGAGGTGTGTGAAGCACTTGGCACAAGCACTCACCACAGACTAAGGAGTGGGTGAATCTCTGTCTCTTTCTCCACTGTGTATTTTACAATTTCACAGGACTGGGAATGGGCAGAATGCCCAGGAGTTGCTCTGAGGGCTAGTGTAGGAAAGGCTTGGGGGAACCCATGATACTTTGTCCCCACTCCACCCTTAGACTTCTTGGTCAAGACTGTCTCTATGCTGTGTTAGCAGACCATGAGACCACCTCTGAGATTCTGCAATGTAAACTTTCACTCTCAGATATGGAACAGAGAGAATGGCCTCCTTTCTTGGCCCTAGACTCCAAGGCACAGCCTCCACTGAGATGCAGACCTGCCACCTCCTAGCACATGCCACACTTCCTGCCATTATGATACATTGTCCAGTGTGAGAGGCTCAGATCTCCCATCATTTGGAGCTGATAGGAGTCCAGGAATAAAGGCTCCCTGAGAAGTTGTGTCCAATTGCAAGATGTGTGTCCACAACTCCCTCAAGCATATGAGACATGATGTCAGATTGCCTTGTACCACTCTTTCAAGAACTCGCTCACCATCACCTTCCTGTAGAAAGGTAGAGTCATGGGGATGGATTGGATTCTACTTCCAGAGCGCAACCTCACCCTGTGAGGTTAAAAATTTCCCCTAGTAAGTTCTTCTTTTGTGCAACATTGGGATGGTGGCCACTCCTTGCAGTCTTTACCAATACCTTGATTGATTGATTGATTGATGGATCCACTGTACTGATACTAGCTTGAGTACAAGACCTGGGCTCTGTCCCTTAGTTTTTTCACTCAAAGCTAGCATTCTACCACTTGAGCCATAGCTTTTCTTTGGGCTTTTTTAGTAGTTAATTGGAGATAAGAATCTTATGGACATTCCTGCCCAGGCTGTCTTTGAACCATGATCCTCAAATCTCAACTTCCTGAGTAGCTAGAAATATAGGTACAACCTCCACAATCATCCTTAGCCCAAGGAGTAGTGTAGTGTGTAGAGCTTAGACAAATTCACCAACTTGCTTAAAGGCTTCACAATAGGTGGATGGAAAAGCAAGGATTTGGGTTGAGCTGGTCTGACTCCAAGGCCTTATTGCCTGTCCTGGTCCACAGGGCAGCTCCCACCCATCCATGGAGCTGGGAGATAATGTGCTACTAATGGAAAGAATCCTTTTCCCTGACTCATGCCAGGCCAGTGTATTGGCTCTGCTGGTCTTTCTGGACTACAGGTAAACAAGAAATGAAATCTAAGTGGCCTGACTTTATTGTTAGTGTGGGTGTGGATGAGTTCCCTCACCTTATTTTGCTCAAGAACTACTTGAACCACACCTCCACTTCTCACTTTTTTCTTCCTAATCAAGCATAAGAATCGCATGGACTTTCCTGCCCTGGCTGGCTTCTAACTGTTACCTTCAGATGTCAGTCTCCGGAGTAACTAGGATTACAGGCATGAGCCACCAGCACTCAGATCAGTGGCTTGACTTCAGTATGATCATATGGACATTAAACAATTTCCCCTTCATCTTCTAAGTAATTCCAGTAGTACAGGCACTGCTAGTGAGGTGTGTGGTGGAGAATTTCAGAAGAAGGCAGCTCTATGCGGAGTATCCATTTTCTTCTTGTTTTGCCATGAAAAGTCAGAAGAGGCAGGGCGCAGTTTTGCTTTATGAATCGAAGTCTGGGTAACTCTAAATCATTCTCATGCATCATGTGCCACTTTTCAAAGGGGAAGAATATGCATTAAAAAGATTTGTTCCATCTTGAAACCAGCCTCTGAGTGCCCAAGATCAATGTGGAGGCTGATTAAGTTGTGCTCTATAGATTTCTGCACTCAAGTTCATCAAGGCACCCATTTCTCTTCCCCTAATGATGCCGAACCCCGAGCTCTTCTCTGAAGTGCTTTAATTCTCACTTGGTCATTGCGGGAAGACAGTGACTTAATGAACTGGGAATAGAAAAGGAAAGTTACATAAATCATCTTTGTATCCTTTACGGGGGCCTTACCATTGCTACTCTTATGTTCATCTTACTATGGTGCTTCTAGTGGCTTTTCTGTTCTCAGTGGTGGAAACTAAGTGGTAAATACATATTTGGCAGTGTAACACACCAATAAAAACATCAAATCATCAGGATAAATAACAAAGATAAATTCATATTGACACAGCGTAATATGATCTGACCTGTGTTATACCAAACTTCTCCCATCTGATTCTAATTAGATACTGCAGAAGATGCTTGTCCTCTAATAAATAAATAAATATTGTTTGTTTGTTTTGTTTTGTTTTTCTCAAGAGCCACTTGAGCTATCCCTCTACTTCTGACTTTTTTTTTCTGGTTAATTAGACATAAGAATCTCACAGACTTTTCTGCCCTGGCTGGCTCCTAATGGTGATCCTTAGATTTCAGCCTCCTGAGTACTAGGTTTATAAGCATGAGCCACCAACACCTGGCTCAGTAGCCTAACTTTATTATGATCATATGGACATTAAGCAATTTCCCCTTCTTCTTCTAAATATATTGCTATAGTCCAGGCAATATGTATAGCATATATAATATATATTACATATACTATATACATAAATGTCTATATATACCTATATCAGATTTACTGTCTATCCATGCAGATTTTACAGAGCCAGATTCCAGGAAGAGACTACTGTGCAAGATTCTTTTTATATTCTCAGGCAGATAGTTCTGCCTTTCAGAATGATAAGATAATGAGTTTGTGGTTTGAACACAGCTCTGTGTTTGAAAGGTAGCATTGAAAATTAAATTGACGTATTAATTAAAGATTAATCAAAAGTGCCAGACCTCTAGTAAGTTCAGAGCTTCTTGCTTAATTCTGAATGGCCCACTTTTGAAAGGGTATTTCAACTTCACTAGAATTTTAATCAGCCAGCTAGAAGTTGGGAGAACAGGAGGGAAAGAGAAAAGAAAGAGGAATAATCCTGAGGGTGAATGTTTAAAAATGCATCAAAGGCCATTGGAAAATAAGCTCTTCATCTATGCCATGTTGGAGGGAAAAAAAGCCAAGTGGAGGACAAGGTGCTTTGGTTCCTTCTGGCTCCTAGGTAGCTGCATTACTGAAAGACATGCCGGTAAGAATGGTCATCTGGCTTTCATTTAGTACAAGCTGCTCAAGGCAGATGCCTGATACCTGAAGGACTTGACCTTCCCCTCCCAGCAAGGGCCTAGAGAAGAGCATAGGAATCTATACCTAAAGATTTTTTTTTCTGAATGTATTGATCTATAACTCTAGATATTTATCTCCAGAGTACCTCCCTAAATTCAGCACCTGTTCTTGCCAGAAAGGTAGATTCCATCATTCTGGAGCCTTTTAGGAGGCTGGTGTTACTCAGAACTGGAAGAATCTATGCAACTTTGCTTCCGTGCCTCTCTTTAAAGCAGGGGATCACTTCTGCAGGAGACTAGAGCTGTTTGATGGCCCTTCAGGGCCAAGAACCTTACTTCTCATGAGCCCATCCATTCTGTGCTCACCTAGCCCATGTTTCACATCTTCATTCTGTTGTTCAGAGTTTCTCTCCCATAATAAAACTTCAGCATCTGAACACTAAATTGAGATATTAGAATGGATCTTTCCTAGGCCAGTCTTGTTGCTATAGGAAGACAGCCTAAAGCTCTCCAGGTTGCTTCACACAAAATCCTTCCTTCACAGTCATCAAACCTGCTCTGGACTCCAGTATTCAGTCTGTAGATGCTGAAATCAAATGGAAAGAGTCCAGGCAGACTGGATGAGTAATTCTGGCACTGAGCAGGCACAAGCACTCAGCTAAATCAGGAGCATCTTTCAGCCTCTGGCTCTTCAACTGATAAAAGGGTTTGCATGTGATTGAATGAATGATAGGATACATGTGAGATTTTTCTATTGAACTTACAAACATGCATGACATAAATACTTCATCTTATAAGTGGCACCAAACTAACTCTGCTCTAAAATCCCTGGTCATACATGTGTGTCATGTTGCAAAATCACTCTCCCTAGGAGGACCTCCCAAGGAAGGAAGGAAGGAAGGAAGGAAGGAAGGAAGGAAGGAAGGAAGGAAGGAAGGAAGGAAGGAAGGAAGGAAGGGAGGGAGGGAGGGAGGAAGGAAAGGTGGGAGGAAGGAAAGGAGGAAGGACAGGAGGGAGGGGAGGGAGGGAGGAGGGAGGGAGGAAGGAAAGAAGGAAAGGATCTAGAGGAAGGAAAGGAGGAAAAGAGGAAGAGAGGGAGGAAAGGAAGGAAGAAAGAGGGAGGGAAGGAAGGAAAGAAGAAAGAGAGGGAGGGACAGATAGGTGGATGGGCAAAGGAAGGGAGGGAAGGTAGGAGGGAGGGAGTTCTATTTTGACTACTCATTCTCCCTGGAGTAATGAAGAGAGATGTGTGGGGTCATATCAGTCATCTTAGTCACCAACAATGACCATGAGACAACCCAAATAGAGGAGGGGAAAAACAATGACATAGACCAAGATGTATTGTATTCATATACTGACATGTTGAATTGAAACCTCTTTGCACAACTACCTAAAGATAATTAAACAATAAATAAACAGATAAAACATTTTAAGTCAGCACACAAAACACAGGAGGTTAGGTACAGCGTTCTTAATGATACTTATAGCTGCTGCACTGATGAAATCATTGATTCTTTCAGCCTCCTGCTAACTCACTTGACCACACTGGTCAGCAATGTGAGTTGCAAACCATAGTATCCACTGTGGCCAATTCATGTACAACAAAACATGTAAAGCCTGTGATTGGATTCACAGTCTCTCTAGAAGGGCCAGAGAGCAAGGACTTAAGAATAAAGAGACAAAGGCAATGTCCAAAAATTCCAGTGGACACTGTTTGGGTCAGAGCCATTGCCCCCTTGGTCTTGGTGTTGCTGGTACTGTACCTTGTGCGACAAGCTCTGTCCCTACTCCCTCTGAAGCAGAAGGCTTCCTCACTCACGATCAAGAGCAACATGGTGCGGACCTTTCACCTGCCCCTCTTCTCACCTTTCCTTCACTTTCAAACCAAGTCACACCTGGGTACAGCCAATCCCTAGAACACATATTTCTCATGCAAGAGAATCAGGGCAAAGCAGATTTCTAGTCTCTACCCCTTTGCTCAGGGAGGACTTGTAATATGAGAGAGATACTGTCATCCTTCTGCATCCTGGAGGATTGGTTCAAGGGCCCCCTGTGGATAGCAAGATCAGCATCTATTCAGATAAATATAGGTATCTGAATATACCCTAGGCACATCATTAAATGATCAAATACTTTAATTCACCTGTTACAAAATAAGTGATATGTAAAGAGTTGTTACACTAGTCCAGAAGGAAGGAGAAGGGGAAAAAGTCTGTGCGTGCTCAGCATGGATAAATTTTTCTCTCTGAATATTAGCAATGCACAACTGGTAGAATTTGCAGATGTGGGGCCCACAGACATGGAGGGCTGATTACATAACCAAATGAAGGGGAGGGAAAGAGAGGGGAGCCACAAATGGCAAATATCCAGTAGAGTGAGACAAACACAGCATTATCCCTTAAGACAATGTCACTCAACTGGATCTTTCTTGGCTCTCTCTTCTCTGTCTGGGGTAAAGTAAGAAAAAAAAATACCCACAGCTGGCATGCTGGCCTCTTGCTGACGCTAGAATGCATTATCTTTCTTCCCTTGGAATAGCTGGCATCCAGCCCTCTCCAACTAGGCTCTAAAAAAAACCATTTAATAAAGTGAACTCCTAAAACTTTAAGAGTGGCCCAGATGACAAGAGAACTGCCAAGCCAGGTGCCTGCTGCTCACATGTATAATCCTAGCTACTCAAGAGGCTGAGACTGAAAATCTCAGTTTGAAGCCAGCCATAGCAGGAAAATCTATCTCCAGTGAACCACCCAAAGATCAGAATGGGGCTGTAGCTCAAGTGATAGCTTTGACTGGGATAAAAAAAGCCAAAGGACAGTGCTCATGCACAAAAACAACAATGAACAATGACAAAACTATGCCAGACACGAGGCATAGAACTTCAGGGCAGGCATAGATCTCTCAAATGATTCCTTGAAGAACTCCCTAAGTCTTCTAAATGAAAGTTATCAGAGAAAAGGGGCATTTCCAGTTTTACTGAACATAATTTCAGGCATGAGAATGTTTAGAAAGCTCAGTGTGCTTCTCACCTACAGGCACCCATGTGGAGATTATCTCTGACCTTCTGTCTCCACTGACCCTTGGTCCCTTTGGCTTGGGATCACTTCTGAAGGTGGTACTAGAGTTCTAGGCATACAACAAAGGCTTGAAGGTCAGTCACCCTAATCTGAGTGCCAATCATACTGTGGTTCTTAATAAACCACTGGCCTCTCTGAACCAGAGTTTGCCAGTATGGAAAGCTTAGGTGGTACTAAAGCCCCTGGCTGGCTACTTTTTAAAAAAAAAAATGTAGATGCTGTCTTGCTAACAAAAGCATCTTACACAACACATGGCACAGAGTGGTCGCTAAATAGATGCCCCTTTCCCTTCCCTTCCTTCTGTCTCATCTGTCTGGAGGGGATGCATTGCTTTGCAATCACATGCCTCCCTCCTGGCTTCTTTAGAATTAACAGGAAGCCTTCAGTGTAGCTCTTCTCTGCTGCCTTTATTTGCATGGAGCTGTCTTTTCAAGATGTCACAGAAGGAATCCTTCGAACCCCCACTGAATGCAGCCTGAGCACCTGCTGCTCTGTTTGCTGTAGCAGCTTTGACAATCCAGATGTATAATGAATCTTTACAGTCACAGAAGCAGTGGCTGCCCTGGTGAAGATTTCCAGAGTTGTAATAACCACAGGAGCAACGGGTAGAGAGGGTACAGTGGGCTGCTCCAAGAATTCTGAACATATCCACAGGGGGGTAAAGGGCAGTGGGGAGGGGGGGAAGGGGGGTGGGTTTGGAGGGAGTAGTCTGAGCTGTTAACCTAAAGCAGAGATTGGCGAGATTTTTGAAAATAGCCAGAAGGTAAATGTTTTAGGTATTGCAGAAGAACTTCTTTCATCCTTAAAAATATAGCAACCTTAAGGGGTACTGTATTCATAAATTGCTTTGCTGAAGGACAACTCCTCTGCACAACTACTTAAAGATAATAAAACATAGATTATATATGTATAAGATAATAAAAATAATATATATATACAAACATAAAAACCTTGCCAGTTGTGGTGGTAGTTCATGCCTGATATCAGCTTGGCTGGAATTAGAAACTTAAACATGTATACTGAGAAATGAACTTGATGAATTACTTTTATAAAGTTATATCCAGAGAAGCATTGAGAATAGACAAGGGTGCTAAGGATGAGCTTGGATATCAGGAAGACCAGCAGGGAGAAGGCCAAACATGGAGTCATCTCTAGGAAATCACAGGGTGCTATGTACAGCCACCAGTGACCCTTCTAAGCCTGCCACTCTCAAGTCAAAAGAACCATTAACTCGTAAAATACCAGACACCAGAAGAGATAAAACACAAAGTCAAAGTGACTCCATTCAACAGAAATGTGTCCCTTGCAAACTCCAAGTCCAAAGAGCCATGATGAGAGATTCGTGTAACCATGATTAACCCCATACAATCATGACAAGTGCCCACCTGTCCAAAGGCACAGTCTGCTGGTGTTCTTTCCCCCTTCAACACATGGCTTCCAACTTTACCCAGAGTGTGGCTTTCCTTCCAGCATGTAGGGGAAGATAGCATGAGGGAGAAATATTCATGGACTAGTCTCAAATGCATGACTTCTGACCACATTCTAGTAGCCATCATTCACATGGCCATAACTGAGTCTAGGAAACACTGGAAACACAATTCATTATGTGCATAGGAGGAAATAGCCGGACCAGGTAAATACTAGCTAGCCACAGAACATTGGTTGTATGGCGTGACTATGGAATAGTGCTGAAATAAACACAGGTACGCGGATATCTCAATGGTATATGGCTTACATGCCAAGGAGTGGTGTAGCAGGATCATATGGTAGTATGGTCTTTTGCTTTTTGAGGAATTGCCATAGTGAGTCACACAGTGGCTGTCACTAATTTATATTCCCACTGACAGTATAGAAGGATACCTTATGTCCCATGTCACTCTCAGCAGTTGTTACTATGTGTTTTCTTTTTTCTGAGATGGAATCTCAATGTCATTTTGATTTGCATTTCCTTTAACATTTTTTATATATTTATTAGTTGTTTATACTTTCTTTTGAGAACTGCCCAAATCATTTTTTCCAGTTCTTAATCGGATTGTTTAGAACATACAATTTTTTTTATATGTCACCTATCTAGGGCAAGATAGGCAGTCTCTCTGCTAGGGTGCAGTTTGCTTGAAAGAAGGTTAGACCTAGCCGGGCACCAGTGGCTCACGCCTGTAATCCTAGCTACTCAGAAGGCTGAGATCTGAAGATGACAGTTGAAAGCCAGTCCAGGTAGGAAAGTCTGTGAAACTCTTATCTCCAATGAACCACTAGAAAACTGGAAGTGGCACTGTGGCTCAAGCAGTTGAGTGCTCGCCTTGAGCTGAAGAGCGCAGGGACAGCGCCCAAGCTCAGAGTTCAAGCCTCACAACCAACATATATACACAATGGACTTCTATGCCTCTATTAGAAAGAATGACATTGCCCCATTTGTTAGGAAATGGAAAGACTTGGAAAAAAAGTAAGCCAGGCCCAAAGAAACATAGGTCCCATTGTTTCCCTTATTTACAATAGCTAGTAGATGTCTGAGACAAGCAAAAAAGGTCAGATAAGATGATGTTAAGTGAAATGAACCCCAAGATAAGAACACTTGTTTTTGCTTGTTTTTGCTTGTTTTTGCTTCTAACGTATTTATAAGGTACAATGTGATTTTTTTGTTGCTTTGTATGTCCCTCCCCCACAGTATAACCCCTGTTTTCACTGTATTTGATATTGGTATAATTGGGGAGGGGGGGGGAGGAAAAAACAAATTGTTTAAACACGGATACAGGTTGACCCATTGCAACAATGAGATGTACAAGACGCGATGTCGAAAAACGAGCTTACAATTTGGGGGGGGGATGAGGGAAGAGGAGTGTAGTTGTGGAGGTGGGAGGGAAGGGATGGTAGGGCAAAAACAAAGGAGGAGACAGCAATGCTTGATTAGAAATGTACTCATTACCTTGCTCGTGTAACTGTAACCCCTCCTCTGTACAGTATTTTCACAATACAAAACTTATTTAAAAAAAAAAAAAGAAGGTTAGACCTTTACAGGTAAGAGAGAGTCACGGTAGGAAATGATGCCATTGCACAGGAGAACTTGAGGAGGGTTGGGTGAAAGACGGGGTCTGGTACCTTGAGTATAACAGCAAGCTCAAGGAGAAGGGCTCAGCCAGCCCACCGAGACCTGGGTGCGGTAGGGAGGGTGGAAGTGGAATAAATTTGCTGGTCTCTTGCTGCTTTTTTCGCTTCTCCTGTGAGTGCCCTTCTTTGGCTAAGCCATCCAGGAGCAGGTGACACAGGAAGCCAAGACTGATTCCAAAGGCCACTGTCCCAAAGGCAGAAGCAGGTGGAAAAGGGTAAAGGCAGGATGAACAGGCGAAGCAGAACATTCCCACAGAGACTGAGCTATGAGAGTGGATGGAAAATGACTGACCCATGATTAAATCTACCCAGGGGAAAAAAATCCCTCTCACCGCCTGACCCCACATGACATTCTGCCTTAGGAAGCCCTTTCATACTTCCTGTCATTTGCTGTCCCAACATCCTGCGAGGTACACAATCTGTTACATGTAAGAAGCTGCTTCCCCATATTGGAGCTCGAAAGGTCTCATTGGGCGTAAAGGGCTGAATTTCTCAGGAGCCAATTTCTCAGGTTCTACTTTTGCTGTCAGTGGTGCCCCTGAAGATTGTGTCCTAGAAGGGTCATCTCCAGGAAAGGACGCCATCATTAGTCACTTACTGCTAAACTTCTCAGTAGGAAGCACTCTGCTCTTCCTCCACATTTATACAACACTTGATACTTTCCATCTTTCTATACTTCTGCGTAGAAAGGTCATGGAAAATCTACAGAAGTCTCCGGCCTCCCAGGAGCTGAAAGGTCATTTCTACCACACAGTGTCTGTCCCCCTGTTCCCTCTCCAGCAGGTACCTATTACTGGCTATTTTGTAGATTATGAAGATGAAATCCACACAGTTCATTGGGGAGAATATATGTATGTACAGTAATGAAGTCTATAAAGTAAACAAAAAACAATACTAAAACACTATAAGAAATGGAAAGAAGGACTCCAAGGAATTCCAGAAAGGACTGAGGACTTCTTTCTTGGAGTATCAGGGAAGATAGCACCAGGGTGGTGGTGGCTTTTATGTGAACCTTAGAAGAAACAGGGATTAGGATGAGCAAAAATTAGAGAAGGGTATGGATAAGATGCCACATCCTCATGCAGCACTACACAATGGATGATGATGATGATGATGATGATGATGATAATAATAATAATAATAATAATAATAATAATGAACATTTGCAAAGGGAAAATCAGTGAAAATACAACGGATCTGTAAGATGCATAAAAGTGTTGATGTCTCACGTAAAAGTTAGGATTCTGGAGCTAGAGTGCCTGAGCTAAGTCCTGAAAAGCAGATGACGTTAGCTTCACCTTTTGTGGTTCTTGTGATGATGACATGAGCTGATACAGAGTTGATAAGAGTCTTACACAAAATATATTCTGGATTCATAGTTGTAATAGTATCACAAGGCTGGTCCCAGAAGAGCTGAAGAAGAAGGATAAGGGAAAGGAAGAGAAGGGGGATAAAGAATCAAAAGCTGATTAAACTTCAACTTATGGCACAATCATTTGTAATATATCGTTGGTATTTTTTTAGAGGATTCTTTATTCCCATTCTTTTCTCCCACACATGGATACAGTCAGCAGGCAACTGCAGCAAGCTTCTGATAGACAGATGAAGCTTTGGATCCTGGCATGCTCAGTGATATTTTGTTCTATCTCACTGAGAGTCAATCCAACGGCTCACTTCCTCTCCCACATTCAGCCCCTTTGTTTTCCTGCTTTCCACTCATGATCACAAATAATATGAGAGATGCAACCAAAGAGTTCCAAAACAGAGCCATGGGCAGAATAATCAGAAGTGTTAATGAACTGGTTGATGAACCAGCCAGTCGCTGGTAGGCAGTTCAGCCAACACCAAGCCTGTAAGAGGTCGCTGGTTAGTGAGACAAAGACATCAGAACCTGCCAAGTAGGAACAGAGGAGCTACAGTGGATGAGAAATGTCATGTGATGATATGTGATTGATTCATCATGTCTTATGAATATAGGTTAAACACACAAAACATGTAAAGGTTTCCAAAGGTCAGTGTCCCAGGAGCTTTTGCACAAACATTTGGAGAGAAGGAAGCCCCAAAGAATGAATGTTTCAGAGTGTAACAGTGACAAGAATATGAGGTAGGGGGCAAGAGCAATATCAAGCATTTGAAATAAAATTGGGATCAGTGCTGGTCTGAGCCATACTGGAAAATTGGGATCAGTGCTGGTCTGAGCCATACTGGAGTTTGAGGGTCAAAAAATAAATAAATAAATGCTGAGGTTTGGTTTCACATGGCTTGTTTTGGCAATGAAATTCTTGAGTTTTCTTTTTAAAAGGGCATTGAATATTCATTTTAACTGCTGAAACTTTGATGCCCCTTTCAATTTTTTTATGGTAAAAAAGGTGTCCCTCACTACATCCTAGACCAGGCTCTGCTGGACTCTAGGGTACCTGGACATTTTGAAAGAGATGTCTTTGAAGTCAGCTGGTACATGCTCAAATCATGGCACAAAACTACACCCAGTTCCATCTTGGGTGTGTGTGTTGTCATGGGCAACTTACTCACCTTCTAAATGCTGGTATATTTCTTCTTAAGAGAAAGCTATTCATTTATGCATTCATTACCAGTATATGTCATATATACATAGAGAGAGAGAGAGAAAGAGAGAGAGAGAGAGAGAGAGAGAGAGAGCACCTATGATGTACTTATGGCATAAAAGACAAGAGCCATTAACAACAGACCAAAAGTATCTGCTCACATGAGATTTTTCCTTTTCATTGGTGAGAGCAATGTCCTATACACAGTTAGTGTAAACGCTTACAAGAAAAATAAATCAGGGCAAGCGACAGATCAATAGCAGCAGGGGAGATGGAGGTAAGGCCGGCAGTGCAGAAGATACCAAAAAGACTCGATGGGACCATTGTCTCTAAAGTGGGTGGCATGGCGTCTGATATATCTGATGCCTCAGGACACTGTTCTTTTTGGTGTTGCTCTAAGGGAGCAACATGGCTGTACAGCCAATGCTGAAGCTGAACTCCAGTATGCTGGACCATTCTCCCCCTTAGTACATAGACCCTGCCGAGGTCCTAACAGCTGCCATCATCTTCTCCCAGGTTAGTTCCTCTCCTCTCCTCTCCCAGGTGAGCACCCTGAGACTTTATCCTGCCCCTTTCAGAGAGAATAGATGGAGAAAGACCAGCCATGCAGAAGAGGAGGTAAAGGGGCAGAGCTAGAGAGCAGCCATTCTGTAACTGATATACCACAGTACCCATGAAGCCTTTCTACCCAGGGGTAGAAAACACACATAAAGCCATTGGCCGTGGCTGGAGCTAGCTGGCAGCCCCACCCTCTGGGTGGCCATAGACCATGGCGCACATCCACCTGCAGCCTCCTGTGGGCTGACTGATCCAACCTGGCCTGGCCCAGCTGGCTCTTTGCCAACACTCTGATGGGACCACCCTGGCATTTCACCAGTTCATTTCATGGTGCTTGAGTTCCAGCAACGCAGCATGGAACCCAAGAAATGAAAACGTCCTCTTCTTCGCCTGAACTCTTTACGCCTGTCCAAAAAAAAATGCAAAGAAAACAAAACAAAACTGAGGGGGAAACAAGTGCAAAAAGTCCTTTAACACTATGCAGTGTCTCCCCTGTTCTAGGGGTTGAGAGAAGTTTTTCAATATGTCTGTGTTCATAACCACTAATAGGTCGACTGTCAAGGAGCAAAGGAGGGTGGGGAAAAGGGGGCCTCAGTCCAGGCTCATCTTCTCCTTAGACCACTGTGAAATGATTCTACATGACATTCCATCTAAAATGACTTCCTATGGCTCCCTGAACCAACAGGAAAAGAAGTATCTGTCTCCACTGAAGGTAGTGACATGACATGGCAGAGGAGCTGAGAGATGAAGAGACCAAGATGATCTCGAGGTTTAGTAGATAATGACTCTACACTGTCTCTCCCTCTGTTCACCGATTCACAGCCCGGCAGGTGGATGTTCCCCTGTCTCTAATTCTTAAACTGTGGGCTCCAGGAAGGACAGGAGCCCTGTCATACATGATTTTGTATATCTAGAATCCAGCACCTTCAATGTCTAGTGTTTCGCACTTAGTACCTGTCATGACCTATGTACAAAATATGCATTTATGGAAGGAAGGAAGGAAGGAAGGAAGGAAGGAAGGAAGGAAGGAAGGAAGGAAGGAAGGTAGTTTGACCCAAGAAACCTATCCTTAACATTTCTGCTGGACTTGCCATCTAAAATGAATCCATTTTGCTGCCAAAAGACGAACTCTTTTTCCACCAGCTTGTGGCCCTTTAGATGTACCTGTCAATCTGAAAGTAAACAATAGGTTTATTGCAAATCAGAAGCCCCTCTGACTCCCAGATAAAGATGAAAACCACTCTGCATTCCTTCCTCCTGAAGGAATATGGGGCTTTGGGGTCTTGGAAACCTGCTAGAGAGTTACTTTATTTTTAGGTTGCTAAGAATCTGCTAAGTGATTTCAGAAGGTGACCACATTTCAGTTCCATTAGCTCATCAGCAGTTTCTTAATGAGGCTAATTAGCTCCAAACAGCTCCCACCTCTGCAGGGCTCCGCTGAGAGCTTGGCTGTGTGTAAGCCAGCCAGCCAAGCAGCCATAACCTCCATCGATGGCTAAGAGGCCTGGTTTCTGGGCATCAGCCTCATCAAAGCTTAATGCTTTCAGACATTTCATGGTCAGTAAGGGTTTCGCCACAGCCCTGGATCTCTGGAACTACCCAATGGTGAGGACTATTTCTATAGCTGGGAAGAAGGATACTGTGTGTGAGGGCAGATTCTATGTTTCCATCAGAAAGAACGACATTGCCCCATTCGTAAGGAAATGGAAAGACTGGGAAAAAATTATATTAAGCTGGACTCAAAGAGACATAGGCTGTGTGGTTTTCCTCTGTTCTAATAACTAGAATATGGTTAGGATATTCTTGGCAGAAGATCACAGTGGCTCAATAGCTTTGTGCATATGACCATATAAAATGATGATGCTGATCAAAATGACTACAAGAAATGGAAACATGAGGTTTTTTAATGTACTGTTGGCAGTTTTTTTTCTTTTTTACCCCCTTTGGTTTATTCCCTGTTGTCACTGTTTTTTTTTTAAATTTCTGTATACTTTGTCTTGCATATAAGTTTATCTGATTGGGGAAAGGGAGGGGGAAATCACAGAAACATTGGGACAAAAGATGATGTAACAGTGATACTCACTAGACACTCTATTAGAAATGAACTTTACAACTTGGAGCTGGGAGTCAAGGTTGGCAGGGGAGAGTGGGAGAAAATGAGGGAGAGGATAACACTGTTCAAAAAAATGTACTCATTATCTTACTTATGCAACTGTAACCCCTCTGTATATCACCTTTACAATAAAATTTAAAAACAAAAAAAAGCCAAGTGGAAGCTCCAGGTTGGAGGAAAAACCCATAGGAGGTTTAACCTAGAAAGTGTGAGAATGGGGCTGGGAAAGTGGCTTAGTGGTAGAGCGCTTGACTTGCATGCCTGAGGCCCTGGGTTCAAGTCCACACACCACATAAGCAAAAAAAAAAAAGCCAGAAGTGGCTAGAAGTGGTAGAGTGCTAACCTTGAGCTGAAGAGCTGAGGGACAGTGCCCAAGCCCAGAGTTCAGGTATTTAGGGGTGATTTCCTCACCATCCATACTTGCTGCCACCAAAATATAAACTAACCATATACTTGACATTCACAGTTAGTAATACCCAAACAAGGAACCTCAAGGAGACATGACTTCCAGGGGGCAGTTGTTTATCTCACTGATGGAGCTAAACAGGTAATCATGGCTGCAAAGTCCTCATTTCTTCAGCAACCTTTTTAGGAGCCTTGGATGACACATCCCAACCTCCTTTCTGCCCATGAATAGTTGTACTTGATGTGGGATTCTTGCCTCAGAGCAGTAATTGCACTGACAGCTGCCATTCACTGAGTCTTTTTGTTACCTAGGACTTTGTTTCATGCTTTATCTCCATCATCTCTCTCCTCTCAGCACCTGTGAGGTTGGGACTCCTCTGATCCCTGTTGTACAGGGGAGGAAGCTAAGACTCAGCAGGAGTCTAACAAATGAATCCAGATTTCCAGAGCGCCTCAAATGTACTGTCTTTCTGAAGGCAGAGCTGGTGGATTCCGTGTGACAAACCCACATGCAAGGACACACTGTCAATTCTGATTTCCAAGCATGGAAAATTATTATCATCACCACATCAGATATGCTGAACCAAACCCATTCCCTACTTTAGGAGGTAATGAAGCAATGTGGGGAAACACATCCCCCTAGGAACCAAAGACTGGAATCCTAGTCTCCAGTCAGGCTTCTTAGGAAACCCAAAGCAAATCAGTGTGCCTCCCTGGACACACGCGTGTTTTCCGAGCTGATGAGGAGGGCTGGGCTTAGCCAGATCTCTTATTAAGCCTTCCAGCTCCAGCGGTATTACCATTCGATGAAGTGTTGACATAGAAGGTCCAAAGAAGTTATAGTTATATAGAAGGAGAAAAGCAACATTGCTAATTTTGGTAGCTGTCAGTCTTGCAAATCTTTCAACTCAGAATGCCTTTTATCTACAATTGAGACTTGAAAAAAGGAAACCCCTGACAGCTAATTCACTTCCTTTTGCCTTTGAATGAGTTATATGTTAGCAAGGTAGAATAAGGATTATAATTCTGTTTAGACAGTGAGTGAACTGAAGCCAGGAGAGATGACATAACTCACTAAAGATCATAGAGGACAAACAAGAGTTTGCTTCTGTGAGAGATCAATGCCACCTGCATGAAACAGCCTTCCCACAGTTAGACTAAGGAAATGCCTAGGAATGCTGGGGATCTACCCCAGAGCCTTGCACATGCAAGGCAAACCCTCCTCCATGGAGCTACAGCCTCAGTCCTTGATGATGATGTGGTGACAATGATGTTTGGTATATATTGTACAAAGGAGTTTCATTGTGGTGTCCATACATGCATATATTGTCTTTTGATCAGATTTACCCTCACTATTATTCATTCTCTCCCCCCCCACCCTATTTTCTGTTTATAATTTTTAGGGGTGTTCATTATTTACATGGATAGATTTAATGTACCTTTAATGGCCCTCTCTCTTCCTTGTCAGTCCCTACCAACAGTCCACATTTACCTTCAGATCACATATAGGCAAATATATTTATCTATGTATGTACATATATATGCATGTATAGGTCTATTATCTATTCTAGATTCCACTTATGAGAAGGCACGTGTAAGCATGTGATGTTTGTCTTTCTGCATCTGGCTTATTTTCCTTAACATGATGACCTCCAGTTCCATTCATTTTCCTGAAAAAGAAAACATAGTTTCCTGTTCTTTATGACTGAATAATAGTCCATTGTGTATATGTGTGCATATATATTAAAAAATCACATGTGTATACACACACACACACACACACACACACATACATACACACACACATGATTTCTTTATCCATTCATCAGGATTTTTCCGTAGCGTGGCTATTAGAGTGCTACTATAAATTTGAGTGTGCAGCATCTCTACTGTAGTCAGACTTAGATTCAGATACACATCCCAGAGCAGTAAGTATAGCAAGCTCACACAATAATTCTGTTTCCAGTATTGTCAGGAAACTTCATGTTGGTTTTCACTGTGGAAATGAATGTTACTATACATTCCCACCAGCAATTTATGAGAGCCCCTTTTCCGGCCATGTGCTCAAAGATATTTGTCATTGTCTATTTCCTCCATGACAACCATTCTGACTGGAATGAGATGGAATCTCAGTGTTGTGATTTGCATTTCCTTTATGGCTTGTTAGAGGTTACAGAGGGTTGTTTGGAATTTTGTTTCGTTTAAGGCTAACCTTAACTTAAACTAGTTATCACCTTCCTTGGCCTCCTGAGTCCCGGGATCATAGGAGAAATCCGCCATGCCTATCGTAGTAGTGAAAATACCTCTTTCAGGTAGCTGGTACTTACATTGATAACTGAGAAGTCGTTAGCCTTCCATTAGAGGACAATAGGGAGATCATTTTTACCCTCTCAGGGGCCAGCAACCATTGATTTTGTGGGGTTTGGAGGAGCTTAGTCTGGGAACCCTTGATCAGATATTTAGACCAGGCATTATAAGTCTCCCTGTGGATCTCTGCCAGGAGGTGACAAAAAAGGTTGTTGGGGGCAGAGGGCAGAATGGTGAATAAGTTTGGGGCCAGATGTCAGGGTCACATTGCTTTACCTGCAGCCCATTGCTAGTTTCTGACTCACAGCATGGTACCAACCCACAGTAAGGGGCAGTCAGTCCATTTGTATGCCAGAAAAGAGAGAGGAGATCCACATGGAGTTATGTGCTGAAGTCTGTCCCAATCAAATCTCATCAGCACCAGCAGGATTTGAACCCTGACTGGCATCAGCAGATCAGTGCTGATTCACTCATCCAGCCTGGCTCCATGGATGTGGCACATCTTCCAAACCTTCCTTTTGCTTCCTCTCACCCCGAGCTGCTTTAGATATTTGGAGCAAGGGAATTCTGTGCTGTGAGGGCTTCTCCTGTGTATCCTGAGCTGCTCATCAGCACCCCTGGGCCTCTGTGTCCGAGGTACCTGCATCACTTCACTTCAAATCACCCCTGCCAACAGCACCCGAGGAGGCTGCCATGTGTCAGTAGTCCAAAAGTGTCATCCTTAGTGGGGAACAACTGTTTTGGTTCCATTGCTTTATTGCTGGACTTGTGTATGTAGAGTGCTAGTTCTGGGATGTTCAGAACCAAGAACAAACAAGACCCTAGATGTTGTTTTCAGAAAACACAATCCTTTTAGGATTGAAAAGACCAGGATTAGGCACAGCTGGCTTATGCCTGTAATCCTAGCTACTCAGGAGGCTGAGATCTGAGGATCTTGTCCCAGCAAGAAAGTCCATGAGACTCTTATCTCCAGCTAACCACCTAAAAACCAGAAGTGGAGGTGCAGCTGAAGTGATAGAGCACTAGCCTGGAGCACAAAAGCTCAGGGACAGTGCACAGGCCCTTACTAGAAGCCCTGGGATGGACTCATACACAGGCGCACGCGCGCGCGCGCACACACACACACACACACACACACACACACACATACACACACACACTCAAATTGAAAAGACCAGGACATAGATGCTTCGAGTCACCTTTTCCCAAACTCCCAGCCACAACCCTTTGGCTGGATGTTCAAGCCAGGACAGCCACAGGGATAGGAAACCCACTTGGCACAGGCCACTTAGCCACTCATTGGCCACAAGAGGCCATCAGTGGGAATTTCCTATTACAGTCCCACCCCAGCATCAGAACACAAAGGTTGCTGAACAATAATGTAGTTCCCTTTTTTATGAACCAAGGGCTGATGTACTTCCGCAATAACCGCAAGCCAGCTACTCATTGACAAGACAAAGATCTGGTTCTGATAACTTTGATTAATCAAATCTTGCAAATAGTTTCTTGTCCAGATAATAACTTAAGGTTATGTCCACAAAACTTGAGCTCCAGAGAGAAAGCTAGTTTTAGCAAGTGTTTGGGGAAGGCGGAGGGTTCTTTGTCATGATAACACGCTTTAGCGAACATGGTTTATATTACTTGAAGCATGTGTTCTGACGGCAGGACTTTGCAGAGACTTTCAGGTGGCATGCACTTGTTTCTAAGTGGGAGATAGGGCATGTAGCGATGCCCATTCATCTCTGTTTCCATAGAGTAGCTCCAGGATCAAATGTGTTCCCAACCACATTCTGAAGCTTCTGGCCAGACACAAATGGTTCACACCTATAATCCCAGTTACTCAGGGGACTGAGATCTGAGAATCACAGTTCAAAGCCAGCCCAGGTAGAGAAGTCCATAAGACTCTTATCTCCAATTAACCAGCAAAAAGTCAGAAGTAGAGCTGTGAGTATATAGAGTATGTAGAAGTAGGTAGAAGTAGAGTATGAGCCTTGAGCCAAAAAGCTAAGAGATCAGACCAATGCCCTGAGGGACTGGCACACAACAAACACACACACACACGTGCACACGTGCTCACACATACAACTTCTGAATTCTGTCCAGATCTCAGTTTTTTTATACTCACAATGGAGCAATAAAGTCTGTCTTGCAGACCTTCCAGAACTGTTGGGGGGGGGGGGGGGAAGGGGATGAGAAAGCACTTGAGAAAGTGCTTTGTAAACTCTACAGAGTTATAAAAGTTTAAGAGGTCATTACTAATGCATTCTTATTAATAATTTAATAACCAAAATGTTCCCCAGCCTCACTTAGAGGGTGACTTGATGAATGGGACAATTGAAGTAACCAAGGTCCCAAGAGGTGAAGGGTTTACCCAAGGTGGTATGGCTACAAATGTAGTCCCTGGCTCAGATTAATCACAACGGCAGATGTGGAGATCTGAGCCCTGGAAGACAAGTTTCTTTTGCTGTTGGGATGGCTGTGATCCTAAATTTAATGAGAAGCAAGGGAGTAGGAAATCCATGGGGGACACCGATGGATTGAGACACATTAAAGAAAAGGTACTAGATGTAGAGTTGATCTTTTTTCTTCCTGATAGACTCAAAGTAGATCTCTTTGAGGTTTTGATGTAGAGTTGGAACTAGACTTGGATACGTCACCAAACAACTGAACTTTTCTATCACTCACCTTCTGGAGCAGCTAGACGAATCAAGGCATTCTCTGAGGTCTGAGAACAGGTACAGAGTGGCTGAAGAAATCAGCCTCTTCTGAGAGGTAACAGGACTGGGATGGCTGAGCAATACCTGGGTGGAGGTAATTCAGAGGATCAATAAGCAATTGTACACGCCTTTATGTAAAATCCACCAAGGCTTAAACTCTCTGATGGGCAGTTTCCTTCAGAAGAATGAGAAGCCAATATAATGATCCCAGATCTCCAGGTACAACACTCAAATGACTACAATAAACAGCATTGAGCTGAGTGACCCATAGTTCAGGGAGTTACTGGGGTCTGGAGTAGAGTCTAGGAGTGGGGAGGGGCTCCTTGGGGGAGGTGGTGCATGTACTGGCTACTTCTCATTCCACCTGTCAGCCTGGGCATAGCCCCTCACACACCTTTGACCTTCACCTTGACAGCCCATGCAAATACTCCACAAGAGGACCAAGGCAATGCAGGAAACCACGGCTCTATGCCAACCGCAGGGTGAACGCCTCTCATCTAAAAATCCCCGACTGAGCTTGCATAAAGAAGCGGTGGGGGGCATCATTTTTGTCTTAACATTGACACAATGGTTGATGCTTTTGGAGCATTTTACAACCATTAATTACCTAGACTATAAATGTGCCAGACACCATCACTGGAGGACACCAAAGCTCCATGCTATTTGCTCTTCCAGTTAGTGTGATTTATTTCTTTTTCGCAGTACTAGGTGGTTGAACTCGGGGCCTCATACTTACTACACCAGTATCCTACCTCTTGAACCAAGCTCCCAGTCCTTATGCTTTTCGCTTTGACTTTCAGATAGGGTTTCAGTAACTTTGCCAACACTAGCCTCAAACCATGATCCTCCTATCTCTGTCCCCTGAGCACTTGAGGTTATAGGAATGTATCAGCATGCCTGGTTCAGTAGTGTCATGCAAGACTAGGTTTTCTAGATGCCTGGTGCTTTTTGATTATCTAATTTAATGTGAGTGAACATTTTAACGTTGATGGAAGCATGTTTACACTGCATAAACTTTATGTATCTTTATTTCCAGGCAGACCCTGAAGGGAATCTAAGATACACACACCTACTGTAATTGTTTTCCCTGTTAAAAATGGGAGCTATCTGGGAGATGGTAGTTCGGGGTCTCTTTTCCTTATGGTTCTCCTAGTCTCCAAGAGCCTTCTCTGAGTTTTTCTTCCTATGTTTGCACTGAAGTCCTGGACCAGAAATCAGCCTTGAAGCAGAGAGGACCAGGCCAAGGCAAAGAGCAGCTAGGAGCTATCTGGATATCTGAAGACAGACCTCCTGTAGGCAAATGAAACATGAGGCTTCATTCTATACATGCCAGGGGGCAGGAGAAGCGTGCAGGTGTCTGATTCCTTTCTCTACCAACTCTTCTGGGCACCTACATAATTCTTGAGCTCCCCCTCGCCTCTCCCACTGGTCACGCCTTGCTCTGGGTGCCTTGTGTAATACCTCCACACATGTGCATTAGTGGACCCAGTGGCAAATGTCCACCCACCAGCTGGGAGGAGGGAAGTGTGCCAGCCTCGACTCCTAGTGCTCGCTCATTTCCCATGGTGCAACCCTTGCACCGCGTGGTGTATTTCGAGCTAGCACAGCCACGGCACTGCAGGAAGAGGACTAGGCTGTGGTTGCCTTATGGAAGTTACCGCCTCCCTCCAGGGAACGCCGTGGTCAGGGGCCCATCCTCACTCTCTGCCTTTCTGAACTGTCCATCATCAATCGCCACATGTACAAAGCTCACCTACCCAAGGGCTCCCACTGGAGTCCCTGACCCAGACACTGCAAGTGTGCTGTGCCTGTAGCCTACACAGTCTGGAGCAACCAGATGTGGAGCCCACACAGGCCTTCATTGAAATTCTGGCTCCAGCAACGACTTTCTGCAGGACAGTCAATACATCAGCTAACCTTTCCAAATCTGTTTTCCACATCTGTTCAGTGGGCAAGCTTTCTTGCGATAAGAGGGCTTTTTGGGCGAGGGGGCGGGGGTGCAGTTTGCATACAGCTATCAGGGCTGGATCTGACCAATCTCAATAACCCCAGTATTGACCAAAGTGCCTGGCCCACACTAGATGTTTATGAATGTTTGTGGAATAGATGGATGGGGACGTTGATCACCCCTTCTGCCACCCACATCTGATGGGCAATAGGTCGAAATAAATCATTAATTTTCTGTCTTAGCCTCTGTTTCATCTCTATCACTTTTGTCTCTTTTATTTGCATGGTTACATTTTTATTTTTCCCATGTAGTGCTGTGAGGGGTCTTGAATATCAAATCAGAATTTCATAAATCTCAGTTTACTGGTTTGAAAATTCAGTGTTTCTTTAATTTCTAATAGGAGACTCAGTAGCTCTGGGAAATAAAAGGGACTTAAAAAGGATTGTCCTGAAGATAAACATGGTGCACAAACTTGGTTGTTGTTTTTTTTTTTGAGTTTGTCATTTTTGGAATTACAATGCATATATATGGACTGAAGAAAACTGGGGATATATAGAAAAAGAAAAAGAATCCTGTCGTTGCTGACACTACAGTGCATTTTATCTTTATGCATGCATAGCTTTGCTTAGTTGAGATATACTGGCATACAGTTTTGTTCGGTTTCCTCATTTAGCATGTCACAAGCACTTTTTAAACTATTGTGTTACTTTAATGGCTGCATTATATTCCATCCTGCACAGGTACAATCGTTTGCTTATATATTCCTCATCATTGGACACATGTTTGCTTTCTATTAGTCTGTATTATAAATCATGCTATAGTAAGCATTTGTGTGGATAAGCAAGGCTAAAACAAAGCTAAAAGTGTGCGAAACAGAGTTGTGGATGGATATCTGAGATTGCCTCCAGAATTCTTGGCTGGTAAAGAAAACTATGCACAGTTCAAAAATTTTAAAGATAGATGAGTAAGTAGATAGATGGATAAATAGACACATGATAAATGACTGATAGAATAGATAGAGAATAATTGGGTGGGGGGAGGGGGGAGGCTGGGAAGGGAGGTGAAGGGTAAACAAAGGAGGAGGCTGCAATGCTTGGTAAGAAATGTATGCATTATCCTGCCCATGTAATTGTAGCCCCTCTGTAAAGTATGTTCTCAAATAAAATAAAATAAAATTTTAAAAAAAATAAAAAAAAAGAATAGATAGAGAGACAGGCAGACAATAGATAGGTATGGATGATAGATAAATGACTAATAGATGATAGATAGTTGTAGATATGACTAATAGATGAGTGATAGAAAATAGATGTATATATATATATATATATATATATATATATATACACATACATACATACACACACACATACTTGTATACAAACAGATATATCCCTTAGATCCAAACTCTGTTGGTACAGGTTGAAAAGTCAGGGAAAAGGATTTCAGAAGTTAATTGGGAAATAACAAGCAAGTTGAGTAAACTGCTCACTAAACCCATTAGATAAGCGTTTGTTGCAATACAAAGTCTTGATGACTGTAATTAACACATTCATACACTCTCCAAGAAACTTAAGGCTTTTTTCCCCCCTGAACTGAAAACCAGCAGCCTTTTCAAGCAGAGCGTGTGCACAGGCCGGCATGCTCCTGCAGCTGTGGGATTGGTCAGCAAATGCTCCGAGCCTTGTATTCCTGGGTCTGGTCTTAAGTTCACAGACCTTCTCACGAAGACAATGGAAATAACATATGAAAACTCAATTCATTAAACCTATAGAGATACATAGCTTGCATTCCAAAAGATGCATAATCCTAAGAGGGTGGCTTGAGGTACAGGGAATACATATTTACACTCCCATGCGTACCTCCCACATGCCAATGCACACAACATTTCCAGCACCCACCTCTCAGCCAGCATCAACCTCAATAGCGCCCCCGCTCTCTCTCCATCTTCTGTTAGCTTCTTACAAGCAAAGTTATAATCATTCAGTGTAGATGAACTTGTCTGATTTATTTTGTTCATCATTAGGTATATTAACATTTACCCAGGATGTTTGTGAAGTCATAATTTGCTCTTTTTCACTCTTGTGTAATAGTTCATGCTATGACTCCACTATGGCATTTTTACTCCATTCACTGAGAGATTTTCTTTTTTCTTTTTCCACATTGTGACTATGATAAAGAAAGTTCCTATGGATATTTTTTTAACGTTCTTGGGTGGACAACAAATGTAAGTTACTAAGTATTTCACAAAGCAGTGGAGAGAACAGTGAACGAAGAACTAAGACCTCAGTTCTTTTCTGTAGCTCTGCTAGTTGCTCCTTGCATAATCTGATACAAGTTGTTTCAACTCTCCACTTTTAAATTCCCTCAAAATAAGACACTTTTTTTTGCTCTGAGTGTGCATGACTTTCTACTACTGGAAAGTTATTTCACTTCTCTGAGTTTCCATTTCCTTAGAACAAAGCAGTTGAACCAAATACTCCACAGGGTCCTCAGCAGCTACAAACTCACTATTTCAAGTTCAACACAGTCCACATCCTACCGATAGTCACCGCTTTCCACAAAGAGAAGTCCAAGTATCCTGAATGTGATAGCTCTTCCCAAGATCCAGAATCGGGAAAAAGGACCGGAGGAAGAAGACTCAGGATTGAATCCAGGCTGATCTCTTAGACATCCGGGACCTATGAAGATTTGAGTTGCCTCTCCCTCCCCTCATCCTGGTACATGATCCCTGCCTTCTTAGCTTCCTCCAACAAGACCACAGCCTTTCCCTGGGTGGCCAGCAGTCTCGTGGAACATGGTACTACCCATCAACACCCAAAACACTGCCTGGTCTATGGTGAGGTGCTCAGCAACTGTGTCCTGAAGGAAAAAAAAATAGTGAAAGTGCTTTTTGGAAACTGTCCATTGTTCTATGAACACTAGCTTTCATTATTATCACATACTATGTTCCGTGGGCTATGGAATCAAAACCTCCAGGTTGGCTCATTTTATGCCACATGAACCCTACCATGCTGCTTGCTCAGAGGATTGGAAGGTGCAGTACCATGTTGGCTCTTGAAGAGATGCATCATTCAGTTGGACAAATATTTATTTTCTGCGCCATGCCAGGTGCAAGGAGTAGAATGGATAAATGCATGCAACTTCTTTCTGTCTTTTTCCTTGCTTATTTTTCTTTCTCTGTAGTGTTTTCCATTAGTTTATCAGCTCAGATTTTCCCTAGGATAGTCTATAGAAAAGAGAGATGAGTGATCAGATTATTAACAGTCCCATCTAATGTGTTCGTGGAGGAGAGTCTTGGGAGGGAAGAAGGTTGGCAGATGTGGGTGGCCAAGCAGTTGAGATTATTTCTATCTTTTTTTTCTCCATACCCATTTCCAGAAATTTGTACTTTCAAATATGCTTGCTTTTGGAAGGGACAAGTTTAGAAAACACAAAGATTGCTTAAAACTTACCATAGATAAGGTGAAATTCACATTCTGTGTGTGCTAGAAAACATTCCAACACATTTGTAGGAACTGATTACTTACTCCTCAAAACTCTGTGAGATAGCACAGACATGGATTCATATGAGGAACTGAAGCTCAGAGAGGTTGAGTGTTCTGGCCGAGATCACACAGCTAGTAACTATCCAGTCCAACTCTTGGGTGTTAACAGTAGACTTCTCTATATTTATATGATACTTTTAAATACAATGTGTGTGAAAAGGAAGGCTTTTAGTATCACATGTTGGCTACCTTTTATTTGTTCTCTGACCAAAGAAAGATTGCTAGCTGCTCAGAGACTTGCAGCTTCATTTGTGATGAAAGTTAAAAACATACCAGAGCAAATTTAATTTGTTCACTGGCAATTATTGGCTGACTAAACTATACTTTAAATTTTAATATGCCTATCACCACTTCATTAGCACAAATGAGTTGCAGGGAATAGCCCATGCTCTGAAACTGGCAGAAACAAATGTGTAGATTTCTACTCTTTCTAAAATGGGGTGTTTCCTGGCTCCTTCTTCTGCACCACCTTTCACCATCATCACCACCAACAACAACAAAAAAAAAAAAAAGGGAGAAACAAACCAAAGGATTTTTCTCCATGATTTCAAAATCTCCAGAAATCCTTTGCTGGATGGTTTAGAGTATAAAATTGTGACTGATACAGAAGTCAGGGTTTGGAGGAAGAAGAAGCAATAAGAGGCAATACCACCCAAGCACGGGCTGGACTCAGGAGAGGAAGAGACATCAAGGAAGCCATCCACCTGCTCATCTGGACCAGTGATGCTCAGGAAGGGAGGCTCCCTCTCACAAGGACAGAGACTCTGGGCAGAGAACCCCAGCCTCACCAGCTCCTCAAAGATGGGGACAACAAACCCCAGTCTTACTTCCTACACAGCTCCCAACTGTCTTCTCCCAGTTGCCTACCAACCAGGGAAGTGAGCACCGAGAAAACTGGCTTGTGCTGTGTAAGGCTAGTCTCCTCCCATGTCTCCATCCCCAGCCATTTAAACACAGCCAGGGAGGGTGTGGACATGGCCAGTGGTAAGGGTAAGAGTCCTTCTGTCTGCATATTGTGGAGAAGATCATTGCTTTATTGCTCTCGGTGGAGGACAGGCCCTTACGCCTGGGCAGAGTCAGCAGAGCTGAGCTGGTGCCATGGAAGCAGATGCAGGATGCAGAGCCCAGTGTGGACTGTGAGGCATCACTTCCTATCAAGCTCAGGACAGACAGACGTGTCCAGGACCTTCCTCCCCCAGCTGTCAGCATCATCTGTACATAAGCCGGAGGTGGGGATGCTCTGTGGGTGCCCCTCACCATCTGCCTCTCGGGCTGAATCCAGCCTTGGCAATCTCCTCTCAACGTCAGCCTCCATCCCTGGATGTTCTTTCGTTCCAATAGAGAAAATGCTTCTCTGTTGTTGTTTTTACTTTCTTTTTTTTAAGATTTCAGTCACAAATCCTCCAAGCAGAGCCTGCAGAGTACACTAGACACCGTCTGGAGGTACTAGCCTGAGAAGGGATTGCTACCCTGCTTGGAGAGTATTGTACAACAGCCAAGTACAGCAACACACACATAGAATCCCACCTACTCTGAAGGCAAAGGCAGAAAGATCCCAAGGTGGAGGCCAGCTCCGGAAAAGTTAGCGGGATGCTACCTCAAAACCTTTTTGCTTTGCAGGGAATTGGTACCTTGCACTTGTAATCCTAGCTACTCAGGAGGCTGAGATCTGAGAATCATAGTTCAAAGACATCTTGGGCAGGAAAGTCTGTGAGACTCTTCTCATTAGTTACCTATCAAAAAGCCAGAAAAGGTGCTGTAGTCAAAGTGGTAGGGCACTAGCTTTGATCACTAAAGCTCAGGGACAGTGCCCAGGCCCTGAGTTCAAGCCCCAAGACTTGCACCAAAAAAATAATAACATGAATTAATTAATTAATTAATTAAAAACACAACTTTAAAAAAAATTGGTAGAGTGCTTGCTTAACGAACATGAGGCCCTGGATTTAATCCTCAGCATAAAGCAAGAGTAAGTGGTAGGACATCTGATTCTACAAGCCAGGCATTCAAGAGGATCACCTAAATTTAAAGATGCAAAACCCTTCCGAATTGTGCAGAGCACCGAGTGAGCGTGACAGCACAGATCACGTGATTGTCTGATTCCTCTTCTTGCCTGTGAGAAATGGAGCGTCACAGACTCCAACAACTCTGAACTCAGAGCTTACCCATCCAGGCTTCCATGTCTCTGAGATTCATCTACAGAATCCAATTGTACCCCTCTGTACATCACCTGAACAATAACAATAAATACATTTTTTAAAGATTATCTCTCCTTCTTCAGTGCTCACTGCCTCTGAGGCCATATGGCTCTCAATACAGCAAAGTGTTTTCCTTATTCATCCAGCTACATCTCCTTATGGGAGAGAAAGGCATGCCTGAAGAACTCTGGGGGCAAAAATGACCTCGTGTCCTCCAGAGAAAAGAAGGGACATTCCATGCTCAGACTTCTGCCCCCACAAAGAAGAAATAGAGAGAGAGATGGAGGACACCCCCCCCCCAGACAGGGCTGGAGGGTGGAGGTAGAACAGGTGGGACCAGGCAGAATGGACACTTCAGTTAAGCAAACTCATTGCATCTGGTGGAGGCGAGGTATCAAGAATGGTCTCCCCAAAACTTTGACTTAAGAATTGAATCTGAAGACAGAAAGAGCTGCTCACTTGCCTAGATTCAAACTTGAGAAGCTGCTAAGATTCCCTCAGCGTGTGGCACACTTCACTGATTGTAAGACTGTTTTTTCCCTACATCTAACATCCCTGGCATTAGAATATATCTTATAACTGATTATCTTCCCCTAACAGTATATAGTAATGCTTTTCTTCTTTCTTGGTGGTATATTAAATAATGGTGCCTCCTGCAATTTACAGCATCATAAATTTTATAAAGGTTTGTTGGTAGATACACCATGAAATTTATCTGAAATGTATAACTTGGTGAATTTGATATATTCAAAGTTATGTAACCATCACCACAATTAATTTTATAACATTTTCTCACCCCATAGGGAAACTATATTCATTAGAAGTCTCCCCAATTTCATCCCAACCCACCCAGCCCTGGAAAACCATTCATTTTTCTTTCTAGCTCTAAATAATTGTCAACTCCAGACATTTTCTTATAAATGGAAACGTAGTACCTGTGAGGCTCTGCATCTGATTCTTGCATTTAACATCGTACTTTCAAAGTTTACCCAGGTGCAGCAAGTACAAACAGATTCTTATATGGCTAAATAATATTCTATTCTATGGGTGCACTATACATTCTCCAGTTGATAGACATTTGGATTGCTCTCTACCTTTAACTACTTGAATAATATTATGAAGGCCTGAATACAAATTCTTGTGTTGGACATAGTTTATTTCTCGTGTGTGTGTGTGTGTGTGTGTGTGTGTGTGTGTGTGTGTGTGTGTGTGTGTGTGTGTGTAGGAGTATAATTACAAGGTGAAATGGTCTGTCAGTCTCACTGAGAAACAGCCAAAACATTTTCTAAAGTAGCTTCATCAACTTCGATCGCTAGAAACAGTGTGTAAGGGTTCTAGTTTTATCCACATCTTCACCATCACTTGTAATTACCCTAACTCTTTCATGTAAGCCATCCTGGTGGGTATGAATGGCTTCTTGTCATGATTTTAATTTGTGTTTCCCCGATGACTAATGACATTAGCCATCTTTTCCATGTGTTCATCTGCTGGCAATATATCTTCTTTGGAAGGCATCTGATTCTTTTTTTTTTATATTTTGCAATGAAATTTTACTGAATTTTTATCATATTCTAGTCATGTGAGGAACGAATTGAATGCATGGCCCTAACTCCCCAGCCTTCCCTCTCTCTACTCTCTCAAGGGTGGAGTCTGACTTCGTCACATGACTTGCTTTGACCAATGAATGAGATGTTAGGAGATTCTGCCCAAGAAAAATGTAGGGGCAATTAAGAGCCAAATAACCCTGGCATCCCAACCAAGACTATCCTAGATAGTCTTGTTTGTTTATCTTGCATCAATGTTCTGAGGGTAGGTAATTGATATAAGACAGAATTTTAAGTACTATGAACAGAAAGATGAAAGACATAGTTCCTGCCTTCCAGGAGCCAGAAAGAAGTAAGGAAGGCAGCAAGAGAACCAGTACGTTATAATGTAGTTTAGTCTTCGTTGTGAACTATATTTGGATTACTTTTTTTGAGTAGGTAGTCCTACCTACCCATCTTCCAGAAGGGGACTTTGAGCATTTGAATGACAGCGTTTCCTAGTAACTACGCCCAATACTCCCGCCCAGTGTACTTCTGTGTGTTCACCACAGTGTATCTTGTACCTACATCACGTTCTTCCTGGAACCATTAAAAATGTTTGGTGATGCGCAGACTTGGCATAAAATTTTAATTACAAATCTTGGTTGCCCAAATTAATGTTGAAGCATAACTTTAATTAAAAGTTACTGCTTCATATTCCTTCCAAGTCCTACCCTGATAAAAAAAAAAAAAAATGGGTTACTATCCTTTCCAAGTCTGGATTTTAAGCCTCCTTTTGGCATTCTTGCTTTTTCCTTGGGGCATTTTAGGTTGGCCATTCTCAGGCTTCACATTAGTAACAAAACAGCTGTAAAGCCAATGTTTTAAAAAAAAATTCCCAAGCTGTATAATCTTCTGTGATCATGTTTCTACGCTAATGTTTTATCAAATATATTCACTAGGCTTGGTACAGTTAGAGGAGCCAAAACCAGAAATAAGCCAAGTCTCTAAAGTTGACTTTTTTTCCTTTTCTTTTAAGTTCTAAACCATCTCCTTTTTTTTTTTAACCAGCTCCTTTTAAATAGCTGGCAAATAACTCTTATCAGGGGTATGTTAAACCAGACATGTTAGTCATTTGAGGGGCAGAGATAGTTGCTTTTGAGCATCTGCTGAGAGCTATGAACTTTCTTGCTGAAACAAATGTAGATGCACACAACAACTTTCATGTACCTTTTCAGAAGCTGATTTCTAAAGCTGTACATGCCCTGGCTTACCTACCAGGCTTATGTTGTGGAGGGAATCTTGAGCTGGCAACAGGAAGCAGCAGAGGTGCCTTAACTATTTTTGATCAATAAATGTGCGTGTCCAGCCAAGCATGGATATGATATGTCATTAACGCGAGAAAAACAGGAAGAAAACATTGCCTGCTAGGCAAGAGCCAGTGTTACAGATCTAAGCTGTGCATAGGAGGGAAATCCAAGTCTGATGGGACTTGGCCTTGGCCTGGAGACAAATAACTCACCCTTCCAGGGACAATTGTGTCCTTTTCAATACAAACTGCAGGAGAAGGAGGGAAGTATTTACACTGTGACCAAGTGGCCACTAAATACTGCTTTTGGACATGTGGGAAGCTAGTGCTATTGAATATTGACTTTTTCCTCCCTTGGTTTGGTTTCTGGTTTGGTTTTTGTTTTAGGGTTGGGGAAGATTCACTTCTGGCTTTGGATTCTGTAGGTTAGGGGTGGGTCCCAGGAGTCTATGATTTCCAGAACTCTCCCACGTAATCAGGAGACATAGTCAAGCATAGGAAACGGTGGATAAGTCTCAGAGCAGGTTCCCTTTCTGCACCACCACGTCACAAGGTTGTGTGTGTGTGTGTGTGTGTGTGTGTGTGTGTGTGTGTGTGTGTGTGTGTGTGTGTGTTTTCCCCTGTACTGGGGCTTAACTTAGGGCCTGGGCACTGTTCCTTAGCTTTTTCCACTCAAGACCGGTGTTCTACCACTTGAAGTTCTACCACAGAAGTTCTGCTTTTGGCCTTTTTGGGGGTTAATTGGATAGAAGAGTCTCACTGACTTAACCCCCTCCCCCAGGCTGCCTTCAAACCATGATCTTCAAATCTGAGTCTTCTGAGTAGCTGACAGGGACGACCCACTAGCGCTCTGCTTATTCTATGTTGTATAGAAAGAAAAGTATAAAGATCCCTAACAGCTGTGGGAGCTGACTTTGTGGTGACCTTTCCAGGCGCAATAGCTTTTGGCATGGATGCAGGAGGTGCTGGCAATAGAAAAGAACTTCAGTGAGTTGAAAGGAGGAGGGGGTGACATCACAGATGCTTCACTGCCATTAGGAAAACAGCTTCCTTGCTTTGAAGAGCTCTAAGCACACTGACTAGAGACATAGACAAAATACCAGTACAACACAGTTAGAAGACTATGGTGGTGAACTGAGCATCAACCCTAGTCTGCAGAGATCTGAGAGCCATGAGCTCCACTTGAATAACCTAAAAAAAAATGATGTAAAATAAAGGAATTGTAAGTCTTCTTGTCTGTTCTGTGGATCCGATTTCCTTCCTTCTCTCTTACCCTGTAGGGTATAGGATTTTCTGCATGGTACCCAGGAACAACCTCAGAACAGTGCAGATTTGCACTTGAACTTGCATCTCCCGGAAGTGAGGGGGACATGTGGTCCTCTTTGGAGTCTGTCTATCCATGGTCTCTGCACACTGTTTGGAAATGGCACTAGACGGTGATAGGGAAGATTAGGGAGGTGACTTTAGTCAAGATCTCGCAGTAGCTTCCATGAGATGAAGGGTTGGACACTTCTCCTTACTGGACCTTCATGCCCTCTTTCAAAGGAGATATTTGAAATAAGTTGTAGGATATATTCCATGTGAAACATATTCCATCGTCAAATCCAGGTTTAGGGGTCCAATGGATGGCCTTTGGGATTGAAAACCCAGAACCAGGTCATCAAAACTATGACAAGAAGAACCTCATAAAATAACCTTAGCACCTATAGGTTCTGGTCCCCTTATTGCCCTTTTACTAGAATCTTCTGTACAGGTTCAGATGAGAGATTCCTAGTCTGAGAAACAGCTTCTAAATGAATAGATCCGGCATTGAGATTTTTTTTTAATTTCATATTTTCTTTTACTTTGGATTCTCCTCTACTCCCATCTCACCCCCCAAGTCATTTTTTATCAGAAAGCAAGGGGAACGTGACCCATAGTGGGGCCCTCGCACAAATCCACATTTGTCTCTCCTTGCCAGTGTCTGGGGCATTGCTTCTCTGTGACCATCGTGACTGTGAGTGCAGGCCACACACAGGTCACCCTGTACCTCCCAGCTCTGTCAGCACTGGACAGATCCAGGAACAGCTATCTTTAGTAAGGGCACTCAGGTCCTTTGCCTTCCTACAGGAAGCTGATGCCAAGAAATTTACAGACCGACACCAAAGGCACCTTTGTTCTGTTCTTATAAAACAAAACCTCAGCCACCCACAATGCGTATAGCTACCATGCCCTGGCTTAATTAACTCTTCAGGCTGACTGTGTGGAAATGCTTTTTCGATTCTTCCTTTCTGGCTGAGCATCTTTCCAAAATGTGCAGCTCCACTGCTCTGCTGTGGCGATTGCGAACACATGGGTCAGAACTGCATGGTCTAGATGGCTGTGGATCCCTTCCTATCACGTAGCCATCACTCTGAGTTGTGGATTCTCATCAGTTCCATCTTATAATATAGGTGGAGCCAGAGATGGCTGTGTAGGAACACAGAGTAAACCTGAGAAAGTCCTCTGGAAGTGCACGTTCAAAAATAAGGGGGAAAAATAAGCATTTACTGTCCAGGTGGTGTAGTGAGGCTCAGGGCTGTACTCTGCACACATGCCACTATCTTACCCACAGAAGGAGGCCTCAAGGGTGTTTTTCATTTCTTTTACAAGAAATTGAGCTTAGCAATCGAGGCATTAAGAGTCTTAGAAAATCTAGATCTGAACCCAGAACTTCCTGCATACATTCTACCTACTGTGTCCTGTGTGCTTTGCAGTCTTTGTTCTCTTCTCTCGTTCTTCTCTCCCCACCCCCTCCCTTCCTCCCTCCCACCTAGTTAGACAAAATCCTACTACTGGATATCTATCCAAAGGAAATAAAATCCATACTTCCAAGAGATATTTGTACTCCTGTGTTTATATCAACATTCTCGGTGGACAAGAAATGGACTCAACCAAAGTCCATCAAAGGATGAATGGACACATACAATGTAGTCCATGTATGCTATGGAATGTTATTTAGCCTTTTAGAAAAAAGAATAACACTCTTTAATTTGTAGCAACATGGATATATCTAGATTATCTTAAGTGAGATAAGCACAGTATTACATGTATCACATGATCACTTATATGTGGAATTAACAGTTTTACCTTCACAGAAGAAACCACTATAAGAGTGGCTACCAGAGGCCAACAGGCTTGGGGGAGGGGTGGGCTAGGAGATATAGGGAGAGCTTAGTCAAGAAGTACAAAGTTACAGCCAGAAAGAATAATTACTAGTGTTCTTTTTCATTATTGTTAACTAGAGTTAACAACAATAATGTATATTCCAAAATGTCCAGAATGGACGTTTTCTGAATGTCCTTATATGCACCCAAAAAAATGATGATTGCTTAGGATGATAAATATACTAATTCTCCTCATTTTCTCACCATGCAATATATACCTACATCAAAACATCACATGGTACCCCAGAAATACATACAGTGTTATATGTCAACTATGAACACTTGTTAATTACATTTGTATTCTCCTTAAGTCATTTACAAAGGGGTTGCTTTTTGACACGTCAGTCTACAAGAACGCATTTTTATCAGTGTCTCCCCTTTCTTCATTCTCCCCATCCCTCCCCTCAATTTTCCTAGTTTCACAGGATACGCGTTGAATTATTATGACAGCTTTCTCTCTCCCTTCCTCTCTTGCATCATCTGCCCCCTCCCCTGATTTCCCACTCCCCCCACTCATCTCAACTACCAACTTCTTGGTATTCATTTTGTTGGACTGGGAGTTCATTTTTCTAAAGAATTGCACCATGTGAATATGACCCATTTTTTAAATAACTGCATGAAAAATAAACTGTAACATGAAGTTTGGAGATGTGTTTAAAACTGCAACCCTTCTGTACAACATCTTTACAATTACACAGACACACACACACACACACACACACACACACACACACACAAACACACACACACACACACACACACACACACAGTCATAGGGCTTGAACTCTGGGCCTGGGTGCTGTCCTTCAGCTTTTCAGCTCAAGGCTAGCACTCTACCATTTGAGCCACAGCGCCACTTCCAGCTTTTTCTGCTTATGTGGTGCTGAGGAATTGAACCCAGGCCTCATGCATCCGAAGTAAGCACTCTACCATTGAGCCACCTTCCCAGCCCCTGTAAAATATTTTTTAAAGTTTCAAGTAAAAAGATGACTGCCCAAATCCACCTCTGTCACCAGTTAGCTATATGACCTTGATCCAAGTCTCTGACATCTCTGATCTCAGTTTTCTAGCAGCAGCACTTTCAGCTCTGAACCTAGATTTT
The DNA here is from genome assembly GCF_024711535.1 of Dipodomys merriami. Lineage (NCBI taxonomy): Eukaryota > Metazoa > Chordata > Mammalia > Rodentia > Heteromyidae > Dipodomys > Dipodomys merriami. Next base: position 33,043,610 of record NW_027203270.1, on the reverse strand, counting down.
TTTTAACATGTGGCTGCATAGACTGCCAGTACCCTGTTTGTTTATAGGCTTATTCTTATGGTTAATAATAGAACCAGAAACACAACACACAGAAAAACACATCTTTTCCTTTTGCGATAGTCATGAAATTCAAGGTGGCTGGTGTAATTAACTTCTCTCCATGGGCCTTTTGAGTTCCCCCAACCAAACCCTGACAGAAAACCAGTTGTTTCAATTTGCAAAATATCTAGCCTGCCTAGTTCAATTCAGCCTTCATCCAAACAAGTGCTTGGCATCTGTTGGCTTTGTAGAGGTGGGTCTCGCGGTCACCGATTGCAGCTTGATGTATTGTGTACAAAGAGAATAAGATTCTACAAAGCAAATCCCCATCCAATGCCTTTGGATCCCCAGGACCAGAGCACGCTCAGGCTTTCGATGGCAGATGGAGGCACAGCAGGTAGATAAATGATAACCCTCCACTGAATGAACAGTTGACAAAGAAAGGTCAGAAATTAGATGGTAAGGCAAGAAAACGCAAGGAACACCAAACATCTGTCTGAAAGCCACAAGGGAAAAAATAGAAAGAAATTGTCTTTCCTCTACAGATAGCATGTGGATCTGTGTACTCATTTACTCGTCGACAGCTGTTCGGTCTTCCCGCTGTCCATCATATGAGAAACAAGTGTATTACCACACCACGGCAAATTTCTCTACACTCCACCTCAACTCAACTATTTCCCCTCCTTCCATCTTAGTCCACAGTTTTCAACTCAGGGGAAAATCTGATTTATGTGCCTTCTCCAACCTCCTGGGTGATAATGCAATAAGTCTGTAGTAAATTGAAAACCATTAGGGATCATAGCTGCAGCCTAATCTCATCATTTAGGTTTTTTTTCCCTATCTGATGTCTTTTCTTCTTTTCTACCAACAGTAGCTTCTGGACTTGTGGTATGTGTGTGGTATGGGAATGAGCCAGAGAGGGAGGCAAATAATATTGGAATCACACCCAACATGTGAAACCACAGCCACATGATTTCCATAACAGGCTTCTTGTATTTTATTTCCTTGAATGTTTCCCCCCCCCCCAAAAAAATAAACTACCAATCCAAAGGAAGTTACTAGGAAATCTAGCACTGCATTCTCTCTCTATTCCCCTTTGTCCTCAAGTTAATTTAAATCATGCAGCAAAAATTCCCACTATTTCAACTCAGATACAAGGCATGCTGAAATATCAGCATAAGCCAGGGAAAGAGAAAGATGAAACTGTATGTCATGAATGAAAGACTAATAGATTTCTCCATGGATCTCACTATAACTCCACCCCTCAAAATTCTTGGGAGAAGAGTGGTTCTTTCAACAGGTCTCTTCTATTCTATACTCTCCTACTAACTATGAGCCATCTTGAGCAGGTTTGTTGAACCCTTGAATCTCTTTTTCCTCACCAGTAAAATACTGGATGGAAATCTCTACCTTATAGTTTCAAGGATTAAAATTCATACAAATAGAAGATTGATTAAACTACATCTACATAATCATATTATTATAGACATACTGATAAGAGTTGACCAACACATCAATCATAGCCAAAGCACAATCAGTCATAAGTTTTGAGTTCTAACTGTATAATATAGATCAATGTTTCTATTTATTGATCCTGATACTCATTTGTTTTTCCTTCTTTAACTACATGAAAACATAATAGTCATTGGTTGTTTTGCCTTTCATTGGAAAATAAGTATGCCATGGTGACAGTTTTACACAAATTCAGCATCCAAGGCTGGATTTCTACACTAAGCTAAATTCATTAATTCAGCCTTTTGCTTGCTGTTTAAATGAATTGCCTCCTCGTAATGTAATTATTCTGAAAAGCATATGCTGTCAGCAATCCTCTATTTCTCATGTACTTTGAAGCTGTCAAATGAGATTTTATTATGACTAGGTATAGCCACATATCCTTTATTCATTATTGGGCTTATATGGTCTTGCTTCAGCAATTACTAAGTCCTCATTTCATGCAAGACATTGGGAGGGAACAGGTAAAGGAGAAGAACGGATTTTGAAATCATACAGAATTGGTTTTCTATTTCCAGTCCCACTCTTTGCGAGCTCTTATTCCTGGAGCAGTTAGTCTAACCTCTCCATGACTGTTTTGTCTTTGGTGAGATTAGGAGATACATACTTGTCTCACAGGTGAGAATCACCTATGACTTCTACAAAGGACTTGCCGTAGCACCTGAAATAGAAGTAGGTGTGACCAATGGACTGCCCAGCATCACCATGCTGGAGATTCCCCAGACATGGGACTTCATCTTCTGATGGACCACAGACTTAAGTCCTCGGGTTCTTGACCTCAAACAGCCCCCTTTTATGGGCCAGAGAGGGTGAAATTGGATCCAACAATCCAAAAAGTCATGTCAGCATCCCAATATCCTGCTGTCTGTCCTCCTCACCGAGGATCTTTAGCATCTACAAGGAAAGGATCAAAGATTTCTCAGGGCTTTTCATCTAACAAGCATTAATTGAATGCTGGTGTGCTACTGTACATGCAGGTGTATTTCAATCAAATAAATATGCATGTAGAATACTAAGTGTACCTTTGTAAATTAAGATTGAAATAGGAGAATAGACAGTCATGTTGTCATGTTTATAGGCTTGTTTTGCTTCCAAATCCATTCACTTAACATATATGCTACCCTGCTTCCATGCAGATTTGTTCCTGTTAAGTGTCCTTGCCCATAAAATGGAGATAATATATACAAAATCAGTGATGTGTGGCAAAACACCATACAGATGTTGATTATTACTTGAAAATGGCATTTAGTGCCATTTTTTACAAACATTAATAGGACTGAGATGCACAGATGGTAGAGTCTTTCATATTGGTCCACCTACTCATTTTTTTCATGGTAACAGAATCAATTTGAGTCTATTGGGACACCCACTGAAGGCAACAAATAATTGTGGAACACCTCTGTTTTCAAAGATTTCTTCCACCTGAGGAAACTCTCACTAGGGAAAATACACTTTCAGCCAAATCAACTGATGTCTGGTTTTGGTGAAATCAGGGAGGGAAAAAAATGTGTTAAGAGTAAAAATATGGCCAAAAATAAAGAAGGCTCATTCAAGGTAGTGTCAGGGAAAGAGGGTGAGTCATTTTACATTTGCCAGAATATAAGAGGCACAGTCCAATCACCTGTCACTTAAACCAGAGATTTATTCCTTGCAAGTTAGAGGACAGTTGTTACACCAGAACACTGTTCTGCTGCGGGCACAAGCTGGGCCCCAGCTGCAGGGACATTAGCCTGCCACATTCTTGTTGTGTTTTCCCCAAATTCAAGGCATCCTGGGCCCAGCCACTGAGCAAGGGAAATCAGAGGCCAGGAGCTCCACTGGAGGAGCACATCAAGCCAGGGTCCCCAGCTCTGGCAAGTCTAGCTTTTTACAAATCTAGAAAGCCACCAACCAGGATGAAGACCAAGCTCCCTGCTCCTTGGTCAGTCAAGCTTGTGACACACAATGGCTCCGCCCATTGCTGGTAACCAAAGAGGTCACTGAAAAGTCAGCCACTGGCCCGGCTTCACTCAGCAGGAGAGGGCTGGGGCTGGCTGCTGCTCAGGTAACCTTTGGGCTCCTGGAGGACCCTGAAAGTGTTGGGGTTAGGAGATCCTTGATTCCTTCAGGGAACACCCAGAACTAGGAAGACCACCCATCTTTGTACTTTGGTGGGCCATCTCTCCAATGCCTCCTAAGGCTAAGAACCAGAATTACTTGCTGGGCCTCACAGGCCCATCACAAGGCTAGAAAATGAAGACCTACTATCTTAGACACTTGAAATGGCAGATGTGTTCCTCTGTGCCTCTGCCTATAAGCACCTGGCATATGAACCAGGCTTGGGAGGGCCATTATAGATAGGGGTCAAAGGAAGTTAGGGAGTGAGTAGAGAGTCATTAGCCAGTTGGAATGATGTCAAGGGTGGAAGAGGCGGGCTTGGTATGTAGCAGAATACCTGTGTAGTATACACAAGACTTGGGGTTCAAGCTTCAGCACCACAGAGACAAGTAAAGAAGGAAGAAAGGGAGGAAGGAAGGAAGGAAGGAAGGAAGGAAGGAAGGAAGGAAGGAAGGAAGGAAGGAAGGAAGGAAGGAAGGAAGGAAGGAGGGAAGGAGGGAGGGAGGGAGGGAGGAAGGAAGGAAGGAAGGAAGGAAGGAAGGAAGGAGGGAGGAAGGAAGGAAGGAAGGAAAGGAAGGAAGGAAGGAAGGAAGGAAGGAAGGAAGGAAGGAAGGAAGGAAGGAAGGAAGGAAGGAAAAAGAGTAGACAGAGGAACTGATTTCCAAGCAGAAAATACCATGGGCACACTTGACAGTCAGAGATGGGGTGTTAGGGGTTAATGAAGGAGCTATAAACCACAAAACAGATACTGGAGAATTCCTTGCAAGTGCAGAATCATGGATATGGCCTTGAAGAAAATGCTACATACTAGGGCTTGTCAGTGGCATGCAGAAGAAACTAATGTTGAGGTTACTGAACTTGTTTATTTAACCTGTATGCTGTAATCAGTATGCTGCATAGAATGCAGTGGATTACAAATAAACACTTCATTATTGCATTCCAACAATGTACACATCTCTTAATTCTGCAATTGTGTATTCTACAAGGGCAATGTAGTATATGGGATGAGCTTTTCATCACTGAGATATAGCAACTTGCATAGAATGACACCGATAACAAGCAAGAGGCAGAGTTAGACTTGGACCTGGGTCTTTTCATACCCAAAAGTGGTTGCTCTTGCCTTCCAAGGCCACTGATAATGGTGGGGACAATCCCCCAAAGAGGAAGAGCATTGAGGCTCCATGGAAATGCTCCACAGAAGGCTTGAGTGAGAACCTTTGGAAGCCAACACATTTTGTTTATTTGTTGTGCAAGTACTGGGGCTTGAACTTAGGACCTTGCGCTTTCCCCTAGCTTTTTCAACCAAGGCTGGCACTCTACCACTTGAATGATACCTTCATGTCTGTTTTTTTGTTGTTATTTGTTTATTTTTGCTGATTAGTTGGAGATAAGACTCTCACAGACTTTTCTGCACAAATTGGCTCTGAACCATGATCCTCAGATTCAGAGCCACCTGAATAGATATTTTCTTTTATTGTTTTGTTTTTGTTGGTTATGCTGGGCGCTGTCCCTCAGCTCTTCTGTCAAGGTTAGCACTCTACCACTTGAGCCACAGAGCCACTTCCGGCTCATGTGCTGAAGAACTGAACCTGGGACCTCATCCTGCAAGGCATGCACTCTACCACTGAGCCACCTTCCCAGCCCCAGCTGTTTTCTTTTCTTCTGTTTCTTTGGTGTTTTATTAAAAGTAGCCATTCAAAGCATGTTTAATTGCATGTCAGGTCATGAGTACAATGTATCTTGATCAGTGTCACCCCTCCCATCATTCTACGCTAGTTTCTCGCTCCCACCCCTACCTCCGTTACACAGTTCCATTTTTGTAGTTTGTACATTGTATACAGTGACTGTATTTGCTCATCCTGCCCCAATTCCAGTGCTCCCCCCGCCCAGTGTCCTCTTTCCTAGACGTCTTTCTTGGTTTCTATTCCTTTCTTTCCTTCCCATCTCTTTATCTTGCTCATCTCAGTTTAGGGAACAGAAGGGGCCTGGGTCTGAATGAGTTGTTCTTCCTGAGAATTTCCACTCCACTGTCAATAAGCTATAAGACCTAGGGAAGGTGACTTCATCTTGTTACGTTTCAGTTTCTTCTTCTGTATAATGCAAGTAATGGTGGTAGCTACAGTGTGGGCACAATGAGAACCTTTTTTTTTTCCTGTACTTGGGACCAGAAATGTTTCACATTGTAGACTTCTTCAGACTTTAAATGTGTGCATATATATAATGCAGCATAGAAGCTTTAGAATCTAAGTCTAAATATAAAATTCATTTCGATTTCACATATACCTTACGCGCACAGCCCAAGCATCATTGTTGTTTTTGGGTTTTTTTTGGGGGGGGGGGGGGTTCGGTCATGGGGCCTGAACTCTGGGCCTGGGCGCTGTCCCTCAGCTCTTCAGCTCAAGGCTAGCGCTCTACCACTTGAGCCACAGCACCACTTCCGGCTTTTTTCTTTTCGCTTATGTGGTGCTGAGGAATCGAACCAAGGGCCTCAGGTATGCAAGGCAAGCACTCTACCACTGAGCCACCTTCCCAGCCCCCAAGCATCGTTTTGGTTTTTTGTAGTTTTTTATTTTTTTCCAGGGCTGGGGACCGAACCCAGGGCCTTGCGCTCGCCGGGCGGGCGCCCTTCCGCTGGTCTAAACCCCCAGCCCCCCCAAGCATCGTTTTATATAATATGTTGCCCCTGGATTTTTACAGTGCCATATTACATGAAGACAGATGTGGAATTTTCCACTCATGTCATCATACCCATGTTTGAAAATTTTCAGATTTGGGGGCACCTGAGATTTCCAGTTTTCAGACTAAGGATGTTTAACTCCTATTTGTTCTGAAGAACTAAGTGAAAATACCTGAGTTTGTAGCTAGCTCTTAATGGATGCCATTTAATAAGTTCATGAATCAGAGGACCTAATATGTGTGAAGCGCTGTTCTGCCCGTCAGGAATAGAGCCAAGCTGTAAGCAAAAGAAGCACTGGAGCAGGGTGCCTGTGGCTCACACCTGTAATCCTAGCTACTCAGGAGGCTGAGATCTGAGGATCAGTGTTCAAAGTCAGTCCAGGCAGGAAAGTCCTTGAGACTTTTATCTCCAACAAATCACTAAAAAACCAGAAGTGGCACTGTGGCTCAAGCAGTAGAGCACTTGCCTTGAGCTGAGGAGCTGAGGGACAGCGCCCAGGCCCAGCGTTCAAGCCCCACAACTGACAAAAAAAAAAGAAGAAGAAGAAGCACTGGCTCTCAGACTCCTCTCATTGGGCCTCAGTAAATATCCATTTCAAGTTTAATTCCTATGTGGGAGCCATATTGTTGCATCGGAGGACAATGAAATATGGGAAGAGAGAAAGTAACAGGTTTCCTTTAGCCAGTTCAGCAGATTCATCATTGTAAGCAACAGAAACCAAGAAGACCACTCTGGTTGTCTGAAACAAAGGGCGGGGGAAATTATTGGAAAGATAATAGTGGAAAGCTAGAAAACCAGACTTGTAGAAAGATATGCCAAGCATCAAGTAAGCCCCCTGCCAACCAGGAAGCACCAAGGACCCTAAAATGTCACTGCTACCACTTCCAGAACACAGTAACCTCCACCAAGTTGCCATTTGCTATCCTATACTCAAGAAGTGACAAACTACAACCTACACATACCAAGTAATACCAGAAGTTTCCAAAACTCAGGTTTCCAGCTGGAAATAGGAATTGCTTTCTTGCCAAGATCATCCTCATTGAAGCAAAAGAAGGTTCTTGCTTAGTAAGATTGGATTATGGATAATTAGAAAACTGTCACATCTACATCATATTAGTATTTCCCTATTGTATTAAAGATGGAGAAATTAAGAGAGCAAATTTAGCACTTTATTGTTAGTTATTCAAGTCCTGGCTGAATACCACCTGTAATTCTTAGATGGAATCTAGTCCCATGGACCTTGATTTCAATTTGACTGGGAAAGAGCTCTTCGAAGGTCCCTAGCATCATGCCTGCTCTTTAGATGGAAGCTACACTTCTGAGCTGGCTTGTCACCTGTGATTACTGCATCCAGGTGCTTATGTGTGACCTGGCAGGCTTGTATTTCCAGGCAGCTGTTCTAATACTGCTTAGCATACAAACAGAGAAAAATATTTCCTGTCTTGCCATATGTCAAAAGAGCAGTTTTCCCAAAAGGCAAGTTCAAACTAGCGGTGCATTCTTTGGAACGATATGGGTGACCGTAAGACAAACATCTTTTCAAATCAATTCTCCAAATATTTAATAAGTGCCAGCTTTTCCACATTATATTGGGTACTGAGAGAATATATATCTATATACATAATATAATATACATATATATTTATATTAAAAAGCACATTCTGATTGGGAGGAGAGACTAATTATGTGGCAAACTTAGTATATCAAAAGACAGTACACAAACACACGACTTTAGAATCAGACAAGTGTGGTTCAAATACCAGTCCTTTGACTTACTAGCTATAGTATTTGGAGCAAGTCTGAACAGGATTCCTTAGCTATATGGGAAAAATAATAATAACACCTATGTCACTGTTATAGTTACATTATTATATAATGCCTACATCATCCTATATGATATAAAATGGTATGTGTAAAATGTTAAGAGTAATTCCTGGCACACAGGAAGAATTTTAAAAAATTTACATACTATAATGCTTACAAAAGCAGAGGCCTGTATAATGTAGGGATAAAAGTGGCATCTAAAGGGGTAGAGAGAGAAAAAGTAGCACACAGACAGAATGACAGCCATCAAACATTCTCCGAGTCTAACAAGCTTCCAAACATCAGTGATCAAACATCCAAGGCCATCAGAGTCCAGTGGTAGGAATGAACAAGTAGAGTTTTTGGTTGGTTGTGGGGTCTGAACTCTGGGCCTGGGCGCTGTCACAAGTAGATTTCTATTAGGATTTTTGTAACTAAAGTCAGATAACAGAGGTCATTTGACTGAGAACTCCAGGAAAGCCTCTCACTGAAGACCTCTCTTCTGGAGGAGTAGCCAAATAGTCTCTGTCCTTATTTAACCTACTGAAGGAAAGTAGGCACTTTAACCTGTAGAAGGAATCCAGCTCATGACAACACCACATCCCCTTCTTTAATATATCCAGCTGTGGAGAAAGTAGCATCAACAACAACCAGTATTTTACAGTATCTACTCAGAGCCAGAAACTGTCCTACATCTACCTCTGCAATATGCACCACAGCTGAGCTCCTTAGATCCACACTGCACCGATGGGAGAGATAAGTAACATGCTTGTTTAAGCAAGTGTTTTACTACACCCAAACAACCAGATTCATCTACTGCCATATCTTCCCTCCCAATTCTTCTTATGCTCCAACTGTGCTTATATGATGTACATAGTCAGCTTTTGACAAAACACCGAAAAAAATCATCTATAAGGAGGAAATGTTTATTTTCGTCCAGGGAGTTTTTGGTGGGGTCAATTGGCTTTGTTGCTTTGGGGCCCCATGCAAGTCAGTGCCTCCTAATGGGAACGTAAGTTCGTGTGAACTGTTCACCTTATGGCAGAAAAGATGAAAGGGGGGAAGAGGGAGGGGCTGGCTTGCTGATGGTAACTTCAATGGCATGCCTCAGTAACCTAATTTCCTCCCACTAGGTCCTACCTCTTAAATATTCTACAAATTCCCACCCAAAATCACCACAGGCTGATGACAAAGCCTTAACTCATGGGCCTTTGAGAGATGTTTGAGATCTAGCCATAGCAACAGCAATACCTTTAAACAAGGGTCAAGAAATGATAGCCCACTGACTGACCAGATCTGACTTGCCACATCATTTGGTAAACAAAGTTTTATTAATCCACTGCTTACTTGTGTCCTGTGGCTGATTTCATGCCACAGTAAAGTTGAACCCACACACAGTCCGTAACACCCAAGGAAGGTCTTTATGTTTTGCTTTTCAATACTTTAGAGTTCCAAAGCTTTGGCTCTTGCCCATGCTATTCTTTCTTTCCCCCATTTCATCAGATGTAATGGTTCTTGACTTTGGATTTGAAGATCTGTGAGAAGAATTTCTTAATCTTTCTGGAGTTGCACAGCTCTGTCTGTGCATACTTCTGCATTCGCATTAATCACATTGATCATTTACATGTCCTCAAGTACAGACACTTTATTTTGTGCTTCTTTAACTCCCCATTCCTCCCAATCCCTTGGCTCTGTTGAGTTCTCACTTTACATTTGCACTACAAGTTGAAGTCATCACTGCCTTCCCGGCATCCTGCTATGTGGTAGCCATACAAGGAGAGGGTCTCAGGAGCCACTAGTGTTCTATGCCAGAAAGAGGCATTAAAAGTAGAAGAGCAAGATTCCAGCAGCATGGTATCTTTGGCCCCATTTGGGACCACCAGAGCGGCTTTGGGTAAGACTTGTCATCTCTCAGTGTCTACATGTCTTCATCTGGGCCAAGAAGCAGTTGAACTATATTAACTCAAGTGTTCCTTGAAATTCTAAAATTCTAAAATCCTAAAAATTCTGAGATTTGATGTTTTGTGACTGAAATTTAGTGATAAGAAATACAGTTAGTCAAGCATGTGCGATGAGTCATTGACAAGGAAAGTTATGCTAGGAAGGACCCCAATAATGTTCTAAAAGTGGAGATTGAGTATCCAAGATGTCATCCCCAAAGCTATTTAGATCAATGCTTCACTCTCACTTTTAATTTAAAAATAAAAGTAAGAGATAGGCCTAAATAAAACAATAAAAATAATAATGGGGGCCAGGAATCTGTGTGCTTCCGCCAGGACCTTCCTGTTCATCTAGAGTTGGGAACCTACACTTAGGAGTCTTAATACAGATTGGAAGTGTTACTGACTCCTGAGCCCCAGAGGTCCGTCCTCACTGTTTGAGAGAAATGGCAACTCCCATCTGTCACCCATCCACAAAAAGCAATTCCCAGGAAGTGGTTGCTGGTGGGGAAGGATCTTTTAAGCCCCTGCAGCAGCACCTTCAGGCTGGGCTCATTTGCACACCTGCATATCTCTCCCCCCACCCAATTTTCCAGCACAAACCTCTGTGAATAATTGCGGTTTTGCTAATTAAATCTGAGAGCACCTGTTCCTTAATCAATATTAATGCATCTCATGGACATAGAATTTGTAATGAATCGCTCTAGGAGGAAAAGGATTAGACTAAAAAAAATAAGAAGAGCCAAGTACCAGTGGCACATGTCTGTAAATTCTGGCTGCTTGGGAGGCTGAGAATGGGCAGGTTATAGTTTGAGGCCAGCCTAGGCAGAAAATCTTGTGAGATTTTTCACCTCAGCAGGCGCAGTGGTATGCACTTGCCATCCCAAGCTACAAGAGAAGCTGATATCTGAGCAATCAAGGTTTTAGGCTAGTCCAGGCCAAAAAGCCCACAAGACTCCTTGAGCCCAGAAATGACAGGAAGCCTAAAGTAGGCAGATGGCAGCTTAGGTGTATGTCTGGATAGGAAATGAGACCCTGTTCCAAAACTAGCCAGGGGAAAACAGAGTTGGAAGCAGGGCTCAGTGGCATGGTACCAGATTAGAAAGCACCAAGCCCTGAACTCAAACCCTACACCTTCAAGGAGAAGGAGAGGAAGAAAGAGAAGGAAGGAAGGAAGGAAGGGAGGAAAAGAGGGAAGGAAGGAAAGGAGGAGGAAGAGGAGGAAGAGGAAGAGGAAAAGGAAGAAGAGGAGGAGGATGAGGAAGAGGAAAAGGAAGAGGAAGAGGAGGAGGAGGGGGAAGTGGAGGAGGAGGAGGAGGAGAAACAAAAAAAGAAATTTGCCGGGTGCCAGTGGCTCATGCTTGTAATCTTAGCTACTCAAGAGGCTGAGATCTGAGGATCATGGTTCAAAGTCAGCCCAGGCAGGAAAGTCTGTGAGACTCTAATCTCCAATAAACCACTAGAAAACCGGAAGTGGCGCTGTGGCTCAAGTGGAACACCTTGAGCTGAAGAGCGCAGGGACAGCGCCCAAGCCCAGAGTTCAAGCCCTATAACCCACAAAAAAAGAGAAGAAATTTGTTTATTTTTTTGTTTGCTTATTTATTGTTCATCTGCTACCTGATTATTTGTGGCCAGACAGGTAGCCCTGAGATGCCAATCCTGAATGCAAAACTCCTCCTCAGAGCCCTTATTTGGGGCACTACTTCCTGTTTGTATTTTCTCCCATTTTGGAAAAGAGAAAACAGTGTCCATGACCTGCCAATCCCTAAATACCTTCCCCTTCCTTGGCTCTGGCTGCTTCAACATTAATTTCTATTCCCTTTGATCACCGGGCCCTATACTTCCACCAGAAGTTCTCTTGATCGTGCTGTAGATAAAAGGTATGTTGGTTCAGCTGGCTGACACAGCATAGAGCCTTCCAGAAGCAAGGACCTAAGTTCTTCCCAAATGTTTGGCCCAGGAACACGAAGTATTTGTGTTTATGTTCCCTCAGAGCTTCTGCTCAGAAGTTGATCTTTCCAACCCTCTGCCCAGCCTGAACTCATGGCGTCCCTTTTTCTTTTCAGTGATGGCTTCATTGTACCTTCTTAGCATATTTGGCTCTCACTGTCTCTTCACTGACTGTCTACCTGAGCATGAGCAAAAAGAAAGTGTCTTGCTCTCTTTCCATGCCCCACACTAGAATGAGAAGATGCAAGTGGATGTAAGCCTTTTTTTTGTGGGGGGCGGGGGTCATGGGGGCTGAACTCTAGGCCTGGGTGCTGTCTCTCAGCTCTTCAGCTCAAGGCTAGCACTCTACCACTTGAGCCACAGCGCCACTTCCAGCTTTTTTCTTGCTTATGTGGTGCTGAGGAATCAAACCCAGGGCCTCATACAATCAAGGCAAGCACTGAGCCACCTTCCCAACCCAGAGGTAAGCCTTTTTGGAGTTGAGTGAATGGACTGCCTGCAAGCAAAGGTGTTCCGTGCAGTTTTTCAGCTCCCCAGCTGTATGCCATGTGGTGGTCAAGGCATTGTTCTGTGCAATCCCACCTAAGTTGATGAAACAACACGTCCTCACCTGGTGTGAAATCCTGTAAGACCTCATCATCGGGGTCAGGTAGGCTTCAAAGGCCTTGCCCTTAGAAAGCTACCTGCGGTGGGAATTGGAGGATCTGGAGATGCCTCCAAGCAAGGCTAGCCAAGCTCAACTTCCACCAAACATGGAGCCCAGAGGGCTGCAGGCTGCACCTTAGGGCCTACTTGGATTCATCAGGTGAGTCTGCAGAGAGCCACTGGGTGTCTCTAGGACCAGGTTTCCCGCCCCCCCCCCCCCCCCGTGGGGTAGAAGCATACTCAGCACTGATGGATCCAAGAAGACAAACCAAGGCGAACAAACGAATGTGAAGGCTGTTGTTACCATTTAGAGTGGGAACGCTCCTCCCCCCCTAAAAGACAATGTCCTTTCGCTAAGACAGCATCCCCCACTATTGCCAACCAAGGGAAGATGCTGGAGGAGTCTGGGACAGAGCAAAAGGGAAATATACATTCCAAAAGGAGTTTTCTTTCTTTTTACTTTCAGACCAGGATGGGGGCCCTGTCAGCAATCATGCTCTTCTGGTGGAAATGTTAATATTTGCTATTTGGCTGCAGTTCAATTTTGTGCTCAGCCTAATAGCTATTCTGCAAAGTGTAAGACTTTGTGTGTGTCTAATTATTTCTACGATACATTATTTTTCTTCCTGGGGCCCTCAAGTGTTCTGAATTTTTTTCTGTTGTTTCAAGTAACTTCTCCCCAACATCTCCACTTGGTTATTTATAGGAATTCCAAACTCATTTGTTCAAAAACAAAATTAATAACTCTAATGCCAGAGCTTTCCTCTACATGCACTATCTCATGGCATGCATCTACCCAGACTAAGGGAAGCCAGAAACATACAGATCATACTTGGTTCTTATTCTCATCTCTCTCTGTGTGTCTCTGTGTGTCTCTCTGTGTGTCTCTGTCTCTCTGTCTCTCTCTCCCCCACCCCCTCACTCACATACACACACACACACACACACACACACACACACACACACACACACACACACACACACACACACACACACACACACCTTTGATCTTTCCATCTTTCCTTAAGAGGATATGACCATTTAAACAACAACTGTCTATGATTTGCTATGGCTGCCAGAGCTCATTCTGTCCAATTACAGTTCAAGCCCCAGGACTGGCACTAAAGAAGAAGAAAGAGATAAAAGAAAAAAGAAAGAGGAAGAGGAGGAGGAAAAAGAAGAACAAAAGAAAGAGGAAGAGGAGGGAGGAGGAAGGGGGAAGGAGAAAGAGGAGGAGGAGGAGGAGGAGGAGGAAGGGGGAGGAGGAAGAGAAGGAAGAGAAGGAGAAAGGAGGAGGAGGAGTAGGAGGGGAGGAGGAGAAGGAAGAGAAGGAGAAAGGAAAAGAAGGAGGAAGGAGGAGGTGGAAGGAGGAGGAGGAAGAGGAAGGAGGAGGAGAAGGAGGAGAAGGAGAAAGGAGGAGGAACCGTGGCTGGGCATCCTGATTCTTTCCTTAGCCTTCTTTAGAAAAAGAAAAGTTATTCCCTTAGGAAACTGGGCTGTGGTCCAGGGCCTGGAACCTAGAAGGTGGCTTTGAATGAATGAAGCAGAGTTCCACACACACACCCCTCCTACTGATCCAGCATTGTATTACCACCCCACTCACAGAATATAATCACCAACAAGATTGATTTGCAGGCTGGTGGAATGGGGCAGGGGACAGGATTCCAATTAAAAACGTGCTAAAGTCCTTTGAAAATTCATAAGTAACAGCTAAGGATCTAGTTGGGTGCTCACATTTTGACAGCCTGACAGCTTCATAGGTTGCACTCTTTTGAAAAAGTTACTACAACATGCATAAGTAGCATATTTTGTATTTTAAGGCACACAGGCATGGCGGCATAATTATTCATAACTGGGGAATATTCTGACAGTGGGAGGACATGGATGTCCACAGCCCTCCATCAAATTAGTAAAAGGCACCAAGAATGGAAAGAAAACAAACAAGCAAGTCCCTTCTCCATACAGAGACAGCAGGGTCTGTGTTTTGAAGGGCAATGGGGCCAGTGGTGTCACTTATGAAGAGACAGGTGTGTGTTTCTGGCTAGTCATTGATTAATAGGCTCAGACAGAAACTATTTTGAAGACACAGGTCTCTATCAGCAGCAGAGATGACTTTGATTGGCTTTGTGTTGCAAAGAGTAATTGGTCCTCCAAGAGTTCTGAAACGAGAAAGGCACAAGCATCCAATATACCCAAAACATACAGATGGAAAGTCAGAAGCATCCAGGGAAAAAAACCCAGCCTACCAAGGGCTGAACATACAATACATCCAGTACTGTGCAGAAACACAAGGCATGAAATCCAAAGGAGGGTACAAACGTCTTTGTATTACAAAGGGGGAAACTGAGGCATGGGAGTTAAAGAATTACCTCATAGTCATACTGCATGTATAGAACCAGATTCCAGATTTGGATCCAAGCAATCCAGCCCCAGAGATCCACTGAAGTCTTGCACATGGTGCCCCACCTTGTAGAAATCTGGTATCTTCTCCAGGACTAGCCTGGGGGACATGTCTGATCCCTGAATGTCTAACTGCTAAGGCAGGAGAGGAGCAATCCACAGAAACTCAATGAATGTTCCTGCATTGGTGGCTCACACCTATAATCCTAGCTACTCAGGAGGCTGAGATCTGAGGATCGTGGTCCAAAGCCAGCCTGGGCAGGAAAGTCTGTGAGACTCTTATCTCCAATTAAACACACACACACACACACACACACACACACACACACACACACACACACACACACACACACACACACACACACACACACACACACACACCAAAGCTAGAAGTGGAGCTGTGGCTCAAGTGGTAGAGCACTACTAGCCTTGAGCACAAAAGTGAAGCGTGCTCAGGTGCACAGATCATTTAACACATGCAGTGTGTGTACAGTGTATGTGTGTGTGAATTACAAAGGCCTAGTGCTCTAGAGTTCAGAGAGAAAACCCATGCCTCTCTCCCAAGATGATCTCCAGAGTATTGTGCTGCTACCCCTGGTGAGATGGGAAGGCATTGATTTTTAGAGTAAAAAAAAAATTTTGTGGTAAAATTCTATTTTGTTCTGTGACTTCAACAAATTGCTTCAAGTTTCTTTAAGTCCCAACTTCCTCAACACAAGAAAGGGGTGATACTTCATAGCTCACATGACTGTTATGGGAATGAAATTACATGGCTGTTAGCAGATCTAGTTGTTGTTGTTGTTTGGTCCAGTTGTGGGGCCTGAACTCTGGGCCTGGGCTCTGTCCCTCAGCTCTTCAGCTCAAGGCTAGCGCTCTACCACTTGAGCCACAGCGCCACTTCCAGCTCTTTTTTCTGCTTATGTGGTGCTGAGGAATCGAACCCAGGGCCTCATGCATGCAATGCAAGCACTCTACCACTGAGCCACCTTCCCAGCCCATAGTTGTTGTTTTCTTTAAGTCACTTTTTTCTTTGTACCTCTCCTCTTCCCTTTTCTGTAACAATGTGTAGCCTTCAATGCACTGACTCACCTGACATGGTCACCTGTTCCATGTGTCTGGTTTTCTCTCTCTTTCCATTTGTGAATTCCTCTGGTGTTTTGTCCACTTGTTAGCTCCCTTTATATCCTTAATTACTGAAACACAAAGTGTTAGGGACAAGTTTTAAAAGCAACCAGGTTTGAGAGCCCTTCCTTCTATATCAGTTTTTATGCCATATTATTCAACACTTTCCTTATAAAAATAATAAGCGTGTTCTTCCATTTATTTGTATATACTTAGATATATTTTTTTAATTTATGGCATGGGCCTCATAGTGGTTAATACTAGTGGTAACACTATTAATTATCTGTAGTAACTAACTTCTAATGCCTAGTGTTCATTCGGTAATCGCTTATGCAATGGGCATTCTTCTAAGTAAGCATGTTTGCATGGATTGCTCTATTTAATTTCATTTTCACAATGAAAACAGTGGCTACTATGACTGTTCCCTTTTCACAGATGAGGGAAGTGAGACACAGAGAGGTTAAGCTGTGTCTGAGATGAAAAGGAGTGAGAGGAAGAGTAAACTCTGTTCAGCACCTGCTGGATAGTAATGGAATCCAGACTTGGGCAGAGGAGGCACCATGACCCCTCTGAGAGGCTCCTCCTTCCCAGCTTTCTGTTGGGGAAGCCTGGGATGATGGGAATGTGAAGATGCTCCCAAGTGGTAAAGAAGCCAGACGAATGTTCACCAACTGGGTACTGATGAAGTCTAACCTCGGTGGTTTTCTCCCATCCAAGACCCAGGGAAACAATACCACATAGTTGTAGAGTCTGTCAGCACTTGTGGATGATCTGGAAAAGACCCAGAGCTGGCTACCATTGGCTTTCCTGAAACTAGGAAACTTAGGTACACCCAAATAACTCTAGGGGAATTTCTTTTCATTGCAAGTGGCAACTTTCCAAAGTTTTATCTTCCACTGTGTGTGAGAACCGTGGAAACATATATGCCTAGGTTTGTAAAGAAGCTTCCAAGACCTTCTGTCTAGCCTCCCTGCATTGTCTGTCCAGCAGTTAGCCTAAAATCAACTCAGAGTCACAACTTTATGACCTCAGACTGACATGAGCCACGTCCACTCTTGGTGGCACATTTTGCATACAGCCCCTCATCTCATTTCTGGTTTGCTACTTGTGGCTCCATCTTGTATTTATGTTTTTCTCTGTTTGGTTTTCTTTTGTATCCCCACTTCTCCTGGTCTGGGACTAAGAAATCAATTCTCATTGATCTGTTTTAGAATGTGCCAACAAATACCTGGGACATGGTATTCAACTGACTAGCTTATATGGTGCATTCTTTCTCTCTGGTCCCGTGATGATTGCAGACTGTCTCTTGGATGTCTCCGTTTTGGCTCTTGGATGGAGTTGAGCCACACCCATTCTCCCTTTACAAGGGACTGCTGTCTGTCAAAGCTGTTTGACTGAGGTCACGTTCCATCTCCTTCCTGGATTCCGTCCCAAGCACCACTTTACCCTTCATAACCCCCAAATGCACACACAATGTGGGTTATAGACTCTCATTATATATTCCACTAAGGCCCTTTGCGGGGGGAGGAAAAACCAACCTCTGTCATAGTATTTAACACTGAATCTATAATTCTGGATATAGTGCTCAGTTCTCAGACTGTAGAAACTCTTTCCTCTTTATTTCTAATCTACCACACAACCTGCTACACTACACAGATGACCCAATGGTGGTACAACCTCACCTTCAGTGCCATTGGCTTGCATAAGTCCAGGGGTATTAGCTCAAGAGAAGCTGTCCACCCACTTAGGGAAAAAAAAGTATGAAGAGGCTAAGTATTAGTCATCTAAACACTGTTTTTCTTATTGAATTGCCAAAACTCGTGGCACAGCAGATGGCATTCAAGAGAGGTTGTCATGATTAAAAAACAACAACAACATGAAAATGCTATTTGTTTTAAACTCTTTTTTTGACTTAGTAGCCTGTAGATCACTACAGACTGATTTGAGATCAGTCCAGGGCTCTGCTTAGACCTTTGTCTCTTCTTAACACTGCACCACTTTCCATCTTGGCTCTTTCCTTTGCGGCAGTGTGATGACTGCCCAACACTAAATCCAGAGTCAGGTGCCAATGGCTCACGCCTGTAATCCTAGCTATTCAAGAGGATGAGATCTGAGCATCACAGTTCAAAGCCAGCCTGGGCAGGAAAGGCCATGAGACTCTTATCTCCAATAAACCACCAGAAATCTGGAAGTGGCACTGTGGCTCAAGTGGTAGAGCGCTAGCCTTGAGCAAAAGAGCTCAGGAACAGCACCCAGGCCCTGCGTTCAAGCCCCACAATTGGAAAAACAAAAAAGTGAATCCAGACATGAGTGTGTTTTCATCACATGCCTACCAAGTACAGGAGCAGGGGTGAAGGTCTTGTCATGTTGGCTTAGGAGGGTTCTCCCTACATTCTTTAAGAAGCACGAATGTAAAGGAGCAATGTGCTATGCAGTGAGCTGCAGCGATGGACGTGAGGTCGTTATGGGTGGTCTGGATTTGAGGTAGTGCCTGTAGGAACTGGCTCAGGGACCATGGTCTCATCAGTGACCCTCTCCGCATAGCTCATGGACCTCTCTCACAGACAGGTCCCCAGCCAGCAGCTCGAGCCACCTTGCCTTATTGGAATTTGAGCCCCAAGATCCCTAGAGCAGTATTTTATAAAATTCAATTTATCCGAAGATTTGGCTTCTTTAGGATGATAGGATGTCTTACTTATTGAAGACCGTGAAAACTTCAGGAATCTTTGGCACTGTGATGGCTAAAAAGCACAAAGTTGATGTGGAATCTCCTGTCCTTGGCAGGAGACAAATGGTGTCACTATCCCAAACCCTGAGAGTCATTGCACAAGCAAGTCAAGTACCTCCACCAAAACCAAACAAAAAACCAGCACATCATTACATAGGTTCTTGCTACAAGCCAAGCGTTTAGCTTTTAGCCTTTCTCCTTACTTCAACCTTTGCCCTCGTGAAGTTGTTGAAAGTGATCGGGTTGAAACCGAAGGTCAGTAAATGTGGTGAGTTTTTCTTCCATCTTGGGGTAAGAAAAGAATGTGGAGTGGCTGGGAAGGTCGCTCAGTGGTAGAGCGCTTGCCTTGCATGCACGAGGCCCCGGGTTCGATTCCTTAGCACCACATAAGCAAAAAGAAAAAAGCCGGAAGTGGTGCTGTGGCTCAAGTGTAGAGTGCTAGCCTTGAGCTGAAGAGCTGAGGGACAGCGCCCAGGACCAGAGTTCAAGCCCCACAAACGGACCAAAAAAAAGAATGTAGAAAATTGGGTTACATCCAAATAAAGCCAGGGGTTCCATTGCTAATGGTATACCAATGTGCACTTCTTAGTTGTGACCAGTGAATGATGGGTATGTGAGATAGCAAATTTAGGGAGAAGCCGAGGGGGCCCAGAACTCTCTTAAGAACTCTCTCTGAAAATCGTTTTTGCAAATCTATAATTATTCTAAAAATTTTATTTTTTTTTAAATTTTATTTTATTTTATTTGAGAACATACTGTACAGAGGGGCTACAATTACATGGGCAGGATAATGCATACATTTCTTACCAAGCATTGCAGCCTCCTCCTTTGTTTACCCTTATTCTAAAAATTTTAAGAAAAAAATAAGAGGTGAAACTCAAAGGCCACTGGGGAGAAGACATGATTTACTTATGTAAGCCAGGCACTGGTGGCTCATCCCTGTAATCCTAGCTACTCAGGAGGCTGAGATCTAAGAATTGCAGTTCAAAGCCACTCCAGGCAGGAAAGTCCATGAGAGTCTTATCTCCAAACTGCTCAGAAAAAGCTGACAGTGGTGCTATGACTCAAGTGATAGAGCGCTGTCTTTGAACACAGAGAGGCTCAGGGATAGTGGGCAGGCCCTGAGTTCAAGCCCTGGGACTGGCAAAAATTTAAATTAAAAAAAAAAAGAAAAGGAAATAAAAAGCATATCCAAAGAGAGGAATGTGGTCCTTCTCTCTCCTACTGCGAGCTGTGTCCATGATTAAGTTATAAACTTCCCTGGACCTGCTTTCTTGTCTCTAAAATTGGACTTAATTAAACATTCTTCATGCAATTATTATAACGATTAAATAATATATAAGGAACTTGCATTAGTAAATGTTCAGGGCATATTGATTGAATGTAGTAGAAAGCTAAAGATGAGATTTTTGTATGGTAGAAAATCCCTGTTGTTCACCTTTCACAACTTCTGGACAAGTATGAATCTCAATGTAAGGAGAGGACAAATTGACAAGAACTGTAATCATTCCCTACCAGAGATGGGAAGGAGATTGAACTGAGCCCAACCCATTTCTCACCTTAAAGAAACACTTCCTAATCCATGTACTCTCATTGAAAGCTCTCTGATTCATGGAAAGACCTGTACACAATTTTATGTCCAAGTTGCTTAGTAACAGCACCCTTGGTTTCCTAAGTAAGTTCCAGTATTACATTAAAAAATTACTAAAAGGAGAAGGACTCTGATTCTGACTTGTGTTTTCTTTTGCCTGCTGTTTGAGAAATAAAATTAAGCGATCTATTCAATTACCTCTCTCCCTCCCTAACCACCAGTAGATTGCCTGGTGAGTTAAATACTATTCAAGGAAACACTAGTTCAGAGACATTCAGCAACTTATCCAACACTACCCGGATAACAATAGAGGGACCCAAACTTGCTCCTGATTCCTGGCACTGTTCTCTTCCCTGCCACATTGCCTCTTCACCCCAACAGTGTCAATTTGACAAATGCCGCCAAAGCCAATCTTCCTTTCCCGCTTCTTCCACACCCAACATGGTCAGGCAGCAAACTAGACATTCATCCACTCCCACTTGAAAACTTGTGAACTCCTCTCAATCCACTTCTACCTTTAAAATCACTCTTGCATATCAATGAGAGAATCAAGCGATTCCCACACACTCAACCACTAAGTTGGCGCTCTTCAAGAATCTGTCTTGAGGTGGAACCTCTTCAAAAGACACCATTAGGCCAAGTGTGGTGATCCATGCCTGTAAGCCCAGCATGCAGAAGGCAGAGATAGAAAGCTCTTTGTAGCCTGGGCTACATAGTGAAACTCTGTCTAAACCAACACAGTTGCGCTGAGCATTTCCCAGCCCCCCTCAACACCATCTAATCGACTTCCTCCCACACCACACGAGCCGCTCAGAGTCAGCATGTGTTCCCAGAACTCTTGCTTGTGAGTCTGGGTTCTGAGCCCTTAGGCTGCCTATCACTCCTGACATGTTTCAGTCCTACCTGCCTTGTCCAAAGGGCTCTCTGCCTTTGCAGGCCCTGGGCCCTGATCATTAGTTCTGTTCCCATCTCTGTTCAGTTGCAATTTACTCTTGACTATTGCTATCTACGTCTCACTCTTTCAGGCATCCATCTGTCTGTCTGGCCTGAGCCATCTCAGCCCCATAGACCTCTACCTCCTACTGCTCTTTAAAGTTTCATACTTACCTGCTACCGCACACGCATGCGTGTGTACACACACACACACACACACACACACACACACACACGCAGAGTTTGTGTCTACCTTCCAAGCTCTCATTAGCATTAAATGTCAGGTTTCAGGCATAACCAAGCCTTCTTGGTTACAAATAAAATCAGAGATTGCCGCATGGTTGCAGTAATGGAAATGTAATGAAGGAATTTATTGTCCCTGAAAGACAATATCTACCACACAAACCCCACGGGGTGCATGCAGACAGTAAGTCCAACTCCACGCCTCTAATTCCGCTGGTCCACAATTATCTCAGGAGGACTCTGACCCACTAGTCCTCCCTATTAAAAGTATATTTCCTCACAAAATGAACTGTACTTTATTGAATTGCATTATTGTGATCACTGGAAATTGACATATTGGGCTCATTAGCCAGGAAGTTGGGTAGTTAATTTATGAGGTTTCTCAGAGCCTGTCCCAGACCAGTCATTGAGAAAACTAAACATACCACGATGAGATGGGAGAAAGTTACCCCAGTGGCATTACCTTACTTTTCTCTCATTACAGAGATAATGAACAGAAAAGTTCCCTGGTGCCAATGTTGCCTTCTATCACCCCCCCACCCCCGACACACACACATATACACACCCCCAAAATGATTCTACTTTATTACAACCAGATACCATTTGCTAGGCCCACAGTCTGACTCTGCTCATTAGCACCATTTTTCCTTGAAAACGCTTCAGCTACTGGGATGAAAAGATGATCTAAAGTCCTTGCCTTTATCTTTAATATTTAAAACTGTTCACACAACCTTTTCAAAATCAAATATTGATGCCGCTACCTGTTGTTCTTCAAAGTGGAGTGATGATATTGCAGGCCCTTCACAGTGCACACCGGCTCTTGTCAGAAACGAGAGTGAGGGTGTTAGGAAGACCTTTCTTTTCCCTGCTCAGGATTTCCACTCCCTTCCACCTAGGGTGAGACACTGGGAAAGCACGCTGGCTCTGAATGAAGAATGTGCTGCAAGCACCCAGTGGGCAGGCTGGCAAGGGGACTGAGAGGCAAAGAGCAGATTCTGCAGAATGGTACTGTGCCCTTGGAGCCATACAGCCTCCAGGCTCTCAGCCAGTTTGCCCACAAGAGGCCAGGCTTCCTTCAACCTCTGTAACCTAGATTGGGGGTGGGAGGGAGGGCAGGGAGGGAAAGGGGGAGGGGGGAGGAGAGGACCTGTTCTGGGGCCTGGGATGGTTCCACACTGCCCTCTAGTGGTTGTGCCTAGAAGCTACATGCCTCACATTGTCACCACATCTGAGGTGTCCGGAGAATGGAGATACACAGCCCCGTTCGCCAGAAGGATAATTATTAATCAATATTGATGTGTTTTACACGTGAGAACATAGGGAAATCTGTGTTCACCAAGACCATGGGGTTCAAATATCTTGAAGGACGTGGTCCTGAGGGTATCTTAGAAGAGCACAGGGTGAGCAGAGACAATTAGAGGTATTTCACTTAGATTTAATGTATCATCACGTGTGTGTGTGTGTGTGTGTGTGTGTGTGTGTGTGTGTGTGTGTGTGTGTGTGTGTGGCAGGGCCGGAGTGCGGTCTTTACCTTTTTCTTTCAAGATTGGTACTCTACCACTTGAGCCACAGCTCCACTTCTAGCTTTTGGTGGTTCATTTGACATGTCTTATGGACTTTTTTTTACCCTGACTGTTTGAACCATGATCCTCAGATCTCAATTTCCTGAATAGCTAGGATCGTAGGCCTGAACCAATGACACTGGGCTCATCCTTGTTAAGACGCACATTTTCTTAGCATATTTTAACATCTCTTTGCGATGCCTCCTGCAAATCATTACTTTGCTTGTAATGTTTCACTTTTTTTCTTTTCACAGTGGAGTGCACATTCACACTATATCTTATCATCAAGGGCATCTAAAATTTGAGGAAATTAAGGCTGAAATTGGGGTATGGCTAGGAGAAAGAGAGCAGAGGATGTATTAACTGAGGAAACAGAATAAGAGAAGGGAGAGAGCTGCGGAGACAGAGAGGAGGACGGAGGATAGACAGCTTTAGAAGCTGAATGTTTAAAATTTGTTAAATACTTCTATGTTAGAGGTGAAGGAGGAGGAGAGAGCGTTCCTCTGAGGTGGCTTGTATGTGTTCAGAAACAACTAGAAGGAACTAATAAAAGCAGGGTTTGCTGGGAGCCTTTGCAGTTCACCAACAATGAAAAGAGGTAGGGAAATTGCATAATGGCACAGCACCATGAAATCACCCCCCTGAGTAGAAATCCGAGAGGTTTTGTTAATGGACTAGAATGATGGGAATGGGGCAGGAGGCTGTGGAAATGGATTGGATGATTTCTTTTGGCCCTCTATGTTCCTGATTATCTCCTGCTTATAGGAAATAGGAGCAGAGCTAAGCATTTAATTGGCTCTCATTCATCTGGTGAACATGCTCTTCCGATATCAGCCAGATCAATAGTATCAACAGCTTCAGAGCCACTCAATACTTTTGTCATGGATGAGATTGTAGAGGACCATCTGCTTTCTTGTGGAAGATACCCAAAGTGCTGAAGTTAGGCTTTCTCAATAGCAATGAAAATTTCCCACCGCTCAGCACACCCTCTCCCACCTTCCCCACCCCCCCTCCATCCCCGGATAGTTCACTCTGTTGAGGATGACAGTTAGCTGGTATAACCCCTGTTTTGAAGCCATGATATACAATATCAGTTACACAAAACAGAGCCATCTATTTCTGAAATACTGGTATTTTCTCACTCTGAAGGTGAAGTTCTAGTCACTGTGGTCAGCTACTTAATCATGTCTTTGGGCTTTATGTGGGTGACCATTTTTAGATTCTATTCTTATCAGCCAAAGGATGGACAAAAGGCAAAGAGAGAGAAGAGAGGGAAAAGTGAGCATGACAGAGAAGGCATCATGATGGGCTTTCTCTGATACAGAAGCACAGCAAGTTTGGAGGATCCATGTAGTCAGACAGAACACACTAGCAGGAACTTACTCCTTACAGACGGCATCCTTTCTAACATAATTCATTTCATATTGTGGTAGAAAAGATTGGACAGCTGTGGATTCAAATCCTCCTTCCTTTTCTTGTTACTGTGAAACCCTGGACAAATGATTTAACCTCTTAGACCCCAGGTTTCTTTATTTGTAAACCAAGAGAGTCATTCTTCCTACCCATCAAGGTTTCAGAGGAAGGTAAAGGAGCTGACCTTTGTTAATCGCTAGCAGAGACTATTACGTTGCCTCTCATACATGTGGACACAGATTCCCTGTTGCAGTCGCCATACTTCACATTGAAACCAGTATTGATGTGGGTTTTCTTTTTTACATGAGCAACTTCAGAATGTCCTGGGAACCCAGGGCAGCCTATCAACCAAGATTGTGGGGTTCAAAAGGAGGTAGTCCTGGAAGATGAGAATGGGAATCCGAAAAGAAGAAAAGTAGGTACACAGCAGGGCCTCGTGGTTAAAGGCCTGTGTGACACTCCAAAAATTAAACCAAGGTGCCTTGTTCAATACTCCAGGGACACCAAGGGTCACTCCCGCCATTCCCTTCATATTTCCCCATTCCCAGCTCTTCCCTGCTCGAGATATCTGTGGATGCCCACATCCAACCCATTGTACAGGGCCTGCTTCTCTGGGAAATGCAATCCTTGTTCCTTAGACTGAAGTCTTTTGTCCAGCTTGGAAGCAATATAGCAACTCTGTATGTAGTTCACACAGATTCGTTTCCATGTTATCCTATAGCCCTGTGATCTGTGGACCCTCGCTGAGCCTCGGTTTCTTCATCCAATGGCGATAATAAGAATATCTACTTCCTTGAGCAGTGACAAGGATCAAATGGCTATGGCAGTCCTCGTGAGAACCTCTCAGTGCCCTAGTGACATTGACACGTTATTAGTAGATATAACCTGTACTCAGAAAGTGTAATTCCCCTGACTTCTTGCTTCCCTAGAAAATGGTGTCTTTCTCATGGGCATGCCTCACTGGTGAAGAGCTTTGGCAGAAGATGGCAGCAGCCATGTGAATCCAATCACCAGGGCATCAGGGGTGAAGGGAGCGCTGTTTGTATCTGAGGCTGCAGCTGACATTTATTCCTCAGCTGAAGACCTTGAATCAAGGTCTTGAACCAGCACCAAGGACAGGTTCATTCGCACCCGCATAGCCTCTGAGAAATGCAAAGGATGTGAAAACCATACAGTAGTGAGGAATATCAGATGATGTACAATTGCTAACTGACAAGACTAATCGCTTTGGTGGATATGGAATAAATGCCTGACCTTCAAGACAGGAACAAGGTTGATGATCTTAGGGTGTGGGGAAGAAAGGAAGGAATGGAAGATTGAAAGCATCTAGGACTTCTCCCTGATCACTGAATACAGAATAAATGATTTCCTACTTCATGACATTGATCTTTTCATTAATTTAGTGACTCTTAGATTCATCTCCCTTCTTAGGAGGAATCTGAAGAGGCTCTTAATTTAGACAATGAGACACATTTATATAGTCCTAGCAAATAGCAGCAGGGCACACATTACCAGTTTTAATATCAGTAGTCTAGATCTACCAGCCAAGATAAGCATCATTTGGCTGCCCAGCTTCTGTCTGGTCTCCTGAGTTACAATATGAATCCTACACATAGCAAAAGAAACAATGACAGATAGGAAACTAGCTGCCCTTTGGGTAGGAAATAAGTATGGCACGATCTTCCTAATTTATTCCTGGCCTGTTGAATACTCCTCAGAGCCTGGTGTCCTCCATCACTGCGTGGTTGGCCCACCCCATTTCTTCACTCTGTTTACATGCAGGAGAACAGATTGAAAAAGAAGGTAGACCACACTACCACATCCAACACAGTGGTCACTCACCTCATGAGACTGTTACATATGGTCATCAAGCTAGGTGCCAGTACCTCACACCGCTAACCCTAGCTACTCAAAAGGCTGAATTGGGGCTGGGAAGGTGGCTCAGTGGTAGAGCGCTTACTTTGCATGCCTGAGGCCCTGGGTTTGATTCCTCAGCACCACATAAGCAAAAAGAAAAACAGCCAAAGTGGCACTGTGTCTCAAGTGGTAGAGTGCTAGCCTTGAGCTGAAATGCTGAGGGACAGCGCCCAGGCCCAGAGTTCAGGCACCACAACCAGACCCCCCCCCCTTCAAAAAAAAGGTTGAATAGTGAGGATCCTGGTTCAAAGCCAGCCCAGACAGAAATGTCCATGAGATTTTTAATCTCTAAGTAACTACCGAAAAGCTAGAAGTGGTGCTGTGGCTCAAATGGTAGAGTGCCAGACTTATGCAAAAAAGCCGAGCCACAGTGCTCAGGCCTTGAGTTCAAGTTCTAGGAATGTCAACACACACACACACACACACACACACACACACACACACACACACACACGAGTCATTAGTCAGCATCCATGGCTGACTATAAAATACTGATATTTAAATCCCTGATATAAAATGAAATCGTATTTGCATATACCCTGTGCACATCTTCTTGTGTACCTGAAATAATCTCTAGATTACCTGCAATACCTAATACAATGTAATGTCACATTAATAGTTGCTTCAGTGTGTTGTTTATGGAAATATGACAAGGAGAAAGTCTGCATGTGTTCAGAAGAGACATGATTATTCTTTTCAAATACTGAAAAGAAGTTGATCAATGATAGGTTGAATCCTCAGACACAGGACACACAGATACACACTGGATGTATTGGGTCCAGTGAAATGTACTCATCATTGTTTGAGTTCTCTTTCTTTATTCCTGTGGCTAGTACATGAAACATGGCATCTGTAGCCAACTTCCATTGCTATGACACCAAACACCGTACCACAGCCCAGACAGCTCCTGGCTATCTCATTTTAAAATACACTTTGGCCAGCTGCTGCTGGTTCATGCCTGTAATCCTAGCTACTCAGAAGGCTGAGCATAGTGGTTCAAAGTCAACCGGGGCAGGAAAGTCCTTAAGATATTTATTTCCAATGAGCCACCAAAAAGCCAGAAGTGGAGCCATGGCTCAAACACCCAGGCCCAAGAAGGACACAATACCAAAGGGTATGCAATGAAAAGTGTATCCTAGTACCCCTGCCTTCCTGTTCCAGGGCTTCTTCTAGACCTCCTCTACCTATTCCATACTGTAGAGTCCTCCAAGATAGGAGATACAGGCTCCCCCATACCCAGCCCCTGCCCCAGTGTCTTCCACTCCTTGTCACCCACCTGACCTGTCATACTTACTTATGTGACTGCTATCAGTGTGGGCCTTTGATTATGGCTTAAGGTAGCCCCTGGCAGCTCATGATGAGCCAGGGTCTACAGGCACAGGGACCCATGTGTATTAGTGAGATATCTGTCACTGACAAACGCTGAAAAGAGCACAATTTTACTTTGTCTCTTGGTTTCAGAGGTTTGTCAGGGACAGGGCAGATTCCTGCCCGTGACCTCATGATCTACTTCCAACTAGGAGCTCCCTTCTAATCATGCTATGCCCTCCCGAATCCCTCAAGGGATTCATCCACAACGTAGGTCACGAGCCTCAGGATCCCATCTCTTCCCAATGATTGGCTCCACCAGCTGGAGATGAGGTCTTCCAATACATAAGCCTACAGGAGGAGAAGCCCATATCCAAGCCATTCCACCACGGGAGTTAAATAATTACCCCCACATACACAATATAGAGAAATTAGATAGCCATGGAGACTTGCCATCTTATTTCTACTTTCTTTGAAAAAAGGGGGGGGGGAGAAACTAGCATTGAGATTCTAACATCTGACCATTGAGACCAGAGAGGCCCACATCGGGGGATGGGAAGATGGCAAAGTACACACAGGGCTGCACCTGTGTGTCCAGGAGTTCCGCAGGTACCTCTCAAAAGGCATCTGCCTCTGTAAGGATGAAATAACTGGAGATCAGGAGTTTATTTGCCTAAAGCTCTGAGAATTAAAAGATTGAGTTAAATGGCATTACACTAGAAATAACCCTTTCCAAGGCAAGTTGTACTATGTTAATTAAAGTGGCCTCACCTTGAAATTTCACCATTTAGGGAGAAGCAGTAGCCTGAAGATGAAATCAATGCCTCATTCCCTACACATATTCAGAAAGAGGTTTGGTGTCGTATCTTTAGAATCATCAAAGCAATCCCTGAAGGTACAGAGGAAAGATCAAGAAAATGACACTACTGGGTCCCCAACCCCAAGCATTAAACATTTTCCTGCCTCCATTCAAGTGAACTTCAAGAGAAGCCCAGAAAAGGAATCCAGCAGATTCCCAAGGCCCACCTCAGACCTATTGATTCAGACTAGGGCTGAGCATGGGCCAGGAACTCAGATGAGGCTCAAAACAAAAAATCCTGTGTGTTCTTGTTTAACAAACATAAAGACAAATCTAATTATATCTATATCATCCTTTAAAACCATTGAATATATTCATTATCTTTATAGTTTATATCATAGACATAATGTGGATATGTCATCGATTCATAAAAATATAGTTAATAAATACAGCAACACAATAAAGTATATTTTTGTGTGCCCAAACACACTATAGGGGGATTTTCTCAATCCAAACGTGGGCTATTGTACATGGCTCAGGTAGGCTTCCAGCCCAGGAAATAGGCAGTGAAACCAATTTTCCCATTGGAGACAATCTGCTCCCAGTCTGATGGTGCCTGCCATCTTGGTTTCAGTTCCTCTGTTTATTCACGCAGGACCCTAGCTACTCACTAAAGTATCTCAACAATGAACAGTGAGGAGCTTAGCAAGAATTCTGCAGGGTCTCCAGGTGCTAAATGGCTAAGACTTATGGCAATGTTAGTCCAGGTGAGGGATTCAGAGAACTAAACCTGAAACCACAGCTAAAATATAGCCACACAAATCACAGGAAAGGCACAAGGAAGCATTGAATGCACAGACTGTGTTCTAACTCTGGCTCTTTAGCCCACTACTTATGAGACCCTGGACAAGTCACATAACCCTAATCTCACTTGGAAATTGAGATCATGCCCACCTTTGCAGGCTCAATGTAGGAATGTCATTTGTTTATTTTGTGCCAGTACTGGGGTTTGAACTTAGGGCTTGGATCCTGTTCTTTAGCTCTTTTGCATAAGGTTGAAACTCTACCACTCTACTACTTTCCATTTTTGGCTGGTTAATTAGAGATAAGAGTCTCATAGACTCCCCTCCCACCCCCCAGGCTAACTTTGAACTGTGATCCCCAGATTGCAACCTCCTGAGTAGCTTGGATTATAGGCATGAGCCACCAGTACCTGGCTGGTGTAGAGGTTTTTTTGTAAATGTTCGTAAAACATCTATATAGGCACAAGAGACAAAGCTACCAGATTTAAATTTTACTTATAATATTAAATTATTATCAAAATTAATAACACCATTGGATGGAAGCAGTGGCTCCATAGGAAAATAGTATGTAAGATTCATACTCAGGATCTCATTTACCAGAACTGGGATGGAAAAATTCATTTGAGACAAGACTATTTGAGACACTATCCGCCCCCCCACCCCCCTTGCTCAGATACTGCAAAGACCTGATAGGCAAATGAAGAGCCTCTGTGCCCAGAAAGTGACAAAAAGGTACTCAGCCTTTTGGCTGAGTACCTGTCATGATACCCTGGAATGGGACACAGGGAGAGAGAATTGTCTTCACCGCGTCTGTACCTTAGAGAACCGAGCAGTGTCTTTCACACCTGTTCTTCATTCCTCTGTCATTAACTCCAGCAGCCCTCAAGTTCAAAAGAGATTGCTGCCGAGGTGCTAACCTAGCATCCCTGTAGAGTTTGCAAAGAAAAACTCATTATTTGAAGACTCAGGATTTCCATAAACAGATGTCATTTTTTAAAATAATATTAGGATTCGTATAATAATAGTGTGCCTGTGTGATCATTTCATCTAGGTTTTCAGGACTGATTTTTTTTAAAATGTATTTTATTATTATTGTAGAGGTGATGTACAGAGGCATTGGAGATACATGTCAGGTAATGAGTGCCTTTTTTGGAACAGTGTCACCCTGTCCCTCATGCTTTCCCAGTCTTTCCCTCCCCTTCCCCCCCACAAGTTGTAGAGCTCATTTTCAACATAGTGTCTAGTGAGTACCACTGCTGCATTGGTTCATCCTTTGTCCCGCCTTTTCTGTGCCCCCCCCTCCTAAATACAAATAAAGTAACAAATAAGACAAAAGGAAAAGACAACAAAAACAGCAGCAGCAACAACAAGATACACTCTTGTTTCCATTTCATAAAATGTCATTTTATATGATCTGATGCACATACCTATTGAGCCTTTGTGATCCACTCCTATGAACAGCCTCCTTTGGTCTCATTGTGTGACCGTATAATGTATCATGTCCCTGTGTTTTTTTTGGGGGGGGGGGTTCCGGTCGTGGGGCCTGAACTCTGGGCCTGGGCGCTGTCCCTCAGGTCTTCAGCTCAAGGCTAGCACTCTACCACTTGAGCCACAGCGCCACTTCTGGCTGTTTTCTTTTTGCTTATGTGGTGCTGAAGAATCGAACCCAGGGCCTCATGTTTGCAAGGCAAGCGCTCTACCACTGAGCCACCTTCCCAGCCCACCCTGTGTATTTTTTTAAACCAGGATTGATTTGTAAAATCCTAGTCTTTTCACAGAGCTAAAAAGCAGGCTACGTCAGATGGGAAAGGAGAAAGATTAAATTCAGCATCGCTAAGGGAGAGACTCATCTTCTCTTCAGGGTTAAGACTAATGGGTGAAATCTTGAAAGTACTTCAACTCTTCTACCCAAGTCTACCCATCCGACACAGCTCAAAGCAGAGCACTCCAGTTTGGGTCCATTTTCTTTCTTACCCACCTATCAGCCATTCTCTTCTTGACATACAGGCTCCAAACAGTTTTCTTCTGCTTGTTTCCAAAGCTACAGTGCAAAAATACTCATTCCTAACATACCCCCTATTTCCATTCTCTCTCTCAATATCTAATTCCTTTTAGCTTTTACCATTAGAATAAAGCTCGCATAAAAAAAAAAAAAAAAAGAATCATTGGAACAAACACTGGGAAGAGCCTGCCACCCAGATGTATAGCATCATGGAAATGGTGCTGACAATGTCAGGCTGACTGCTTTTGCTTTTCTTTTTTCTATTTTCCTATGGGTTATGATTTTCATGTATATACACCTTTAGTGGTCCAGTCTTTCAAACTCAGAGTCAGTATAATTATGAACACAAAATACAAAAGTATATATCTGTCTCACTATAGATATAGATTTATACATCTCACTATATGTATAGATCTATATATTTATCTCACTATAGATATAGATCTATATATAGAGATATAGATCTCTATATATAGATATATGCATATCTTTATGTAGAGAGGGGGCAAGTTGTGCTCCCCAGATCAAGGAACAAAGTCAGTATGGTCATTTCTAGTTTGCATTTGTCACTCTTGATCAACTTGGACAACTTTTTCCGGCTCTCCAGATCTAATTTCCCAAATGTATTGAATAAGAAATGGGTTTTTATTCTTTCTTTTTTATTTATTTTTTTGTGTGTGTATGCTGGGCCTGGGTCTGGGTGCTGTCCCTAAGAGGTTTTTGTTGTTGGTGTTTTGTTTTGCTCAAGGCTAGCACTCTGCTACTTGAGCTACATTTCAACTCCTGGCTCTTTGGTGATTAATTGAAGATAAGAGGCTCATAGACTTCCCTGCCTGGGCTGGCAGGGAACCATGATCCTCTGGTTTTACCCTCCTGAGTAGCTAAGATTATGAGCAGGAGCCACTGCCCCCTGGCTTAAGCTCTGATTCTTTCTCAAGTCCTCTTAGCTCCTGCACCCACTGGAGCCTGATTTTGCCAATGTATTCATAAGTTCCACCGTAAGGGAGCCGGTGATTGAACTCCAATTGTTTCTGCCACATAGTTTCTCCTTGCAGGGATGCCTCCAGAACCTGAGCATGAACAGCCAGCCCACCAGCTTTTCGCATTCAGCTTTTACAGATCACCCGCTTGGCATTGCAGCTACTCTGTAAGAAACCAGGCTAAGCAGTGTCCTTTTCCATCTCTGAGACTCACTAATCACATTGCAAAGAAGAACTATTACACACCTCAGCAGAGCAGTCAAAGACGTATAATAAGAAAACCAAGTTGCGAGGAAAGGACATCTAATTTATGTGACATGGATGTCAGACCTTCTTCACTAGCCCTCCTTGGCACTGATGGCCTTCCTAATTATGAGCTCAGCCATTCAGTTGCTAAGCCCACACTTGGCAGATAGGACCCATCTCTCAATTCCCAGCAGGTGGGACTGGAATTGCACAGGCGGACCTGAGTCTAGAAGCCCTGATGGGTGTTCAGCCCATGCCTGGATAAATTTAAACCCAATCTGGTACATCCATGTGGACATCAGATTTTAAGTTGATCCCTGACATAACTACATAAATTACATGGTTTCCCCCAACATTCTTTGTACACACTCTTTTTTTTTTTTTTAATTCTTTGTACACACTCTTAGTGCCAACCTTTGACTTCTTCTCTTTCAGGAGATGTAGAATTTGGAATCAAATAGTTCTAGGCTAGGATGGTGTCTCTGACAATGTCTGCTCATGAATCTCTCAATGAAATCATGTAACCCATTGGAGCCTTCCTGGACCCACCTGAGAATGTAGATAG
The DNA here is from genome assembly GCF_024711535.1 of Dipodomys merriami. Lineage (NCBI taxonomy): Eukaryota > Metazoa > Chordata > Mammalia > Rodentia > Heteromyidae > Dipodomys > Dipodomys merriami. Next base: position 33,010,335 of record NW_027203270.1, on the reverse strand, counting down.
TGGTGTCTTTCTCACGAGAGTGTGGAAGGATGGTGGGGGGTGACCTTTGTAAAGGCAGCAGGTGCATGGTCTGGAGCACACCACCATCATGGTATAGCTGTGGCCCTTGTGTAATCCTTCATCCAGTGTGTTAGTGTGGTCATGGGCTCTCATCAACTCACTGAAAGACAATCTGCTGACTAAGGCCTTCTCCTCATGGTGATAAGTGGTAGAAAAGCTCTATTGTTTTTAAAACTGGCTCTACTTTCAAGTGGCTGAGATTTGGAGAACAGTGTTAGGGATGCTTACATCCTGTGGGATGTGGTGTTGGGGATGACTACATCCTGTGTTAGAGAAAACACATACTATAGATTATATATGTGTACGCATATCCATTATAGATGTAATATTTATGTGATATCGTGCATACACGTGTGAACCTATAACATATGCATGTAATATGTACACCTATATTCATTATTACACTCATCACCACGTTATACATAGACTAACTATTTGATTAGGAGCTGTTTAGAACAGATGCAATGAAGATGACAAATAGATCTAACTTTGTATAGAAACTTGGCTGGGCTATGGTGACCGAATATTTGGTCAAAAGTTATTCTGAATGCTTCTATAAGCATGTTTTTGAATGAGGTAAATATATATACATATATATATATACATATATATATATATATATATATATATATATATATATATGTCAGTAGAAGTTGCATAAAGCAGATTGCCCACAGTAATAAGAACAGGCCTCCGCCAATTAGTTGAAGGACTCTAGGGAACAGAAAGAACCAAACATGGCGTGGCACTTCCCTGAAGTGGAAGGAAATTTGCCTTGGGCTCTGTCCTGGATCTCAGTCCTGCAGATTTGAAATGAGCTGCAGCCTCACCCCCTCTGGAGGAGTCCCCAACCTCCTGGCCTGCTCTGCAGGCTTTATACATTGCTATGTGAGACAATCCTTAACAATGAATCTCTTACCAACACTGGTGGCTCATGCCTATAATCCCAGCTACTCAGGAGGCTAAGATTTGAGGATCGTGGTTTGAAGCCAGCCTGGGCAAGAAAGTTCATGAGACTCTTATCTCCAATTAACCACCAGAAAACTGGACATAGAGCTGTTGCTCAAAGTGGTAGAGTGCTACCCTTGAGTGGAAAAAGCTCAGGGACACTGCCCAGGCCCTGAGTTCAAGCGCCATGATTGACCAAAACAAAAAAAAAAAACAAGCAAAAAAAAACCCTACTTTATGTGTGTAAATCCACATACCTGTATACATCCCATTGCTTTGGTTTCTCTGGAGAACTCTTGAGTAGCTTGATCTCCTGCCCCGCAAACCACTATGGGCTTCCTGCACTATCAGCCTGCCTTCTTGAAAAAGATATTACATACTATGGCCCTGTTAGATGATCCACTAATGTTGTGAAAACTCTACACAATTTCATATCCTAGAGACACCCAGGGTCAAGTCTTGGCTCTGCCAGGACTGTTTGCCTTGGCACAAGAAAGCAAGGCAGCAGCCAGGCAGGAGAGGCCAGGCCTATGGGATTGCTGTCCTTCACACAAGGATTTAATGCCCTGTCTTCCCATCAAAGGAGACACAAATGGCAATTGTCCTAGGGACCTCGCCATATTCTGGGCTGGGTTTTGCTGAAAGAGAAATCATGAGGGCTAACAGAAGAAGTTCAGCTTCAAAATACCATCTGCTATGAACAAGATCAGAGCTGGATCATGGCTGCTTTTTTTTCAATGAGAGAAAATCCTCCCTTACCTTAAAGATGTACTGTTTCTCTCTCATTCAGTAGCATCCCCAGAATGAAAGGAAAGATGGTCCCATTAAGAAGCAGCCTAGAAGATAGACATAGACAAACTGTGTTTGCTAAATGAGGATTGTCTAATATTTTTTTAAAATTATTATCCTTGGAGCAACTTGTTTTTGTTTAGTATGAGAATATAGAGCTTTTACAAGGCCTTCAGTGAGATGATATTGATAAGTATGTGATCTTGACAGTATATATGCAGAGCTCCTGTGGCCTGCTTGTCGCCACCGTTGGATGGAGCTCCATCCAATCTTGAGCTAATTTCAATGTCTCCAGGGAAAAGAAGCAAGGTGCTCTTTGACCATCAGGTATCTCCAGGTCTTTTCCTAAGATGAAATTCGATAGTCTAGCATCCAATAGGACTCATCCATGTTTCTTTTTTTCTTTTTCTTTTTCTTTTTTTTACTATTATAGAGTTGGTATAGAGAGGGTAACAGCTACATAAGTAAGGTAAAGAGTACATTTCTTTTCAAACAGTGCTACCCCTCCCTTGTTTTCTCCTGCTTTCTCCACCTCCCTCCAAGTTGTGAGGTTCATTTCCAACACAGTGTCTTGTGAGGATCGCTGTTGTGTTGGTTCATCCTTTGTCCTACCATTTCTGTGGTTCTTCTTGCTTTCCCCACGTCAGATAAAATTACTACACAAGACAAAGGGTACTAAAATCAAAGACAGTGACCACAAGGAATAAACCAGAGGAAAGAAAGAAAGAAAGAAAGAAAGAAAGAAAGAAAGAAAGAAAGAAAGAAAGAAAGAAAGAAAGAAAGAAAGAAAGAAAGAAAGAAAGAGAGAAAGAGAGAGAGAAAGAGAGAGAGAGAGAGAAAGAAAGAAAGAAAGAAAGAAAGAAAGAAAGAAAGAAAGAAAGAAAGAAAGAAAGAAAGAAAGAAAGAAAGAAAGAAAAAAGAAATAGCTGACAACTACTAAGAAAACAAACAGGAAAAAAAACCTCTCGCTTCCATATCTTGGAGTTCATTTCAATTAGCATCATTTTATATGGTTATGTGTACGTAGCTACTGAGCTATCGTGCTCCTCTACTAGGACTATCTTAGCGTAGGCTATTACAAATGAGGGAAACCATAGAGCCTCATCCATGTTTCTGAAAACAGTTCTGCCACTTCCAGAACTACCTAAGACCTACATTGACAGACAGCCAGAGAAAGGAAAGCCCAACATAGTTTGCACGTGAAAAGAGCTAAGATCTTTGCATTGGTTCAGTCTTGAGTTTGCCACCTGATGGCTGTGCAATTCTGGACAAGGGACTAATTTTCACCAACCTTACTTCTCTCCCTCACTGGTAAGATGGGCATCGCACACATCTCTCAGCTCAAGTTGCAAAGAATTAAGACAAAAAAAAATCAAAAGAGCAGCGGGGAGCCAGAGACAACCTGAAGACCCCCAGCATCCTCTTCACTTCTCTGCTCAATTCTGTTAACTGGTTTGCATAATAGAGCTTTTTCCAACATGCTGTGCACCCAACTAGTTCACTGGAAACAAGTAATTAGCATTCCAGATAAAAATGACACTGTTGCAATGTTAATTATGGTAGTACAGATGTACCCTTCGATTTAGATATCATACATAACATTGTCAAGTCTTTATTTTTAAATTAAAGTGCAACAAACCATACCCTGGCTACATATCTTTTTTTTTCTTGATTAATACAAATTAATGTTATTTCAGTGTCTAGGGAAAGGGTGAGAAAAAGGAGATGTCACATCTGTTACCACACAAATGGTAGGGGAGATGGGTTCCCACAACTTCCTGCCCCCATTCGGATCTCTGCATAAAAGACAGTGAACTCATTGAGAGAAAGGATCTGCTGGAAGTGGAGTGTGGTGTTAAGTGGTAGCGTTGTCAGCTTTGAGGGGAAAAAAGCTAAGAGAAAGGATCTGCTCACCCCATGAACCCTAGCACAGATCCTAGTGCACTGAATATTTTCTGAGCAACTGGTGGAAGGAAGGGAGGGAGGGAGGGAGGGAGGGAGGAGCAGTTGACAAAACATTCCAAATCTGAGGATTTTAGCAATTAATTATGGATCCATGGGCAGTCAGTTCTTCTGGTCAAGAGCAGTTAGCTGGGGGAATCAGACAGGAACATCCAGTCTTGGATGGACTCTTCTAGCATGGCCCTTCCCACTCAAGTCTCATCCTCCAGCAGACCAGACCAGATTTATTTGCATAGTTTTTCAATTCCCCAGTAATAAGCAAGAAATCATGAAAATACTCTCAAAGCCTGCTACCAGAACTAGCTTGTTTCAGTGACTACAGGCTCATTTGCCAAAGTAAGTGATTTGGAAAACCAGAATCAATCAGACAGAATGGAGTATTAGGACTAAGTCTTGGGAACTGAAAACTGGATTATTTGAGGGGGGTGGGAGAGATGGTATTAGGGCTTGAACTACTCAAGAGTCTCATACTGGCTTGACTTACTTGTTCAGCTGGTGTTCTACTATTGGAGCCATACCTCCTGTTCTGTTGTTTGCTGGTCATTTTTTTGAGACAAGTTCTCACTGACTTTTCTCCCCAGGCTGGTCTTCAACTGAGATCCTTCTGTTCTCAGCCTCCTAAATTGCTAGGGTTATAGGTTTGAGCCACGAGTACCTAGTAAAAATGGAACTCCTTTATGAATCTCTTCAGTTTGGCACTGAGACTGTCAAGAGGGACTTGATGCTGGAGACTCTAGAAGGAAACATCCAATCTCACACTAGGGTCTGCTTTTAGCCATCTGTTGTGACTTTCTTATTTCTCATTTAGCCCTCTTAGAATCACTACTCTGCTTATTGCTCTCTCCTGTTTCTTCTTTTTTTATTTGTTTTTACAGCATCTGTATCTTCCAAATACTTACGATGATCAGGACACATTCATTTTTCATAAGGTGCACTATGCAAAATATAAGTCACAGTGAGTGAAATGTTTCCTTTGATTTCCTACATCCAATTCTGAAATGATAAAGTAGTTTATGTCTTGCAGAAAGTACTGTAGAAGCCAGGTGGTAAGACAGGTGGTAGGGCAGGTCTCCATGTCAATTTAGCCTATGTCTTCTCAATGGAAGAATTAAAAATAAAAGTATTGGTCTACACACCATGCTGAAGTAGAAGGAAAGCCTTGTTTATCTGTTGCCCATTGTCTTACAGGTGAGTGGGACCATGTACAACACTGGAAGGCATGTGTCCCTCCGCCTGGACAAGGAACACTTGGTCAACATATCAGGAGGGCCTATGACGTATAGCCACCGGCTAGAGGAGATCCGGCTCCACTTTGGGAGTGAAGACAGCCAAGGATCGGAGCATCTCCTCAATGGACAGGCCTTCTCTGGGGAGGTACGTGGCTCTAAGTACTCATGTTAAATGCTAACTTCTAAGATTTGGTGCCTATTTTTTTTAATCCAAGGTGGAATGACAGATGGGAAAATCTCTCTTGAATCTATGATATGAGAAGATCCGTGCCTCCTTTCTCGGTCTTTCGCACGTGGACATGGATCTATAAAAGAGCTTCCCGTATTTTTACAGGGAAGAATACAGTGAAACTGGGTATCTCCTTCTGAGCTTCGGTACAAGTCTCTCAGGTCTCATGCCCTGATAAATCTCTGGAACATTCTTTTAAACCCAAATCCTGATCTTGTGTGCACCTCTTCACTTACACCTGCCGGTGGATTACATGAATTACATGAATTCTATAACTTTCCCTGATGATAGTATAAGTCTTATTTGTTCAAAACTACAATGCACTGTGATAAGTGTTAGGCAGCGGAATAGTTTACCTGGCAGTGTGTGAAACAGGAAAGGTCATTGTGTGCCACCACAGTTAGTGTCACTGTCTGCAACCATCAGACCAGACAAATGTCGGGCTACAGTCATGAGCCCAACCACACTTTCACTTACAGGATAAGAGGTGATATGATAATGTTTAGTTGTGACACTTGACAAGCAGGTTGTAAGTTAATGTGACCTGAAAGCCTCCATTACATTTGAAGGGAGCTATGAGGATCAGGGGTTCTCACCTGCTGCATGTCCTGTAACTAGCCTGATACCAATGACTCACATCTGTAGTCTTAGCTACTCATGAGGCTGAGATCTGAGGATCATGGTTCAAAGCCAGTCCAGGCAGAAAAATCCATGAGACTCATATCTCCAATAAACTACCATGAAAGCCAGAAGTGGACCTATGGCTCAGGTGATAGAGCACTAGCACTGAGCAAAAAGTTGCCCAAGGACAGCATCCAGGCCCTGAGCTCAAGTCCTAAGACTGGCACAAAAGTCAAAAACAAAATAGAAAAAAACAGCCGTGTAACTAGGTTAACAGTCCTCAGTAACTGATATCAGAAAGCTTTGAAAATATAGAAACATGCATCTTATAGGATCATCTTGATTTTTTATAAATCAAAATCATGTTTAAACCTGGCATTACTTTTAAATGTGGTAGGACCACATACAACAAGAAATAGATCCACATCTGAAGGAGTCCATTGGCCAGATTTTGGTGTGTGTTCAAAATGCATCAACCAAAAGCCTAACTAGAGACTTAGCTAGTTACCAAGGATATAGAGAATTTTTTTAAGAAAAAGAAGCAAAGAGTTCCTGCCTCAGTGAAGCTTAGAGAGTGTTATATTCAAATCATTAAAGTCTAATGCCACGCTGTAATGGAGATGTACAAAGGCCCTGGCGGCCTCAAAGGAAGAAGGGACAATTTTTACTTGAAGGGGTCAGAGGAAAGCTTCACACGGGAGGTGCCCTTTGAACTTGGTGGTGAACAGAAGCAAGGAAAACAATTTAAAGAGCATAAGCTTTAGATTCAAAGGGCTTAGAATTATAGCTTCCACTTTGATACTCACTATGTTATCTTAGGATGATACTTAAAGCTTCCAAGGTACCATTTAGGCACCTTTCAAGCTCATTTAAAAAATTCAAGTGAGGTGCCAATTGTAAGGAGCACTGGAAGTACTCAGTTGACAGATTAAAAGGATAAAGCAAGATACGGGTAGGCTGAGAAAAAGCTCCAAGGCACATCTGGGCACTGTCTGTTGAAAATACAACATGTAGATTTCATCAGCATAGTATCTATGATCTATTAGTAATGACTGCCTAGACAAGGGGGTTGGGCAGAAGTCTGTGTCTTGCTAGGATTGATTGAGGATGTCTGCTAAGGGTAAGTAAGCAAAGAGAAGTTCCTGGAGTTGCCAGTCTTGAACAAGAGCATAGATAGCAAGGAGCGTGAGAAAAGTAAGAACACTGTTTCAGGAGAACTGGGAGACTGCCAGTATGAATCAGGGAATAGTTCAAGTGAGATGACGCTTCCTTTGAATCATACAGGTTATTCTTCTAAGGCTTGTAATTATTTATTTGTTAAGTTACTTGCTCATTTGTTTGTTTGCTATTACTCCTTTGGTTTTCTTTTCTACTTCACTGAACTCATTCCAGTGCTATCACATGCCTCACTGTAGACGTATTTCTGTGATTTAAATAAATAAGCAAAAAACTCTAATTACTAAGCTAACATTTTTACATGGTGTCACCTGTTTCTTCATTAGAGAATAAAAATGGTTTGGAATTTTTACATGGGCAAATTATAATTTGGGGAGAAAAATGAGTGCTTCCAATATCCTTAAGGGATACATAATAATTTGATCTCATGGTATATTAATTTTTTAGAGTTATCCCAGACTGCAGGCATTAGGTTCTCTAAACATTCTGCTCCTAGAAAGCCAGAGGTGATCATTTGCACCTATAATCCCCATGATTCAGAAGTTCATGGCCATCCTAGGCTTCATAGCAGGATCTTGTCCAAAAAAGGAAGGAAGGAAGAAAGGAAGGGAGGGAGGGAGGGAGGGAGGGGGGTAGGAGGGAGGGAGGGAAGGAAGGAAGGAAGGAAGGAAAGAAGGAAAGGAGGGAGGGAGAGAGGGGGAGGGAGGGAGGGAAGGAAGGAAGGGAGGAAGGAAGGGAGGAAGGAAGGAAGGAAGGAAGGAAGGAAGGAAGGAAGGAAGGAAGGAAGGAAGGAAGGAAGGAAGGAAGGAGATACATGTCAGAAAGCAGAAAGTCCTGTGATTAGATTTATGAAACATAGTCTCGACAGAACATTATTAAATGTACTCAGTGAAGAGATCATTTGGCAAAGAATATATTTTAAACAGCTGCAAAAATAACGTACTCATGGCATTATAAAAATATAGATGTCTGTGTCCTTCCCTGAAGCAACTGACTCAACATCTCAAGAAGTGGGAACGGGGTATGTGCATTTTCCCCCAAAAGAATTTGGCTAGCAACAAATATGATAATTGCACTCTATTGTAATTATCCCAGTTTTCTCAGTAGTGGAAACCTAAAAAAGAAGTTACTATGTGAAAAGTGAAACCCCTTGGTAATTGCATCTTGGACATAATAAACTAAGATGCTATAAGACAGATGAGATTTAGGAAGTAAAAGGACCACACTCATACATGCACTGTTCCAAGGCAGGTTTGCACATCAGTGTCAGCAGAAGTACAGTTTCACCTGACCCTGAGTAGGCCACACCAATTGTATCATATTTCTTTCCACAGCCTTCAGCATGAGAGATCTATAGACAAATTGGTGCTGGTTTAGTGCAAGAGATCAGAATTTAAGAGGTTCTAAAATATTAGATAGATAGTTGGTCTTAGAAATATTTAATGGGCTCTAGTAAGCAAGAAGAACTTAGAGCTTTATATCTTCTATGTAGCATGAGGGGAAAGATCTAGGGCCAGGAAGTGGAAGCTACAGAAAGACTAAAGTTCAACTAAACATATGTTGTAACAACAAGAGCTGTCCATCAATGAAATGAGTTTGCTTTTGAAAGTAGTACATTCACATTGCTGGACTCATTTAGCACTAAACAGAAACTGGCATCTTTATAAAAAAAATAACCGTTGGCTTTGATGCATCTTCAATAGCGAAATTTCATAGGATCTATGATTTTCTTATTGAAATTTCCTCCAGTAAGATCCCACTGAGGGCTATCGCCCTATAGCTTAATTTTGAGCTACCTTTGGTTTGGCTTGAAGCCATCCTTCACCCCTATTTTGGGCTACCCTCTAGAGACCCCACGCAGACACTTCTTGTAATAGAGAATGTGTTTATTTTGTTGACAGTGAGTAATCGCATTGCCATCTGCCCCGTCTATCAGGACTGATCATGATAAGTCAATTAATGCCAGCCATTTTCCTTGGCATGGTGCAGCAGTCCTTATCTGAAGAGCTGCAGATTAATTGCAGTCTTGTCTAGTGAGGTTATTATAATTGATGGTAAGCATTTGCTTTGTTTTGTAAAGCTGCATGGATGTATGACATAGTCAGCAACTACATTTTTATAAAAATTATTCATGTCCTACATGGAGAACCCCTGGATGCCTTGTTGAGGGCTGGTGATAAATGAATGTGTTCAGGAATTCAAGTGTCTCCATTTTTTTTTTGAAGAAAAGGAAAATTAACTGTTTTTAATAAGTAAGACCCTTAGCTTGCTAATCATGTCTAAGTACTTAGATTGATATCCAGTATAAAGTAGGGTACTTATGAAAAGAAACAAATACATTAGCCAGGCAAAAGATAATAGTAGGAAAGAACCACGCATGAGGAGGGGGTTGTGGGAACGGAACTAGGCATGAGAAAATCTTTCCTATTTGGGAGAAATTATGCAAATTCATTTTGAAAACCTTCTTCAGCTTCTTTTCAGTGGGGCAAAGGGATACTCCAAGAATGGCGCCATTCATCTCACAGAGCCTCTCGGGCCTGGTCCTTATGCCATTATCTGCTGTTTGCAAGGCTCTTGTGCTTCTGTGTGCCCAGATGTGAGGTAGATATAGGCTGGCGTTGAGATTCTGTCTAGAGAAGCCTGAAGTCTGTTGAGGGAAATGTGTATTGATTATCAGTGAATATATATTAATACATGGGTATATATTAATATGTTCACATTGACTATACATGGAGATATAGAGAGAGAGATTAAGTGGATCTAATTGAGGTTTATTCTGGAAGATGGTTATGAAATGGCTGTCTTCGGGTCATATTAAGAAAGAATAAGAATGAGTAAGCCTGGCAATGGTGGCTCACAGCTACTCAGGAGGTTGGGATCTAAGGATGGCTGTTCAAAGCCAGCCCAGGCAGGGGAAGTCCATGAGACTCTTATCTCCAATTAATGACCAAAAAGCCAGAAGTGGAACTGTAATTCAAGTGCTAGAGTGCTAGACTTGAGTGAATAAAAGCTAAGCAAGAGCACAGGCCCTGAGTTTAAGCTCCAATATTGTGGGAGGGGGGGATAGAGAGAGAGAGAGAGAGAGAGAGAGAGAGAGAGAGAGAGAGAGAGAGAATTGGTGAGCAGCTTGCAGACTGATACCACACACTTGCTGCTTACTCTGAAGGTGAAACAGCATTTCTAGATCTCAAGCTCTAGAGCCTGTGATCCTCCTCAACACACAGCAAAGCAAGGAAAAAGTCCTAGGCAATTGCTATGGTGATACGGATTTGATTCGTGTAAGTGAAAAGGAGAAAATTCAAGTCATATAGAAGATAAGGTGTTCTCTCTTTTTGGTAGCTTTGAGTCTAAAAAGAGAAAACAATTGTCTCAGAATCAAGGAGCCAATTATTTGCATTCTTGAGAGATTGGTTTCAGAAAAGCAACACAAATTTGGAGGAATAAACAATGAACACCAATTGTCCTGAAACATGCTGGGGTGTGGAAAGTGCTGAGCAACCAACTGAGAATCAAGGCCCTAAGTCAGCATCCCAGGGTGCAGGGTGGGAGCTGCTCCAGTTCTTTCATTAGCACTTTGCTGTGGAGCCGGGACCACCTGGTAGAGATTCTCTATTGGCACCACTGGAGATTGAGAGGAAAGGAGCATTAAGACGTTTAGGAACAATAAGAATGTGTGTATTCTATTGGGACGGGCTGCTGTGCGCCATGAGAAAGATGCTCCTCCAGCTCCAGCTCCCTGCTCTCTGTTAAAACTTTCCCCATTCCCTTCCAAGTTCCTAGCCAAGCAGGTTGTACCTCTTCTTATCTTTTGGAGAATCCGGTCCAGTCATCTATTATAGGCTAAGTCAAGCCTAGGAGCTAAGAATGGTTTGCCATTTTAAAATGTCACAAAATGATCATAATAACAATGATACTCAGTAGAACTTTACAACTTGGCAGTGGGGGCGGGGAGTAGGGAATGGTAAATGGGAGAAAATGAGGGAGGGGTAAAAGTGTTCAAAAAGAAATGTACTCTTTACCTTACTTATGTAGCTATAACCCCCCTGTTCATTACCTTTACAATAATTTTTTTAAACTATAGATTTTGATAAAGAAGAAGAAAGGAAGGGAGGGAGGGAGGGAGGGAGCGAGGAAGGAAGGAAGGAAGGAAAGAAAGAAGGAAGGAAGGGAGGGAAGGAGGGAGGGAGAGAGGGAGGAAGGGAGGGAGGGAGGGAGGGAGGAGGGAAGGAAGGAAGGGAGGGAGGGAGGGAGGGAGGAAGGAAGAAGATACATGTCAGAAAGGAAGGGGGGAAGGGGAAGGGGGAGGGAAATGGAAAGGGGAGAAAGCAACAGCATAGACCATATGTGGCCTGGAAAAAAAACCCGAATGTTTCTTAGTCTTAAACATAAAAAGTCATCTGCTAGCCACAATCTGGGATGGTAGCTCCCTCTGCAGATCGTGTGCCCGATTGAACTGGCTTCTGTTGGAACTATGCCACGGTGCCAATGGGCATTTCATCTTGAGCATGGTCGTAGTCTTCCTACCTTGTACATTGTCAAACACATGAAGGCAGTCAGCCAGTTTGCTAGATGGAAGAAGGAATAATCTTGACAAACCTCATTTTTGTATGTGTGCCAGTAATGGAACTTGAATTCAGGGCCTTGCGCTCTTACTTGATGTGTAGGCTCAAAGCTGGTGCCCTACCACTTGGGCCACAGTTCCACTTTTGGCATTTTTTTGCTGGTTAATTGGAGATAAGAGACTCACAGACTTTTCTGCCCAGACTAGCTTCAAACTGTAATTCCCAGATCTCAGCCCCTTGAGTAGCCTAGTAGCCACTACCACCAGCTTAACAAATCTCTTTTGCAAAGAGTTACTCATCTTCACACAACTCCACCTAACACAGTGCCTGGACTTCCAGAAAAGGCTTAAACAACGCTTGTAGAATGAGTCCTGCAATCAGTGAGACCATCATTATTAATGTCCCAGGGTGGGGGAAAAATCCTTATAGGCTTTTCTCCCCTCAACTCCTGAGCTGTGTTGTACTCATCGACTATACAGGAAATATACAGCCCTACTTAAATTGAAGATGAAGTGTTTCAATAAAAGTTACCCAAAGCATCAAATTCTATTAGAAACTGGAAAACAGGGGAAGTGATTTAGCTCATAATTACCAATAAGACGTCTACTGGGATTTCTTTGGGAAAGGCGATTGCTTTGTGAAATCCACAAGGTATTTATAAAGCAATAACCTAGCCCTAGTGTAAATATGGTCGCAAATACAAAAAGGAGTGAACAATTAAGTGTCAACCTGGAGGGATTTCTGATTCACTGGAGGGACAAGGCCCAGATTGGAATTGATGACTATGCAACACAACCCAGAGCTTGCCTCCACCCCTATAGAACCTTACTGCCAACATTTGGCCACTGTCTGCTTGTTTTGTGATCCACTATGTACCACAGTGAATAAAACAGAAGTTTTAAAAAATCTCTGCCTCTAAGGTATTCATATCCCAGTGAGGGTGGAGAGGTAATAAATAACAAACATAGTAGATTCATCTGATCAGAAGATGGCAATTTTTTAAAAACCATAAGGACAGACCTAGAGCAAAGTAAGGAGACAGATGGTGAAGGGAGAAGGCAGCGAGTGACAAGTTAAATAGGGAGGCCATCGAGGCCTTGTTGAGATGATGTTTCCTGAGCAGTGTCCAGGAGAATGACATCCCACCAGAGAGAGTATCTAGCACAATAGCTCTGATGTGGGACAGGGCTATGAGCATTTAAGAAAGAGCAGAAACAGCACACACACGCATAAGGTCACCTAAGTAAATGGGAGGCCAGGTGCTGCTGAAGAACACCCCAATTTTGTATGGACTTTGGCTTTGACTCTGAATACAACCTAAAGCATAGTGTCATAATTCTCCCTCATTTAATCAATAAATACTAGCTTACTGTGGTTGCTCTTAATGTTATCTCATTCTCACCTGGTTTGGGGGGGGTTGGGGGGAAGGGAGATGTTGCAGTGGTGGGAACTAAAGTCTTAAACCATTCAGGCAATAAATGACCAAGATTGGATTTCACTCCCATCTTCTGATTCACAGCTCTGCTTAAAGTAGGCTATGTTTTCTCCATCAACTCCATATTAGTGATGACTTGTCAATCTAGGCTCTAGCCCAGAGAGGAAAGTTCAAGATAGATTAGCCATAGCGCCTGCCTTTAGGAATCTATAATGCTAGCAGAGGATCCTATCTTCCCAATCCAAGTATTAATTCCCTGCAGTCACAGAGTATCATACATGTGATGAACTGAGTAAATAGCCAAGTAAAGAGACTCAGGGAGGAAACAAAGGTAACGTAACAGACTGTAGCTTTCCAAGTGCTTAAATCATCCCCAGTATATTTTAAACTAAATTTCTAGTCATAATGACAAGCCTAATCACATTAATGTCAATATTAGCAGAAGTTCTAGAATTTTTTATGCTAAATTATTCACAGATTCAAGGTAAGTGAATTCTTCAGGGTACCTGGGAGGAGCAAAGGAATAATTGAGAGCTAGAATAATTGATTTAGATTTCTTCCCTCTAGCCCTGGAATTACTCCCAGTATCAAACTAGGGAGCTTGTCTTTGCCAATGCTGGAAGCCAAAGTTCTCTGTTTTGGGATCCAGGCCCACCCAGAGTGAACACAGTGGTCTCTGAGAAGCAAAGCAAACAGGGGGTCAGGAGCCCAGATGGTGGCCAGGCCCAATACAAACACACCCACAAGTAGATGATGACTGATCCATGGGGTAGGAAGGATTCCTCTTGGACATATTTACAGTTACTTCTTCAGCCCAGTTGAGCTGGAAACTTCCTGAATTGCCAATTGGGGATGGAAACAGCACAGCAGCCACACACACACACACACACACACACACACACACACACACACACACACACACACACACACACACACACACACACACACACACACACACACACACACACACACACACACACACACACACACACACACACACACACACACACACACACACACACACACAGCCGAAATAAAACTGCATTTGAAAACAACTTGCTGATGTCTTCCCACCATCCCATCAGTATCATCCTTACAGGGATCCCAATCTGTATCCTTCCTGTGGCCTGCTCCCAGGATAGAATTTTGACAGCCACCATTCTCTTCCTCTGGGTGCTCATCTACACCTTGTGCTGTTTCTTCTAAAAGCAGAGGGAGCCGTATGACATTATAAAATTAATTGTAAAGAGAGGAATTAACTGGAATTTAATCAGGCATTAGCTGTCACCATGGAGACCGTCACTGTCATCACTTTACAGGTCTTGAACTGAGGCCTTACTTTATTTAGGAACCAGGGACACCATAGTGAAAGGGATGAGTTTTCTCTCTCAGTGCATCCGTGAACTCGCCAGATCTTTAAACACATTCCCAAAGCTATGGGAAGAAAAATGGATTGACCATTGTCAACCAGTCCCTGGGAACTTGCGCAGAGGGTCCAGGAAAGATTGCATCTCCTACTTTGAGACAGATGAGACTTCAAAGGAGCACTTCTGCTTGAAGCCTCTACTGCAGTGGATGGTCACACAGGTGTCTGAGATTGCCTCTTCTAACACATCTAGGTGTAGAGATAAAGGAAAAGAAAAATCAAATGCCAGAACCAGCAAGACACCTGCCTTGAGGTCACTGAGATTTAGTGGCAGAATTACAATCAGAATCTAAGTTTCCTGGATCTTATTTTACATTTTAAATTTTTCAAAGGAAATTTAAAATTCAAGCAAATCCCAAGATTCAAAAGCCTTTTAGGCCATTTGATTTAGTTACCTAACAGACCAGATTTAGTCCAAGAATCAGATTTCCTGAGTTACTGAACAAAGCCCCATGACAAGGATGTTGACAAAGCCAACCTCATGCCTGTCATCCTAGCTACTCAAGAGGCTGAGATCTGGGGATCGTGGTTCAAAGCCAGTTGGGGCAAGAAAGTCTGTGAGACTCTCAATTAACCACCAGAAAACCGGAAGTGGTGCGGTGGCTCAAAGCGGTAGATCGCTGGCTTGGGGCAGGACCCAAATCCTGAATTCAAGCCCCACAACTGGAAAAAAAAATAAGTGATGATAAGTTTTACAACTAAGCAATAAAGAGCATCCACAAGAAAATGGAAACACATGTCACCAAGTTATATCTCCCCTAATACGACCACCAAGGCTAGAGTGAATCGTAATAATGTCGAATTGAGGACACAATTGATAATAACATCCAAGTGGACACAAAAGATCAGATCTTGAAGATCTTCTTATCTCAGCATGAAAACACGATCATCCTGTTACATCCAGAAGCTAAGAATGTGTGGGCATAGCTCTATGTACTTTAAATACTTCCACCTATGTGGGAGAATTCCCAGTCTCCAGAGGAGCTCAGTAATAGTAAATGTAAGTAATCTAGATAATAATATTGCAAAATTAAACCATTAGACATCTAGCCACTTCACGGATGTGCTGCTATACAATTCAAAATAAAGCTGTTCAAAAAAAAAAAAACCACCCAAATTCATTCGCTCTGACATATCGATAAACTTGTGCTGAAACAAAGCTAATCATCTCGATAGTGCCAACTTAATTGCCCGCCAGTTGACAGGTAATAAACAGACCTGAGGATTAAAATATGAACTAATTACTGTACTTCAATTCCATTTACTTGATTTCATGTTCCATTAAGTTTTTGCATCAGTTCTGGTGGAAGCCTTGATTGATAGAAACCCCAAATGAATGGTGCCACTTAGTTGCCTGTGGCATGCTCATGTTCTGAATTGGCTGGAAAGGGCAGAATCCTGGGCACTAAATATTTAGCTGAAGCAGCCTCGGATACAGTAAGTGAAGGTAATTATCCATTCCCAAATACCAGCCAGAGTCAGCATCTATAAATCTATCCCACCTCAGCCCAGAAAGGGCAGCACGGAGATGGCTTTCATGATTATTCATTGGATCTGCTTGTGAGAGGCAGTCTCCAGGAGCGATGGTTGCTTTGGCTCAAAGAGGACTGTAGGGAAGGCGAGACCAGCATGCTAAAGGGAAAGGGCCTGTGGGCCTAAGAGTCACGCACACACTTGGTTTACCAGACGGAGGGCAACCTTTTGAAATGTAATATCTGACTTCAGCACAGAAATGGTGGGATAAAGGGTAAGCTAATTCAGCAGTGATACTCACTAGATGCTAAGTTGAAAGTGAACTATGCAACTGGTGGGGGAGGGGGAAGGGAGGAAAAAAACTGGAAGAAAATGAGGAAAGAGGTGACACTGTGCAAGAAGAAATGTACTTGTTACTTATGAAACTGTACACCCTCTCTTCCCCCATATATCACCTTACAGTAAAAAATTTGGAAGAAAATAGAATATCTCACTTCAAGGGTCTGCCAGTGGCTCATGCCTATAATCCTAGCTACTCAGGAGGCTGAGATCTGAGGATCATGGTTCAAAGCCAGCTGGGGCAGGAGAGTCCCCATGAGATTCCTATTTCCCATTAACCATTCAAAAACCGGAAGTAGTATGGTGGCTCAAAGTGATAGAGTGCTAGCCTTGAGGGACAGTGCTCAAGCTCTGAGTTCAAGCCCTATGACAGACAAATAGGAAATCTGCTCTGTCACTAGTTGTAAGATCTGGATAAAGGAAACAGTAGGTAAGTCATTTTGTTTCTTTAAGTCTTTTAACTTGTGAGATGGCACTAAATGCTGTTGGGTCTTGTCTTTAATCCTAGCTACTCAGGAGACAGATCTGAAGATAAAGGTTCAAAGCCACCCCAGACAGACAAATCCAAGAGACTCTTATCTCCAATTAAACATCAAAAAGCTGAAAGTGTTGTTGCTGAAGTGGCAGAGTTCCAACATGCAATGAAAATACCAGTCAAGAGCGAGCTAAAGCCTCAGAACCAGCACACACACAAAAACGAAATTCTAGATAATGCATTGAAGGAGATACTGAATTGTGAGAAGAAGCTAATGATGTTCGTCCTGTTTTATTATAGGGTAATTGTGCAATTAAATTTTTTTAAAAACACAAAAAAAAGCTCATGTGATAGAGCTTTTTAAGCCTTAAAGTGTTGTTCAAGTCAGTTATTCACCAGTCTTACCAGAACTCAAATAGTCCAAATCCCTTACTGATAGGATATATTATTAAGAAACTCACAATGAACTAGTGAAGGTAATCACTACCATGAGCCTGTGGGGCCTGAACTCTGGGCCTGGACACTGTCCCTCAGCTCTTCAGTTCAAGGCTAGCACTCTACCACTTGAGTCACAGCGCCACTTCTGGCTTTTTCTGCTTATGTGATGCTGAGGAATCAAACCCAGGGCCTCATGCATGCAAGACAAGCACTCTACCACTGAGCCACCTTCCCAGCCTCCATGAGCAATAATTTATTGAGTCCATCCTAAATCCAAGGTTGTGTGCTCAGAGCCTGATCGCAGCCAATGTTCATAATCAACTTGTGAGTTAGCACTCAATAGTGCTAACTGGTTAAAGAACTAGTCTTCATTCACATGGTTGCTACAGGAAAGAGCTAGGATTTGAACCTGCATCCCATGATGCCAGTCATGAATGGGTTGGCTTTAGACTAGTCACTCCCATTCCCTGACTCCTACTGGAAGTAGCTGCTTGATCACAGCTCTCTATTCCCTCTAATCCTAAATGTCTTGTTCTAGGATCTGAGATGATCTATCAGCTCTTTCCAGTGATGCTTTGAAAACAATCTGTCTGTTTTTTTCTGGTTGTGAAATGTGTCAGGAGCCTCACACAAGCTGCATTTTAGCCACATGAGATAGGACACCACAGGACACCACATTGCTTTGGGAGTTTTTGTTGAGTGGAGGAAGACAAGTCTTATTTACCTGCTCTTCCAGAGCAATACCAAGTAGGATGTTACATACATATGTCTGGGAAGTAACTTCTCTTCTTTAAAATATAATAGGCAAGATCTTATATATCTGTGCATTTGTGTAGAAGCACATCAATTACTCACTGCAAAGCATGAGAAAAAACTGCATTCTTTAGTCTCTGAGGAAGTTTAGATGAATACATTTTCTTCCTTTGAATCTATTTGCTAAGCTAGAAATTCCTGGATTTTTAGCCTTGAAAAAATAATCCTGTAGGATCTATTTGGCAAAATGAACTTAGCCAGGAGGTTTTAAATCATACTTCCAGACAAGAGAACACGGGATGGTACTGCATTGGTATCTACAGTAGATAGATACCTATGTCCAAACTCGGTGCTCTCGAACCAGGTTTTCAAAGCCAACTTTTGCAGCTGCTTCAGGAGAGACTAATTGGCTCTGGACTCAAATGGCCACACCAGCCAGAGCGCTGCTGTTTCTGTAAGGTTCTCTGAGGGGCTCAAGCGTTTTCTGACCATTAAACCCACCTCTGTAGGGCTGGTGCATCCCCCAGTCCCAGGTGAAAAGCTGAGACCTTTTTGCAAGAGCAGCTGTTCATTATAGAGGTGATGATTCAAGAAGTTATTCATTCTTTAAATCCTGCCTCCATCTCTTATCCATTGAAACACTAGATAAGCAACTCAACCTCCTTGTACTTCATTAATGAGTTTTTCCTGAATAAGTTAGAGCTGCCGACTCTATAGGGTATTCCCACCATCTTTATTGAGTTTATTTAACATATATAAAATATTCAGGTTTTTTTTTGCTTGTCCTGGGGCTTGAACTCAGGGCCTGGGCACTGTCCCTGAACTTCTTTTACCCTCTTGAGCCACAGCGCCACTTCTGGCTTTTTCTGAGTAATTGATTGGAGATAAGAATCTCACAGCCTTTCCTGCCTAGACTGGCTTCGAACTGCAATCCTCAGATCTCAGCCTCCTCAGTAGCTAGGATTACAGGCATAAGCCACCAGCGCCTAGCTGTATTAAGCATTTTTTTAACTCTACTATTGAATATGATTTCAAAAACACAGTTATTAACCCCTCTGTACAGTATTTTCACAATTAAAAAACAGTTATGTATATGTATGTGTGTGTGTGTGTGTGTGTGTGTGTGTGTGTGTGTGTGTGTGTGTGTGTTTTCAGAACAGTGCCTGGCATATTAGGAGTGCCAAAAACAAACAGGAAAAAAAAGAAAGCTTTTATTACTAATGACATGCTTCTTCAAGCTGCATCTTCCAGGGCCAGCATTTCCATCCTCCATCCACACCTAACAGGAACTCGGAGCAGCAGCTGGGCAGGAAGTGAAATTCTTGCAAATGATTTCAGCCATTGAGAGTTGGTTGGAAATGCTCTTACTTTAAGAAGCTGGGCTCAGGGCCCTTTCCATGAGGATGCTGTTTTCCCATCCGTGTCCATGCTGCCTGCAGAAAGGCTGCCATTTGCTTTGCAAAAGCTCCATCCCTTGTTGGAGTGATTGGTCTCTCACCTCATTCCAACATTCATTGCAGTGATTTGCACACTTCTTTTTCCAAAGTCCTGGTGCTGATATGATAGGACTGAGATGGGGGCCTCGAAGAGGTAACCAGGCAACCAGGCTTCTCCCTCCTAAATGAGATTAAAGTCCTTATAGAAAGGACTTCACACAGCCATTCATCAGTCAGCCTTTCTACTCTCTGTTCCATAAAAATGCAGCTTTCCTCTCCCCAGGTAATGTAGCCCTCCCCAGAAAACCAAACCTATTGGAGCCTTGATGATGGAGCTCCAGCCTTCATAACTGTAATAAACTAATTTCTGTTTTTTGCAAATACTCAGCCCTGTTACTGTTACCGTAGTGCACATGGACTAAGACACTTAGATTCATATAGAACAATCAAGGCCCTATTAACCCTGCTTAGAGTGGTAGGAAGACTCAACAGTTGGAGACCCTTCAAGGAAATGTCATTCCTATTCCAGCCTCTAAGTGGTGCTTTTCCTGGTCCCCAGATAGTGTCTCATTTTGCAAAGGAGACCTGTGCACAAAGGAATTCCTCATTCCTGTGTGTCCGGCTGGCAAGATAGAATGGTTATCTTTCTTGGTTTACCTGAGACCATCCAAGTTGAGACCTCATAGAATTGTTAATAGTACCTCTTTCCATTCTCAAAAGCTCCCTTGTTAGCCCAAGGTCATGTGATCACCTCAGGTCTAGATGACTTTAGGTGAGCTATTTAACTTCTCAGGCTATCCATTCCCTCATACAGAAAATGAAAGGGAAAAAATCGGAGTAGCTCAACCTTATTTTCGTATGGAGATAAAACCTTGCCAAATTGTATCATCACATATAAATCTTGACTGAGGCGTCACAATGCTTCCTGAAGTCTCAGAGACACTGATGTGTAACAAAATCCCTGTTACATTGGGAAGGCACCCCCTTCCCCAAAGATCAGGTATGCACTTTGTTAGTGGCTGTCCTCATGACTCCTTTAAAGCAAAATCTGGAGACGTTTAAGCCATTTGATACAGCACCAAAAGTCAGAACTCCGGACTGTTCTGCTCACTTGGAAATGGGACCTTTTGTTGTTACAGTGCTAAAAATACTGAATCTCTTAGCTGAGCACTGGTTGCTCTCACCTATAATCCTAGCTACTCAGGAGGCTGAGATCTGAGGATCACAGTTCAAAACCAGCCCAGGCAGGAAAGTCCATGAGACTCTTATCTCCAATTAAGCACCAAAAGCCAGAAGTAGAACTGTGGCTCATGTGGTAGAGTGTTAGCCTTGAACAAAAACACACAGGGGATAGTGCCCACATCTTGAGTTCAAGGCCCAGCATCTGCATTTTTTTTTAAATGAATCTCTTCCCCCGCCCTGCTACCACTAGTACTGTTAGCAAATCCCCACTGTGTCATACCCCAGGGAGAATGCTTCACTTAGAACTATGGCGTGCCCATAAGCCATTTCAAGTTGTCTATTTTAATTATGATGTAAGTGCTTTCTCTGCATTAAGAATTCCTAGGAAGATACCCCAGGAATTATCATCATCATCTGCTTAGGCT
The DNA here is from genome assembly GCF_024711535.1 of Dipodomys merriami. NCBI lineage: Eukaryota > Metazoa > Chordata > Mammalia > Rodentia > Heteromyidae > Dipodomys > Dipodomys merriami. Next base: position 32,989,377 of record NW_027203270.1, on the reverse strand, counting down.
TTGTTTCAGTCCTGGTCTTCAGAGAGCTAGAAGGCCAAGTAGCTTCTGTCACCTTAAACTCCTTCGTGACTCCCTACTCTGGCAACATTTAGCCACCTTCACCACCACACAAAAGGGAGGGTGTTTTCTGCTCCAGAAAGCAGTTAGCAGCTTTGCAAAAATTAAAGGAAAAAAAAACCTTGGAGACATCCCATTCCTGGATCCTATCAAGCTCCGTCCAGTGGGGTTTCTGGTTTAGCTTGGTTTACATGATTTTAATTTTCTTTGGGGGGGTCTCTTTTCTCGCTACAGGGTGATTGTTCTTTCCCCTTAATTAAAGAACAAGTTGAGTCTAAAGCACTCAGAACCAAACCAGCCCTTTCGATCCTAGTCTAGCTTGTCACATTCTCCTGCTGATCTCTCTGAAGACGGCTTTACAGCTTCTTGCAGCAACCTGCCTTCTCAGTGTGGGAAGAAGATGGAGTGACAAGGCATCTTTCCAGGGTCTCAGCAGCCCTTGCTTTCAGTTCATTTCATTCCTTGGGCCATGGGGTGATCAGGGCTAAGACCAGTCAGCGTTATCTCTATCTCGCTGAGAGAAGAACTGTATACGGTCAGTGTCATTTGGCCAGTATTTGTGGAGCTGAGCCAAGAATTCTGCAAGCTTCAAGATGTCCCCTTGTCCCCCACTGAACACACTGAACGTGTCCTCCAGGAGTTCAACCCCCAGGGACATCTTAGCAAAGTGTCTTTGTGTGCAAGTGGCAGAAACTCTCTCAAATGAGAGGATGCTACAAGAACTTGCTACAAGGTCTTTGGGATATGCCATACAATGTGAAGAAGCAAGAAGCGGGCACTGAAACAAGGTCATGTCCCCAGAATTACTCCTACTCCATATCTCATCTCTGCTTTATTATTCTTTCTAATATTCTCTACAAATTATGGAGTACAGAGCTGATATTAACCCCTTTCCACCTCCATTTATGTCCCTTTGGATCAAAACCATCCTAGGCTGACTAGCTGATTCACTGGCTTTTTGTTTCATTTCAATGTACATTTTCCAAAGAGATTTAATTTTTCCAACATCTCTGCCCCAGTCAGCTATACATGCAGGATAAAGTATTGTAGACACACCAGTCTTGGGCTAAGGAAGGCTTTCTAACAAAAGCATAATCTCTTTTTACATTATATTTTTATTATCTCTCCATGAGCGTGTGTGTGTGTGTGTGTGTGTGTGTGTGTGTGTGTGTGTGTGTGTGTGTCTGTCTGTCTGTCTGTCTGTCTGTCTGTCTATCTGTCTGTCTATCTCTCTGTCTCTCTGTCAGTCCTGGGGCTTGAACTCAGGGCCTGCAAGCTGTCCTTGAGCTTTTGGTGCTTAATTGGAGATAAGAGTCTCACAAATTTTCCTGCCCAGGCTGGATTTGAACCATGATCCCCAGATCTCAGTTTCCTGAGTAGCTAAGATTACAGGCAGGAGATATTGGCAGCTGGCATATATTTTTATTATTTTTAAGTAGTTGCCACTTAATGAATCCATTTATAAATACAATGCATCTTGATTGTCGTCATCCCTTTCATCATTCTCCCCTTCTCTCCTAGCCCCATCCACCCTTCCCTTCAGTTTTCTTAATTTCATAGGATATACATTGAGTCTTATGACTGCATTCTCCCCCACTTTCTCTCCTCATTAGTCCACTCTTCTCCCTTTGATCTCCACACACACATCTTTCAAGTACCAGTTTCCCAGTATTGATTTTGTTGGACTGTGAGTTTGTTGTTCAAAGGAATTACACTATTTGAATTCTCCCCTGCAGACACCATACTAGGGCAAATATATCTGTGTATACTTGCACACAGCCTCATCTATATTTACTTGTACACTCATAAATTAATTCAAGCTTTTGCATCTGAGGGGAAACATGCATCCTTTGTCTCTCTAACTTACTTCACTTCACATAATTTTTTTCCGGGTGTATCCACTTCTTTGCAAATGGTGTAATATATTCTTCCTAATAAGAGAATAGAATTCCAGTGTGTGTGATATTTTCTTGATCAATTTGTCCATTGAGGAGCATCTGAACTCTCCCATACCTTGGTTTTGATGAACAGTGACACAATGAACATGGTTGTGCAGGTGACTTTACCATGTCCTGATTTATAGTAAATGCCCAAAGGTGGTATCATTGGATCATAGGGTAGTTCTGTGTTTAGGTGTTTGTTTTTTGAAGAAGCTCCAAACTGAAAAGCATGATCTTGAAAGAGAAGAACTCACATGACTGAAGTAGAATGAGCACATCCCTCACAAATGGAACATCCTCTGTGAACAGAGCAACTGGAGTTGGGCTATAACATGCACTCAGAGCAGTCAGAGTCTTGTGATTGATTGTCACTGCCATCCTAGTTATCACAGGCCATCAGCAGCTCCCCAGTCTCGTCCCTTGTCCTCCTGGCTGCTACCATAATTCTCCCCATCCTTCCTTTCTGCCAGTGCAGAAAAATGATAAGGTAGCCTCAAATAAGTTGCCTAGGGGTTAGTGTCATGCAAACACATAGTTGAATGCTACTTTGTCACTTGCTATCTTGCTTTAACCAAGTTATTTAGGCTTTTCCCAAGTGAGAACAATGGTAATAATAAAATGGGCATCTGAGGGTTGTTGACTGGATGAAATGAAATGGTGGTAAAGAACCTTAGCATGTTCCTGGAAAGAGAAGTATCATGGATCTTTTACAAGCCTTTTCCCACACCATCTGCTATCTTCTCCAGTAGTTAGTAATGAGATACTTTGTATTAAAGAAAAAAAGCAGAATTAGGGATAGACAAAATTGGTTTAACCAAGGAGCGCATAGTTAAATTTTGGACTGCTCTTCCCTTGCCAGAGAAGGAAGGGCTGTCATTTCTAACATAATCAGTACTCTCTGCTTTTTTCACTAGCAGTTTCCAGAATTCAGAGGGAAAAGAAAAAGAGCCAGGTGCCAGGCCTATAATCCTAGCCATTCAGAAGGCTGAGATATGAGAATCGTGGCTTAAAGCCCATTCTAGGCAAGAAAGTCCAGGAGACTTACATCTTCAATTCATCACACACACACACAAAAAAAAAAGATAAGAGGAAAAAGCTGGAAGTGGAGCTAACTCAAGTAGTAGAGCTCCACCCTTGACTGAAAAAGCTAAAGGACAGTGCCCAGGCTCTGAATTCAAACCCTAGAACTGGCACACACACACACACACACACACACACACACACACACACACACACACACACACACACACACACACACACACACACACACACACACACACACAGAGAATTGTATATATTGTTCCCAATCAGTCATGGACTGAGTTCCATTTTTATGCTGTTGATATTGAGCCTGTCGGTGCAAGTCACCCTATGCAGCCAATCTTCAGAGCTCCATGTTGCCCATGTCAATCAGGAACCCCAGGAAACCATGACAACCATAACTAGTATCTTGCCCCACCAGAGGTACTGTAGCACCCCCTGGACTTATTTGAGCCCTTAGGTTGACTTACATTTCATGAGTAGCCCTTGTAGGATAGTTTCCAAAAGGCCTTTGTATACCTAAACCCAGAATATACTCACTGGGGTAGTTTTCACATTATTAACTATCTTTTTTTGAAAATGCCAACAGGTTAGAAATACATGGCTTTCTTGGGCAGGACCTGCGCTTAATCAACATTGCAGGTTATACCATTTAATTTCCATGCTCATTTTAATTAAAAGAAAAGTTCAGTTTCCATGGGCCTTTAATATTGGAGATAGCTTTTTTTCCCTCCATACTGCATGTATTTGATTTATTATCGAAAGGAAAAAGAATGCTTGAGTGAAATGTTAGGTATCAGGGTTTAAATTCACAAAACTGCTACTTCCTTACCTACAATATGACTGGCTTTTTTTTTTTTCCGCAAATGCACACTAATCCCTTTAACCTTGTTTGAATCCCTGTTGATTTTCTAGCTAAATTTACAAAACATTTCTACCAGGATATAATGGTCCAAAAGTTCAGAAAAAAAAAGAAAAAAAAACTCGGGAGAAAATGGAAAGTCTGAGCAGTATATCTAATACCTTGCTTGCTAAGGCACCAGAAGACTGACTAATCCAAAATAGTGATTAATCCACAAACTCTGGGTCATGAATTACACTTATTTCTCAGAGGCTCATACTCGAGCGCCTACTGTGTGAGTTATTCTGCTAAGCTCTAGGCTTAAGTTGAATAATAGATAATCCATGTCCTCGGGAGCTTCTGTTCCAGTAAGGAGACATTTACAGTCTTCTGTGCTACAAACTGTGTTGGAAAGAAGGACTGTCCTCAAAGGGAGTAGACAGAAAATGCTATTCTCTGCACAGAAGCCTTGTGTAGGGAGTTATGGGAGCAGAGAACAACCATATGGCTAGGACTTGAGTCCTGGCTCTGCTGTTGGTTCTAAGCTTGGGGAAGTAACTTACCACACGCCCCTTTAGTTTCCTCATCTGTAAAATAGGGATGATAATGGCACCCATGCTGGCCTATTGATTCATTTTCTGTCTTGATTCTTTGGTCACTTGGTAGAGACGTCTATTCCACTTGGTAGAGATTTCTGTATTTCCTCTTAGCTGACCATGTGGTTTGACTTGCTCTTTGTGCATTTTGCAAAGAAAGGTGATCTCCATGTTCGTAGCATTAAAGAAAACAGATTGATTCAATTCCACAAAAGTGATAGAATAGCACACATGCCAGCTGATGGGCAGCTAATGTAGATACTGCCTCACTGCTCATCTCACCAGCAAGTGAAGAGAAAACAACAGAGTTCACTATTGCCTGAACTGTTTCAAAGCAAGGAAAGAAACTGTTGCTTGTTTATAAACTTGGAAGTGGTAACTGTCACACACACACACACACACACACACACACACACACACACACACACACACACACAAATCAGTATTAAGTAGATGGGCCCCAAATAGTCACAGTTGTTTATTGGCTTGTCAAGTAACCCAATTGGCTAAGAAAGTGCCTGAGACATAATTATACAGTATACCATGGAGTTATCTCTAACACAGAAGCTAATGCTCCTAGTAAGAGGTACATCCATCCATTCAGTGGGTCTGGGTGTGTGTGTGTGTGTGTGTGTATGTGTGTGTGTGTGTGTGTGTGTGTGTACACGACATGCATGTGTGTATCTGTATGTTTATTACAGTTAAAGGCAATTTAGAAAAAGAATAGTCAAGAGCTTAGGAATACAAAAGGTAAAGATGTGCTGCTATTTTTTATTTTACTTTATTACTTTTTTGTGCCTGTATTGGGGCTCAAACTCAGGGCCTCTCATTCTCACTTGGCCTTTTTGCTCACGGTAGGCATTCTCCTCCTTCTGCCAGATTTCTAGTTTTGCTGGTTGAATGAAAATAAGAGTCTCCCACATTTGTCTGCATGGGCTGGCTTTGAACCTTGAGTCTCAGATCTCAGACTCCTAAGTAACTAGGATCCAATGCCTGGATCATGGGCACCTGACTGCCAAAATTTTAATTAAGAATATCAATGTCCGCATCACAGAAAAGATGGCATTTGATCAAACCTTCAAGGAAGTGAGGGAGCTGACCACAAGGGCTGGCTGGAGAACGGAGCTTCTCCATAGGCAGCAACAAGTGCCAAAGTCTAAGTATAGAGTGTTGGAGTGTGCCTGGTCTGTTTAAGAATTCACAGGGTAGTCAGTAGGGCAGAGCAGAAGGAACAAGAGACTGACTGTAGTAGGAGGGTGGAGAGGCTCAGACACTACAAGTTTTGTAGACCAGTGTTGGTGACTTTGCTTTTGCTCTAGGAGTGGAGGGGGCGGTGATGTGGCCTAGTTTCTGCACTAGAAGTTCTTCCCTCTCCCTAGTGTGTTCTTCCTCCTAGTCTCATTGCTGATTTCTGGTCTCTCAGATCTCAGCTAGAATTGTCCCTGACAATCAGTTCCCCTGTTTTTTGTTATCTGCTCATCACTGATCAGCTACTGCTCCTTTTTCTTGCTTTGTTTTTGTTTTCCTAGTCTCTTGTGGGGTTTTTTTTTCCCTTCCTCCTTTCATTTCCAAGTAAGTTCTACTAAATTCTACACTCTTAAATATGAGCAAGTACTTATGACTCCCTCCTGAGGAAAGAGAATGGAGAACAAAAATAGGAAATCTACAGAGGAGAAACCTGGCAGACAGCACCTGGACTAAGTGACCAAGGCAAATACCACAAAAGATGTCATGTGGGTGCCAAGTCTGTGGTAAAAAGAGCACTTTACCCTTGTAATGTGCACCCAAAAACTCCACAGGTCCAGGCTAATCATGAGACAGCATCACATTCTACAAAACTCCTGCCTGATAAGAACCTTCAAAAGACTTAAGATAATGAAAAGCAAAAGAAAACTGAAGACCTGTTGCAGATTAGAGGCGACTGAAGGGAGATGACAACTGGATGAATCTGAGATCCTGGACTGGATCCTGGGACATGAAAAGGGCACTAGCGGAAACTCTAGTGTTGTCTACTTCAAAAGTAATGTGTCAGTGTTAGTTTCTGCCTTTCAACAAAAGCACCTCAAGGTTATGTAAGACTATAACATTAAGAGAAAACAGATGATCAGGAAGAATGAAAGTATGTCATTCGCAGGGAAATGGATGGACCTGGAAAAAAAATAGGTTAAGGGAAGTCAGTCAGGCTCAGAGAGACAAAGGATGCATGTTTTCTCTCTTATATGAAAATAAGATCTGAATTATAAATACATACACAAACATACACAGGATCATACGCCCATACCCAGAACATGTTTCTAAAGTATGGTACATGCAAGGTAGGATTCCTATGGTGTAACTCCTTTGAACAACTAATTTACAAATTTTAGAAAATGAATACTGTAAAGCTGAGATATGGGTTGTTGGAGGGAGCAGTTGTTGGGGTCAAGGGGAAAGCAGTAGACCAATGGCAAGAGGCAGAGTGGACAAATATTCAATGAACATATGTGAAAATGGAACTATGTACATTGACAGGCTAGATAGGGTTGAGAAACATGAGGAAGAATGATGAAGGGGTGACATAGATCAAGATACATTACATTCATAAACTAGCATATTAAATTGAAATCCCTTTGTATAACTAATTAGGATAATTTTAAGTAAATAAGTAAAATACTTTTCCTTCTAGAAATGATTACAAAAAAAATTTTAAAGAGAAGATGGAAGAAAGGTAAATATAGCTCCCTATATGCAACAACACTAAATCCAAAATTACCTCAAAATAAAAGGTTTCACTTAAAAATCAAGTTTTGCAGGATCAGGAGTTTCGTGTCTTCTTTTTCTGTGCTGCATGGCTAACGTTTAGAATGGTGATAGCTACTTAATAAATATTCAATAAATAAATGGGGTGGATACTTGGTAAACTCAATAATGACATCTTAAAAAGAATAAACACAGCAATTAAAGCACTTTGCCAGTGCAAAGGACTTAGCGAATAGAGATTTACAAATGCAAGAGCTCGTCAACATTCTCTCACTGTGATGTTTTGAAATGGGGACAGGACTGCTCACTTCATGATGCAAAGCTGCAAAAAGTGACAGCCCAGCCCAGGGCCAGTAAAAGCACTAATTTCAAAACACTTCTGGCCATCTCTGGCCTCCACTCATCTGTACTCATGTAAATCTGAAAAAAGACGAGATAAGGGAAACTTGAATTGTTTTAAAAAGTCAACACGATCATCTTAGTGACATCTTACTAATCTGAGTGCATTAAAAATGTGTAATGGCTCACACCTGTAATCCGAACTACTCAGAAGGCTGAAATCTGAGGATTGTAGTTCAAAGCCAACCTAGGCAGGAAAGTCCATGAGACTCTTTTTTATTATTGTTGTTATTGTACAGGTGATATACAGAGGGGTTTCAGTGATATAAGTCAGGTGATGAGTGCATGTCGTTTTTAACAGTGTCACCCTACCCTCCCTTTCTCGTAGTTTTTCTCTCCTGTCCCCACCCCACCAGTTGTATAGTTCATTTTCAACATAGTGTCTAGTGAGTATCACTGCTGCATTTGTTCACCCTTTGTCCCACCATTTCTGTACTCCTCCATATCCTCCCCCAAACAGATAACCTTACAAACAAAAAGTATGGAAAACAAAAACAGCAACAAAGGAGAAAAACAATAAACAAAAAACCTCTTGTTTCCATTTCTTGGAGTTCATGTCACTAAATATCATTTTATATGACCACATAGCTATTGAGCCTTTGTGATCCTCTCCTAAGAATACACTCCTTTGATCTCCAGTCTTATCTCCAGTTAGCCACCAGAAAACTGAAAGTGGAGCTGTGGCTCAAAGTGGTAGAGCACTAGCCTTGAACAACAGAGTTCAGGGACAGTGCCCAGGCCCAGAATTCAAATCTCCCAACTGACAAAAAGGGTGGAAAGCCAGATACAGTGACTCAAGCCTACAATCTTAGCTATTTGGGAAGCAGATGTTGGAAAATTGTGGCTCTGGGATAACTTAGGCAAAAAAAGAGATTCTATCTCAGCCCACAGCTGTGTGTAGTGGATCCTGTCAACCCAGCTACAGGGGAAGCACAGTGGCTAGGCACAGTAGCATGCATCTGTAACATCCCCAGAGACATGTAATATATGTAATACTACAATATATATGATATATATATAATAATATATTGAGTAATGTATTAAATGCTTTCCTGGGAAGAAAAGGAAACTCTCCTTCAAAAATAACTCAATGGACAAATGAATCAAGAAAATGTGGTATATACACGCAATGGAATTTTACTCATCCATGAAAAAGAATAGTACATATCATTTGTAAAGAAATGGGAAACAAAGGAGGAAGCAACAATGCTGGATAAGCAATGTACTCATTACCTTGCTCATGTAACTGTAACCCCTCTGTACAGTATTTTCACAATAAAAAACTTATAAAAAAAAAGAAATGGAAAGAAAATTGTGCTAAGTGAAGTAAGTCAGACACAGGGAGACAAAGGATGCATGTTTTTCCTCATATGTAAAAGTGAGATTTAGCTTATAAACATAATAGTAAATATGTTGGGTGGCATGCAAATATATACAAGTACATTAACTGAAATACAGTAGATTCAAGGGAGAACTCAAATAGTGTAATTCCTTAGAAAGGCAAAGTAAAACACCAGGATGCAAGTGACCAAAAGATGAGGATGAGAAGGGTCAAAAAAGGGGTAGAAAATGAAGATGGGAAGAAGGGGAGAATACAGTCAAAATTCCAATGTATATCCTACAAAGTTAAGAAGAGTAAGGGAAGGAATGGGTAGGGGAGAGATGGGTGGGAAGGTTGAAAGGGATGACATTCGTCAAGATATATTGTCTTTATAAGCTGCTTCTTTAGTTGCAAACTCCTTTGTATAACTACTACAAGATTAGTTTTTAAAAATTAAAAAAAGGAATCACCAGTGCATAAAGGGGCTGGAAGTGTGGCTCAAATGGTAGAGTAGCAGCTGAGCAAGTACAAGGCCCTTGAAGCCCAAGACTTCAAGCCCCAGTACTGCCCCAAAACAAAGCATGTATGGGATACCCCCCTATTCCAACCACAGCTGATACTCTGAAAGCACTTGATACAGCCAAGAGGAAGACCTTTCTTCCCCTTGAAAAACTGGAAGTGGAAGCAAAAGCATGCGATTCCATTCTCCCCCTCACTCTTCTCCCTTCCCTGCCTCCTCCCCCTGTCTCTCTTCTCTTCCCCTAATGTCAGCTGCTCTAAGAAAGGTATTCTCAGGAGGCTCTGCTGGAAGGTAGCATGTTACACAGGAGTCCAGGCTTCTAAAAACACAAGTCCTCCTCCCCACAGATACAATAAGGGCACCAGGGAGAGGTGGGAGGGAGAGCAACTGAAGATTACCACACCTGCTCTCTGGGGTCACCACTTCCTTGCCCAGACAGCCATGAACCCTAATGGTTCCCCAAGATTCCCACATAAAGTGGACATGTGTTCTTAATGCTTACTGCAAAAAATCAACAGGAGTTTTTTTGTCCTCAACACGGCTCAAGGTCTCTCTTAATCCTCTGTCTCTAGTAAAAAAACACAGGGCCCAGCAGAGGGAAGGAACTCTACAGATAGTAAATTGATGGATTAATGAACACGTAGATGAACAAAGGCATGGATAAAGACCGGAAGCAAGCTCTGGACCACATCTGTGTCCCAGCCCTTTGTTGCTTTAGTTATATTTCAGATAGGATCTCATGTTTTATAGTCCAAGGATGGCCTGGACTATGAAACTCCGACCTAGGCCTCCTGCATAGACAAGACAACAGATGTGCATCACCATTCCCAGCTTGTTCAATGAGATAAAGGTCTACATAACTTTGGCTAGACTGGCCTTGAACTCTGCTCTTCTCAGTTTCTCCTTCTGAGTAGTTAGGATTACAGTTGTGAAACCAGCCCCAGTATCTTGCCTTCTACTCAAACTTGAGGAACAGGGATGCAGGGTAGATGAAGAAAAAAGACAAAGAAATTGCAAAAGAAAAAAAAAGTCTCTCTAAATGAGCACATGCACCCTCCTTGCTGCAGGGAAAGATAGAAGAAGAAAAAACAGACAACAAAAACCTGTCAGCCAGCAAATGCATGGAGCACCTTCCATTCATCCATGCCCGCACCCTAATGCCCTAAGGACCTGGGTGGAAGGCAGCATTCATGAGGGATGCAATGCTGGCCTACCATATAGAGAGTTACCAGGAAAGCTTTCGCTCACCTTGTTGATATGCTGAGCAGCAACACACACGTCCTTCCAGAAAAAGCCTGGCTCATGCTGATGAAAACTTGACATTTAGTGAAACTAGAAAAGAAGATGTGCATTCTATTAAACTCCAAGCTAGAAAAACAGGACAACTCAGGCACCAGGTAGACTTACGGGTGTGGGCTATTCCTGTGTGGGCTGTTTAACCGCTGTCTTCTAAGGGGCTCTGACACTTTTATGAACCTTTGTTCTTTCCAGGTAGGAAGAGCAGGGTTTAGCACCGGCTGGCTACAGCAACACAGGTCCTGTCCCACTCAGAAGCCACAGAGACCCTGAGAACTCTGATTGATAGAGGAGGGTCGGGGCTTTGGGAAACCTAGGATCGAGTTCTGATCCCGCACCCACTAAGGGTGTGGCCTTAGACTTTGTCTCTGTGGGTCTCGGCCTCACCATTTGTGAAACTGATGTGTAATTCTGTTAGTGAATTTTCTTTCATGATAACAAATACCTGAGATAACCAATGTGCAAAGAGAAAAGGTTTGTTTGGACTCATCATGTGAGAGTAGTTTGGTGCAAGACTGGTTGGCCCTGTAGCTTTGGGGACGGTATCGCAGCAGCACATCATGGCAGGAACAAATGATGATGCAAAACACAGCTCACACCATGGCCATGAAGTAGACAAGGGACTGCGTACCACAGTTTGAGTCTCCCACAGTCTCCCAATGTCCTGAAGACCTCCCATTAGGCCCTACCTCTTAAGGTTAACAACACTTCCCAATAGCACCAAGACAGAGAGTAAGACCTTAACACATGCACCTTTAGGGAACACTCCAACATATAGAAACTTATTTTCTTTCTTGGTCATGCTGACTACTGAGGTCTATAAAGAACTGCCCCCTCTTGGACCCTTAACTGAGAAAACTTACCATTATTCTTAGTGTATGGCCAAGCTATCACTAACCATTTATGGGAAACCTGGAATCCTGATCCAATCCTGCCACTTACTAGTAATAGGGCTTTTAGGTTTCATCTCTTTGGATCTCAGCCTCGCCATTTATAAAATGGTATAGAATTCTGGATTGATGAATTTTTAGTCATGTTAACAAATAGCTGCGACAATCGGTTTATGAAGAGAAAAGTCTGAGGGGATGGAGTGAGGAAGATTGCCAATTCAAGGCTAGCCTAGGAAATTGGTGAGACCTTATCTGAAAAACAAAAACAAAAACAAAAGCACTGAGGATGCAGCTCTAGTGGTGGTGCACTTGCTACGAAGTACTAAGCCATGAATTTAAACCCTAAGGAATTTCATAGGGGGTATAGAATTTCCCAGGGGCCTTTGGGAACAGGCCTGGTTTGCTTTTACTCGTCTGTCTCCAATGCCATGTATTTAGTTACAAAGTACTACTACTTCAGAGAGAGAGAGAGTAATTGTTTGTCCACCTTGCATGGGTATCATGACAATATTCAAGAAACAAAAAAAAGGAGACTCTTACCCACAAACCTTCACCTTAACAAATCAGACTGGGGCTGGGAAGGTGGCTCAGTGGTAGAGCACTTGCCTTGCATGCATGAGGCCCTGGGTTCAATTCCTCAGCACCACATAAGCAGGAAAAAAAAGCTGGAAGTGGTGCTGTGGCTCAAGTGGTAGAGCGCTAGCCTTGAGCTGAAGAGCTGAGGGACAGTGCACAGGCCCAGAGTTCAGTCCCCACAACCGGACCCCCAAAAACAAATCAGACTGGTTTTGTTGTCCAAAGTTCATGGTTTGTGAAGCAAAGATAGAAATAAGGAATGGTATTTTTTCAGCTTTTTTTTTTGCCTTAGGCTGGGGGAGGGGGGACTCTCTTATTTCATCCCCAAACTTGGAATGTTGGCCCACCTTATACTTTTTTATGCTTTATTATTATTTTTAATTTTTATGAATGCATATTAATTGTACAAGATAATGGTCAAATTTATCCTCCATTACCTGCTTTCATGTCCCCCCTGCTGGTCCCCTTCCTCTTTCACATAGTTCCCTATCTATTTTCATATCTTCTTAAAAAAATCTAGATCTGCATATGAAAAAATAGGTAGCAATGGAGTCTAGTGTGTTTTTATTTCATGTAATAATCAGCTTATTCCTAGTTCCATACATTTTCCTTCAAGTGACATAATTTAATTCTTCTTTCTTCTTTCCAAATAAAACTCCATTGTGTATGTATAGCATGTTCGCTTTATCCATCCATCTGAGGTAGGCACCTAGTCTGATTCTCTAAGTCAGCTATCATGGATACTGATACAATAAACACAGTGTTCAGGTGCTTCTGTTGTGTTTGCTGACCTAGAGTCCTTCAAGAAGCCAAACAAGGACTGTATGGCAGTTCCAATTTTTGTCCTTTGAAGAATTCTCCATAGAGATTTCCATAATGGCTGCAAGAGTGTACATTCCCACGACAGCTTATGGGGGTTGCTTTTCCCCTCCACCCTCACCAGCATTTGTTGTTTGCTTTCTTAGTGATGTTCAGTCTATATTTTTGTTGGCAGCTGCCAGTGTTTACAGAGAAAAACACATTGCAGACATGTATTTTGTTTAAAACTGTTTAGCCCAACAAGACCCTCCTAGCCTATACATAGCAAGCCATCTCCTTAAATAGAGGATGAATTGCAAGGCCCAAATCATCTTCACGCATGTCCTAGCCAAGAAACGAGATTTGCAAGGATAATATTCTTTCAGTTCATGAGAATGGGTGTGTCTGCCATTCTACAAAGACAGCAATACAGCTGGGTCTCTTGGAAGCTCCTACTGTCGTGAAGAGGAGCTCTTATCAAAATCTCTCCCGCTTTCTAACTTCATCCCAAACCTCATTCTTCCACAACATCCTCAAAATTACTATTCACTAAGCCCGTCTGCTGCTGCCACTGGTCTGCCCCAGGCCCACACAGCCCTGCAGCACTGTGGAGAGCCAGGACTCAGGGCAGAGATGTCAGAGTGGTTGGCTCCCCTAGCAGGTGCCCAGGGCAATGCCATGCGCCCTGTGGATACCCAGTAAACAAGGGCCGGCTGGCTGCAGTGGTGCCCAGCTAATGAGTGCCAGGCTTTTTATCTGTGCTCAGAAATATGAGGACAGATGGGAAAGAGAGCAGAGGAGGGGGAAAAACAGCCTCACACTGAAACCCAGCTAAGCACAGCACCAGCACACTTGTCAAACATAAAGGATTCCGATTTCCGCCAAGATAAAAGGGTCAGCAAGCACCCTATATGAATGGCAAGTAGGTTATAACAAATTTTAAGAAAAAAAAAGATTTCAATCTGATTGTGCTTTTTCCCACATCAAAGAAAAAGATGAACTGACTGAATTTCAAAAAAAAAATTCCCCAGTAACCTAAACAGAGAGAGAAATGTGTGTGTGTGTGTGTGTGTGTGTGTGTGTGTGTATGTAATGCTTTCAAATTATAGGATATTAATTCCTTAAAAGATGTGTTTCTTCCATAGATGATTCTCAGAGACTCAGTAGACACTATGTCCAGTCCTGCACAGTACCTCTGAATAACATGCCACATCTCCAACACCAGTAATACTCAATGATGGATCACATCCTCAACACGGAAGGCGTCCTGCTCCTGAATCTCTTAGCTGCAACCTCATGGTCCATCTTCCCTTTCCCTCCCCAGCCTCCCTCTTCAGCCTTGACATTCAGCATTAATTTTTTTTCAGTGACAGCCTTGATGCTTCCTATCACAATTCAGCCTCTGCTGCCAGCTACATGTGCTGGGCCAGCATGAATAAATTAATACATGCCCAGGTCTGGCTCATCCTTGGCATTCGCTTTTCCCAGAGCAAGTCGCCCATTTTTGAACCAGTCCTGTGAGTGGGGACCCTAAAAAAGCATCACCAAGAAAGCTGAGTTAGTATTGGTGGTTTAATTGCATTTTTCCCCAATCAACAATCTACTCTGTTGATATAGGAGCACTAACTTCATGAGACCCTATATTTTATTGATAGTTATTGAGGGAGAAAGAAAGAGATGAACCCCGGATTTTTTTTCTTTTTTGCCAGTCCTAGGGCTTGAACTCTGGGCCTGAGTATTGTCCCTGAGCTCATTTGTTCAAGGCTAGCACTCTACCACTTGAGCCACAGCTCCACTTCTGGCTTTTTCTGTGATTAATTGGAAAGAAGTCACAAGGACTTTGCTGCCCAGACTGGCTTTGAACTGTGATCCTCAGGTCTCAGCCTCCTGAGTAGGTAGGGTGCCACTTTTGGCTTTTCCTGTTTCTATGATACTGAGGAATCGAACCCAGGGCTTCATGCATGAAAGGCAAGAACTCATTCCCAGCCCTCAGATTTTTTTCATAAAGAAAAATACATATCTGACACCTCATGGTATAGCCAGAAGAGAAACTAAAACTAAAATAAAAAAATAAAATAAACAAAAATTAAAAATGATGTTACCAAAGAAGAATATACCAAACTACAAGAAAAAAAAAGAACAAGACAAATTGGTTTCAATCCCAGCTCTTCCAGTGACCATATGGCCTTGAGCAAGTCACTTCAAAATGCCACATGATCTCCACAATGCCTTTTGGGTTTCATATGATTTGATTCTTTTATTACAAGTCTGACTTTCTGAGGTTCAATTTTCTCATTTAGAAAAGAGTGGTAATATATGTGTAGTCCAAGCTCCCTCCCAGGGCTATTCTAAGTGTCAAATCAGAAAATGTCTGGAAGTCTATGTCATGCTGTTAATTTTGGTGGGAAAGCAAGGAGGCCCTGAAACCATCACACAACCCCCTGGTAGATTTTACTCATGTGAGCTGCAACTGTGAAAATACGTCCCTCTTGCTTACAACTTCAATTAAAGAGCAATCTCAAAGCCTAGAGAGCATAGTGGCATGAATAGAATAGCTTGCTCACATTTGTCCTCTTTGAAAGAAGGTTATTCAGAACAAAATGTATGTATCCATAACATTGAAATTGGTCTCAATAATGCAGACAAAATTTGAACCAATGGGATCAGCTCACATTATTTTTTTTAAGTTAGGAAGACCTAACAAAGAATAAAACCATCCATGTGGTGAATGCCACACAAAGATTGCTTTCTGCATGTTGTACCATTTAACTCAGTCTTGAGGTCTCAGTCTTCTAGAGGTATAATTTATCATCATTTTCATCATCGCGATCATTATGGGATGTTTTCTAACATTAACAGGTTCTCAGTTCTGAGTGTCCTATAATTTAACTCAATTCTGACACAATGTACCAGGAGTTCACATCAGATCCCGTGATTAAGGATTCAATCTCATGCCTATCCTTACTTCAGATGCCAATCACAAGTCTCTGACTGACTTACCATAAATCAGAGATCTGTACCTCCCAACCTCAGATTCAGTCATTTACTAGCAAGCTTCACAGAGCTCAGGGGAACACTGAACTTACATTGACCAGTTCGTAATAAAAGGATTCAACTGAGGAACATCCAGGTAGAAGGAATACATAGAGGAAGATCATGGAGGGAAGGAGGGAAGGGATTTCTGTACTCTCTTCAGATGTACCACCTTCTCAGCACCTTAAAGAGTCTGACTCGGAAGCCCAACGAATCTCATTGTTTAAGGGTATTAGTACAGCTTTCATTATCAGCTCTCAGATCAGTGAATAAGAATGCAACATCCAACCTTGAATCTGTCGTTCTTTCCTGTGCCCAGCCCTGTTTTGATGCTATCTAGAACAGGAATACCACCCTAAGTCATCTCATTCGCGTAAGTTCAAGAGAATCCAACAAGATTGGTTATAAATAAAAACAATTATTCCTATCACTCATAAGTAGCCACGACTCCCAGCTGCAATGCTGTGCTATAAAAAGAAGGCACACAAGACTTTCAAAGATGGCACCAATCTAGTCCATAAGATTACCCAAGTAACACTGTAAGTCACTTCTCTCTGCCTTGTCTTACTTTTTAATATATCCCTGCCTATAAATTCAAAGCTAGAAATTCCAAAGGTTTTAAGAGCTGTGAGCTAGGAACCAGGGACAAAGATCAAACACAAGTCCTTTTGTTCTAGGATCTTTATTGCTCTTGCTATCATCTCAGTAGTAGAAAACAAAACCAGGGCACAGAGATAATGAGCTTATTACATTCCAGAGCTGAGAGCCAAACTCCAGCCTCTCTGATTTCAAAGCCCATCTCATTGTTTCCTTAGAAGGCTGGAAATCACCTGTACATCATTAACTCCTTAAAGCACCTAAACATAGAGCCAAGACTCCATGAAATAAGCCTATTGGTCTTAACTCTTCTTGGACAGAGGTGGCCTTCCTCCACACTTAGAAACATGTAAGAAACATTCCCCAAGTCCTCATGTGTCCCACGTCTGTGCTAGTTCTGAGGGCTGCCGGTGTAAATACAGCCTGGACCTTGCCTTTGATTCATGGTGATTCCACTTTCTAGCCTACTTTTTGGCAATAGGCTAAGTCCAAGCATCATCTAGTTTCCGTGGTGAGTGATGTTTCCATTGTACAAGTTTTGTGAAGACAAGTTAAAGAGAACAGAGGGGGGAGCCATTTGGGAGTTTAAAATTTCATGCCTCCATGCCTCAATTTGCAAGTGACGGCATGCATCATTTATGTGAGGGTTGTGGTGGCATTTGTTTTATTCAAAGCCCATTTATCTTGGACTTTTTCCAGTGCTGTGTGAGATTTTATGATTCATCAAATCCATCTTCTTGGTAATGCAGTTTTGTATACATGCTGATGTGCAGAATGCTCGGATGAGCTCTCGGGGGGGGGGGGGGGGAGGATAGGGGACTGGAGTGAAGACCAAGGAAAGGTGTGACCATTGCTGGAAGCCTGCCGTTTGCCGTCTATAACGCTATTCAGGGGACTTATTCACTGCAGTAGTATAAGAGATGTGGTGGTCAGGGGGGAGGGTTTTTTTTTTTTTTCCTTTCCTATGTTCTCACTCAACAATCAACACGTCTGTGGGGATTTCTCCTCACCAGCAACCAAGTAATCAATTCTGCAGCTGATACCAGCAGGGAGTCCTGTGATTCAATTCCCTTCTGACCCTGTGTACCTCGAGACTGCATCACATCCCGCAGACTGAGGACTCAGCTCTGGGTCACAAGGCTGCACCTACATCAGATGCCAGTCACCGCCGCAACCTGTGGCTTGTGCTCATGACTGGCTCTGTACATAGAGAAGTTCCTAAGATTCCTTTTGAGTGTTCAATTAATTTGAGAGGGTGGCGCTCTGAAATTAGGAAAGTGCGTAGATCTCCCGTTTTATGGTAAGGATGTGGCAAAGGATAGCAATGAGCCTCCAGGTGCAAGCGATGCATTAGAGAAGGGTATACACAAGGCATGGAGCATTTCCCTCACTGGGATAGCTCCACAGAAGGAGAGATGAGAATCTGCTTCTGGCCATTCTCTGGTGTATAGATTTCTTCTTGTCTGAGCACACTCTGGCTTACATCCAAACTCAGCTTCTCTCATCACCATGTTAAGTACATTTTTTTTAAAGCATAGACAACCATTGCCCTCTGAACCACAGTTAAAACCACAGGGGTCCCCATGTATTCACCTGAACATGGTCCCATTAAGTATCTGAAGGGCCCAACCAACCTCTCAAGGAGCCGGACAAAGGAAGAAAATTATGATTATGAACATTGCTGTTATTATTGTTATGTATTGGTACTAGGGTTTGAATTCAGGCCCTTGGACTTGCTCAGCTTGTTTGCTCACAGCTGGTACTCTACCACTGGAACCATACCTCCAGCCCAGCTTTTTGTGGGTTATTTTGGAAAAGGAGCCTCATGACATTTCAACCCAGGCTAGTTTTGAACCACAATCCTCTGGCCTCATCCTCCTAAGTAGCTAGGGTTTGTAGGCATAAGCCACAAGATCTTTTCTACCAGGAAATTATTTTCCTAGTGCAGTCACCATAGTTGGCCTTTTTTGTATGTGGTCTCATTTCAATCCCACACAACCCCTTAAGAAGACAAGTATTATTATCTCCATTTTATGAGTGAGGAAAGTGAGAAGATACAAAGCTTCTCCAAGGTTACCCGAATTACAAACCATGGAACTAGCAATCAAACTGAGGGTTTTTTTTTCTTTTTTGAGGGGGTGGTGTTGTTTTGCTTTGTTTAATTGCAAAAGCTGTGTTTATCCGCTATGGGACTCTTTTGTCTCTTTTAGACCAAAACAGATGATAACATGGAGTGTCACATTCTGCCTCTCAAACCCAACCTGAAGAGGTTGCTATCAGTGTTTATATAAGCCTGAGAGCACACATGTGCTGAGAAAGCCAGGGAGAAAGACAGAGTCAGGCACTGGTGGCTCACACCTGTCATCCTAGCTACTCAGGAGGCTGAAATCTGAGGATCACGGTTTGAAACCAGCTGGGGCAGAAAAGCCCCTGTGAAACTCTTATCTCAATTAACCAACAGAAAACCAAAAGTGCCACGGTGGCTCCAAGTGGTAGAGCGCTAGCCTTGAGCAAAAAGAGCTGAGGGACAGCAGGCAGGCCATGAGTTCAAGCCTTAGGACTGACTGAGAAAAGGAGAGAGAGTAAGAGAGAGAGAGAGAGAGAGAGTAGCATTTCTCTCCTTGAAGATACCACAACCCCTACACTAGAGCATTCAGTTGGGATTTTATTGTTGACTTGTTTTTTGTTTTTGTTATGAGCAACAGAAGTCATTCCAACAAACTTAAGGGTTATGTGAGGCTTTATTTTTTTGCAGGGGGAGGGATTGGTTTTAGCTGAAACTGGGTAATTCATAAAATCATGGGCCACAAGAAGGTCAAGAACAAAGGGACATCCAGTCAGCACTAAAGCTATCAGACCATCTTTTTCTGGGTGCTGCCATCAAATTTGATTTATCTTCTGCGCCTTCCATCTGTCTTTCACTCGTTGTCATTCAGATTCCTGGGAGATTAAATCTGAACCCACTTGTAAAGTTATGGACCTACCTCAAAGCAGAACATTGAAGATTGATGGTGCTCCCAATCCCATAGAAAACTCAGCATGGGACGTTCCCGCAAAGGAAAGCTGGGGGTGGAGGGCAGGGGGATTGCCACCAAGGGAAGGAGAAATAGACAGTTACTGGGCAAGACAGCCACTGATGTCCCTATCCAACAGTATGCTTTTTCTCTAGTAAGAGAGAGAAGGGAAGTTAGTTTGAGGTTCTAGGAATAATGATTGCGTACACTAGGTTCCCATTACTATAACAACATACCTGAAATAACCCACCTATATAAGGAAGAAAGGTTTGTTTGGGCTCACAGTTTTATAAGTTACAAAGTTTTTAGAAATCGTAACTTTGCAATGAATCACAGTGGGGAATGCAGGGTAGAAAAAATCCTTCACCACATAATGGGACACAAAGAAAAAGGAGCAGGTAGGAACAAGGTCCCATAACCCTCTTCAAAGGCACCCACCCCCAGTGACCTAACTTCCTCCCACTAAGCCCTACCTCCTGAGAATTCTATACACCCCAACAACAATACAGGCTGGGAACCATGCCTTTAACAAGCTTATAACCCAGCCTATTATAGAGATATCTAGGGATCCATGTTGGGAGATAAAGATCTAGGGCTGGAATTTATATTTTTTTTCAAGCCCTGCTCTTTAATAGCACACCATAGCTGGTGTCCTCAGTTTTCTTCTTGTCCCCTACTGGGCATCTTTTGGTGGATTTAGTTAATACACATCTCTGATGGTAGCTTTATATTCACTTGCTGAGCCTATGACTAAGTCAAGAGATGGCCTCTTGTAGTCTCCTTACTCTTTAGTCCAGCTATTAGTGCAGTCCTTTCATCAATGATGAGAAGAACATGGCTCAGATCTTCAAAGAGCATCAGAGAACCTCATCTGTAATCTCAGATATTCAAGAGGTGGGGTTCAAGAGGATGTGGTTCAAAGCCAACCCAAAGAAAAAGTTAGTGAGAAACCTTCCTTTCCACCACCCCCCACCACCACCACCCACCACTTTCAACGAATAAAACAGAGGTGGTAAAGCACACCTGTGGTTCTAGAAATGCAGAAGGCCATAGGTAAGAGGATCACAGTCTGAGGCTGGCTCTTTGTGATACTTTAGCTGACAAATAACTAAAAGCAAGAAAAGGCTAGAATCAGAGCTTAAGTGATAAAGCACATGTCTTAAAACCAAGGCCCTGAGTTTTAACTCTAGCACCACTAGAAAAGAAAAGCAGGAGCAAGATTATCTTGAGCTGGGTATGTGGCTTTTGCCAGTAATCCTAGCTACTCAGGAGGCTGAGATCTAAGGATTGCGGTTCACAGCGAGCACAAGAAGGAAAGTCCATGAGACTCTTATCTCCAATAAACCACTCAGAAAACCAGAAGTGGCGCTGTGGCTCAAGTGGTAGAGCGCTAGCCTTGAGCTGAAGAGCTGAGAGACAGCATCCAGACCCAGAAGTTCAAGCCCCACAACCAACCAAAAAAAAAAAAAAAATTATCGTGAGTATCAGCTCCCAATTCTCCAGGAACTGTAAAATAGGAAAACACTTTCTTGGGGACTCACTCAGTTGGATGAGTGACATCTTTATGTTCCCAGATGATGAAAATCTGACCTCCTGATTTCTGGTTTGGTTGCATCTCTACAAAGGCCCCCCCAAACAACTGGCAGGCAACAAGCGTCTATGGAAAAAGTTACGACAGATTACCAGCTAGGACACTGAGAAATGGAAATCCTGCCACCCTGTGTCCTGAGCAGACAGATCCACTCTCTCCCTTCACTCTCCTGGCAGGTACTGGGCCGGTTACTTTGTATGGGTGGGATGAACTCCAAAAAGGAGAAGTAAGTCACTTCCTCCACTTGTTCTGAGCAGGAGGATAGTAAGCACTGTGCACAGAGGCATTTTACTCTCACACACAATTTCTCTTCGTCACCAGCGTTCAGAGCATGACCCACAGAGCATGTTGGCAGCACACTGCAACTGGCCTCACTAAGCTTTGCTCCATTCCCCTAGGTGTGCTGCAGTCAATATCAATCCATGTTGTCTACAGAGTAATTTTGATTCTTAGAGGTATGTAATCCTATAGCTTTAAGTGTCTCTATTCTGGCACTCCAGCCTCAGCCAAAGAAAAGCATCTCTCTCTCTCTCTGTCTCTCTCTCTTTCTTTCTCTCTGTCTCTCTGTCTCTATCTCTGTCTCTCTCTCTCTCCCTCTCTCTCTCTCTCTCTCACACACACACACACCCCTAAATTACTAAGCATCTCCATGTACCATTTTCCTATCCTTCCCAAGAGCCTGTGAAGCAACCATATTATTGTCCCTATTTTAAAGATGAATTGACTGAGGTACAAAGACTCTAATGAGACACCACCCTGGAGCTGCAACCCAGGCCTCCTGCTGAGAGTCAAGTAGCAAGCGCAGGTTACTGTT
Source organism: Dipodomys merriami (assembly GCF_024711535.1). Classification (NCBI taxonomy): domain Eukaryota; kingdom Metazoa; phylum Chordata; class Mammalia; order Rodentia; family Heteromyidae; genus Dipodomys; species Dipodomys merriami. Next base: position 32,967,314 of record NW_027203270.1, on the reverse strand, counting down.
TTATCTTCAGAAGAGTTTAGAAAGGACCGAATGCCACTCCGTGTCCAGATGACACTGGGGGAGATCCAGCCACCATACATTAAACTCACAGCCGCTGATGGCCTCGTTAATGCAGTCAGAGATGAGCAAGACAGGGGACTGGAGCCTGTGGTGGTTCACGCATTAGCATGGCCTTGGCCTTCAAAACTTACCTTTCATCCCTGACCTTACTTGAGATCATCCAGTCATCTCTATGAAATCAGAAGTTCTTTGGTCCAGGAATAGAGAACTCCTGCCCCTACCCGGAACCCAGCCAAAGTTCCCCTTGTGAACCTCACAGCTCCCCACTTTGGAGGACTGCTCTCCCATAATTGCTCAGGAGACTACCTATGCCCCGACACCCTCCACCACACCAGTCTCAGCAGCTCAGAGCCAACAACTAAACAACACAGCACAGGGGACATAATGGGGCCTTGTCTCAGACAGGACTAAGCTCCAATTTCCATGCCTGCCCTGTCCTCTTCCCCTTTTCCTTCTCTGCAGAACACATCTGTAAATCTCCTTAACTGGATCTCCATCTCAGGCTTTGCCCAAGGAAACCCAGCTTAAAGACATCTAGTTTGACTTTATTCTGACTTTATTACAAGAAAAGCACATCTTTGGAAAGAATCCCCATCACATGTTTTCACTCCTTCAGAATGGATCTTTTGCTAAAAAATTAAAGCAGAAAGAGATCTCTGTGTTTGCATAAAGGTTTTGTTTGTATTGCAGGTAAGAAAACATCTAGAATATTTGGAACAACTACTCAAACAACACATGCCCACTACCCATTTCCCAATAGTTATTCTCTAATCCAGTCTTCGGTGATAGGAGTCCTATGGCTTTGCTTTTGAGTTATGATGTTAGCCTAAGTATGAGCTGCATTGGGAAGGTACACACCGCCTCCCCATGGTTTTCATGCAGCTTTGGGTGAGGTTGATAGTGAGCTTGTTGGATAATTATCTGTGTTAAAAAAAAATTCCGAGCATCCTTTCATACATTGAGATTTCCATTTGCAAGTTTCGCTTCAAGTTTACTGAACCATTTAATTAACTTAAATGTTTAAACTTCTAAGGTTGTTGGTTGATTCTAATCAGTATTTTTTGCTACTCTAATTGAAAGCTTCCTCTCTTAGACTGTGGTCAGTGAAGCACAAAGTATTTGCTTTAAAAAAGGGGGGGAGGGGAGGAAATGTTGTGTAGTCTTTGGTATCACCTAACACAAATGTACTTGGGGGTCCATAACGGCATGAACTTCTGGAGGCCAGAATGGAGCCAATTTCTCTGTTTCCTTTGAAGTTGGAGAGCTAACCCAGGCAGCAGACACTGGGAGGGGCTCTCTTACAAGCTCTTGCTGGGACTTAGATTTCAAGCCAAGCCATTTCTGATTTTGGCAGTTTTTACTCTTCATGGAAACTCAGTGGGGTGATTTTTTATGGGGATATTTGCTACCCAAAGAGAGAGAGAGAGGAGAGACAGGGAGAGGGAGAGAGAGGAGATTTTCTTTTTGTAATAGCTCTTAGGAAAACAAATCAACATTACAGCATCCCACACCTCAAGCACAAAAGAACCTCATTGCCTACAATAGGAGCCTTCCATTGAATAAGTCTTTCTGCTGGAAGTGAGGATTGGGGCTTCTGAATTCCAGGGGTTCAGACTACCACTAAGTGTAGTCTGAGGGAGGACAGCCCCTAGGACAGCTCTAGGAGCATCTCTACCAGGAGACCCGAGGCAACTGCATGGCTCCACCCAGATTTGGCGTCTGAAAACCAGGTATCCTGTATCTGGTAAGCTGTTCTTGCTTGGTCTTTCCCGAGACAATTTTGTACTAGTTGACTTTGGCTGGGCACAGAATAATGTGTTATGGGTAGTGCATTTTTTTTTTCCTGCTAAGAAAATGTCAGCTGCTAAACAAGATCAAACCGCCCTCCCATTCCTCAGCCCTGGCTCATTTTAATTATTGAACTCTTCTCCCTGGAAAGCACACTCTGCACTGTTTGCCAAGACACTGGCAGGTTGAACACAATTTGGAAACTTTTCATAGATTGATCACCCCAGGAAAACAGGCAGCTGATCACCAGAGAAATTCTGCAGTTGAGATTAGTCTGCTGTGTGATTATGAGGACAAAATGGAAGGTATGGGGTTTTCTGTCTGTCATCCATCCATTCCCCCTGCTGCCTATGAGACCATGCCAGGAGCCTTTGTTTCTAGCAATTTCAGAGACCCAGGTCTAGAGGCATAGCAAGCTCATGACCTCACCAGAACCATTGTAATTCCTGCCTCCCTCTCCCCATCTGTCTTGTCTTTCTCTGCATCTTCAGTTCTGTCTTTCCAGCCACACCCATCTTCTTTCAGTTTTTGGGACTCTCCAAGCTTTTTCCTATTTCAGAGTCTTCATAGATGGTATTCTATCAGTTACCTCTATTTCTAGTCTAGTTTTGTGGAAATTCAGTGGGGCCTTACAACCCAGGGTGGGCATTAATCTCTTAGGTTTTATCTTCAGGTCCATGTTAAATGACAACCTCTAAAGGTTGGGCCCACCACTAGTAATTTCTTGACAATTTCTAGGTGGGTTCAATGCACTTTGAACATTGTAAACCATTCCTTACCTGAGATCTTGTGGCTGAGTCCCCTTACTGTTGGGGTTCAACTCCAACATCCCTTCCCAGAGATGCATTATTACCATCTTCTCCAAAGTAGCCTGACCTCTGGAACTCTGCATTTTCTTGTCTCAATAATACTTATCTTTCTCCCCAACAGAAAGATGGTTACAGTCTTACATTTAACCATCCAGCCTAAAGAAAGGATTCCATTTTTCTACTTAAAGGAAAAAAATTACATTCGTCTACTTTTTCCCTCATCTGGTAGGCATAATGCTTGGTAACCAAGGCATTGCATCACAGCCTTTGCTGCTCCTTATCTGTCTTTGCTATTTATGCACAGCAGCAAATACATTTCTGCTCCATGGAACCCAGAGATGCTTCTAATGACTAAGGGAATTCCTATCATCTTCAGGAGGTAAGAGGCTGAGTAGTGAACCTAATCAGAGTCTGCCTTGTTATCCATTCTTATAAGAATGTGTCACCAATGCCTGAAGCTTCAGCAGGCATCAGGAGCATCTAAGGGTGAGGCTGACCCTGCAGCCTAGGGGAGTTGGAAACTGGATTATAGCAGAATCCCCTTGTAAAGAGAAGGCTTGGGTAGTCTACTCACCTATAATCAGAGGCAGTGTCAGAGTACACAGATGTTTACTTGCATTTATACTCAATGTGTAATTTTAGGTTTGAAGTTTGTAAGTTGAAAGCATCAGAGGTTAGTCTGGCCTACCTTCGACATGCTCAGAACGCTTACATTAGCCTGCTGTTGGGCAAAACCCCCTTACCCAAAATCTGTTTGATCACAAAGTATTGAGTAGCTCAGACTCACAGAGATTTGAGAAATGCCTGGGGGGTGTTTAGAGAGTATCTGGCTCTTATGTACAACAAGTTGGCAACCACTGAGTGACTTTATGTTCCTGCAAGTCTCCTGGCTCATCCTCAAGTACAGAGGAATCTGTGCCTCTCAGCCTGCAGCACTGACCATAGTCTCCATATTTGTTCACAAATGTGTCTCCAATGTGCCAGGCACTGTGTTAAGGAAGGCAGCAGTAGGGAATTAATTAAATAGTTCCTATTAACATGAGGCTGATGAACTCAGGAAGCAACTTGGTGTTAAATCAAGGACCAGGCTAGGTAGGATTCGAGATGGGGCTATGCCATAAAGGGAAGAAACAATTGTTTGTGTGTCTGCAACAGAAGGGCCAGGGCTCACCTGAGAGAAAGTGTCTCTAGAGAAATGAAAAGTGAGCTGCCACCTAAAGGATGAATAATTATCCCTGGTAGAGGATACAGAAGGGCACACATGGTCCATATTGAAGGCCCTGCAGCAAGAGAGATCATGGCAAATTTAAAGGGCAAAGAAGGCAGGTCAAGGTCGAGAATTGAAAATCTGATTTTTAGAATTAGAGGACTAGAACCCCAGCAAGAGAGGGATGCATGAAAAAGATGATGGGACAGGTCTGCTTTTGAAGGACTACTCTGCCCTACATGGTAAGAGGTGGATTGGAGAAGTAAGGTGAACACAGGAAATCAGCAACACAATTATTGTTGATGTTACACTGATTGTGCTTGGCCATAAAATCTTAGCATGTCTGACCTGGAAAAAATATTAGAGAGCATTTCTCTAGTTCATCTACAGTAGTTTGTGGATATAAAAGTTGGCCTAGAGAGAAGTAACTCACCCGAGGCCCAGGGCCACTTAACTATAGAATCAGCACTCAAGTGCTGGGAAGGTGGCTCAGTAGTAGAGTGCTTGTCTTGCATGCATGAAGCCCTGGGTTCAATTCCTCAGCACCACATAAGCAGAAAAAGCCGGAAGTGGCAGTGGCACAAATGGTAGAGTGCTAGCCTTGAGCTGAAGAGCTGAAGGACAGCACCCAGCTCAGAATTCAAGCTCCATGACCAAAAAAAAAAAAAGAAAGAAAGAAAGAAAGAAAGAAAGAAAGAAAGAATCAGCACTCAAATCTAGCTCCTCCCACTTTAAGCCTTGTGCTTATAAGCATTGGTTCAGTAATCTGCACTGGCATAAAGACTGGGCTCTTTCTTGGTACTGATTCTGGCATGTTTACTATTGTATCTCCAGTATTGGGTCCCACCCAATATCACATGTTGGATAGATGAAGTGAGATATGGATATTTGATGATAGATAGATAGATAGATAGATAGATAGATAGATAGATAGATAGATAGATAGATAGATAGATAGATAGATAGATAGATAGATGAATGGATGGATGGAATGGGAAGGAAGAAGGAAATGGGAGAGATAGAGGGATGGATAGGCAGATGGATGGATGGATGGATGGATGGATGGATGGATGGATGGGTAGATGGATGAATGCTGATAGATAGATTCATAGATTTGGAAAGATGGTCTCTCTTTTATACAAACTTTTTTAGCAATAGTTGAAAGATAAATCATCTTTCTCTTACTGAGACCTATTCTTTATGTTCTCCCTTCCTAAAATATGTGGCCTTTTGTTATGGCAAACAATCTCAGGTTACCATATTAATGTGGTTCAGGGGACGTCCCTCCTTACCCAATTCAGTGCCAGGGCAGCCTCAGTCCCTGAAAGAGGCTGATAAGGCCACTCCCTTTGTCTGGGATGGCAAGCAGCCTGACATCAGTGAGGCCATGCACTGTGTCCTTCATCTCCTGGCAAGGAGCCCAGCTTGCCAACCATCCAAATTGAATTTTTAAAACTTTAATTAGGTCACCATAAAGGTTTGCTTCTTTTAATGGCAGAAAGCCCAGTTTCCGAAGTGTTTCCTCAGGAGCACATCCTTGGCCACCCCACTACTCCTGTTCATCCCACCACCCCAATAAGGGAGGACTAAATGGAAAGGGAAGAAGTACTATCCCCAGTAACAAGCATGAGGGGCCTAGAAAAGGGCTCATGAACAAATACACCCCCTGACAAATATCCTTTCATTCACTCCTCACAACATAATGGGAGGATGGAGTCTTGTCCTGATTCTAGCAGGGAGGAGAGTGCGATGATAGAGTTTAAGTGGCTTACCCACTCATATCTGCCAGGGGCACGTCCAGTTTTCTTTGAATGGCAATGGTATTTCAAATGGGATGACTTCCTCATAATATTCTTCAGTATGTAATCATTGTGGAAGTGGCACAGTGGCTTAAGTGGTAAAGTGCTAGCCTTGAGCTGAATAGCTAAGGGATAGCACCCAGGCCCAGAGTTCAAGCCCTATGACCACCACCACCAACAACAACAACAAAGAATATAATCATTGTAACTAAGAAACAAAGGAAACTTGCCTGTCACAACTCAACAGGGTACCTAACTAAACTAGAGGCTTCATCCAAGTCTCTAGCCAGCCACTTGCTCCACTAAGTGACCCAGAGCAAGATACCTCCCTGAGCTTCAGTCTCCGTCTCTGCCAACTGTGCACCCTAATTTGTACACAACAAATGCCCAGCATGATACACACAGCACACTCAGAATTACATCCATTGAGGAGATTGTACTACAAAGAGGCCATTCACAAAAACCTTAAGTGTGAGAGAACCACCATGATAATACACTAACCCAGATAGAGTGGCAGCCTGGTTGTTACCAGCTGGAGGCACAACAGGACCGAGGTGAGGGAGAGATCACAGAAACTGCAAAGGCAGAGAGTCCTTACAGTTGACATCCCTGGGGGACAGTTTGGGGACACAGCCAGCATGAGGCAACTTTGCAGGGAGGAGCCAGGGACATAGGGCCTTGATGTCCCAGTCCTCCAATGATTTCCTTCCAGGGAGGCCACTGGCAGAATGTAGGAAAGCCAAGGGGGCCTGGAACCAATCAATGCAATGCAGAGTTGGGCTGCCCAGACAAGTAGTGAAGCGGGAGAGAGTGTCTAGGTGCAGCTGGAAACCGCTAGCATCGGGTACTTATTCTGTCTGCATGATAATGATCTTATTCTCATTGCATCAGAGAATGTCAAACTAGCACACAGTTATCTGCCCACCTGGGAATAAGAATTCACCAGCCATCCACAAACTATTTGTGTGGCATTAAGCAGCAGATGAGAGTGACCTAAAAGAAAAGACCAACTTGGACCTGCTTTTCTTCTCTTCAAACTGAAGGAAGAGCTGAGTTTCAAGAGAACCTCATTTTAAAGAACTCTGGATCCAAACATCCTAAGTTTGAATCTGAATCTCGTTCTTACCAAGGGAGTAATTATAGCAAACATTCTAACTTCTCTGTACCACTCTGCCCTCAACTGTCACTCCTGTGTCCTTAATGCTGTGAGGTAAATAGGGGATAGAAATGGAAATAGGATGCTCCACATAGTATGTGCTCAGTAAATGCATTGTGGAACAAATGAATGAATTATTGTTAGACTCCCTAGAGGATATGCGTTTGACCATCTAGTCTTTGGAGAGATTTGGGACCAAAATAAAGATGAGACCCAGAAAGTGATGGATGTCCAAAGACAGGCACAGTGGCTCCAGTGTCCATAGATGAAAATTCTGTCTCAAACCATAGAACCTTCTGGAAATTGTAGCAGCTTGTATGATAATGGAATTTGAGTGTGAGCTGGAAACTTTAATAGAATGTCTAATTTGTCAAAACAGGACTCTTCTGGCAATACATTAGAGATGCCTGCAAAATTACTTTCTTGGCCATTTCCCAAGTATGGGTAGATAATTAAGAATAAACTATTATGAGACTGTCATTCTGGGGTATAAATAATATTTAAAAGATGAAGAACTTGAGGGAAGGAAGCTAGTCTTGGAGCCCAAATGGCTCCCACAACAAAGGGCCCAGCCTTTGCAGGAAAAAAAAGCAAACATGAAAAGCACACTTAAAATATAAAAGACTTGGTGTTATGGGTTGAATTGTTTTCTCCAAAAATGATATGTTCAATCTAACACCCATACCCGTGAGTGTGACCTTCTTTGGAAATAGGATCTGTGTAGATGGTGTAGCTGTCCCCCCCCCTTGACTGGTGTCCTTTTACGAGGAGGGAAATTTGGACACACACATACACACACACACACACACATACACACACACACACACACACACACACACACACACACACACACACACACACACACACACACACACAGGTAGAATGTCCAGGGCTAGGACAGGGCCTGATGTACTTTCTCCCTCAGAGTTTCCATCAGGAACCAGCCTTACTAATACCATCCTTTCAGACATTTGGTCCCCAAATTATGAAAGTAAATTTCTAATTCTTTAAGGACTTAACACAGTGCAATCATTCAGTGAGAGCCCTAGAAACCTTGTGCACATGGTAATGGCATCGTTGGCAAGGGTTTTGGTAAAAATGCAACCTATGGAATCGGTTGCAAAAAGGAAGGAAAGAAAAGGGCCAGGGATACACTGAGTGAGTGACCAAGCTTCATTAGAAGGTGAGATGTGAGCAGATTAGAGTCAGTAAAGGAGTGAGTTGAGCAGAGATGAGTAATGGGAGAGACCCTAGGGTGGAAGGTGCCAAATTCCAGAAACACCAAGGAGGCCAGTGTTTCAAGAGGAAGAGTTAACAGAGGTGAGAGACAGAGGTAGACAAGCCAACAGGGAAAAGCCAAAGTAAGCCTTGTAGGCTGTAACCATGACTACTCCCTCTCTTTCTTTCTCTGAGAGTGGGTTAGAAGTTTTAGGATAGTTCTGAGCAGTATGGTGAGCATGATCTGAAATAGGATTTAGAACGTTCTCTGGCTGTTCCATTGAGGACAGACAGAAGCAGAACCACCCTCTGACACACAAACACATGCACACACATGGGGGGCGGGCATTGCAGAAGCCTAGCTAAGAGTGTGCCCTTAACAAAAACCTTCAGTAGCGTTCCAAGGACTTCATGTAGTTCACAGACAGCGCTAGCTCTCCCTGGAGCATCACGGGGCCACTGGGCCCAGCATCCAAAAGCTGTTCCTCTGACCACAGCCTTGATGCAAACTTATTCAGCAACCTTAAAAAGAAGAAAGGAAAGTACTTGCATGTCTCCTGGGTTTCCTTGCACTCAACTCTGATGTCTACATCACAGTGACACTGCAAGAATCCAACAAAACCAGGTATCAGCAGCTCACACCTGCAATCCTAGCAACTCAGCAATCTAAGATCTGAGGATTATGGTCCAAAACCAGCCCAGGAAAGAAAAATCTATTGGATTCTTATCTCCAATCAACTACCAAAAATGCTAGAAGTGGAACTGTGGCTCAAGTGGTTGAGCACCACCTTTGAGTGAAAAAGCTCAGGGACAATGGCCAGACCCCAAGTTCAAGTCCTAGTACTGGCACAGAAAAAGAATATTGAATGAGGGAACATCTGTGGAAGTATTATTGAAAAAGCATAAAGCACTAGATAAATGCAAGTGATTGTAATTAATACTAATAACAGTCACACTCTTTTCATCCTGCAACTGTTAGCCTATAAATACCAACAAAGCAATGTTTCATGAAAAGATTGATCCCCTTGTGGGGAGACAACTGGTGTATACATCTGCTGGGAGAATTTTTTCACTTAATAGACTTTGTCGTGGCAAGATTAGCAGTGCCCTATTACCACAGACCATCTGTCTACTGGTGCTCATGGCTACTTGTGCTACAAGTAGCCTTGTCATGCAGAATGGACCATCAAAAGGGACTGTCTTCCACCAATATACTATTAGTTACATCATAGGATTCTTTCATAATGCTATTTTGAAATGATACCTGCCTTGTTTTTCCATGCTCAAAGAGAGGTCTTAGCTGAAGCTAAGCATAGATTGAGTGTAAGAAACTAGGCAGGCATTTGCATGAATGCATAGGCTTGGGGAAAATGCATTCCTCTGCTTGAAAGAAAATATTTATTCAAAGGAACTTGGTAAATAATATGGAGATTAATCAAAACATTAAAAATAGAACTACCTCTAACCCAGAAAACCCACTTCTAGGTATCTACTCAGAGATATATCTCCCCAATGCTCATTGCAGAATTATTCATAATAGACAACATATTGAAACAAGCTAAATGTCTTACTGATGGATGGATGCATGGGTGGATGAATGAAGAAATTACAGTAGATGATAAAGAGATAGATGGTAGATAAGTATAATTCAGAAATTATTTAAGTTATTAAAAATTATTTAAAAGTAAATAAACCCTGGAATTTTGAACAGCATAAAGGAACTTGCTAGAATTATGCTAAATAAAATTAGCCAGGTACAGAAAGACAAACATTTCATGATCTGACTTATATAGGGACTATATAACCACCAAACCCACAGCAGCAACAAACAGGGGATGGTTACTAGGGCCTCCCGGGAGAAGTAAATGAAAGATTAGCTAAAAGTAGCAACACTTCCATTATGCAAGGTGAAGCTGCTCAGGGGAGTTCATGGATAGCAATGTGATTATACTTTACAGTATCATTTGTTGGAAATTTGCTGCAAAAAAAAAAACTGAGAAGAGAAATTGATACCTACATGAAATGAAGGGTATGTGAATTAGTTTGGTTGTGGTGATTATAAAAATCTATTCAAGTATCAAGATACCGAGTGGTACGTCTTCTGTAAACATGGCTGCCATGTGTCAAGTAGGCCAAAACAAAGCTGAAATTTAAAACAGAAGGCAGACTAAAAATAACAGATGCTGGTGTGGATGTGGCTAAAAGGGAATGCTACTACACTGTTGGTATGAGTGTAAACTGGTGCAACCACTCTGGAAAGCAATAAGGAGGTTCTTCAAAAAACTAAACATAGGGCTCCTAGCAATCCCACACCTAGGCAAGTATCCAATAGACCACAAACAATGTCACACTAAGGCCACCAGCACAACCATGTTCAGTGCAGCTTTGTTTATTGTAGCTAAGATATGGAATCAATCCAGATGCCTCTCAGTGGACAAATTGATCAAGAAAATTTGGCATATATACACAATGGAATTCTACTCATCCATAAGAAAGAAAGGCATTGACCCATTCATAAGGAAATGGAAAGACTTGGAAAATTTATATTAAACAGAATAAGCCAGACCCAAGAAACACAGGTTGCATGGTTTCCCTCACTTGAAATAATTAGAATGTGCCTATAAATCTACAATTAAACCCAATGGACAACAAAAGACAAAAAAATTATACTTGGACATGATAAACAGGACTCTCACAGAATGAGAAAAAAAGGAGGATATTCTTAGGAGATGATCACAAGGGCTCAATAACTATGTGCAGATGATCATACAAAATGATGCATAACAAAATGAACTCCAAGAAATGGAAACAAGAGGTTTTTTTTTTTATTTTGCTTTTGTGGTTTTCCTTTTCTGTTTTTTTACACCTTTGTCACTGTTTTTTTTAAATTTCTGTACCTTTTATCTTGTATGTAAGTTTAGCTGATTTGAGGAGGGGAAGGGAAAACACAGAAATGGTGGGACAAAGGGTGAGCTCATTCAGCAGTGATCCTCACTAGACACTATGTTGAAAATGAACTGTACAACTTGGGTGGGGGGGAGAGGGATTGGGAAGGGACAAACTGGGAGAAAATGAGGGAAGAGATGACATTGTTCAAAAAGAAATGTACTCAGTACCTGACTTATTTAATTGTAGCCCTATATAAAATATAATATATAGAGAAAATATCTAAAAATAGAAAATATTTTTTAAAATATCAATAAATAAAAATATTAAAATATAAATAAGTAAATAAAACAGAGGGCAGGATGGTGTTCCTTGGTCAGGTACTGGGCTTAAGGAACTTTGAGGGCCTTACAGCAATGCTGCTTCATTTCTGGTGCAGAGTAGCTAGGGGATAGAAGATAAAAGAAGGGATGTTTTCGGATTGTCTGAGAACAGCATGGAGTCAGCAGTTGTGGGTGGCTCACAGCAGCGACACTGGCAGTATCTGCTGTGCCCAACAAGGAGATGGGAGGCCGCATCTTGAAGAAGACAGCAAGGCAGAGCAAGCAACACCACTGTGGAGGATACCACCACATGACTTCAAGTACCTGGTGGTACTGCTGGTCTGATCTGAGCTGGAGAAGTGATCAGAAGCAATCTAGTTACATAAGCCCTTGAGGGAAGACAGCATGGGAAAGGGGTGACACCCAGCAAGTGCACAAGAGTGACAAGTAGTGAAATTGAAACCTTGACCTTATTCAGACCTGGGATGAAGTAGCCTGGGATATCCAAGTGGCCACAATAATGTCCACATTTTCTGGATTCAATGGGCCAGACACTGTCATGATCCATGCATGCATTCATGCATGCATTGATTTATTCAGTAGATGCTTATGGGGTGCCTGCCATGTATCAGGCTCTGTTCTGTTTGCTGTGGAGTATGTCCATATATGAGACATAATGATCTTAGCCCAAATGTAACTTACATTCTAGCAATAGGAAATAGATAATAAGTAAAAGCGGTATCTGGAGGAAGGGTGTGCAAATGCAGTCATTATACTCGATGCACATATGTGAGAATAGAGCCCCAAAACTTGAGGGGGGATGGATGGGGTCGGGAAAGATGGGGGGGGGAATGATGGAAGGGGTGGCACTGATCAAGTGCATGGTACTTATAAAATGATTTTTTACTTGAGATGAAGGAGCTATCTGGCATGCAAGTAGACGGTAATCATTCTGGTAGAAAGAACACGAGAAGCAAGGGGCCTGGAGATTCACAGGAGTAGAATAGAGAACCAATTAGGAGAATCAGGGCTGTGTTCATGGAGGAAAAGACATTGAAGCCAAGTCTCACAGGGATGAGCCATTGGACATCTGAAGGCAAAGTGTTTGGGAGGAACTAAAGAACAGGGAAGAGCTAGTGTCAAAAGCACCAAGGTAGGCATTTGTCTGATGAATCTGGAAAAAAGCAGAGATCCTGCAGTCAGATCTCATCCTTCTAAATAGCTAGGATTACAGACATGAGCCACCTGTACTCAGTAAATCTGAATCCAGTTATCTATGCATCATTTCCTTCATTCATCCAGCATCCATTTGTACCAAACTCAATATTAGTCGCTGGAAATTCAGCAATGAACCAGGTAGACAATATCCCTGCTTTATTGAATTTATACTCTACTGAGTGCTTATGGGTGACAGAAAATATTAAATGGTGATAAGTGGCTGAGAAGTGCATAACTACAGATAGTCTCTCTAAGATGACCCTGAAGGTGCGGTGGAAATGTCAGGATCACAAGAGGCTCTGTGAAGATCAAAGAACGCATATATTTTTAGGCACATAAAATGGTGCAAAATTCTGAAGATGGCAGTGAACGTATAGATTGGAGGCCAGAACATCTGGGCAGGTTGGATAAGAGAATGATACAAAGTAAGACCGGAAAGGCCAGATAGAGATGATAAAGGAGGGCTTCTTGGATGCTGTACTGCACAAGGTATAAACTATTAGAGCCTTTTTTTAAAAGCAGAGCTGTGACACGGTCCACATTTCCTCTTAAGGTCACTGTGGAGACCAGAGGGAGGAGGGAGTAGAGAGAAGTCAAAGGTAAGCAAAGACTGATCAAGACCTGGAGTGGTCTGATGACACTTGATGGTAGGATACTGTTGGATGTTTTCAAGTTAGAACTGAGGAGTATATGGGTATGAATATATAAACTGAGGAAAATATGGGAAGTGAAGAGGGAAAAAAACGAGAACTAAGCTTGCATGTGGGGTTTAAGCAATCTGTGGAGTGGATGGGAGAACTGGAGAGGATTGGATATGGAGTCATGCTAACCACCATGTTTCAGGCCATGTTAAGCTTGAGACACCAATAATATCGTACACCCAGGTGGAGAAGTGACAACAGCAATGGAAAACAGGCATCCAACGTGCACACAAACACACTGGAATGATCTGTAGGCTTAAAAGTGAATCCTGAGGCTCTCCCCATGGAAATCCTGACTTCACTGGCTTACGGGCACACATGCACCAGGGTTTTTACATTTTTAAGTAGACAACACTGCAACCCACTGGCTTACTTCTAGGGAGTGGTGAAGCAAAAGGACAGATTGAGATTCTCCAGAGAGACTCGTGAGCTTGGAGACATGAAGCCCAGGGACACCTCCAGGTCTTTATTCCCTTCAAACTCTGGCTCACTTGAAAGTCTATGGCTGCGCAGAGGAGCCTACAAAGGAGCCCAAGAAACAGCAACTGGCGCCATTTTTCTTCCTTTCCTTGGAACACTGTGCATCTGTAAGGCAAGGGTTCACCTGGCCATTCCCCACCCCCTTGTTTTTCTGGGGGCTCTTTTCCAGCTGTCTCACCAGCCTCTCCAACCTGCCTCCGTCCACTGTTTGCTTCTCGGAGCCATTTCTGTTCCCAGCCCAGCACAGTGCAAACCAATTCATTTAGCAGCCGTTCCTTCTCCTGACTTCGGGTTCCAAGACATATTTATCCTACATTTGTCCACATTAAACTGCATTTTTATCATCCATTATTCCAAGTCCTTCCATGATCTGGGCCCTGTACATTTGATTGTAAGGCTCAGTGATTTGTGGCACCTCTAGGAGCTGTCATGTGAGGATTTGGAATCCTTTCTGCAGAGCTATTACGTGGGTCATTACTATCAATAACACAGAGTGGCTGGCCCTGGTGGCTCTGGCTTTGCAGAGGTAAGAAGAGAGGGGCTGGACTCAAGGGCGTTTGTTTTTCATGACACTGCATTGCTCCACCCACCACCAGGCTTCCTCCCTGTGCTGGCAATGGCACTGAGAGAATGTCTCAAATGATCTGCAGTCTCCAAGTCCTCACATCACACTCTCCAGGAATGTAATTAACTGCTCTCTAAGCTGGGTACATTCTCCACCCGAGATCTTAAGCTTAATTGTAAGAGACATTGCTGGAGATCCAACAAACATTGACATTTACAATTTTTTCTTTCTTTGGCTGATCCTGGGGCTTGAACTCAAGACCTGTGTGCTGTTCCTGAGCTCTTTTTGCCCAAGGCTAGCTCTCTACCACTTGAGCCACAGCACCACTTCTGGCCATTTCTGAGTAGTTTATTGGAGATAAGAGTCTCATAGCCTTTCCTGCCCAGGCTGGCTGCAAACAGCAATTCTCAGACCTCAGCTTCCTGAGTAGCTAGGATTATAGGCGTGGGCCACTGGCACCCAGCTTTAATTTTTTATTAAAATGTTTTATTGTTGCTTAAAGGTGATATACAGAGGGTTATGGTTACATAAGTCAGGTAAAGAGTACATTTCTTGGTGGACAATGTCACCCCTTCTCTCACTCTCTTCCAATTTTTCCCTCCCATCCCACCCACAAGTTTTTGTTTGTTTGTTTGTTTGTTGTTGGTTTGTTTTGTCAGTCATGGGGCCTGAACTCTGGGCCTGGGCGCTGTCCCTCAGTTCAGCTCAAGGCTAGTTCTACCACTTGAACCACAGCACCACTTCTGGCTTTTTCTGCTTATGTGGTGCTGAGGAATCGAACCCAGGGTCTCATGCATGCAAGGCAAGCGCTCTGCCATCAAACCACCTTCCCAGCCTTCTCCCCACCACACAAGTTTTATGGTTCATGTTCAACAGAGTCTCTAGTGAGTACCACTGTTGCATACATTGGCATTTACAACATCTGGCAGATAACATCATGCTGTGATTCACCTTTAGCCACCCTTCCCCCAAGTGAGAGCTAAAGGGGTGTTTAGGTGGATGCTGCCTGACTTAAGTTTTACAGGTTGGAAATCAAGGGCCAAAGGTAGAGCGCAGAAACGAGAAGTAAGCCCACCTCTCTATACTTCCTGTTCCAAGTGTTTGAATGGCTCTCTCCTCATTTTACTGAGATTTTATTCATTATGTCCACCTAACACTTTCTAATCTTTTAAGGCATCATAAACCTTCTCAGAAGCCAGAGAAATAATTAATCAAAGAATCAGTTTAATTTCTTCACAGGCACTTAGGCAGCAGCTAGTTTGGGCCAGGAGGTAAGCCAGGCAGGGGTCATATAAGCAGGAATAAGGGACTGCAATCACAGAGTGAGAGAATTTAATACTAAGGAGAACCATTCAATATTTTGGGGTTTGTTTTGTTTTGTTTGTTTTGTTGTTGTTGTTTGGTAGTGGTGGTTGTGGGGCTTGAACTCTGGGCCTGGGCACTGTCTCTGAGCTCTTCAGCCCAAGGCTAGCATTCTACCACTTGAGCCACAACGCCACTTCTACAATGCCACTTTCTGAGTGTTTTATTGGAGATAGGAGTCTCACGATCTTTCCCGCGCGCGGGCTGGCTTTGAACCACAATCCTCAGATCTCAGCCCGCTAAGTAGCTAGGATTACAGGCGTGAGCCACTGGTGCCAGGCTTGTTTTGTTTTCTTAGTTTTACTTTGCTAAAGCCCTTCTCCAATGGGTCTTTTACTTCTCAGATGGCCCAGCCATCCAAGCTGTTCTTTTCAACCCAAGCAAAGTCAGTCTCCACAGAACATTTAGAAATATGTATCATATTAGAGGTGGCCACAGTGACTTGAGAGAGAAATGTAGTTCATGTCTACAGGACTGCCAAGTTCAGGACCAGCCTTCATCAACATATCACCAGCACCCCCTGATAAACATTACAAAGAGGGGTATGCTTGGTTTGAATGGCTGTTTTAATGCTACACCACAAACCTAGAGGTTTAAAACTATATATATATATATATATATATATATATATATATATATATATATATATAAAACTATATATATAACTATATATATATATATATATATATATATATATATATATATGTACTGTCTTACCATTCTGGAGATCAGTTGTCCAAAGGGCTGACATCAAGGAATTGGTGGGCTGCACTCTTTGTGGCACTCTGGGAAAGCAAGGCTCAAAACCAAACATGTGACTCTGTTCTCCCCCCTCCTCTTAACAAGGATCCTTATGATCACATTGAGCATATTCAGATAATCCAGGATCACTTTCCCATCTCAAGATCCTTATGCAGTGACTTATTTTCCCCCATGTGATATAACACATTCCTGGGTTTCCTGAGTAAAGGATGTCTCTGAAGAGCCATTATTCTGTCTGCCACAGAAAGGGGCAAATAATTGGTTCGCTAAAAGTACGATTTCAGCCACCAGAGGGAGCCCTCATGATATGGACAATCCTTTATTACTTAATAAGTCATGAAGGTGGCTGTTGCCCCAATAAATCCAGTAGACTACTGGCTGTTCCATGTCAGGAGTTCAAAATGCCTTTGGAAGGTGGCCTGCCTTGAAATGTTCTTACATGAACTAGTAGACTTTTGATGGGAAATGCTTTTTCAACCTTACTTAACCCTTCAGTGAATGTGAATTTCCTGTCTTCTCATGGGCCGCCCAAAGGAAAGCAATCTAGACACAAGAAGAAAAATTCAGAGCTCTACCTGTTACACACACACACACACACACACACACACACACACACACACACACACACACACACACACACACACACAAACAAACAAGAACCTGCCTACACAGATAATTGGGCGTCGACTTCATTGGAACTTCATAATTCAAGGCTTCCCAGGCGAATGTACTGTTCACAAAACTTTTCCATCCATTGTCTCATTAGATCCAGACAATGAATGTGCAGGCAGTTGGAGAAAGTGTTATTTTTATCACCATTTTGCAGATGAAGAAAAAAAAACTGTGAGCAGAAGAGCTTGAGTATCTCGCCCACGGCCACAGAGCTAATAAACCAAAGGGCTATGACTCTGATGCCCTTGAACTCCAGGCCAGTGGTTTGTCCTCCCAGCCACACTGACACTCAGAATTCTAAGGAGCTGATATGCAAAGCAGAGCCAGATTTCTAAGCCCATGTCATTGGAGGCTTAATTGGACCTGTCATCTCTAAGGAGACAGTGTGAAGCCACAAAAAGGGTTTAGAATTAGGG
This sequence comes from Dipodomys merriami, assembly GCF_024711535.1. Taxonomy (NCBI): domain Eukaryota; kingdom Metazoa; phylum Chordata; class Mammalia; order Rodentia; family Heteromyidae; genus Dipodomys; species Dipodomys merriami. Next base: position 32,949,892 of record NW_027203270.1, on the reverse strand, counting down.
GTGAGGCAAAGCCCATAGTCTCCACATCCATGACTTGAGGATGATGGATTACAGTTTAATGAAGTGTTTTCTAAGTTAGTCTGAGTGTTAGAAACCCCTGAAGTGATGCATAAAATACAAATTTTTGTGTTTTCCCTGAGAGTCCAAGTTCACTGGGTCCAAGGGAGAGGCAAAGATGTCTGGATTTGTCATTAGTATGCACAGTGGATCCTAGGCGCAGACAAGTTGGGGAAATGACCATGCTCAGTATTCTTTCCTTTTTTGTACCAGGCCTGGGGCTTTGGACTCAGGGCCTGGTACTGTCCTTTAGCTTTTGTGCTCAAGGATAATGCTCTACCACTTGAGCCACAGTTCCACTTCTCATTATGTAGCTTCTCTTTTTTTGCGGGGGGGGGGGATGCTTTTTTTTTTTTTGTCAGTCCTGGTCCTTGAACTCAGGGCCTGGGCATTGCCCCTGAACTCCTTTTTGCTCAAGGCTAGCACTCTTCCACTACTGGCTTTTTCTGGGATTAATTGGAGATAAGAGTCTCACAAATCTTCCTGCGTGGGCTAGCTTCAAACTATGATCCTCAGATCTCAACCTTCTTGGTAGCTAAGGTCACAGGTGTGGCCCATTGGTGGCCAGCCATTCCTAGGATTTTTGCATAGATGAAATGGGATGATGGATGTATTGAGCACTCAGCACTGATTTACTCTGAATGTTTGAGTTCTTCTCCCCACCTTTACCATGAAGATATTGTCTTTCCGTTGTGTTAAGGGTGGGGGAGGGGGTAAGTTGTGCTTGAACTCAGGACCTTGCTTGGCTTTTTCACTCAATGCTCATTTCCTACCTCTTGATCCATAGATGTACTTTCAGCTTTTTCTGGTTAACTAGAGATGAGTCTTATAGACTTCCCTGCCCAGGCTGACTTCGAACCGTGATCCTCAGATCTCAGTCTCCTGAGTAGCTAGGATTATAGACATCAGCCACCAGTGCCCAGCTTCCATTTCTTTACTTTGGACTGTATGTATTAGGACAAGTTCCTGTTGCCTGAGGCTTATATAAAATTACAGAAGTTTCTCATAGAAAAAAAAAAGCCTTGAGGACCATCAGCATGAGGGAGCTTTTGGGTGGTAGAAGTAAATGATCATTTAAAGGAGAACCCAAGGAGTTTATTGAACTTCCTTCATTTTTCTGCACTGTGAGTAACTATATTTCACCATCCCCTTTCACCTTTATCCAGGGAGCAAGACTATTTAGCCTGATGCATTTATTTTACTTATCTGCTGATTTATAAAACCCACCTTCTGCCTGGAGCACTGAGTACATTACATTCTTATAAACAACACACTCTATATAATCAGTCTTGTCAACCAAACAATATCCCCTGAGATAAATCCCAACTCTCCAGGGGTGGCAAAGGGAACTTTTATTTTGCCAACAGGTTCACCTTGTACCTTAGCTCAGCTTTAAGAATAAACACCACATAAATCCTCCCAGCCTCTCCTCTTATCCACCCGGCTGTCCAGACACATGTCTTATAGAGACTTCTCAGTAGCCCCTACTTGCAGAAATGGAGAATAATTGGCTGCTTGATGACCAGAGCTCCAAGAACATTCATCGCCAGGTGGAACTGCAAAAAATTAGACTTTCATCCGGGCACCAGTGGCCCATACCTGTAATCCTAGCTACTCAGGAGGCTCAGATATGAATATCACATTTCGAAGCCAACCCTGGCAGAAAAGTCTGTGAGACTCCAATTAACCACCAGAAAAACTGGAAGTGACACTGTGCTCAAGTGGTAGGGCACTTGCCATGAGCTAAAGAGCTGAGGGACAGAACCCCACCCCAGAGTTCAAGCCCCACAACCAACAACACCAACAAAAAAAAAATTAGCCTTTCGCTCGGCATAGGTGGCTCAAGCCTATAAATCCTAGCTACTCAGGAGGATGAGATCTAAGGATTGTGGTTTGAAGCCCAGCCCAGGTAGGAAAGTCCATGGGACTCATCTCCAGTGAGCCACCAAAGAGATGAAAGTAGAGCTGTGCCAGATTCGAGTGAAAAAAGCCCAGTGAATGCTCAAGGTCCTGAGTTCAAGCCCCAGTACCAGCACAGAGAGAGAGAAAGAGAGGGAGGACAGAGGGAGAGAGACAGACAGACAGACAGACAGACAGACAGACAGACAGAGACAGACAGACAGACAGAGAGAGATGAAGCTATCCAGAGATCAGGAGCTGTATTGTGTTTCTCTCTGCCATCAGGATGCAATGCTGGTATGTGGTGGTATTTATAGTTCTTGCCTTCCTCCATCATGGGGCTATTCATCCCCTGCTGCTCTACCTTGGGAGTACGTAACCGATATTCTTAGCTCATGGCTGAATTTGCCTTGAGTCTCGGAGGAAACTTTGAGCTGATGCTTTTAAATAATTCTGCATTTGTTAAGATTCTCTCTACTCTTGAAAGTAGACTACAGCCTTTAGGGACCAAAAGCAGAATATTTGTGGCTTAAAGATGGAAAAACCCCTCACATGCTTGTACCAGAAACCCTTGGTCCCCAGCCAATGGTGCTCTTTTGATTGGTGCTGGAAATGTCAGGAGGTGAGGCCTGGCTGAGGAGGTAGACCATTGAGAACAGGCATGCTGTTGAAAGGTACACCTGCTCACTATCCTTCCCCATTCTCTTGGCTTCCTGTCTGTCATGAGATAAAAGAATCTCCTGCCACACACTCCAGCCACCGTGATATTCTACCCAAGCTTGGTGGACCAAGCAGTCGTGGACTAAACCCTCTGAACATGTGAGCCAAATACATCATTCCTACTTTCAGTTGTTCATTAGAGTAGTTGGGTCTAAGCTGTACAGAAGTAACTAATACTGACTTCACCTCAATTCTTTTAGGAAGAGACCCTCTGGCCCTGCCCAGAGAAGGAATCTGAACCTACACTCTAATGAGGTTACTACAGGATTTGTGTGTGTGTGTAACTCAGTCTTAACCTTGACTTTTGTTTGACTTTCCCTGTCTTTGTAATCCCCGATGCTGAGAAGTGGTAAACACTTGGAGGGGACAGAAACGGACTATGTCCTAGGTATCTCCAATTTCTCACAGAATACAAATAAAGAATGTGATTGCTTTTAGGAGTGAATGAATCAATGGATGAATGAAGTCAGGAACTGGGAAATCTTAACTCACACAGCTTTGCGTCCACAGGCAACTCTTCTCCCTTCTCCCTTCACTTTAAATCTCTCCCAAAGCCCAGTTTCCTCTGTTCCAGTTAATCCATTGAGGAGGGAATGGGCTTATTCTACCTGTGACTTTGTTTTGCTAATTCAGATAACAACAGAGGCAGGAAACTTGGAGGGGTCTTCAAGTGTCCATTTTGTGCCCCTGGGCCTGTCTCTCCAGGAGTAACTACCCACAGATTCCCCTCCCATTTCTCCTGTCCCAATAATCACCTGTTCAGAGGCAGCTTCATGGTTAACAACTTCCAAATTTTATCTGAAACCCCTGACCATTCAGGCCGAGTCAATCATCACATGTACTTGCGAAAGGGCTGTTCATCCTCTCCTTAACTTCCCCTGTGGGTTCTCAGTCAGGGCAAAAAGAGAGTTAAAGAATCCTTTAAATGTGTGTGCACTTCATGAATACCTAAGGTCACAGCTGGAGGTCAGCCAAGGCGAAAATTTCCTGAGTCTTCATCTAAAGGAATAACTGGGTGTGGTATCCCAGCTATGGTTAACACCAGCTACATGCAGGTAGAGAGACTGAGATCAGGAGGATCGCAGTCCCTTTGGTCACCTGTGTCTGGAAGTTCGTCATCCAAAGGCACACCATGTTGTATGTGAATCTTTAACTCAGTGCCACCACGAGAAAGTGCTTACTTAGAGTCAGGAAAAGTTTGACCATTACTCAAGAAAGTAAGCATAGAATTATATGGTACAGCCCAGCAATTCCACTCTTATGCTGTACACAACATAAATGAAAATAAGTACTCACACAGAAACTCGTACCCCTGGGTTCTCAGATTCCACTTTGAATAGCCCTGCCCCATCTCAGAACCAGACATTATTGACTTACCACTAGAACTTAGGGCAGGCACAATGATCCCGGTGCTTTGTGTCCCTCCAGATTCCCCTGGGACATGTGACTGTCATGTATATGCCCAGGTGAGAGAAAACTTCAGAACAACCAGTCCAGAGGCTAAAGAGCACTGAGGAGTCACAGATTCTTGTCACATGGCTCAGGCCACACAGATAACCAGGGCAGTTGTGCTAAGACCCCTCCCCAATCCCAGGGTGGGCCTGTACTATGCCAATCAAGTGGACAAGCAGCCCCTCCCAGCATCTACCTCATAGGCAATGTCCTATGCAAAGCTTCCTTTTTAGCCACTTACCTGTTTGTAGCGGCAGGGGCGGGGGGGGGGGGGGGGTGCTTGTATTGGGATTTGAACTCAGGGCTTCACATTCTCATTTGGCTTTTTTTACTCAAGGCAGACACTCTTGTCTATCACTTGAGACACAGCTCCACTTCTGGCTTTTTACTGATTAATTGGAGATAAGAGTCCCATAGACTCTTTTGCCCAGGTTAGCTTCGAACCTTGATCCTCAGATCTCAGTCTTCTGAGTAGCTAGCATTACAGGTGGGAGTCACCAGCGCCCAACTTTGTGCCCATCATCTGTGGAGAAACTCTCAGCTCTCCGTTTATTTAAAGCATGTGAGGGCAAAGGCTGTGTGCGGGAGATGAAAGGGAGCCGTGCTAATTCCATGTTAATGACAGCAAAGCAATTTTCTCACAGGAAATAACCAGTTACCTTAATCATTTTAAGTAGTTATTAGCAACCGCCTAAAAAGAATGGCTACGCTTATCACAATACACGCACAAAGGAAATGAAGACATGAATAACGAGACCTTAAACAGATTTCTGGCATCTTCCTTCTGGGTAGTATTAAACGGTATTAATCTTTTTAACTGACTTCAAACCTGAGACCACAGCCGAGTGATAAAGCGTGCAGTGAACTACTGGAATTACAGGTGGTCTCACCAGATTTATAGTGCCAATTTACCAACAGCACAAGTACGCCACACCACCGTGAGGAAGGCTATAGAGAAGGCAGAATGACAGGGAGATGTATGGATTAATTAATAAAATGCAGGTAATAGCATCTGCCTCAAGCATCATACTTCTTCAGAGGCTGTTCTATATATGTCTCTAGGAAGAGAAAAAAAATTTAAAAAAAAATCAAAACATGTTGCTAGGTGTTGTTAGCTGTATACCCAACCCTCCTCCCCCACCAGACGTGTTAGGAAATGAATGAAATGTATTCATTCGTGTCATACCACATAGAAGAAAAAGTTAGACGTGAACAAACAGTAAAGCACTTGGTTAAGAGTTTTGCAGTTTTAAGGCATGTCGGGCCATTTATTTTCCTAAGTCAAGAGGGTCGTTTTTTCCTCCCTGCGGTGGTTGTACTTTGTGAAGAAAATGATGCACTCATTATAAACCACCAAGTGTATTTAGCACCTGCAACGGGCCTTTTTTTGTGAAGGCCCTTGGGTAAATGACCTCTGCCAGCCCAGTCCTCCCCTAGAGAAGCTCTTCTTCTATTGGGGAGCTGTTTCTGTATGCAAATCATCAGACCAGGAAATAGCACAAGGCATGTTATGGGTCTCCACCTAGAGGGCAAAGCTTCAGCCTGGTTTTGAAGCACCAGTAAGAACTTGTCAGAAGATGAGGAAGCAGGTGTGTTCAAACAGACAGATATGTATCCAGACAGGTGTGCCCAGGAATCTGCAGTGGCTCAGTGTGGCTGGCATTGTGTAGTTAGGGCAGGACAACGAAAGGTAAGTATGGTGTTCGTGAAGGGTCTTTGGGGTCATGGAAAGAGTCAGCACATTCCCTTCCCAAAGGAGAGTGAGGTGATCCAGAAGGAGGCTGGGAGTAAATGTCTAGACTTAGCTATCTTGACGGCTGTGGAGGGGAGATTGGTTTGAGGGCCTGTGGGGTAGGTTGTAAGCAGCCAACACAGTCATCCAGGCAAGATCAGCTGAGGTTCTGAACCAAAATGGCAGCACTGGGAATAAAGCAAAGAGGAACAGTTGCAAGAATTGTTAGAGATATTAAGAAAAGCCACAGGACTTAGAAGCTAATGGAATCCTATGAGGAAGGAACTCTTCAGGTGGGCAGATACAAGGGCTGGAAGTCACTGCCCTGAAATTAGGGATGCAGGAAGAGGAGCAGTTCCAAGCAAAGGTCAATGTGGCAGAAAAGGAGCTTGACTTGGGCTTGCTGAGACTGACTATAAAATCGCATGGTATCCCATTTGTCCAACCTTTCCTTGATTTGTTGTGTTTCTGAGTCTCTTTTAAGAAAATTTCAGCCTGTGCCAAGGAGACCTAGGGCTTCTCCTATTCCATCCTGTAATGTTTTCAGAGTGTCTGCTTTGACTCTGAGGTCTTTGATCCATTTGGAGTTGATTCTGGTGCAGGGTGATATATAAGGATCTAGCTTTAGTTTTCTACATGTAGTTAACCAATTTTGCCAGCACCATTTACTGAAGAGGCTGTCTTTCTTCCATTCTATTTTTTTAGCTCCCTTATCAAAAATTAGATGGCTATAGGTCTGTGGGTTCATTTCTGGGTTTTCAATTCTATTCCATTGGTTCTGAGGTCTGTTCTTGTGCCAGTACCAAGCTGTTTTGATTACTATGGCTTTGTAGTAGAGTTTGAAATTCGGTATTGATATTCCTCCAGCACTGTTCTTTCTGTTAAGGATCGTTTTTGCTATTCTGGGTCTTTTATTGTTCCATATGAATTTTTGGATTGCCTCTTCTATTTCCTTGAAGAATGAGGTTGGAATATTGATAGGGTTTCCCTTATTTGCAATAACTAGTATATGTCTGAGACAAGCAGAAATGGTCAGGTAAGTTGATGTTAAGCGAAATGAACCCCAAGTTAAGGACTCAAATGTTGTTTTTTCTTTCTTGCTATTGTGTCTAACATATTTATAAGATATTTTTTTGTTGTTTTGTGTGTCCCTCCCCCACGGTAATCCCTGTTTTCCCTGTATTTGATGTTGGTATAATTTGGGGAGGGGAAGGGAAAAAACAAATTGTTTAAATAGGGATACAGGTGGACCCATTGCATCAATGAGATGTACAAGATTTTATGTTGAATATGAACTTTACAGTTCGGGCACTGGTAAGGGGGATGGGAAGATAGGAAGGGATGGGAAGTGGAAACAAAGGAGGAGGCTACAATGCTTGATAAGAAATGTACTCATTATCTTGCCCATGTAATTGTAACCCCTCTGTACAGTATTTTTACAATGAAATTAATTAATTAATTAAAAATTTAAAAATAAATCGCATGGTGCTGCTAGGAACTGGTGGTTCATGCCTATAATCCTAGCTATTCAGGAGGCTATATCTGAGGATCAAAGTTCAAAGCCAGCCTGAACAGGAAGGTCCATGGGATTCTTACCTCCTATGGACCACAAAAATAAACACCAGAAAGTGGAGCTGTGGCTCAAATAGTAGAACTCCAGCCTTGAGCCACAGAGCTAGGGGACAATGCCCAGGCCCTGAGTTCAAGCCCCAGTACACACACACACATACACACACACACACACACACACACACACCCCTTATAGTGCTGCTGCTGCTGTGTGTGTATGTGTGTGTGTGCATATATATATATAGGAGGAGAGATAATCAAGAAGTTGAGCTGGAGAGATAATGGTTGTGGTGGTTTGTGGAGGTATGTGTGTACATGTTGGAGAAGAGGTAATCAGGTAATCAAGAATATGAGCTGAAGAGATAATGGTGGTGGTGTAGGTATGCATATGTATACATGTGTGTGTCATATGTTTGTTATATGGAGAGGTAATCAAGAAGATGAGCTAAAGAAATAATAGTTGTGGTTTGTGAGGAGAGGTAATCAAGAAGATGAGCTAAAGAGGTAATAGTTGTGGTTTGTGAAGTGTGTGTGGGGGGGTGCATGCACATGTGCATGTGTATTGGGGGAGACATAACACAAAATGTGAGCAGAGAGTAATTTCAGATTCTGGAGTGTCTGTCACTCATCTGGTATTTACTGGGTGTTTCTCTATGTTAACTCACAGAATCCTAGACCGGTACTGTTAGCTCATGCCTATCCTACTAAGGAGGTTGAGATTTGAAGATCTGGATTCAAAGCCAGCCTAGGTAGGAAAGTGTGTGAGACTCTTATCTCCAGCTAACCACCAAAACAAACAAACAAAAAAAAAAAAAAACCAGAAGTGGAATTGTGGCTCTAAGTGGTAGAGCACTAGCCTTGAGCAAAACAAGACAAAACAAAAACAGCTCAGGGACAAGACCTATGCCCTGAGCTCAAGCCCCACAACTGACAAAAAAAGGAAGAAAGAAAAAAAATTACAGAATTCTTACAACTGAGGAAGTTATGGTATCATTCTCATCAGAGAGATGAAGTTAACTCTGTACTCTGAGTTAGTCATTTGGTGCAGAGCCTGGGTCAGCTTTCTAATTTGGCACTATTTTCTGAAATTGCTATAAGTGCAGAAAAGTTGGGATTTAAAGCAGAATAAAACTCAGATTTTAGTAGTACTAAGATATTCAAAAGGTTGGGCAGAATGGCAGCCGGCTGAGGCGTCAACTTGGGCTACATAGAAAGATACTATTTTAAGAGGGAAAAATATAGAATAAGAGTTAAGAAGGTTAGATTTTATTAGGGTACACTGCATTCATATATGAAAAGATCACAGTGAAACTCCTGTGTCGGACTAGAATATGGTAATAAAGAGAGAGGGGGGAAAGAGGGGATTCATATATGAAAAGATCACAGTGAAACTCCTGTGTCGGACTAGAATATGGTAATAAAGAGAGAGGGGGGGAAGAGGGGAGGGAGAGAGAGGGGGAGCTTAAATCCAGGAAGCCAATCTAGAGAAGATGGCAGTTTAAGAGGGGTTTCAGGTGACAGAAATTGCAGTAAAGAAAAAGAAAAATATATTTAAATAGTCTTCCAGGCAAAGACAACACAGGCCAAAGCCAAAACATGTGCAGCTCTGAGGTTAGTGTAGGGTGCAGCCAGGGTGCTGCATGTTGTAGAGCTAGGACACAGCAGAACTAGAGCGTGGGCCCTGTTTGAAGATGCGTCATGAATTACAAAGCTCTCCACATGTGTACCACTTCTGTCCCTCCTGGCACCGTAAATTCCTTGAAGCCAAGTCTGGGTCTCCAGGGCTGGGCACAGAATGGGTTAGTGCGTCTCAGTGGATGGAAACCACACTGTCTCCTCTCATCTTGGGAATGGCACAGAACTCTGGCTGTAGCACAGACCTCCCCAAGCTGACACAGTCTGATAGTGTTGCAAGGTGGAGGCATGACATTTGAGGTGAAGCCTTTGCTCAGTGAATGGACCCACAATGAGAGGGATGGGAAGGAAACACTGGAAAACTGGGGATCTGCCCCGGAGAGATTAGGCCCACTGGTTTCTAAGGAAAGCCCTGGTGTTGTCACATGCTCACAGATAGACTGAGAATGGAGCTGATGTCTTAATATAGACTGCCCACACGCCTGTTCCCAAATGCTGTCAGCACAATGCTGCCTCTGTTTCCCTCTCGGAGTATTATTTTGGGAGCCCTGGACAAGGCCACCATCTGGGCTTCCCTGCAGTGCAGAGGGAGCCATTCGGCTTTGCTGCCTCACAGTCTCTGTTCACCACTGTTAGCCTCCACTCAGCTCCTGGTAACAGGATCAAAGGATCTTCCTATAAACCAAAACCCACAGGAGGAAGTAGGACCTGGCTGTGCCCACCATGGAATCAGAGCCCACAGGGGTGCAGCAGGACAGACGTCACCATCCCATGGGGCACCCTGACTTCCCTCAGCAGCCTTCATGAAACCTCAGAGCATGAGAATTCGGGCCTTCCTTCCCACATTACACAGAAGGAAACCAATGTGGACTTTCCTAGCCATGGCTTGTGGCTAATTGACTTTCCTAGCTAGTTGCATATGCACACATGAGGGCTGTGTTGAATGACAGCTGTTCTATAGTTTAAACATGTGTGGGATATTGGGATTGTAACCTGAAAGTCACACATGACACACAGTGGAGTCACACACACACACACACACACACACACACACACACACACACACACACACACACACACACACACACACACACACACACACACACTATGATTCGTCCAGACCCAGGGATTCCGATGGCTGGAGAGCATGAAAAGGCTCTGAGATGGACTTACCTTTGCCCCCAAGTCCCTCCATCACTGCTTCAATCCCTTCTCCCTTCCTCCAAGGGATGTGTCAACCATCCTCCTGCATTTGGCTTCATTTCCAAATTGTACTAATGCACCAGAATCACTATGGCTGTCCCTGTCAACTAAATTCATTTCTGAATGATGGCATTTTTGCACTCTGTCCATATCCATATGGAGAGTTTCTTGGGTTGTTGTTTTTTGCCATTTATTTCCTAATAATTAAATGACCTGCCTGGTATTTCTTGCAATACACTAATACTTTTTTGTATGTGATTACCAAGCCTTGTCTGATACTTAGTACTCATCTTTTCAAATCCTGAATACTTCTCCCAGTTTTTTCAGAGGCCTGTTTGGACGTGTCCCATTTCCTGAAATCTGCACTGATATGTAGTTTTCTTCATCATCTTTAATAAGAAAAAATCACTAAATAATCTGTGGTGTCTTTTATGGCTAAAATCGTTGGGCAGGTACTCAAATTGCTTTAAACTTGTCAAGTGTCCCAAGAGAGGTCAGATGATCCAGATTCTGGCTTGGGGCACAAGACTCACTAAGAGCATGAGTGAACTTGGAACAAGTACTGGGTTGTTGGCTACAGGTGGTCACGTGATCACCACAGTGAGAAATCAAGGGTCCTTCCTCCCTTATAGGTTTTGGTTCAGCAGTCTGTCCTAAAAGCCAGTCTGATGTCATTACCAACCCTCCGTACCATCTTTCTCTCCATCTTCAAACCTCTGATGACCTTCATTGTTCTTAAGAAAGGGCAATATTCTTTTTTGGTACTGGGCTTTGAAATGAGGGCCTGGGCACTGCCCCTTGGATTTTTAGCCCAAGGCTGTCACTCTACCACTTGAGACACAGATCTACTTTTGGGTTTGTTGTTGATGGTGGTAGTGGTGGTTAACTGGAAATAAGGTCCTTATGGCATTGCCTACCCAAGCTGACTTTGAACAGTGATCCTTAGAATTTTAGCTCCTTGAGAAGCTAGGATTACAGGCATGAGCCACCAGCTCCCAGCAAAAGGCACCATTCTTAGTCTCCAAGTTTGCTACAGTCCATACTCCCTCTTTTCTCCCAAGTCATCCTACATCAATCCTCTTTATCTTCTGTTCTTCAGCCTTTGCCTTTTACTCAGATGCATCCTCCAGGATGCTATAGGGTCTTCACACATGTACCTCCCTCTGCCCAGTGGTCTTTTCCCCTTTCCATCTCTGTGTGTCCAACACCTGGCCTGGCACAGAGAAAACCCAAATAAGTATATGCTGGAAGGATTCATGGACAAAGACTTGGGTGGCAATTCTTGGATTTGCAATCTTGTACTTTGTGTGCCTTTGGTTTGGTTCCATTACTAGCAAATGGAAAAGGAAAAAAAAAGTTACACAAGGCTACAGTCCCTGCCAAGTCTTCTTCTCTGTTTACACAACCAGCCTGGCCCCCTCTTCACCCATGTACAGCCCAGGCACAAACACGCTGCCTACTGAACCGTCAGCTTCAATATTTGGTTTCAATTCAGTGCAATTCAATTTACTTTGAGGGAAGCTCAACAGGCAACCCCTGTCCTCCCCACCAAGGCTTGTTTAGTTGTTGGAAGCATCACAAAATCCTGTACTTAAAAACCTGCATGTTTTCCACATAAACACCTCAAGGTCTAACCTGAGGCTGTAACTTGCCAAGATGGCAGACGTGTCATTTATAATCCAGCCCCCTACTCAGACACAGTGATGAGTTCTTCTCGTCCTATCTCTTCAGGAGGCTGAGGTTGGAGGTTTACTTGAGGCCAGGAGATTTTAAGTCCAGCCTGCTACCCTACTCCCCTCCTCGGGAGGGAGGTCGGGGAAGGGGGGGCAGGGGTAGAAATCCAGTCCCTTTGACTCTCAACTCTGCACTCTCTCGACTCCATCTCATAGTATATCCATGTGGACAGTGTTTAGGTGGAGCCAGCTAGCGTTTTTCTCTTATTTTTGTACTTCTAGCTGGAGCTGGGCTGACAAGCACACTCAAACACACTCAGATTTTTTTTTTTTTTTCTGAATGTGTCTTCCATTCCAGCTACCACAGGATATATAAAATGGGAGGGAGGACCACAGTCCGAAACCACACTGATCAAAAAGTGAGACCTTATCTCAAAATTACAATTTAGAATTTAGTATCAGGAAATAAAGATAGGTTCACTTTGTAGAGCTCTTCCAGTGGAATCAGTATGTTGGCTGAATGAAGTAGGAGAAGAGAACAATGGTCAGGGCCTTGGTGTCTGACGCCTGTTATCCCACCTACTTGAGAGGCTGAGATCAGGAGGATTAAGGTTCCAGGCCGACCCAAGCATAAAAAACTCATGAACTACTTGATTATAATAAAATACTTTTAATGCAATGTTATTTTTCGTTAGCTATGCATGAATTTAGGCTTTTTGCATAAATGATTCTAAGAGATACTGGCTAATGCACTAACCTCAAACTCTGCCCAAATACATTGGTAAATTTATCTTGCCTTCAACATTTTTGTGGGTACAAATCTTCCTGGGAAAAGCAGCAGGAAAACTATCCTTGTCTTAAACGAATCATATAATATTATGTGTCTCCATTCATTAAAACAAGAGTCTTCATCAGTTCTGGAATACCTATTTAATAACTATTTGACAGAAAAAGAAAAAAGAGTACCAGACACTATCCTACCAGAATGGAGCACATCTATAATCCCAGCTATGTGAGACATGAAAATGGGAGGATCACACTTCGAGGTCAATACAGGCAAAAGTTAGTTTAAAAAAAACACCAAAAAACACAAAAACCCACAAAGCTGGGCCTGGTGTTCCATACCTGCAATTTCAGCTAGTCAAAAAGCAGAGGTATCAGGATCTTGTTTCAAGTCTAGCCTCATGCAAAAAGCAGGAGACTTTACTTGGGGAAAAAAAAAAAAAAAGCAAAAGGGGCCGGTGTGCAGCTCTTGTCATAGACGGCTTGCCTAGAAAGCATAAATTCAAACTCCAGCCATACCAGAAATTAATAGTAATAACCTGAACATCTCGTGATATGACTGAACAGCGGACCGTCTCCTGTTCTAAATGAAGAAACTGAGGCACAGAGCAGGCTGAGACACAAAAATCCAAGGAAACACTAGCCTTGCATCATCTGCACCCAAACATGTTACATTTGTGCAATCCGCAGACTCTCACAACAAAATCACCTGCTTGGAAAATCCAATTTTGTTCTCTTCTGGGGGAGAAATGCCTTCACTCTGATTTTCTAGGTCGCAGCGTTAGCTGGACTGCTTTGGGGGGAAGGAAGGTGTCCTCCTGTCAATGCAATGATGAGCAGTTGGTTCTCTTTGGGGGCTCCAAGAGCACGCACATCTTAAAGAGTCAAGAAGTCAGCGTCACCAGGCAGAGCCGGTGATAATTGCCAAGCCCCGGGATGAGACTGTGGCTGTTGGTATATATCACACGGGGCCCTGCTCTGTAGACTGTGTGTGCTCTTACACATCAAGACAAACTCACTAATGACTTTCTATAAATAAACTCTAGCTTATCATTGTTCCGGCACAAAAAAAAAAAATAACTGCTCAAATGTGATCTCCCCCTGCACAATCCCCACCCCCACCCCCAACCAATACAAGACATCTTCGTTTTCTCTTTTCTATCTTGGAGAAAAGTGAAATGAGCTGGTATCACTGTGAAGTGAACAAACCTGTCACTGTTTGGCTGGATGATCTCAGAAGAGTCGTTTAACCTCTCTGGGCCTTCATTTCATCCTTTGTTTCAGGAGCAAATAGGGCTGGGGTGGGATCAGGGGAACTCTTCAATGATATATAATATAGAAGAAGGGGTTTGGCATCCAGAAGGCACTTGGAACCTAAGTGTGGGCTGGAATCAAACATATGTGAGTTAACTATATGTTGTTTTTACAAAAAGGTTTAAAGGGCTATAAGAGGCTGAACATGGTGAGGTACACCTAAAATCCTAGCTACTCAGGAGGTAGGGATTAGAGGATCATAGTTGGGGGACAGCCCAGGTAAAAAGTTATCCAGACCCCCACCTCCAATCTCAACAAACAAATCAGTACAGTCTGTGCATCTGGGTTCTTCAATCCCAGCTATACAGGAGGTATAGGTAGGAGAATCTCAGTCTGAGGCTAGCCCTAGGGGAGGGAGGAGGGGAGGAGGGAAGAGGGGGAAGCGTAGGTTACCATCTGAAAAATAACCTAAAGTAAAAAAGGCTAGAAGTATGGTTTAAGTGATAGAGTGCTCACTGCACAAGGCTTTGGGTTCAAACCCAAGTAACAGCAAAATCACGACCTCACCCTCAATGCACCAGCCCCCCATTTAGCCTTCGAGCTGATACAGTCCCACCCCATATAGCTCCTAGTCCAGGAACTTCTCCTTGTCTTTTTTGGGTATTTTGAGTTGGAGGGGAGAATCGTTCTATTGCATTGCCTCCCACTTCCTGCTCAAGTATGCAGGGAGAGCGTGCTGTAATGACAAGGCATGTCTCCAAAGCCCTGGCCTGTCCCCAGCTGGCTTTTGCAGGCCCCTGGGTCAGGTAGGAGGACCCAGCAGAGAGCAGCATGTGTCTCCTCTGCAGAAAGCCTTCTGAGCGCTGGAAAGAAAGTACATGGAAGGGGTGAGAAGCCACTACACCTGCCTCCTTCCCAGGGCCGTGCTGTGCTGCCTGTGGGAAATCCTGGTCGCATGGGGAACCAGGATGAGGATGAGTACACACAAGCCAGGTAGAGTTCTGCACAGGCAACACTTTTTATCCTGCCTCTGTGGCTGCCCTTCTCAGGGCAGAGCAGCTACAGTGGAACCATTTGTCTCCCTTGGCAAAGCATGTCAGAAGTAAAACACACACACACACACACACACACACACACACACACACACACACACACACACACACACACACACAATAAGCAACAGGGAAACGTCAAGACCAGCAAACCGCATCTGTGAGATGCTGCAGGAGGTAGGATGCTCAGGGCAGCCTCCAGGTTCAAGGTACCATCTCCCTGAGTGCACACTGATTGGGCCCATTGCTTATGCTCCACTTGGTCTCAACTCCAGCCATTAACTCTCTAGCTGGAGAGCTCTTAACGAATGCAATGCCCAAGTTGCACCCAAAATCAATTAGAACAGAGATGGAAAGGAATAAGCTGGTGGAGGTGAGCTTTAAAAGCATCCTGGCGATCTGAATGGCCAGCGGAGGTGCAGACCACTGTGTGAGACAGTGGTTTCTGGCTCAAGTTCAAGCAAAAACAAATCCTTTCTGTACTTCTAAAACTCTGACTTCCTTTTTAATGCAATGCAGGCAATGATGAATCCTCTCTTATTCTTCGAGAATCACAAATCACTTTTACATGCACCACCTTATTAGATTCTCAAATCAGCCTTTGGAAAGTACTAACACCATTACAGAAAGATATATGATACACTTACTGTAACATTGTTTGCAAGAGAGAAGAAAGAAACGAAAAAGAAAAAAAAAAGTGAAAGCCAGAGATACAGTTAAGTATGTTAGAGAGTGTTCATGCAGAGGAAGTTATTAGTGTGAATTAAGAATAAGGAGAATTAACTGAAAAAGATAGCTGGATGCCAGTGGCTCATGCCTGTAATCCTAGTTACTCAGGAGGCTGAAATCTAAGGATCACAATTCAAAGTCAACCTGGACAGGAAAGTATCTCCAATTAACCCCCCAAAAGCCAAAAGTGAAGCTGTGGTTCAAAGTGGTAGAGCACTAGCCTCAAACAAAAAAAATAAAGCTCAGAGACAGCTCCCAGGCCCTAAGTTCAAGCCTCAGGACCTACACCAAAAAACAAAACAAAACAATTATGTATGACCAGGTGATATACACCTGTAGTCTCAGCACTCAGGGGACAGAGGCCGCAGGATAGCAAGCCTGGATTACACAGTGACTTCAGGTCATAGAGGAAGGGAAGAGAAGGGAAGGGAATGGAAAAGAAAAAAAGGCGGGGGAAAGGGAGGAGAGCAGAGGAGAGGAGAAGAGAGGAAAAGAGAGGAGGGGAGCGGAGAGGAGGAGAAAGGAACTGCATTTTATTTTGGTATCCTGATATCGTATATACATTTATCTGAATTAGGGAAGGGAAGGGGAACAACAAAATGGTGAGACAAAGGACAAGGGGGAACCAATGCAGCAGAGATACTCACAAGACACTATGTTGGAAATGATCTGTACAACCTGGGGATACATTGGGGGGGAGAGGGAGAAAAATGAGGGAAGGGGTAACAAGTTGGACATGAAATATACTCACTACCTTACTTACATAACTGTAATCCCTCTGTACAACACTTGACAATAAAAATTAAAATTTTTTAAAATGAAAGGAACTATTTTTAAGCCACAACTCTGAACTATATACCTATTTTTCACAGGAAGCAACTGAGCTCGGTGATATGCCTAAACACTGATGGTGACTCAATTTGAACATACATATTTCATTTTACAATTTACAAAAGGACTCTTTCAAAAATTAGTAACGGACCTGGGAATGTGGCTCAGTGGTAGAGTGCTTGCCTAGTATGCATGAAACCCTGGGTTCAATTCCTCAGTATCACAGAAACAGAAAAAACAAAAATGGTGCTGTGGCTCAAGTGGTAGAGCACTAGCCTTGAGCACAGAGAGGCTCAGGGACAGCGCTCAGGCCCTGAGTTCAAGCCCCAGGCCTGGCAAAAAAGAGGGGGCATAACAAGGGGAAAACCATAACCATCGGAGTCAGAATCTAGGACTCCTTCGGTCCCTCACTGTCTGAGACACCAGCATCTTAGGAAACAGATCGATAGTATTAGCAGGAGGAAGAGGAGGAGGAGGAGGAGGAGGAAGAGGAGGAGATGGTGGTGGTCTGCGGATACCCAGGTGTTCTGGGTAGGCTAACTTATGAGGAGACTGAGCAAGCTGCTAGCCCCTTCCCAGCATGAGAACCACCACAGCCTCCTCCCAGACCTGCCTAGCCGAGGACCTAACCACTCTCAGATCTCAGCCCACACAAGGGCTGTCAGGAAGATTGACTGCAGCTGCCAGCAGTAGCTGTTGGTACAGCCAGGAGAGCACATCCACCCCTGCAGGGCTGTTCCATTCCTAATAAGGAAAATTCACTCTGCACACACTTTAGAGGAAATGTCCTGGGAGGGAGCCAGAACCAGATGGACGCTGAGCTTATTAAAAGCAGGCTTGTTACCAGAAAACATTTGTAAATATGTATGGGTATTTTTGCGCTCACACGTGTGTGTGTGTGTGTGTGTGTGTGTGTGAGAGAGAGAGAGAGAGAGAGAGAGAGACAGAGAGACAGAGACAGAGACAGAGACAGAGACAGAGAGACAGAGACAGAGAGACAGAGAGAGAATGCACATTTTGCTTTGCATAGATGCCTGCAAACCCTTCTGAAATCCCTTGACTTTCTCCCTGCTCTTCCATTTGCTTTGCAGCTCATCCTCGTGGAAGGGTGTGTGCTGTGTTCCATAGCTGTGCATGCTGGGGGCCGTTCTCATTTCTCATTCTTCCTTCCTGACAGGTACAGCTCATCCACTACAACCATGAGTTATACACCAATGTCACAGAAGCTGCGAAGAGTCCAAATGGATTGGTGGTAGTTTCTATATTTATAAAAGTAAGTCTTTCGCTTCTCCTTTCTTCTCTTCTGGCCACTCCAGTCTCAATCAGAATATCAACTTGCAGTCTCTGATGGGCTTAAAAAAAGCAAACGACAAAAAGAACCAAGTGTTAGTGGCTCCTGCCTGTAATCCTCCCTACTCAGGAGTCTGAGATCTGAGAATCACAGCTCAAAGCCAACCCAGACAAATGAATCCTGATACTCCAAATAACCAATGAAAAGCCATGAGTAAAGATGTGGCTCAAGTGGTAGAGCACCAAGCAAGAGCATAAGGTCCTAAGTTCAAGCCCTACTACCAGTACCAAAAAAAAGAAATTTAAGTGATGAGATGTTGGTTCATGTCCATGCCTAAGAATGCTGTAGCATCTCCTAACTTTTATGTCTGTGAAAGTCATGGGAGGTCCAATCCCCTACAAAAATGTCAAAATGTGAAATGATGGGTTCCATCTAAGCACATCAGGGCTTCAGGGTCCAGAGTTCAGGCAACTTTTGTCCCAGAGAGACATTGAAGCTGAGTACAGGGATGGACTTCAAGTCCAATGGTGCTCACTAGAATCAAAGGGGTGCAGTCACATTGGGATCCGGGTGGCCCACCGATGCGGTCCAGTGAGGCCTGTCCTTCAGTGGAAGAGCCTCCACCCACCCCCACCGCCATGCTGCAGATGGGACACTAAGCAACTCATCCAACGTTCCCACACCTGCTCCCCACCCCATTCCGGACTCACTTTTAGGTCTTCTTACAAGCACTGTAGGGAAAAAAGACAGTCACCCATACTGACTTGGGGACCTCCTAGGCTCCCTACCAGGCGACAATAATAACAAAGATTTCCAGCCAGCAAAAATTACCTTGAGTGTTCTGGCAGATGTCAAGTGAAGCAGATAAACAAGTTCTTCAATTAAAAAGAGAGAGAGATTTCCTTTCTAATTGGAGAGGCGGGGGAGGGAGAGGTTACAAAAGACAAAAAGCAATGTGTAGAGGTTTTTCAGTGGAGAATCACTGGACAAGCAAGCCCTTGGGGTTTTAGATCCCTGTAGAAAGCCTCCCAACCAGGGCTTAGAATCGAGTGAGAAGGACCAATAGGAACCCAGCATTCACCATCAAGGTGTTTTTCCTTGTGCTCTCATTTTGCTTTCTTGTGGTGCTGGAGATGAAGCCTAGGGCTTCATGTACATTAAGCAAGTGTTCTATCAATTGAGCTATATCCCCAGCTCTTTACCATCAATGAGTCTGTTAAGAATGGCCCCCTGGGTCCCAAAATACACCCTGTGTAACAGGCCTTTGGCCCTACCAAGACCTCCTGCCTCCTTCTCCTAACTTCCCTGTAAGAAAGAGGTCACACAGCTTGTAATGAATAGCCCAGCCCACGAACAGACCCAAGTCCTGCCTGATTTTAATACCCATGACTTTATTCCCACTATATACCTACTCAAGAGCTGGAAGGAACACCTGAGGGCAAGAAGAAAGAAAACAACACATCAAAACATCCCCCACTGACCTGACCAAGGTTTGGAGCATGAAACTTCAGTGATGAAGTTGGTAACCAGTGCTTTCAGCCTGCCTCATGCTCATTGGTGCAAAGCCTGCGACATGTTTCAAATGTGTCCAAGAGTCACCTCCCACCATGGCTACCCCAATGCCAACATTCCCTGAGTTCCTTCTATCAGGCCAATCTGCCTGGCCCCAAAAATTCCCAGGGGGTGGCTCAGGCTCAGCCCCTGACTGTCCCTCACTTTGCTAAAAAGAAAACCTTCCTGCATCTGCAAGTGTCATCCAGGAAGCTCTGGAACATTCCAGGAGACTGAGTGCCTGATAGGCCACCGGGCAGCCAACTTCTTCCACAGCAAACTCCTGGCTGGCATGTTTCACCAAATCTTACTGAAACCCTTGCTCCATCAAGGTTGTCAGCAAAGTCAGCCTTGTGGGTCCAGGTTGCATCTCTGCAGGGTTGTTGGCAAGAACTGGTATCCCAGAGCCTGAGGCTGGTATAGGGGCAGTGAGCAGTTCCTGCATCTTCTCAGGCCACATTGGCTGCTGAGGATACATTAGTTCTTTCCCTGAGCAAACCTAAAGCCTGGATCTCAAAATAAACCACCGCATTTCACTCTTTGTTCCATCCAATCAACTCCACAGATAATCAGATCCACAGAGAGTCCTCCAAGCTGTGACTTGTCCAAATTCCAATTGGGCAGGGACCACAAGCCCACCCTCTCCAGAAATGATCTTCCTGCCTCCCTCTCCTAGCTCCCTGTAAACTGGCCCACCCAAAACAAGAAGTTCAGCCTGAGAGATATTACTTGAACCAACAGAAAACTTGAAGGGGCTAAAAGTAGGAGAGTCTTGTTTATCTGTCCATTTTATTTCTCTCTGTCCTCGGCTAATCTCCCATCCTTCCAGAGACCACAGGGAACTGAGATTTGCCTGTAATTGCTGCTCAATCACACACCATTAACTACCCACTTAAGCTCACTTACACCAAGTACATATTTTATCCTCTCACCCACGCAGCCAAACACACCAGTGCCCACAAATCATCTGTGTGCACTTTGGAAAAAAATTTTCAATTATTTTTAATCAGCTCAAAAGGGGTGGGTCTCACCACTAGGGCTGCTCAGATTCACCAGGTATCAGGTGTTCAGGGCACCTGGCTAGCTCCTCATCTGACAGGACACTAAGCCTCCCCCTGTCCTCTCAGAGGTCAGCATCTGAGCAGCTATCTTTTAAATGCTAACGAGCGTGCCACAGTAGAAGTTTCCAGGAAATGAGAGCGTATTGGGTTTGGAGTGCATTTTTACTTCCATTGAGTACTGCGGCACCCCGAACTCTCCTCGATTGTGTGGCTTGCAACACACCCAGGAAACTCTGTGAAAAAGTAAGACAGATGGAGGGAAAATAAACAGCTCATGCTTTCTCCAAACTAAAATTACCTGTTGCTTATCTAACAGTAATAATCATCTGCTGCAATTTTTTCCCAACCCTCAGAATAAATCAGATTGAAAATGTGGATGTGTCACAACATCCGATTAGCAGCTGGGGCGTAAATTGCAGAGCTGAGCTGAGCTGAGCTAGCAAGGTGGGAGGGAAGTGACTAGGATAAATAGTGAGGCTCAGGAAAGTCTAAGTAAGAGAGGAATTCTTCAGACAACCGTACACAGTACGTGGGACCACATTGTGGTATAACCCATAGCAGTTCTCTGGATTTAACCCTCTTACCAACTTAGCTTCTTCTCCTAAGAGAAGAATTTGGAGATTTCTATGCATAAGCCTAAAATGGGAACTCATACCCAAACATCTTGTACAACATTTTGGCCTATAATAGGCATTCAACAAATATTTATTGGATGAGTTAGTGAATGGATGGATGGATGATATGACTTAGGATGTATTCCATTCTATAATAATGAGCAGTGGTAGTACAAGGTTATGTACTATTTTTGTATGTGTATGTTAGTACTGGGGCTTAAACTCAGAGCCTGAGTTTTCCTCAGCTTTTTCACCCAAAGCTGGCACACTATCACTTGAGCCATAGCTACATTTCCTTTTTTTGTTTTTAATGTGCCAGTCTAGGGATAGAACTGAGGATCTGCGCACTGTCTCTGAGCCTTTCTGCTCAAGGGATACTGCTTTACCACTTGAGCCACAGCATCATTTCTGGCTTTTTTTGGTAGTTTAGTGCAAATAAGAGTCTCATGGACTTTCTTGTCCAGGTTGGCTTTGAACCACAATCCTCAGATCTCAGCCTCCTATGTAGCTAGGATTATACGTGTGAGCCACTGGTGCCCACTTTTTTTTTATTTCATCTCAGTGTGATTTTCCTATCTCCTGTTATCTCTGTTCTGGATACTTCTTTCTCTCCACATAATCCTCTCTCCACCCCTTGCTCAAAAACCTTTGCTGTTTCCCCCATTCCTACAGAATAACATTTAAATATCCTAACATGACATTCAAGACCTATAGGAGTTTGCCTCTGCCTGCCTAACTCTACCCTCACAAACTATCCTTCATCCACACTCTCAGCTGCAACTACTCTGAAATACTTGCACGAGAAGGCCTGCTTCTAAGTCCCCTGTATCCATGTCGGGTTCTCTGCATTCCTTGCCTTTCTTCCTTCTGCATGGTCTACCACCAGATCACTTTGATAACTCTACCCAGGCCTCCAGAACAACTTAGGTATTCTTAAAACAAGCTCCCTAAACTCATCAGGTAGTAGGTAGTCTTCCTCTAACATCATCTCACTTGTGACTCTAGCCTAACAGTCCCCACACATGTTTGCCAACTTCCTTTAGACTGAGAGGTCCTTCAGAGTTGGGTCTTTGTCTCTGACCCCTAGCACCAGCTAAGATGCTCAGTCAATATGAATGAGCACATGAATGCATGACGATGTTTATTCTAGAAGAGCACTGCCCCATTATTAAGACTTTCTTTCTCTCCCCTCTAGGTTTCTGATTCATCAAACCCATTTCTTAATCGAATGCTCAACAGAGATACTATCACAAGAATAACATATAAAAGTAAGTTTGGTTCCATTATTTTTTTCCCTCTGTAGCAGCTACTCTGTAAAAGCTAGTCTTGTCAAAAGCTGGGAAGCCAGAACAGATGATCTCTGTGGGCCCCTTTCAACTTCATGATCCTTTAGTTCTGTAAGAAAGTCACTCCGGAGAGTAGGGGTTGGCCAAGAAGCAGCTCATTTCAGCCAGAAGTCTCCAGGGTGTCTTTGTCATCTAAGGCAATAATAATTATGATGATGTGGTCATCGTTATGCCATGAACTAGTAATGAGTTAGAGGATTCTGCTGGCTGACTAACTCCACTGTGTCAGCTGTCCAGAGTTGGGCCTTTGCCAATTATGTGATTGAAATAGCACCCACCAGATACTTTGGATCCAGCCTGTGTTCTTTCAGAAGTCCTCAGCTGGACGGGGTCTCCCTCTCCGTGTTGCTGGGTCCAGGATGTCCAGGAGGAGGCAAGGTGACATCTTTCTTCATTCTCCAGGATGCTGTCCAACTTCCCTGATATTTTCTGAGTGCTTCACACTAGACTTCTTCTTAAACAGGAAAGAGAGAAGAGGTCCAAACCCAACGGAGGAAGAGAAAAGAAGGATTCTAGGATTGCTGCCATACACAGCAATCCTAGAAACTGTGGGGCTGGGGAAGCGGTGTCAGTGTTCACTAGGAGATGAATCAGCATGGCCTTACAACATGGATTGTGACCTAATTTAGAAGTGAGCTATGGAGCCAAGGCTGGAGTCCAGTCTTGGCTTAGTCATTCATCAGGTGACTTCCTCGAGTGGGCTTTGTTTCCTCATCTATAAAGTGAGAACGTTGAACTTCGGGTCTGTAATTTCCTCTAGGTCTAGGGTTCTCAATCAAGCAATACACAAATAATGATTTTTACCAAAGGCGATAGCCAACAGGCAAACATTCTAGTTTCTGGGTGAGTCCTTGGCCAGCTGAGGAGTTCAACTGTGTCTGCGAAATCTCTCATGGGGATGTGGAAAGGACAGAGGGAATGTTTATAGGCCTTACCTTGGATGACTGGAGCCAGAGTATAGAGAACCCTGTCTCCATTCTTCACTCAACAAACACTTCCTTTGAGAATGTAAAGATGGCCCAGTACCACACACACTCCCCCCCCCCCAAGATGCATGCCACAGGGACGAGGTGAAGGAGCTGCTGGGAGCCAGCTACGTGAACCTGAGAATCATTCCATACTCATGATCCAGAAGCGTGAAATGAGACAGCTCCACATCCACCCTGCTTGCCTCATCAGTATGCCTGGGAGGGTCCACTCTAAGCCCACACAAGATTGCTCAACTAAGGGAAAGATTTCTGACTTGTCGTACATAAACAGCACATTTATAACTGCCCATAAAAGATTATTATTCTTTTAATTTTTTTCTATTAAAAAAGCATGAAAATTCAATAAGATGTTTTCAAATAATCTTAAAATTTGTAGTTTAGAGACCATGAAAAGACATCAACTGCACATTGAGCCCCCACTCTCGTGCAATCTGATAGATTGCCGCATGCGGAGTCCTTTCCTCCTGCACTCCTCCTTCCCCTCCCCCACCCCTGGTCTGATTAATATTTAGTGATAAGGTTGCTGCCACAGAGAGAGGACATGGGCAAGGCAAAGGAGACAGAGAGAGGGAGAAGAGGGAAGAAGGGGAGGAAGGAAAGAGTGAAGAGGAGGGGAGAAAGAAAAAAGAAAGGAGAGAAGGAGGATGGGAGAAAGAGTAAAGAAGGCAAGAAAGAAGGAGGAAGAAAGGAAGGAAAGGAGAGAAGGAGGATGGGAGAAAGAAAGAGTAAAGAAGGCAGGAAAGAAGAAGGAAGGAAGGAAGGAAGGAAGGAAGGAAGGAAGGAAGGAAGGAAGGAAGGAAAGAAGGGACGGAGGGAGGGATGGGAACAAAAGCGAAAGCATCGAGGTAGAGGAAGCAACATCTACAAAACTTTGGGCAGTGAAGTGTTCAGAGGGAAGAGCTCTATCTCCATCAGTATTTCACTTCAGTATCAAAAGTAAGGTGTATCCATTGTGCCCAAGATATGAACGGCCACCTTCAGTAACGATAATGCCAAGAAAGGTGCTCTAGAGCAAGGTCTGAATTCCATGCTAAGGAGCATAGACTTAAGGCCAGTGGTGCCCTTCCCACCTCTGAAAAGGCTCCTAGAAAGAACCTTGTTGGGAAGATGGCAGGAGCACCCTCTCCTCCATCCCTCATGCTCCACACCTGCCAGGGCAGCATAAAGGAAAGGGGAATTCAAGCA
The DNA here is from genome assembly GCF_024711535.1 of Dipodomys merriami. Classification (NCBI taxonomy): domain Eukaryota; kingdom Metazoa; phylum Chordata; class Mammalia; order Rodentia; family Heteromyidae; genus Dipodomys; species Dipodomys merriami. The sequence goes on along the minus strand of NW_027203270.1, from coordinate 32,925,266 downwards.
ACAGAAAGAGACCTTGGCCTACATGGGGAGAGGTGATAACTGGCCCCTAATAATAACTGTGCCCTTACACTCTAGCAGGTAATAATGGAGATGTTCCCCATAGCGACCTTTGTCACTTACCTGAAGAGAGTAACACCACAGGGATAATGATGGCTTGATACACACCCAGAATGTCTGACACTCTGTTATACCAAGGACACTGGCAGAAAGGGACTGATTTACTCAGCAGGAAACAATGGCTCTCTTCCCTTCAACTGAACTCCCCGAAGACATCAGCCAGAGGAAGATTGAGCTTGTAGGTAGCAGGAGGATCCAACACAGACATGATTCAGGAGTACACATCCAGTAAGAAAACAGGAGCCTGGAAATCCCTTGGGCAACTCTGCAAGAGTCAGAAAGTTGTGCTGGTATGGGTGCATGAACTCAGGTTGAAATACAGATAATGCCATCAGCTTGGAACCACACAGGATACTGCTTCCATACTTTTAGGTGACACACACAGACACTTCAATCACAATACCCCAGGACATGGTCCCTCACCAACCTCCCCACTCTCCAGCCAGCTCATTCTATTGTTGCTACAAAAAAATAAAATCACGTCCCAGCAGAGCTTGTCTTGCTCACATAGATGCAGTGCTTACTCTGCAATATTCCAAGCATCGAAGCACTTTCAATCATCTAGAGCTTGTGCTATATGCACAGCAGCTCACCTACAGTGAGCGAGCTCAGCCCTTCAAGGTAGGTACAACTTCTAGCCCCAATTTCCACATGAGAAGACAAAGGATTCACATCTAGTCGATGACTACATGTCAGCCACTTCTGCATGAGAAACTCAACAGTTGGGATTGCCCTCCCACAATGGCCCATGTGGGTTGGACGGGGTGTCTCTGCTTCTAAATGGAGGTCTAAAGGTCAGCTGAGTTCCAGGATCAGGAGCATAGTGAAGACAAGTATTTCTGCCATCAGTCCAAGAACTCAGGGCAGAAATCAGAATCTTAGGTGTTACAGAAAGCTTCATCTTGAAATATATACACACACTCACTGCTGTTCACTAGCCAACACCACTCACGTGGCCAAGATGTTCAAGTTCAGTGTCAAAAATCTTTCATTGAGGAAGTGGAGCTGTGTGGCTCAAAGTGGTAAAGCCTTGAGCAACAGAGCTCAAGGACAGCACCCAGACGCTGAGTTCAATTCCCAGGACCCATTAAAAAAAATGTTCTCATGGAGATGAGGATGAGGGAAGGATCACTTCCCAAACCACAGCCCACTTTATTCCCCACTGGAGAGCAAGAATTCACACATGGGTGTTCCTGACGAATTTCCAATGTAGGGTCCTTCCTTCAGGCTTCCTCCCTCAGTGCAAGGAAAACTAATTCCGAAGTCTTCAGATGAGTTGTAATCCAGACACTTTGGCCTGGAACTTGTTCTTCATTCCAACTTGGGTTCCATTTGAAGAGTAATCTCTTTAGTGGTTGGATTTTAGTTGTTGGATTCCTTCCACTTGAAAGGAATATGTTAATCACAGAACAAGCACATTGGTACTTTTCCAGATCAGGCTCACCCTAGCCCAAACTCTCTGGAACTTGCCCTGCCTGTGTGTCCCTTGACCTCCAGTAGAAATACGTGGTCATCTAGAGGGACCTAGCAGCATGGCCATTACTGGCATGCATAATCACCAGAGAAGGCACAGGGACTGGCTTCAGATAGTTTTCTCTAAGTGTCCCCTTGGGGCCACCTTGTAATGAGAAGCAAAGCAGGACTTCAAGCAGAGTAACCAAAGAGGCCGATGGATGAAAAAGGCACTCTAGTTACTTGGTTGAGAATAGACCAAAAGAGGACAAGTGGTGCACAAATTAGAGAAACTGTAGTCATCCAAATAATGAGACAAGGACACAAAGACTGTGAGCAGGCCAGTGAGGGAGAAGTGGTAACGAATGATCAGGTATTTTTAAAAGAAAATCAAGGCTTTCTCACTAGATCAATTCCATCATCACATGACAGTGACAGGGATGCCTGAGTGACGGGAAGGAGGACCCTTCCACCCCTGAGATCAGGAAGACTTCGCTGCCATGTGACCATGGGTGGAAAGAAGAGCAGAAATTTTAAGCACGTTCTGCTTGGGATGTCTCTTGGACCTCCAAGAGGACATGTGGTGTAGGCGGTTGGATTCATGAATCTAGATTTCAGGAGAGTCATAAATATGGAAGACATCAACATCCAGATGGCAGTTAGGCTTGGGAAAAGTCATGGGAGTAAGAAAAAAATAGAGAAGAGAAGGCGGGATTATGTCTTCACTTTCGAAGAAGCTTAAAACTTCATGACTTAGAACTGGAAACTACTTCTAAAGATGTTTTTACAATCCCACCATGGAAGAGACTCCTGTGTGGCAATTGTACTTACCCAGCAAATGGAGCAATTCACAGAGGAAGAAATAAACACAGAAACCTAGGAAAAATCCAAGATGGAAGCCGGCCCATTTCCCTAGTGTTCAAGACCAGGCACAAAGGGTATGGTTAGCAAAAAGGAGAAAATCTGTAATAATCATTCTTTTGAGCCAGTCATGAAAAAAATCAATGCCAGGGAATTCATAAAAGATAGAATAAAGTATCTTGCCAAGAGGATGAAGACTTTTGGAAGCCAGGCTGGTAAAGGCCATCATACACGCGAGCGACTTGTATGTTCTTCTGAAGGGATGGAACTAGAAAGAATTGGTCTCTTATCCCAGCTTTACCACTTCCTTTGCTATACTACCACTTCAGGAAAGTGTCTTAATATCTCTGAAATACAATTCCCACATCAGCAAGATAAATTTTGAGAGGTTTGGGGTGAATACTAAATAAGGTTTAATCAAGATGATGAGTCAACTACCTGGACAATAGCTGGTATACACTCAATGTGCAGTATCCATTCCCACGTTATCCTGAGGTATTTTCATGTCAAATCATGCTTCCTGGAGGTCAAGAAGCTTGTCACTATGAGGACAGATAAGATTTTTTCTGAAGGTAAGTACAGCCCAGGGTTCATGGGCAACAGGATATGCTTATTTTCAATGAATCACAGCTCTTGTAAACACAATGCAATGCACAGTGATGACCAAATGAAGTTCTATTTTCCTTGGAAGCCCAGATTTCATACATCTGAGTAAGACTTTCACTAACCCAGCACCAACAATAGAAAAAAAAGACCTGCCCGAATTATAATTTCAGGCTGAATTTAGAAAATCTTCTACAGAAAATCCATTTTATTAAAGTTAAATTCCTCCTTCAATAGAGTGAAGGTCAAGACTGAACTCATGACATTGAAAAATGGATTTCCTGAAAGGATTTTCTTGAGAAGATTTCGGGTAATTTGCTAGAAGTATTTTAATTTGTTACTATGTACTGGACTAGTGCCTAGATCCTCCCCCTTTTCCTTGTGTTCATTAATTTATTATTGGAATATTTTCGATACAAGAAACATTTCTTCCAGCATCCTCAGACACTGTGTTTTATCTTGGTAGCCTTTACCCTCCTTAAATTCCAGCTGCCTCCTCCATACCATAGCTAGTAAATACGGTAGTTAATTGCAATCCAGTAAGAATCCAGAGAATCACAAAGCTCAAATTATAACAAGCTCTATTTGCTATATTGATCTATTTCTTCTAAAGAGATAAAGAAACACCACCGCAGGTATTTGGAGGAAGGCTTATGAGCAAGATGTTTGACACACGGAACCAGCCCCTTAAATGATCTTTTCCAGTCCTACTTTATTATAATTTTGCTTTAGCCCACTTGTCTCCGAGAACCCTTGCTGAAATATGAATGGACAGGCCAGCCAGTGACTGGCTTCTCCTTGGTAGTTGTGGGGATGTAGTCTCCGTTCTGCTCCTTAGGGGACACAGTGTTAAATGTGGTGAAATATCACCGGGGAGTTGAAGCATATTGCTCCAGGTGCCTTTCTCTATGCTTAATTGAACTTGTACTTTCATTTCAAGGGAATGGCATTGGAAATGTTTTTCACAGACTGTGAAGTGCTGCACGCCACACCACTTCCCATACTGCCGTCTAAACAGTCATTCATGTCAGCCAGGGACAGGAAAGGCGCACCTTACCTCCAAGAATCCAATTCTCAGAGACCCTTTTATTTTCATTTATTGTTTGTGTAAAACAAAAAAAAATCATATTACTTTATTCTTTAGTAATTGCCTTTTTTTTTCCATTTCGGCTGAATTTACCTCAGATTACAAGAGGAAATGTCATCCCACATAAAATTGCCATGTAGTTCCCTATTGATCAGAAGCTGTATTGATCTCTGGCAGTGCCAGGCCTTTTTCTCACTGGTGTGGTCTGCTTAGAATGAACTGCATAGGTGGGCAGGAGGTGGAGCGGAGTGGTCCACGTACGTGAGTGTGAGGCACTTTACTAGGGCTGCATGGAAGCTCAGACTAAAGGAAAGAGTCCCCCACAACACAGTCCTAGGCATTTCACCAGAATGTCTTTTTCTTAACCAACCACAACAAAGCCAGGAGCAAAAATTCAGTGTATTGTATCTGATAGATTCAGCCAGAGGCCTGTTGTATAGCAGTTGAGATCTGTAGTCATTTGAGACAGCAAAACTGGGCTCTCCACTATGCATCAATTTTCTGTATTTATTGATTAGCCAAGGGTTCTTTTTGTACTATGAAAATATAACAAATAAAATGTTTCTAGTATATATATATATATTATATTATACACATAAAATATATCTAGTATATGTACATATGTACATGCATATATACTTAGGAATACATAAAAAGTTACAACATTGCCATGCCAAAATTTGACCTGCTAAAGAAAAATTTAGCCAAATAAGTTTATGTATAACTTATGCTGTATAACTTATGACCCAGTTTACATGGGTCACATCTAGCAAAGAATGGGTCATCTAGCAAAGAATAGGAAATTACTGGCAAAGCCACAATTAGAACTTAGAGATGGATTAAGACTCATGATTTGATGTCCAAGGCTTTGGCCTTGATTAGCTATTTGTCTCCAGAGATAGACAGATAATAGATTGGATAGACAGATACATAGATACATAGTTAGATAGATACATATATATATATGCATACATATATTTATGCATACATATAAACATACAAAGACAGATATATACATAGATACATGCATGCATGCATGCATACCTGCATACATGCATACCTAGACACAGAGATACATAGATGATAGATATACTTACATTCATACATATATACATACATAGATTCTTAGATATATAGCTGTTATAGATATGTAATCTATGCAGGTGATAGCTGCATAGAAATATAAATGATAGATGAAATAGCCATATTTAGAGAGATGGTAGATAATCTCTGTATAAAATACTTTTATCTAGACTTCTGCCATCTCTTCTGCTCAATATACAAGTAAAGCCATCATGCAGAATCACCCATTGGCCACAGCTTCATACCAGATTTGTGTATTTTTTTTTGTTCACAAACAATGCTGTCACCCTTACTAATAATGACTAGAGCTGGGAGAGCCTGGAGAGGGGAATCCAGCTCCTAATGCATTAATTCTCAGGCTTCTTTCTGTCTACACTGCCCATCTGGTAACACTGATAGACAGAGGGAAAAAAGATGCTCGTCTGCTGCCTGCTGCATAGACAGGGTAGTTTGCATGTACCCATTAGTGTTTGCCTGGGATAGATCCATAAACACCACCCTTTGCTTCACTCCTGTCCACCCCCCCTCACTCCTCCACCCCCCACCCCACCCCACCCCCTGCCGCACCTAAGCCTTTCTTCAAACATGGCTGCCCACACTGTCTGGGTCTAGTCTCAGAGAAACATAGATGTTCTTTTCTCATGCCTGGAACAGCTCTCATTTCTACAGCCTCCTTCCTCTTTCCTCCCAACCGTCCTGAGTAAGATAAAATGCAATGATAGCAGCATGCTAGAGTACCCAATATGCTCCTTGTGCAAGCTTGGTTAAACAAATTACATTGACCTTTAATAAAAATGTGTAGATCACATCCTTCTCTCATTCAATATGTTAATCTTCAAGCCAAACCACCGTCAGACCAAGCCTCATTAAATGCAAATCTGATCATGCTATCCTTGACTTCAGTGGCTCCAAATTGCCTCCAGAATGGAACTCCAAACTCCCAATAATGCAGACAAGGCCCACTCTGCCAGCCTCATTGCCCATGATCTCCCTTCTCTTCAAGAGATTACTTTAACTACTGGGTGGCCCAAGCTGCTGCTGTCCCCAAGGCTCCTTTGCATGACTCTGTCAATAGCACCCTTGGAGCCTCCCTCCCCACACCAGCCACACACTGTTACATCAAGTCATCCAGAGCAGGTCAGCTCCTCCATTCATCCTTTCCTGAGTTTCCCAACTCCAGCCAGAACCGACATCCTCTCTCTGAGCTGTGCAGGCCTGTAGCACTGCCTCTATGATGATTCATTATGTCCTGCTCATCTAGCATCTGATACATAGGGGCCTGAGAAACAGGCACAGACAAATGAAGAATGCCCAACAAAAGCTGATCGTGCCCTTGACTGGTCCAATTCCAGAAGACAGGGTTTCACAGGAAATACAGCACTGAGAGGAGCAAGAAGACAATAGCCATCAGTAACAGAACCTGAAAAGAAATGGCCAGAAAGATGAGAACACCAACTACCAGGAGGTGCCAGAAGAGAATAATAGCATGCAGGCAAAAGACAGGAAAGAGAAGGGATCGAAGATAGAGAGGAAGGGTGAGAGGTTCATTGCCGTTTCCTGAGATTTTAAAACTTGAGAAAGCTGGGCACCGGTGGCTCACGCCTGTGATCCTATCTACTCAGGGGGCTGGGATCTGAGGATCTTGGTTCAAAGCCAGTCCAGATAGCAAAGTCCCCATGAGACACTTATCTCCAATTAACCACTCAAAAACTGGAAGTGGTGCACTGTAGCTCAAAGTGGTAGAGTGCTAGCCTTGAGCAAAAAGAGCTCCGGGACAGCAAATGAAAAAAAAAAAGAGAGAGAGAATACTTACAATTTTCTAAAAATTCAACCAATGTACCTAATTTTAAAAACAGAAATATACTAAAATACCTATCATAATTGCTTTTAGATTATTAGAATTGTATCATTGATATCTTTTTCCAGATAATCATATATAATGCTTTTTTAATGAAAAACTTTATTTCATAACAAAATATATAGAAGTTTGAACACCTCAAATAAATGTAAAAGGCTCTCCAAATGAGCCCAAAGAGAAGATACACACACACACACACACACACACACACACACACACTAAAAACAGTCATTGAACTGAAGCATTGCATATTTGTGGCAAGATTTGGACTGATCCTTTTTCTTTCCATACATATTTTCTAGGAGTTCTTTTAATTAAGCAATGTTAAATAAAGAGTAGTGGTTGGACAATTTTTCAGCACATCGTGACGCCTTTATTCATGTCATTGTGATCTTAGATAAAACAATAAAGACTCTTCAGAGTTCTTGTGTTGGATGGTATTATTTACAATTCACTGATGTTCACCATCCCATTCAGCTGTCTCAAATCACTGACATCAGCCTGAGCCATGTGACTTCCTTGGCTACAAAGAAGTATAAATGGGAGTGGCTGACACGTGCCACTTCCAAAACGGAAGAGTTTAGAGCCACCATGTTTCACCATGTCTGTGGCCAGACAGTGGCTGCTCTCAGAGCCTGGATTGTGAAATAAAATAAAATGAAAGACAAAAAAAAAAAAAAAGACAAAATGACATCAAGGGAAGCCATTAACCAACCTGGAATGGACACATGATTTTGAGCAATAAATAAAACTTCATTGTTAAAAATATATGAAGCGAGCTGCTGGTGGCTCGCGCCTGTAATCCTAGCTACTCAAGAGGCTGAGATCTGAGGATCATGGTTCAAAGCCAACCTGGGCAGGAAAGTCCATGAGACTCTTATCTCCAATAAACCACCAGAAAACCAGAAGTGGCATTGTGGCTCAAGTGGTAGAGAGCTAGCCTTGAGCTAAAGGGCTGAGGGACAGTTCTCAGGCCCAGAGTTCAAGCCCCACGACTGACAAAAGAAAAAAAGTATATGAGATGGGAGGGAGGGAGGGAGGGAGGGACAGGTGGTTTACTGCAGCCTATTCTGACAGATATATTCTTCTGGCTAGTAACTACACATCAGCACTTTCTCAAATAGATCTAATGTCTTTCTTCCCTTCTTCTCTAGATGATGCATATTTACTACAGGGACTTAATATAGAGGAATTATATCCAGAGACCTCGAGTTTCATTACTTACGATGGGTCAATGACCATCCCTCCCTGCTATGAGACAGCCAGTTGGATAATAATGAACAAACCTGTCTACATAACCAGGATGCAGGTGAGCTTACCAGTTAGCTAGTGGGGAAGGTGATGTGAGGACTGGATTTATTTTATGCCATTTGTGTTCATGTCCTTGGATTGTTGAAATCAGGTGCCACACCCTGGGGGGGGGGTGGCAGGGAGATCATAAACAAACTTCTTCCTCACAGTTCTGGAAGCTACAAGTTCAAGATCAGGCTGTCAGAATAGTTGATTCCTCCCAAGAGAAACAAGAAAAGGCTACTCCAGCTCTCCCCTGGCTTCTGGTGTTTTGCTGGAAATCTCCGTTGCTCCTTGACATGAGAAACATGGCCCCAATCAACCTCTGTCTTCATCTGCATCTGGTGTTCTCTGTCTGAATCTCTGTGTCTAATTTCCCCCAGCCTTCTTGAATTAGAAGAGCCCAGGTCAATTATTGCAACTTAACTTAGCTGATCCAAACTACATGACCCTGGTTCCAAGCAAGCTCAAGAGTCAACCCATGACAACTATGTTTATAGAGCTAGAACCTTGAATGACTTAGCATGAACAAATTATAGGAGCAGCCCACCTATCTAAGGAGGGAAAAGGCAGTTAGAAAAGCAATTCATTCCTAAATTATATTCTACAACTAGACTGTTCAAAGAGTAAATGAGCAAAATGATATAGTCAAATGTGTTTGGAAATGCCGGCTTCTAACAACTGAAAAAAAAAGCTATAAAATGGACTAGATGTGGTGGTATATATCTGTAGTTCCAGCTACTCAGAAATAAGAAGATTGATGTTTGAGGCCAGCATGGACAAAAATTAGCAAGATCTAGCTCTAAAACCTTCTGGGAGCCAGGCACTGGTGGCTTATGCCTGTAATCCTAGCTACTCAGGAAGCTGAGATCTGGGGATCACAGGTCAAAGCCAGCCTGCACAGGAAAGTTTGTAAGACTCTTATCTCCAATTAATCACACAAAAACTGGAAGTGGAGCTGTAACTCAAAGTGGTAGAACACTAGCGTTGAGCAGAAAAGCTCAAGGATAGCACCTAGACCCTGAGTTCAAGCTCTACAACTGACCAAAAGAAAACAAGACAAAACAAAACTCTGGGCATGGTAGCAAATGCCTGTGATCCCAAACTACTTGGAAAGCATTGATAGGCAGATTACAGTCCATGATGATCATTGGCAAAAGCATGACACTGCCTAAAAATAGAACATCTAACAAGTATAATATCCCGAGTTTAAACTCCATTACAAATAAATAAATAATAAGCAAGCTATATACATTTCATTATGGAAGTACTTCTCTGGCCTTTTAAAAAATGATATATGTGCCAGTCTCCAAGAGGAGGAAACAACTCATGTGTCATTTCAAAACCATTGAAGGTAAACTTTTTTTTTTTCAGATCATCTCACAGATAATCTAGTCTTCAGAACTGGGTAGGATCTTGCTAAGTAGCTTCTTGTACATCTCAGGTCTATCAATCACCTTACATCTGTGAAACACATATTTCTCTTTTTTTATTGTGAAGGGGACAAATTATACACATCTGTTCCTGTTCTTATGTTCTATGATTGCAAGTCCATAAAAAAAATTAAAGGAAGGGCCAGGTATGGTGGTACATGCCAGGTATGGTGGCACATGAAAAAAAAAGAAAAGCTAAAAATAAAAGGATAAGTTGCTCACATTGTAGAACACTTGCCTAGCAAGAGCAAAGCCCTGAGTTCAATCCCTGATACTGCCAACTCAATCAATAAATCCATCAATCAACCAATACATGAATGAATGAATGGAAAAATTGAACAAATGAAGTGGAACCCAGGCTCTTTAGTGGGATAGTCATTTACACCTCAACAATAATTGGAACAGTTTGAAGCCCTGCATTTTAATAGTGTTGTTTGGTACTTGATGACTAACAAGCATCAGTAGCCCTCTAAAGACAGCTTAAGCTTACAAAAAGTATTTATTTAAGCAGTACGGGATATCTTATGAAATTTTAAGATCAGAAACTGATATGAAATCTTGAATCCAAATGTTTGAAGCCACTCCTCTCTTCTTACCATATATAGGCAACGGTTGTTTCTCCCTTAATAGACCTATAATAGAACGTAGTCCCGATATTCACAGAAAATGAACTACATTGCTCCATAATTTAGCTCTGACCTATATAGCCCAGTCACTATGGCCTGAATAATAACTATGGGGGGGGGGGGTCAGTGATTTATTGAACCACAGGGCATTGTAGAAAGACACTTATCTGTATTTCTTCCTTAGACAGGCAGAGAGCACATTTGTTCTAGTGCGCTAAAAACAAAACCTCTCTCTCTCTCTTTCTCTCTCTCCCACCCTATCTCCCACCCTCTCTCCCTCCTTCCCACTCTCCCTCCCCCCCCCACACGCCCCCAGAGAATTTCATGGTACTTTAGGTCAACAAGTCCAGGTCACAAGGGCTCTTAGGGCCTCAGCCTGGCCCCGCCTTACTTCCTCCTGAGGGCGTGGTCAGGACGGGTGGGTCTCACAGCTCTTTCCTTTTCCTCAGATGCATTCTTTACGCCTACTCAGCCAGAATCAGCCATCACAGATCTTTCTGAGCATGAGTGACAACTTCAGGCCTGTCCAGCCACTCAACAATCGCTGCATCCGCACCAACATCAACTTCAGTTTACAGGGGAAGGACTGTCCAAACAACCGAGCCCAGAAGCTGCAGTATAGAGGTGGGTGCAGAGGCTCCAGGAACACAGGCTGGAGCTCTAGCTTTGAACTCAGATCTGTTCTTTAAAAGCCTGGCATGGTCCACCGATACACGGATCCCATCAGTAAGAGCAATCCACATTTGCAGTGTCCAGTCCTTTTCTGGAGCAATAAAGCTGCTTCTATATGATACGAAGTTGAAGGTGATTGACGTATAAGGTTTGATAGACATGATATATACCTACACTTATACGGAAGGTTTCATGTAACACGTTTCAAACCTTTGAGGCTCCTGGATTTCAGGAAGACAGACATCTTGTTTGGAGGAGGGGAGGGTGCCAGTCCTGGGACTTGAACTTGGGGCCTGAGCACTGTCTCTGAGCTTCTTCTACTCAAGTTTAGCACTCTGCCACTTGAGCTATAGCACCACTTTCGGCTATTTCTGAGTAATTTATTAGAGATTTTAAAAAGTCTCACAGAATTTCCTGCTAGGGCTGGCTTCAAACTATAATCCTCAGATCTCCACCTCATGAGTAGCTAGGATTACAGCCGTGAGCTACCAGCGTCCAGCAAAGCAGCCCTTTTTATAGTTACAGTAGAGCCCAGAAAGACTAGTTTCTCCCAAGGTTATATATTAGAACAGAACAACAAGAAGCATTAGCACTTTTGATTGCATCTCTTAGACAGTAAGCAAATTTCTTGGGTGCCAGGCAATTTGATTCAATAAGGACTGGGAAGATGTGTCTTTATCCAGTGCTATGTCCTTACAAGTGATTGCTATTCCTACTAGTGAAGGTGACTTTTGCCTCCTGTTCCCCTCTAGTCAACATCCGGCCCTCTCTCTCTTCCCTTTTGTGCACCAACTAAGTATGTGTCAATTGCTGTCATAAGCTCTCGGTGTAGAAAAAGATAGGAAGGTGGGACAGAGACTCCGAGATGATCTGGACTGGAAGTCAGGACACTTGAGATGAAGACCTTGCTCTAACAAGCCATGCAAATTTAGTTAGGACAGATATCCCACTAGACCTGGCCTCTTCCTGACAGTTCCATGCTGGTCTGCTTCAGAGCTTGAGGGACAAATGAGAGGCTGGATGGGGAGGCCCTTTGTAGCCACAACGTACTCCCCATACAAGGACTGTGGCTATCACCAGAAAGCTTTTAGAACCCGACACCAGTGGCTGTAATCCTAGCTACTCAGGAGGCTGAGTCTCAGGATCATGGTTCAAAGCCAGCCTAGGCAGGAAAGTCTATGAGACTCTTATCTCCAATTAAACACCAGAAAACTGGAAGTGTCTCTGTGGCTCAAAGTGGTAGATAGCTAGCTTTTAACAAAATAGGTTAGAAACAGTGCCCAGGCCCGGAGTTCAAGCCCCACAACCAACAAGAAAAAGAAAGAAGGAAAGAAATGAAGGAGGGAAGGAATGAAGAAAGAAAAGAAAGAAAGAAAGAAAGAAAGAATAGAAGGAAGGAAGGAGGAGCAAGAAAGAAAAACTTTTAGAAGCAGTTACCGCTTCCACCACTTCCCCTTGTTCCGTTACTTTACTCTCACTCACCAAGTTCCCAAGCTACAGATTTCTTGCTCTGTAGTTAGTAATAGTAGTAGCAGTAGTAGTGGTAGCAGCAGCAGTGGTAGTAGTTGTTCATTGACCCTTCTCTTTATTCCCACATATATCTATTGGGTATCTACTATATGCCAGGCTCTTAGAGATGGTAATGCAGAGGTGATGAAGGCAGATAAAGCCCTGATCATACAGCGCTTACAATCTACACCAAGAATCAGACACTATTCTGCAAAGGGGCAGTGAACAAATATGTCAAGCTTTGTAGGTCAAATAGCCTCTGCCTTTAATGATGCTATAGGAAATCAGCCATAGATGATAAGCAAGTTTATGGGTATGGTTGTACTTCAGTAAGACTTTCAGGTAACCTGTTGGGTTTGGCAGACTGGGGTGAAGTGTTCTACCCACCTCCCCCGGTCTAGACCTGGGCCACCTACTAGAACTTTCTGTCTAGTAGATATTTCTATTATCCAATACACTAGCTCTTAGCTCTGTGGCTGCCATAGCTAACCAATACACAGCAAGCCACTAGCTATGGAATGCTTGAAGTGAGGCTATTTTGATGATTCAAGCAAAATTTTAACTTTAATTCATTTAGAGTTCATGGTAGTATTATGTGACTAATTGCTACCATAATGGAAAATGGGCCTAGAGGTTATAGAGAAGGGGAAACGTATTTGAAATGCAAATACATAATAAGCAAGTATTACAGAATAACCCCTTCCTCTTTGGAATAAGTCCCCCCAAATCCTATATATACATTGATTTAGTTATGCTTTGATGTGTTTGTGTGTGTGTTTATGTATGTGTATGTGTGGTTTTGTTTGTCTCTCTCTCTCTCTTTTCAGTGAATGAATGGCTCCTCAAGTAGGGAACTAAGCCAAGAAGAATCCCACCTCAGTGAAATGCTACAACTGTGAATTGACGTAACCTAGAAAGAACCCCCCTTCTTTCTTCTCTGTCCTTCCTTCCCCCACGCTCATTCACTCTTTGGATTGGTCCCTTCTTCATGAAGAGTCTACAAAACCATGGCAGAGGAATGAATGCATCTCTTAAACACATGCCCAAACAACAACAGCAACAAGACACACACACACACACACACACACACACACACACACACACACACACACACACACACACACACACACTTATGATGAAAGAAGTCAAGTTTTCAGAAACAGAAGGTTCATTCCTAAGCGGTCTTACAAAATAATAATAATAATAATAACCAGTCAACCGATTAAAATTTTGATACTGTTTCCTGAACTAACAAATCTACCCAATGAGACTTTTCAACCTTTGTACATACAAAATTCTTCTGAAAAGAGAAGGAGAAAGAGGAGGAAACACAGCTCTGAAAACATCTATCAGAATGCATCAGGTCATCTTCCGTTGTGTCCTAGGATCTTTTGAGGATGCTGGTGATGGATCATAGACACTTATTTCTAGATTATGATTCTTCTGTTTACTCAACAATTGAAAAAAAAACCAAGGACCGACATCAAAGAGCTACCCATTGTATATATTTCACCGCAGACTATAAAGAAATGGAATTATTTCCCTCTTTGTCACATATCTGTAGTAGGATTTGCCAAGATCAGAATTGATCCATTTGCTGTTTCTTGTTTTCCAAAGGTCAGACATTGTGTTGGGTTATTGTTAACAGCTCCAATAAATGTGTTTAACGAGTTAATTTCATTTTGCTGGCTCGGGTCTGTTCTCCTTCCTTCCAGGCTGAGCCCTGGCACCATGCAACTATCTTCTTTGATCTTGTGTGTTTCTGCATTCTCCATATTTTGTTCATTTGTAGCCAGTTCTACTGAGTTTGTGGCAAACAGGAATGCATTTGCTAAGCAAGTATAACTTTTAATTCCACTCCATGGCTTGATCATTCATTATGAGGTGAGCTTTCAGCCTGACGTAGCAGGCGACATTCCTTGCGTCTCAAGACTGCCATTCCCCCACCCTCCCCAGCCCGCCCCACCCCACCCTGTGATGCTCCCTGAAGGAATGCACTCTGCCTTGTAAATTCCTGGGAAAAGGGGTGTCTTTTTCTCTCCAGGTGCAGACAGATCTCACAAAGTACAAACGAATGCCTTTCTTTTCTTGTTTCTAATGGTCACTCACTGTGTTTGGTTACTGTCAAAAAAAAAAAAAAGAAAGAAATCAATAAATGTGTTTAACAAGTTACTCAGTACCCCTGTCTGAGTTTATTGGGAAGAAGGATGCTCCCTGCTGAAGTCCCTGAGCCCTGCTGGGTCCATAAGCAATTGCATCCAGTAAGCTGGACAGGCAAAGCTGCTAGAACAGCCTGACTGGCTGGTCCCAGAGCCAGGTAATTAATACCCTGTTGAGAAAACATATAGGCTGAGCTGCTGGAAGGAGGACTTGGATGTTCGTTCGGTGGCCAAATTAAAAATAACTTGCATCTCTCCTTTCTGTCCCAATCTCCACCAAGAAGGGAAACTAGACATGCAGAGCCTGTGCCAATGAGAATATTCACACTGGAAATCCACCAAGCCACAAGATACTCCCAGAACGAAAACTTCAAACACAATCTAAAATAACACCCTTCACTGAATTTTCTTTTTCACGGTTTTCATCAGGGTGGGTCACAGCATAACCTTAGCCATGAGGTCATCTAGAGGCATTCTAAGCAATTGTATTTTTTTCCAGAAAAAAAAAAAAGGTTTCAAGTAAGCAGCTGTCATTCTTGGCTTTGTGTGGCTCCCTGATTCCTCCCTAAGTCAGAATCCTCTTTCCTCTCCAAGGGCAGGCACGAAAGAATGGCTGAAGAATATGAATAGCAAATCAGCCTCATGACTTGAGCATGCCTACTACTGGCTCTGAGCAGGTTACGTCTCTGCACGTGAGGGTTCTCTAAACGGTACTTAAAGAGCACTTGTTCACCTACTACTAGAAGTCTAGCTACAGCCTATGGTATCTCCCTTCCCAGGAAAGGCTTAGCATCAGCCACAGTGGGCACACTACATTAAGCTCAACAAGAGCACCGGGTACTTAGTAAACAGAAAGAAAAGAAAAACATAACTGCCTAAAGTATGTGGAGGAAGGAGTGGAGAAGAAGACAGGGTGGTCTGGGTTCCAAAGCCCTGTTCTGTGTCCAGCTTCCTCTGCACCTTTGGGTAAGTGGACTTCCCTCCCTGAGGCTAAATCCTTACCTATAAACAATTTGGCCAAGACAGCCTTCCATGGCCTTTCAACGCTATCATCCCCAAATGTGTCTCTCATTCAGGCTTTTCAGCTCATGGGGGAAATGCAGGCAATCATCCTTGGGATCCGTGGGCATGGGCAGAATTTCATCATGGGCCAGAAGAATTCAAATCAAAGTGAACTGGTCCCCGCCTTGTATCTGTTTTCCAGGCCAGTCTTTTTCTGCACCTACTGTGTTTCCTCACCTAGACAATGGTATGATAGGCATAACCACATGGGAGTAGTAAAAAGTAGTTAGATTAGTACCTCTCAACAACAATAATAATAATAATAAAGTGCTGAAATCCCTGGGATTTGGCATGGTGAAGACTTTTAGGAACAAAAAGGGCTCTGGAAGGGGCAGGCTCTATGTTCTGCAGTGGGTGTCCATGAACTAGTTTGCTGTGTGAACCCCAGACTGACATCGGCATCCTTTCCACCCTGGGAGGAGATCTCCAAAATGCTCAGGAAACTCATCGAATTGCATCCTCTGGGGTATGCTGGAAGAAGATAAACTTGCCTTCAAGATAACCATGGGGAAAATTAAATGGAAAAAGAAAACCCAGTGTAGAAACCCATAACTCCTTCTGAGGACCACGTGTGTAGTTTCTGAACCTTGTTCCTATCTCTCTGGGTAGCGGTTTGCTTTCCATGATGATGTCAGAACAGCCACAGCCGGCTGTGTGGAATGTGTCTGGAATCCAGAGCAGGACAGTGAGAAGATGTCAGGGAATCTAAACGCCACAGGCATCATCTGTCACAGCCCAGGCCAGCTAGATATCAAGCTGGCGTGATGATGACGATGTAGTAAACATGCACCAACAACTCCAGAGTGGATCCTTGCTGTTGGAGCCCAGAAAGCAGAAAGAGCTCTTGAGAGGGTCCCAATTCCTCTGTCCTAGAAAGTCTAAGGAGTGGCTTGCATACCCTGAACGACTAGCAGACTGAACATAGGGGGGAAAAATCTGCCAAGGACCAGCCAGGGAAATCTTGACAAAACTCACCCCAGGTTTGCACATGTCTTGTGACCTGAGACCTGTGTTAAACAGATGGCAAAAGTCTTCTCCTTTCACTCACTCACTCCTGCTTGTCTGTCCTTGTGCAAAATGTGGAACTGGCTTCTTAAGGAAGGAAGTGACTGGCTCAGGGTCACACAGCTCCAACATGTTTGGAAGGCCAGATCCAATTCTTTTTTTTTTTTTTTTTTTTTTTTTTTTTTTTTTTTTTTTTTTAAATTGTATTTTATTTTATTTGAGAATATATTGTACAGAGGGGCTACAATTACATGGGCAGAATAATGCATACATTTCTTACCAAGCATTGCAGCCTCCTCCTTTGTTTACCCTTCACTTCCCTTCCAGATCCAATTCTTACAGGTGGTTCCTGAAATATGGCTCCAACCATCACAGCCTCTCACGAGCTGATGAATATGCAACTGATCCACTGAGGGTGAAGTCTAGCACCAGTGTTTCAACAAACCCCAAGTGGCTCTGGTACACACTCCAGTGTGAAACCACTGTAAGCCAAACATTTATTCCTACTAACTCCCGCCTTGGGGGTTCTCAGACTTTGGCATAGGTTAGAATCTCCTTAGCTCACACCCTCAAAGCAAATGGAATCTCTTTCCTTTCTTTAAGGCTAAATAGCATTCCATTGTATGTCTATGCCATGTACATTATCCATTCCTCTGTCAATAGACAGTTAGGGATTTTTTTCTCCTTATCTTTGCTATTGTGGATAATGTTGCAATGAATGTCAGAGTGTAGGTATCTTTTCATGGTCATGATTGCAATTCTTTGGGGTGTATGCCTAGAGATGGGAGAGAGCTGGATCATAGAGTAGTTTTCATTTTTCATGGAATTTCCCTACTGTTTTCCATAGTAGCTACAGTAATTTGCATTCTTACCAATAGCGTGCAAGGGTTCCCCTTCTCCACATCATTGCCAACATTTTATCTTTTGTTTTCTCCACCATTGTAATTCTAACAAGTTCAAGGTGATACTTGCATAGCTTCAATTTGCATTTCCCTTTGAAACATGTGTCACATGCCTGCTTGCCATTTGCATGCTGTTCTCTTTGGAGACATAACATCATATTTTACTTGCACTGTTTTGGTTTTGCTATTGGGTTGTAGAAGTGCTACACAAGATGATTCAGATATAGAAGAACAAACTCACCCCAATCCCACTTATGTTAGGATTTAACACCGCCAAATGAAGCACAGTCAAGATCACAGTTTGTGAGCGCTACAACCAGAAAGC
Source organism: Dipodomys merriami (assembly GCF_024711535.1). Lineage (NCBI taxonomy): Eukaryota > Metazoa > Chordata > Mammalia > Rodentia > Heteromyidae > Dipodomys > Dipodomys merriami. The sequence continues at coordinate 32,907,222 of NW_027203270.1, read as the reverse complement.
TAGAGCAAAGGTTAGATTAGTAGCTACCCTTCTGATGCTAGAGAAGCCACAGGTGAACATTCTGTTGATGATGACAGAATGGAAAGATTCTTCCCTTTGGGTCCCTAGGCACTTAGTCCTATTCTTTACAGTGGAGCTGTGGTCTGAATGCCTTTCCCATCCAACCCACACCACACCCCACCATCCATACATTGAAATTCTAAGCTTCAAGGTGATCATAATAGGAAATGAGGCCTGTGGAGTGTGGTTAGGTCATAGTGGTAGAACCTCACAGATAGGATTAATGCCTGTATAGAGCAAGTTTATGGGAGACACTTCTCAGCCCTTCTACCATTGAAGACACAACAGGAAGACATCATCTATAAACTAAAAGCAATGGGTCTCACCAGAATTGTTAGAAATAAAGTTCCATCATTTGTAAAGTATCGGCTTATTGATACCTTGTTATAACAACCCAACCGGACTATGGCATGACTGAAGGTACAGAAATTCGTCATAGGTCCCCAGCATCAAACAAGTTAAATTAGGTTCTCTATGAATCCAGGTCATCCATGGAGAATTTTTGAAGCCACAGATAATTTACTTTGCCATCTACAGTGTTATCTGCCCATTAGAATCACTTAAGATGCTTGTTCTGATTATTGTTGCTAATTTTCAAACTTCCCCTGGTTACTCTGATACCTATCATTGTCCACACAGATACAGATGCAAAAGGTTACACACATGCATAGGCTACTGACTCTCAGAAAGACAATCACCAAGAATGGCAGAATAGAAAGCTGAGAAGAAAAAAAAAGAACAATACTCCCAGGTTGGTAGTTGCTAACCCAGGAATCCACTGAGCTATGCTAGTCGGGCTCTTACATTGATGAGGACACTCAGCCCTGCCAGCCAGTTGAATCCAAAGATAACGAATGGTTACATTCAGCAAGAATTCAGAGGACAAAACTAGAGCCAAACTGACACTATGCCCACGCCCTCATACGAGTGAGCGGAAGATAAGACAGTTCTGCCTCCTGGTCTTAAGAGGTCTCATGAGTGAAATGGATAAAATTATTTATTTTCTCATAGCCAAACAGACTATGAAAAACAAAAGTAGAAAGAAAAAAAAGGTGCAGAAAAAGCTTAGAGAAAGTGTTAGACAAATGCCAGGCAGTGCTACTAGAAGGCTAGTAAATGCTTCTGTGTCCATGAATGCAGATGCAATGGAGGGGGGTGGGGGGTAATACCACGAGGACCCTGCAGCAACAGGCTTTGTCCTCCAAGAACTTGGTGGAAAAGCCTTGACAGACTTTAGCTAGACTTCCCCCATACGCATGTTAGAAATAAAAACTCAAGTTTGTTGCATCTGAAGAAATACTTTTGAGAGCTGGGAATTGGGGAAGGGGAAGGAAAGACTATCTAGCGAATTGTAGAAGGGACAAACTGATCCCAGTAGAGATTTCTAAGAGGGAGAGAGGAAATAAAAAAAAAAAAGCTACCCAGTGAAAACTCACTGAAGTTGGTAAAAGGACCATGTATGGTCAGGTGAATCGACAAGGAGCTGGGATTCCGGAGAGGAAGCAGCCTACAGGGACAGTAGAGAGGCTGTGTTCCAAAATGGCACAAAAGCCCATGCTACTGAGCTCGCCGGAGATACCAGCCAGCAATTACCTCCAAGAGTTCTGCCGGGCCCCTTCAGAGCCAAGGCCCCGGCACACATTTCCTTTCATTCACTTCGCCTGCTGGACACTGAAGACTTAGCACTTACTTGATCAGGTACAGTAGCAGGGAGAAACCAAAGGGTAAGTTGTGGTTCCTCCCCTAACGAAGCTTCAAATCCGATGGGAGGTGATGGTGAGTGAGCCTGGAACTCAGGCTATCATCTATATGACTTAGACCGTTTCGGTCACAGTTATTTTGAAACTGCCCGAGAAGTTGGCTGAGTATGATGGCACAATCTTGCACATTGCATAAAACTGCCCAGCTGAGAGGATGACTGAAGATATCTTTTTGCAATTCATTAGCCTCCAGGGAATGAATAGGTTCTTGTAATTCACACAGACATTGCTTCTGTGCGCTGAGGCCCAGAAAGCAACAACTTTAAGACTGATAGGCAATTCCAAAATAAAGAACAAGGCCTTGATTGAAAAGCTTGGTGGGGAGCCTTGGTATAGGAAAAGGAATTTGAATGAGCCCTGCCAGGTGGCAAGATCAGAATAGGTGGGAGCAAATATGCCATTCCAGACAGGCAGAAGAGCTGGGGCTGAGAACTGCAGCTACAGTGAGCCCAGCAGGTGCACTAGTATGATGAAAATGCACAGCTCAGATAAAAGTAGACTAAGGGGAAACTAGCTGGACTTGAAAACAGGAGGCTAAGGACAAGAGGTCTAGTGTGTAAAGTGGGATCATAGCAAAGCAAGATGAGTGCAAAGAGGATGTGTGTTTAAAGCAATTCACAATTATGCCTCCTAAATTAAAGAAGAGGAGGAGGAGGAGGAGGAGGAGGAGGAGGAGGAGGAAGAGGAGGAGGAGGAGGAAGAAGAGGAACTCCTCACCCTTTGCAAGCAAACGTCATGAGAACTATCTGCTACATGGGATTTTAGAGGAGTGGTCTTAGTATAGTAGAGTAGGAAGCGATTGTAAGTCCTGCAGAAAGATGACACAGTCCCTGGGGTCTAGGAACATGTGCAGGTCACAGATCCAGGAGGTCTATGGAGTGGAGGATTCTTTACTCACTGTCAAGATCTTTAGATCCTTACTGGAGGGGAAGGAAGACATGCGAAGCTAAGATCTATACCTGGTTGGTGCCTTCTTCCTGTCTTGGAGAGCCTGATCTTTCCAATTCCCCAGACTCCCTGTGCTAAAGGAGTAGCCCAGTTGCTCAGTGCCCTTGCCCAGAAAGACCCTTCAGCTAACAGCCACTCCAGGAAATAGATGAGAGATCTTAAAAAAAAAAAAAAGTTGGGGAGGAGGGGCATTGGTGAGATTCCAAGAAGGAAGTGTTGGGAACAGAGGAAACAGTGATTCCTGGTATATGTATTCATCATCACAGTCTTCCTTAGATGATAGTTACTTTTATTACAGACTCCATTTTACACAGGGGACACTGAAGGACAAAAGACTCAAGGTTGTTCCACTGAGAGGTTAAGAAGAAGACAGTCTCGTGTCATCAGAAAGATGTTGATGATACACACAGCAGAGATGAATTAAAATAAGTAACCAGAATGTGTGAAAGGAATTAAAGCTGGCCATAGTGCCATGTCTGTAATCCCAGCACGTGGGAAACGGAGACAAAAGGATCAAGAGGTTGAGGCCAGTCTAGGCTAGCACAGTGAGACCCTGACTCATAAAAACCAAATTATGGAGACATAGCTTAGCAGTAGAGCACTTACTTAGCATATGCAAAGGGAAGGATTCAAAGCAGCCATTCCAACAATTATGGTATGAGTGTGTTTACAATATCTTTGTTCATAATAGCCAAAAGGGGGAAAGAGCCCAAAGACTCCTGAAGAAAATAGCTAAATGAAATGTGGTATGTGTGCACAAGGGGCTATGGTTTGGTCAGAGAAAGGAATGACCTGCTGATACATGCTGTGGCATGGATGTTCACATGGGTGAACATCACACTAAGGAAAGACGCTAGACACAAAAGCCTGCAAAGTGTCTTACTTCTGATCTGTCAAGTAGCCATGACAAATAAAGCTGTAGTGACAGAACATGAGTGGATGGTTACCAGAGGTGAGTTAAGGAGAACTGAGCAACTGCTTAACCAGCACAAGATTTTCCTTTGGGGATCAGAAAAGTGTTTTGGAAACACTTGGTGGTGGTTGAAAAAAAACTGTGAACATAACTATATTCCACTGATGCACACACTTGAAAATGGCCAATTCTAAGTGATATGAACTTTTCCCCTCAACTTAAAAGCTCAAGATGGGAAAGGCTGCTTGTGACGACACCTGCTTGGAGAAGGAGGACATACAGGGAGGCCTGGGGCCTGTATAGTCGACCTTTAGCTTGTGGATCATGACCTTGCACAAACATAACTTTATTGCATCACTTAACTGGTGAAGAAACAGGAAACTGTATCTCAGTCATTGAGAACCTTCCACATTCCAGGCCTTGTGCTAAGAATTTCATCTACTCAGCATTCCAAGAATGCCACAAGATGATAGATAGATGGATGGATGGATAGATAGATAGATAGATAGATAGATAGATAGATAGATAGATAGATAGATAGATGACAAATGGATAGATGACAGCTGATATATAGATAGATTGATAGAAAGGTGAAAGAAGGAAGGAAGGAAGGAAGGAAGGAAGGAAGGAAGGAAGGAAGGAAGGAAGGAAGGAAGGAAGGAAGGAAGGAAGGAAAAGAAAGATGACTGATAGGTAGATAGAAAGATAGATGACATAGATAAGATATAGATAATATATAAATTGATAGATACATAGATTGATACAGATGACAGATATATAGATAATAAATATATAGATGGCAGACAGACAGATTATGCAGAGAGCTAGAGATAGAAATGATATATGTATCTGTTGTCCCCAAAGACAGTGAGCCAAACATATATTCAGAGAGTATAACTAATAGCCTACTCTTAGTAAGTGGCCAAATCAGAATTCAAAACCAGGTCTCCTGGCCTATTCAACCTTATACCTTATAATCCTTCCTCTTCTGTCCCTGAAATTCCAGAGTCCCCTCTCCCATTGGGATGACTCTGGGAACTGTAGATTCTCTTCTGTAGATATTTAGCAGCACTTGCACCCCAGATTTAAGTCTTTGGAGGCATAAAAGAAGCAAGCTCATGTTCCCACCAGGAGGGTGCACTGATCCATGCCATACAGCAGAAGGAATTGAGAGTGCACCGCTTCTAGTTTTCCTTCCCTACAAGAGAGGGGGACACAGAGTAGTCACTGGAGTTCAGAGCAATTGTTTCTTCCAGACAATTAAAACAACTGTCAAACCATTGAGGCTGTCTTCAGGACTCTGGTTACTAAACAACTCCAAAGGAGGCTTGCATAATAAAAACCCAAGCCAATTATAGTGAAAAACTGAACATCAGAAAGAACCCAGACTTCTTCCTGATGTGCCTAAAGTGTGGAAATAACTAAGGATCTGTCAAACATCCACATGCAGCTCCGGATGAAAAGTGGATAATGAATCTTTTCAAGAGAAAACTAGGTGTGGACAAGAAAAAGTGATAGAAACAGCCCAGATCTAGGAAATCGGACCGCTCAATTGTCACTCAAATGACAGGCAACCTAGGCTTTCTGGAAAAGCTGGCATTGGAGAAAATCAATAACAAGGACATCTTAATGGAGCAGCAGCAGTTAATGAAACAGAAATCTGGTGGCCCCAGAGGAAAGCTCAGGAAGGAGCTGGTACTACTGTCTCAGTCCCTCTTTCCCCCCCCATCCCAGTCCCTCTCCACTGCAAAATATTCATACTACACTTGAGATCACCACAAATCTACTTGGACTGTCCTTGAGGACATTCTGGAAAAAATGATGACTTTAGGAGTCATAAATTAAAGTCATAGATTGATATTTATAGTTCTTCAATCTATGACAAAAATATCTAGTAGAAGCAAAGTAGATAAATCCTTAATCTGGGTGGAGAAAGTTGTCAAAATTAGGAATTTATATCCACTTGTCCTACCCAAGATGGGTTCAGGCCCAGCCTTGGTTCTCTAACTTTGAAATGGGAGTGGGTTCTTTGGAAAACAGAACAGAAATACTTCTGGAAGTTCTGGTTAGAGACTGCGTACTTTCTGAAAGACTTTCAATTATCTGGGGAAGAAAAGGTTAAAAAAGACTAGGCTGTAACTGTGGGTTCCTGTCCCAGGGTTTCATCTTTCTAGTAAGTAAAGGAGAACGGCACTCTTCTAAGAGTTTCAGTTGTCTCATGTAAAAGGATGGGATATATTCTGCTCTCTTTCTAATTCATTTTAATGAAGAACACACACATGCACATTCCACACAATGCTTGGTAAAGCTTTGAATTCTGGCATCTCATTTATTCTGGGTCCTTTCTGTGGAGCAGATCATGTTCTTTTTCACATTATGTAATTCTTTACATGACATTTTGAAAATCTTTCTTTTATGGTTTGATGGGGGAGGGGGCTCCTGTCTTCCATCCAGATTATTAGTGTCTTGATATCTTCCCCCACTGTGCAATGAAGTTATGTAATTGATTTGCACCACAGTATCCTCTAGGTTATGAAAGTAAATACTATCTCTTCTCATAATTGTTGAACAATAAATAATATCTCACTCTCATGATGGTGGAGAAGACTGAATGAGCAACATATATAAAACTGTCTAGCATTTTTTAAAAAATAGCAAGCCAGGCACTGGTGGCTCACGCCTCTAATCCTAGCTACTCAGGAGGTTGAGATATGAGGATCATAGTTCAAAGCCAGCCTGGGCAGGAAAGTCCATGAGATCATTGTAGCTCAAGTGGTAGAGTGCTAGCCTTGAGCACTGAGAAGCTCAGGGACAGAGTCCGGGCAAGCCCCAGGACTGGCAAAAATAAATAAACTAATTAATTAAATAAAATTGCAAAGCACTGGTTGAAGTATCAGGGCCAGATAAATATCATGTTCAGCTTTCTACTAGAATGGGATGTCTAAACAGCATAGTCGCTGCCATACACTAACAGAAAACTTCCCCAAATATCTCCATCTCAAAGTTCAGCATATGGGTGATATGTGAGCTATCATCAACAGGTATAAACTAGTTTATACCTAGTGACTAAGAGTAGGAGGGTATGTTAATTAATGAAGTTAATTAAAACTACCTATTTTTATGCTCAACCCTCAAATCCCAGTGGTTTAACATAATAAAGATATATGTCTCTCTTGGATTACAGTTCAATACCAATATTAGCTCCCTTAGAAGTAAGTGACTCAGGGACCCAAGTTCCTATTACTTAAGATATTGTAATATTAATCATATTACTATCACTGTCAGTAGTGAAGAAGAGAGTCCTTGCTTCTAACCACCTAACTGAGAAAACCAGAGAGAATGCACACAATTCAAGAGATTGTACGACCAATCCTAGAAATGTCACATGTCATTTCCGGCCTCATCCTCTGGTCAGCATCCAGTCACATAGCCCAACTCTAACTGGAAAAAAAAATGCCCTACAAGGTAGAGTCTTCACAGTTTGATAAGCTTGTGACATTTCCCCGAGCAGAGGGTGGAGAAAGAAGCAGGGAGGGATGCTGGTTTACTCTGCCTGCTGGCTAAGGAAGCATGTTACTCAGTCTCCTGAGACGTGGGTTCAGCTAGGGCCAATCCCCACTCTTGAGAGGCTTTGTCTGCTCTTGGTCCGATGGAGAGTTGCCCTAGGAGAAAGCTGGGCCTCCAAGGCAGGAATCTCATTCAGTACCAGCTGACCTCAGCCTTCGACCTGTGCAAGCCTTAGGCAAGGGAATCAGACTCACCTCACCAGGAGAGGATAACCTGTGACCATGTCTCTGTTGGAATGCTAGCACTGAGCACACATCTCAGTCCTTAATCTCTCCATCCACAAGTTCCTCACTTCTCCATATTCTTTAGCATCTCCTTTTGCCCATCTAGATCCTTCCCCCTACTCTGTACCCCAGGAAACTGACCTTGTGGACTAGCAGTCTCATTGACTCATTCCCAGTTAAGACCCAACAGTGGGTCCTGTCACAAGCAGAGTAGAGAAGCAAAAGACAGTGAGGTGAAAATATTGATTCTCATCGCTTTCTCTTAGGCAGGAGGCCATAGTGTCTATACTCTCTGTTGAAGGCCACAGCTCCAGCATCTAGTCCTTCTGTCACTACCAGCCTCCTAGGACCAGCCTTCCCTTCCTCTTTCCCCCATGAGTGTAGTTCACTTATGGTGCCCGGTTGGTTCTACCATGCTCCCTTTCCTAAGGTATACCCACTGGGCATGTCTAGGTACACGTGGCCTCGGAGACAGTAGCTATGGCCTGTGTCCCAAGCACCAGAAGTCAAGTGAGGATTTGCATCTCAAGGCTTAAAGACCCCAGGTGGCTATGGGATGTGCTAAAAAGAGCCCCGAGCTGAGATCTGCTTAGGATAACAATTTGTTTCACAAATATAGGTGAGTTTGTTGGCTTTTAAAGCCTTATTTTTTATATCTGTAAACATAGAGTGGTTTTTATCCTAGTGGGAGGACTAAATCATATATATACATATATATCTATTCATAAGCTTTTAATATATGTCACATAGCTGCTTTTTCTCTCCCTCCTTTCCTTGTTCCTCTCCTTGCCTTTCCTCCTCTCTTTCTCCCTCCCTCCTTGTTAAATTCCTCACCTCTGAGACAAAAGAGGTTTTTGAAAATTAGATGTAAAGTAACACACCTTCATTACGTAACTACTATGAGTAAAGCAAATCTCCAATGTGCTATGGAGAATAAAGAGCTCCATAAACCCCCATGTGTGCTTCTGGAGAGATTACAACTATGAAAAGGGAGAGAAATAGTCCTCAGCCCCTGAAGAACACATGGAGGGAACAGAATGCATGGGGCAGGACGCTGCTAGGCAATGGGAGATGTGCCCTGAAGGAATTCAGGCCTGCAGTTGTGAGTTTTCCATATGACCGTTGGGACCCTTAATTGCCTCTTCACCCTAAGCACCTTAATTCATGCAGCAACCTGTCTCTTGTGTAGCCTGACATCCAATTCTACCCTGGGCAAAACATTCTTGAGTATAAATGACATTTTTTTTTCTTAATGCTTTTGACCAAAACACCAAAGATAATGCAAAAAGTAAAATAAAATAAAAAGAAGCAGGGAGGAGGGAGGAATGCCTCACTCCCCAGGGTTCTAACTACAGTGGTAAGGGAACTAACCTGGTTGAAGAAGTCTCTGAGAGTTTCCCTTGTAGCCCCCTATAATACCACATGTTCCTTATACACCTCCCACCCTTCACTCTCTGGCTATTTCAGAGGTTTCAGTCCACGATCAGTTGGCTCTGTTGCTTTTGGCCCTGTGGTGAGGCCAAACACTGTGACAGGAAGTATATGAAAGAATGACATTGTATAAATAATCTGGCAGCCAGGCATTGAAAAATAGAGTTGGGCTGCTTCTTAAAGACATACCTCCAGTAACCTAACTTCCTTTAACTCGGTCCCATCTCTTAAAGTTTTCACCACCTCCCAATAGTGTCATCAGCTAGGAACAAACCACATGAGCCTTTGGAGGACATTTAAGATCCTAATCAAAATACCAACACACACTTCCCAGAAACCTGTCTGACTTCTTCATGTAAGCCACCTGCCCTTCCCCCAAGTGTTGGTCTAAAGCACAGATGCTTTTGCTCTGTACTTTGTTCATCTATCACTCACTAGTTAGGCAAATATCTGGAAGAAAACACTATGTTGTCTTTTTTTTTGAGCTCTTCAGCTCAAGGCTAGCGCTCTACCACTTGAGCCACAGTGCCACTTCCGGCTTTTTTTTTTCTTATGTGGTGCTGAGGAATCGAACCCAGGGCCTCATGCATGCAAGGCAAGCACTCTACCACTGAGTCACCTTCCCAGCCCCACTATGTTGTCTTTGTAATCTGGTTGCCAAGCATAAAGCCTGGCATATGATATTAACATGGAATGACTGAATGAATAAATTGAGTGAATTCTAAAAGTGTCTTCTCAGGAGTTCATTTGAATAGTACAAACTCCCTGGTTCAAGTGAGCATTTGGAGTTATACACTTCAGACAGAGCAGCCAGTCAGTAGTTACCAGAAATCAAACTGCTTCTTAGAAAGAACGAACAGCCTTTGTTTATCTTTATGGTAATGTTGTAACCTAGAGTTCATAAGATTACACAAATTCACATCCAGTCAACCTGATGTCAGGTGTCAGGACCCCATGTTCAGCCCGTATATAACAGCCTTCTCAACTTGTGGTACCCAGCTGTGCTCAGGCCACAAAAGACCTGGCTGTTTCCTAGCCATACCTCCAATTACATGGCATTAACTGAATCTTTATAGTCAATGTGTCTTGTGAATTAAGGTCATACTAAAGTTATTCGGTGGAACCCGTGGTAAGGAACACGTTAGACACCTGGGGAGAATCTAAGTGAGCCTTCCTGAAGTTTGGGGTAGAAAGAAGCCTATGAGTAAGGGAGGTTGCAGGTTATCTAAAGTACGAGCCCAGGTGGGGCATTTTTAAAAGTTCTTCTAACCTACTTGGAATGCTGTTCTGGCCACATCTCTTTATCACCCGCCTGATGTACATTTGGATAAGGAATCTGCTCAAATTGTTTATTATTTCTCAGAGGAAATGTCACCTAGGAGCTGTCAGCCTATGTGGCAGAGAAACCTGAACTAAAATTACCAGAGAAATTCTTAAACACATAGACTGCTCAACCATTAGAGCTAGAGTATTAAAAATAATAGAAGTTGTGGTTTCTGCATGTACCAGGCCTAGGATAAATTATGTGTGTGTGTGTGTGTTTGTGTGTGTGTGTGTGTGTGTGTGTGTGTGTGTGTGTGTGTGTGTGTGTATCCAATTTTCACAATCTTTCCTGTTTAGTATTATCATTCTGGTTTATATGGCTGAAAAGATCACAGGATTAATTAACTTGTCTAAGGTCAGAGAATTAGTATCTAAATTGGAGGTCCAACCCACAGGTCTAACTCAATTTTCCAACTCTTGCCCAATGTCAAGCCCCTCCCTCCTGTACTAACATCCTCCTCCTCACTGTTTTTATTATTATTAAATACTTCTACAAAGAGGTTACAATTCTCTAAGTCCTATTTTGTGCAAATAAAAATTTACTGGAATGCAGCTGACTACAGAATATGTGAGAGTTTTATAAGCAGAAGTTCCACTCTTGGCTGGAAATCAATCTTATACCATGAAAATTGGCAAACACAAATTAGGGATTGTTTTTCCCGGACAACTGGTCTACCAGCACATGACTGGCAAAATGAACAGTTGAATAATGCATCCAGGTCAAAGGTTAGTTCTAAAGATTTTTGCCTAGGAATAGGATGGAGGGAAAGGTATTTATCACCTTACATTCCATTCATATTCATGTTCATATCTATTCATATTCATGTCTATTCTTTGATAGTTCAGATTTGAGGGAGAACATTTTCCCTTCCTTGAAACAGGAGTTCTTAATCTGATCACCCACTCCAGTAGACGTATGCCAAGGTAAAGATCCATCACTCTAACTATCCTAGGTTTAGCCTAACTTCCCAGCATCCTACCTTGTGCCTATCCCCTTCCTAGCCCCACCAAAAAGCATAGTAGAATTCCATGAGTGATAGAGAGTGAGACATTTTAGATGAAATCTTGAGGCTGCTCTCCCTTTTCCTAAGTAAATCCAGCTTCATTACCTCCAAAAGCTTCACCAAGGAGTGAGGACCCAGCTCTCAAGAATAATCATACTAGGCAGCTGACTCACATCTCACAATTGGTATTCAATCCAGTTTCCTCATTTTTGAGCTGACTTTAAAACTACATATGTCTCTACTGAATTGGGAGTGGGCCGGTGGGGGGTGAGGGGGAACTAATATCACCTTAGAATAACACTCATCCTTTTCCATAGAAACCAGAGATTCAATCATTTGTTCAATACATGCATGGTGAGCACCTGCCAGTCCCCAGCTTCCAACTGCCATCCAGAGTGGCCATCAGAAATGCAGGTCTGGTCCCTACTATACTATTTATGCTGCACTTCTGTTTCCCAAGGACATCATGGGGTAATGACAAGGGAAAGAAGACCTGGTAATTGTGTTCTGGATATAACACAGCCACCCAGAGAGCCTAGAGTTATCTCTTTCTCAACCCCTGATCCCACAGGCATTCCTCTTTGATTGTAGTGCTTACCTCCAGCTCTTCTGTGGTTTCACACACTATGGAGCACAGGCCTATTGTGTACCAACTGCCTAATTCCTCTGTCTGACTCTCAGCTAAGGGCACTACAGACTTTTTTAATAAGTTTTTTATTGTGAAAATACTGTACAGCACGGTTACAGTTACATGAACAAGGTAATGAGTACATTTCTTATCAAGCATTGTTGCCTCCTCCTTTGTTAGACTTTATATATTCTTTAACCTTCACAATAGTGGTATGAGGCTGGCATTACTATACATATTTTACTGCTGGTGAAACTGAGAGTAAAAGAAATTAAGTGAATTCTCTAAAGTCAGACAGCTTATAAGTAGGAGATCCACCAATAATGCATAAATATTTGAATCCGAAGCCTACTGCTCTGAACCACTGCCCTATACAAAATGATATTTTAATACAGGTATATGTTGTATTCTGATCAAATCAGAATAATTAGCATATTCATCATCTCAAATATTTATCATTTTTAATCCTATATGCATTATAATATAATGGAACACAGCCAACTTAAATATGTGCATGTGTTTATCTTTTTGAATTAGAAATATTCAAATATCTAGAAAGCTATTTGGAAATATACAATAAATTATTCTTCCTATTGGCCACCCTGTTTGCTATAGTACACTAGGGCTCATTTCTTCTTCTCTTACAATTTATCTACATTTTTTAATGTTTTAGAATATAACTTATTTGTAGTCTACACTGGCAGGTATGAAGCTCCCTGCATAGAGTACAAATAAGTTATATTTGCACTTTTATAGACATTAGCCAATCTTCAAACATTCTCACCTTGGTAAGATGACCATTTTGTCATTCTTTGCCTTTCTCTCCCTTCCTGAATGATTATGCTCGCTTATTTCTACTTCTAATTACCTGACAGGTATTGGTCAGTTTTTATGGCCCCATGTGCTACTAAGAATTGGGTCTGTTCAGCTCCAGGCTTCTTAGGTGATTTTTTTCCACTCCAAAACTCATGCTAGAGTTTAATCCCCATTGTGAGGTATTAAGAAGGTTGAAACTTAATCCAACTGTGGTCTTTAGAGATTGAAACTCTAGGAGATATTTAGAGTTAAATAAGATTATCAAGATGGAGTCCCCACAATTGAATCCTTTTATGAGAAAAAGAGAGGAATCAGAGGACATATACACACACATACACACACACACACACTCCACACACACATAAACACACATGCACAACACAAGCTCCCTGTCTCTCACCATGGGATGCCCTGCACCATCTCCCAACTTCCAGCATGAAGACCATCACCAGCTCCAGCTCCTTGAAATTCCAGAATCCTGAGCCAAAACAAACTTCTTTTCATTAAAACTTACCCTGTCGGTGCCATTGTGTTTTTAATAACAGAAAATAAACTAATGTCTCTTGTCTACCAAATATAGATGGATAGGTATTGCTTCTAAATAAGAAAAAAAAGCTTACTTTTTAAAAATAGAATCTTTGTTCTGTGAATCTTTCATAGGTTACTCATTCACGGGGAGAAGTACCAGGCCACAAAAGATAATGCAGCAACAAAGTCACCTGACTGCATTCCTCTAAAACTGAACAAGATCCTGATGCATACTCCTACAACACCTTTACTTAAAAAGTTTTCTTTCTACTGCTGTCACTCCACACCCCACCCAGCCTCGCACTGATGTTTTTCTTTCCCTCTTGTTTTTCCTACCCCCAACTCTGCTTTTCTAATTCTCTAACAACAACCAAAATAGAAGAAGAAAATAAATGAGAAATGAGAGTGAGCTGGGTACTGGTGGCTCACAACTGTAATCCTAGCTACTCAGGAGGCTGAGATCTTAGGATTGTGGTTTGAAGCCAGACAAGGCAGAAGAGTCCGTTAGGCTCTTATCTCTAATAAACTACTCAGAAAAAGCCAGATGTGATACTGTAGTTCCAGTGGTAGAGCACAACTAGCCTCCAGTTAAAAGAAGCTCACGGACAGTTTCTAGGCTCTGAGTTCAAGCCCCAGGATTGACACCAAAATAAAAGGATCAAAATGAGCATGAAAGTATAAGATGGGCCATTAGACATTTATGTATATATATTATTTATAATTTAATATATTAATAGACACTCATGCATACACAAAAGAATCATTTGGGGGCTGTGATATCTAACATTTAGGGAGGTACTCACAAGGAAGGGCATAGTTAAACACTAATACCAGAGTTCCTCATATTGGATGTAGCTGGTGAGTGGGGTTGGATGATGGAATTGTAGGAACGGCACATCTATTTCTAGTCTCTTCCCCATCAAAGCAATGGAAGCCTTCTCTACTGGTACAATTGGGACTGCCACCACCATGCTGAGCCTTCTGGTGACAAAGAATCAGAGAAATAGGATTTCCCATTGACGGGGACACGGACAGCCAACACTGCATGTTTGTTGAAACACATTGGCAGAAAGAGTGCCCTCTGTACAAACCAATGATGATTAAATCCTTTGAGACTTCTTTTTTGAGCTGGTGAGATTAGTTCAGAGCCTGTAGTATGAAGCAACCTGAGAAACATGGTTCTCCAAATATGCAGAATGATAGATCCATCATAGGCCAGCTCTGAGAGTCATTACCAGCCACCTCTGAGGACCAGTTATGGACCAACACTAGTATTGTGTGTCCTTCCAGTTCACTTCCAACAATTTTATTTGGTGAATGGATTATACTCCACAGTAAGGCTTCAATCATTCTCCCAAATCCTCCCTATGCATGCTAAGTACTGCTGTTGTTTAGCTCTAGTATAGAAATTGTAAGAAAAACTAAGGGAAATGATCACTAATGGAATGCCTTCTTCATGAAAGGTGCTATATAATATGGTCACGCTAACTAATTGTATAAGTTCATCTCTGTATGTCCAAAGTGATACAGAATTCCAGGATGTGGTCTAAGACACCGATCTACTTCTCATTTTGAGCCATTATGTAAAGCTGCATATGTCAGAAACTTCTATTTTCATTCATAATATCTAATCCACCTTCTTATTGCACATGTGATAAGCAACCATGTGATAAGTTAGAACTCTTGCATGTACTAGAAGGTGAAGATGTCCAATAGTGCATGAATGGAAATCAATGGGTGGAGTTGCCAGAAAAGTTACTCAAAAACTATTTTTTAAAGTTATTTTTGCCTTTGCTACTTCCTCTGATTTGGCACTTGGAATAACTATGTGATGGTTGGAGCTACAATGATCATACTGAGATTTTTGAAGGGATTTTGAGGTTGAAAACCATGTACTAAGACTAGTAGCAAAGAAAGAGAGCAAGATTGCCATCATGAAGCTACCATAAACTATTGAGAGAAAGAAAATAAAACTTGCATCATTGCTTGTAATATTTGGGCTTCCTATGATATGTAGACTCCATTATAATTCATATACTACATCACCCTTAAGATACTAAAAAACAACAACAACTATACCCTCAAGATACAAATTTTATAACAGCTGGCAACTGATCATCAGAGCTGTGAAACAAAATAACCATAATTGATAATAAAGTAAAAATAGAAATAATAACCTCATTCTTTAGATAAAAATAGTGACATCCAAAAACATGAAATGATTAACTCAAGTCGACTCAGCTCCTAAGAAAAATCATCCAAGGTCAGAGCCAAATCTTCCCATTTCACACCAACCTATGACATAGTCAGCTTCCTCCAGCAAACCTAAATAGTTCCAGAAACACCACACGAGATTGTCTGGCACTGAGCATCCTTGCTTCTGCTGCTCTCTCCCTCCCAAGGTGACCTCTCTAAGAATTCTAAGATGGAATGCTAACTTTCTTCTTAAAAGGTATGTTCAAATAAACAGCAAAGCACACACATACAAAATAAGAGGGTATAAGGTAAAAAAAAAAAAAAAAAAAAAAAAAAAAAACCACTCGAAAACAAACTTAACACACTAAGGTACGTGGGCCAAATTTGGTCCATTGTCTATTTTTGTCAATAAAGTTTTATTGGAACACAACCCTGCCCATTCTGTTACTTACTGTCTTTGGCTGCTTTTTCACTACAGTTGCAGATCTGAGTCTCTGCAATAGAAATCATATGGCCTGAGAATAGCTTCAAGTCTTAACTAGCTGGCCCTTTGCAGAAAAAGCATTTGCAGCTTCCTGAAGGAAAAGAGTAAATGTGCTTTCCACTCTGATGACCTCAATAGTAATAACCATTAACACATCAAAGAACCCCCTTTAATTTCAGAGGTAACCACTGAAAGTCATAAGCGCATATGATCCTTCCCACCAACTCCCACAGAACCACAGCCCAGGAGGTAAATAACAGACACCCAAATAGTCTCTTGAATGATAGCATTCAGATAGTGGCCACATGTTTAATGCTTACAGTTTACCTATACCAACCTCCTTTTTGTTTTTGTTTTTTTGTTTTTTTGTTTTTGCCAGTACTGGGGCTTGAACTCAGGGCCTGGGCACTGTCTCTGAGCTTCTTCATGCTCAAAGCTAGCGCTCCACCACTTGAGCCACAAAAAAAAGTCACTTCTGACTTTTTCTGAGTAGTTTATTTATAAGAGTCTCACAGGCTTTTTTTTTCTGCCTGGGCTGGCTTTGAACCACAGTCCTCAGATCTCTGCCTCCTGCGACACTAGGATTACTGGCATGACCCACCAGCACCCAGCTCTTTTGTTCTTTTTTAATAAGAGAAAAACACAAGCCACAAAAACACAACTAAAGGTCAATGGAGTCATTGAGAAAGAGAAAGAATAGGGTAAACTATGAAAGACAGGCTGTCAGCCTAACTGACTAGATTCTCTCCATCAAACACTTCCATAAGGAACCACAGGCCACCTGAAGAGCTGGAAAAGGTCAGGAAAGATGGTGCTGATGCTATGAGAAAGGAAATAAGGAAAATTGGAAAAGGCAGAGTATTCATAAGTAGGGGCAGGAGAGACGGATGGACTGTCACCAAGGGTAAATTGCTCTGAGGATGAGAAATGTGCCAAAAGCTACAAGAAAATCAAATCTCCTGGCCCCACCAGCCGACGCAAGGAAGGGAATAATAAAGACCAGACTGCAAGAAGGACGATGTACAAATGGTATTTTTTCCAGAAATAGACTAATAAAATGCAGATGAAACCCATAAAATTGAAAAATGCTTTTCATCACCTGCGATGCAGCAGCACAATGTGAAAAAAAAAAAAGTGTACGTCTGCAAAATCCAGTTAAAAGGGAGCTTGAATTCTGGTTCCACAGCTTCCTAGTGGACGCATGTCAAAACATACCTTACAAATTGTTATCAGTGGCCCTCCTTATCTAGCATCACTCCCTGCAGACACTGCCATGGTGAGTGGGTCGGCATTTCTATCCAGGGTAATGTTCAGAATAGCCAGATACAGCAGTGGCATCATTCTCAGCCCAATACAACAGACACCTGCTGCTAAGCACCATGCAGGTGTGTACCAGCTGGCCCCCAATATGAAGCCCAACAATGCCTGGAGTGGGTTTGTAAAAGACCTTGGGAGAAGAGAGCTCCTTCCTGAGTGTAAGTGTAGTAAATCAACTGGAAGAGGGCACCGATTCCGATACTAGTTGCCTTCAGGAAGAGCTGGTACAGGCATGGTATGGATGCTTTTGTATTCCTTCAAGTTTTCGTGATCATCTATGTCTGCCAAGGTAGCCTTCTTGCTACATATCTTAATATCTAATCTGACCTGTTCAAAGAGAAATCTTTAAAAAGGCAGTCCATTGTTGTCTTCCCTGGAAGGTAGCTCATTGCCCTCGTGCATTCTCCTAGTTCTCTGACTCTGTCACATCCATTCAGATTGGTGACATCGGTCCTCACATCAGTCCAAGAAGAAGGACTTTTTTTTTATCATCTCTAATGAGAAGAGCTGTTTGCAATTGAGGTCTGAGCTGAACACGGTTGGAATGTGTGTCACTTAACTTGTCTGAGCCGCAGCTTCCTCTCCTATACAGTGTGTATAGCAGAATGGGGAAATTACTGCTGCAGCCGATTGAGGGTCAAGCTTGAACTTACTGTATGAAAAATATTCTGTCATTCACCTCAGAAAACAAATCAAAGTGCTGGCATCAGGCACTTTCCCTGGAGGCTCTAGAAGAGCATCATCTTGTTCTACTGACTTTTCTGGCTGCTCAAAGATGTCCATGATCCTTGGCTTATAGGCTCATCCATCTTCAGAGGCAGCCGTGGGCATGGGAGCCTCTCTCACATGCTTTCTTCTGATCTGGATTCTCTGCCCCCAGCCTCTTTCCTTTATGATCCCATGGGACCACCAAGAAAATCCACACAGAGTCTTTCCATGCAAGGTCAATTAGTGGACAACCATATTCTATCTGCAACTTTAGCTCCTCTTACTACGTAATATAACATAGTCACACCAGCTGGAATTAGGGGGAAGACATCACGCTGCCTGACACAGACAATTTAGCAGATAAGAGGTCTCAGGACCGCAGAGCAAAGGGTAGGTGGGAGATGATGATAAAAGGAGGAAGATGTATTATCAGGACATCACATGCCAGGGCCAAAGATGCTCTGATCGGAAGTGGGTCACAGTATCAGGATATCACAGGAGAAGGATAAGCTGAGTGACAGATTGGGAGGTAAATGTTCTGTGGTACAGAGCAGGGAGTATTTATCAGCGATAGATGAGGGCTGGAGAGAGATGGACTTGGCCAGCCTAAGGAACTAGCTAAAGTCAAGTGAGGTCCAGGCAAAGAGCTAGCCTGGTACAGAATTGACACTAGGAAATTTGAGCTTCCAATACCCCCAGTGTTCACAACTGCCTTTTAATGAGTGTTTATTTCATACCAAACAAAATACTAAGTAATATAGAATCAATCTGACTCAGTTCTCAGAGTGATCCTCTGAGGCAGGAAATATTGATGCTATGTGGTGGATAGGAACTGAACCGTACAGAGATGAAATGATCTGCCCATGGACGCTCAAGTACGGGGACTAAGTCAGGTTTGTCTGACTCTAGAGTCCACAAAACTTTTGAGTAATATCTTCCTTTTCACACACAGCTGCTGTAACAAAATTGACATGCTTGTCGACTGGAGAAAGGGGTCTTGCAAAACACTTGCTACTCAGTAATTTCAAAAGTTTTATAGCCTAAAATTAATTTGTAGAATCAAAAATAAATTTTTATTCTCAATATGTGACTTTTAAAATTTTCTTATGATTATAAAGGTGATTACAGAGAAGTTACAGTTACATAAGGCAGGTAATGAGTACATTTCTTTTTGGACAATGTCACCCCTTCCTTACTTTCTCCCATCCCTACCTACAAATTGTATAGTTCATTTTCAACAGAGTGTCCAGTGAGTACCACTGCTGCATTTGTTCATCCTTTGTCCCTCCATTTCTGTGTCCCCCCCCTTACCTACCCAAATTGATAATAAAAGCAACAAGACCAAAAAAAGAAAACAAAATAGCAACAAAGAAAAAAACTCATTTCCATTTCCTGGAGTTCATTTGCATATTTATGTCAATATTATTTTCTATGAGCAGAGGCACATAGGCATTGTGCCTTTGTGATCCTCTCCTGAGAGTACCCTCTTTGGTCTCACTGTGTGTGAATACCTAGAGTCCTGTAGAATTAATCATGTCCCATGTATTTTAGATCTAGGTTCTGCACATGAGAGAAACCATGTGCCATTTGTCTCTCTGAGCTTGGCTTGCCTCAATTAACATGATATTTTTAGGCCAATATATGTCCTGCAAATGACATAATAGTCTTTCTAATGGCTTTACAAAATTCCACTGTGTAAAGGAACCATAGGTTTTTTTAAATCCACTTTGTTCTTTGGGGGTTTTTTTTGTTTTTGTTTTTTTTGTTTTTTGTTTTTTGGGTTTTTTTTTGGTCTGGTCGTGGGGCCTGAACTCTGGGCCTGAGTGCTGTCCCTCAGCTCTTCAGCTCAAGGCTAGCACTCTACCACTTGAGCCACAGCACCACTTCCGGCTTTTTTCTTTTTGCTTATGTGTTGCTGAGGAATTGAACCCAGGGCCTCAGGCATGCAAGGCAAGTGCTCTACAACTGAGCCACCTTCCCAGCCCTGTTCTTTGTTATTTTTATTTTAAGCAGTATTGAAGTTTGAACTCAGAAAGTCATGCTGGCTAGGTAATTACAATTTGAGCCATTCCACCAACCCTTCTTGCTCTGCTTATTTTTGAGATAGGGTCTTGCTTTTTGTTCAAGCTGGCTTGAACCACAATCCTCTTACTCACACATCCTGCTATAACTGGAATGATGGGTGTGTGTCGCTACACCCAGCTGCTAGTTGAGATGGAAGGGTCTCATGATCTTTGTCCCTGGGGTGGCCTGCAACTGTGATTCTCCTAATCTCTTAGCTGAGTAGCTAAGATAACAAGTATGAGCCACCACTGCCCTGCTTATATGAACTTTGGAACTGTTTTTGTCACTTTCTATTTTAAGTGTTTCTAATCACACTTTCTAGTGTCAAGTAATTGATGAGTACTGGTGAGGCACCTTAGGCTATGTTCTTGGAAAATGTTTTCCCAGTCAATAAGCAGTTTGAAAATCTTAGTTACACCTCTACCACTGGACCAAAAAGCATCACCCCTTAGTGTTACCATTCTGCAAAGACTTTGAGCAATTACAGACCAAGTGTCCACCTCAAGGCTCCTGTCCCTTTTTTCTCTTTCACTGGAGAAAGTTGTCCATTCTTCCCTCCAGGTATCTGAACACTGGGCACAGTAGTCAGTTCACTTCAGCTGCAAGGGGAAAGGAGGCCGATAATTTAATTTTGTTTTTCAGAGTCTAGTGGATAAATTCCAAATGGGCATTGATTCACTTTCAGCAGAAAACTCACCCGCAGAACGCCGTGGTATTTGAGGCAAAGACAGGCTTTCTTCTTATCTTAAAAAAAATAGAAAAATGCCTTTCAAGACTGAGTTATGGCAGGGAGCTGGTGGCTCACACCTGTGATTCTAGCCATTCAGAAGGCTGAGATCTGAGGATCCTGATTCAAAGCCAGCCCGGGCAGGGAAGGATGTGAGACTCTTATCTCCAATAAACCCCTCAGAAAACTGGAAATGGTGCTGTGACTCAAGTAGTAGAGCACTAGCCTTGAGCTGAAGAGCTGATGGACAGCACCCAGGCCCAGAGTTCAAGACCCACAACCGGAAAAAAAAAAAAAAAGACTGAGTTATGAGGTCCTCCCGTCACAAGAACCCCACCCAGATTCTGACAGCATCATAGGTTCTAGATACTAAGAGGAGAATTCTGCCCTACCAAGAAGATGAGGTTTCTTCTCTAGGGAAGTTCTTCTCACATATCTGACCAACAATAGTTTTGCCAGGTTATAAGACTCAGAGGCAATGGGGAAGGAGAGCAAGCTTTCTAAAATAGAACCAGATCATATTGCTCCTCTTCAGTCCTCCAATGGTCCTCTGTGGCCTAGGGGACTCATTCCAAACTACTATCCAAGTACACAAGGCTCCTTATAACCTGCCTTCGGCTTGCCTCTCTAACCTTTTCTTTCTCCAATCTACAGACATATCCTAGATTCTGGTCTTACCAAACAATCCAGTTTCTGAGTGCTCCAGGTCTACAGCAGGACATGTTACTGAACTGCCTAGAAAGAAAATTCTTCTGCTCAACCTCCACTTTGTTAATGGAGATGACCCTTTGCAACCATTAAGACCTTAGTCAGATATGTACCCACCACTCCAGCACCCATGCACTCATCCATCCATCCACCCATTCATCCATCCATCCACCCATTGGTCCATCTACACATCCATCCATCTATCCATATATCCACCTACCTACCTGTCCTTCCATCCATCCACCCATCCATTTATCCATCCACCCATCATTCATCCCATGACTTGCCCACTCTTCATCCATCCATCTACCCATCCACTCATTCATCGATTCATGCATACATCCACTTACCCATCCATCCATCCATCAATCGACTTGCCTAGAGTCACCATGTATGTATCTTCATGTAAATAAGCATAGCACAGAAGCTGAAAAAGCAGACAAGGCACTTCTTTTTCTACCACTATTGCAGCTTCCCTCTGCCCTCTCTCACTCATGGCCAGGGTTGAATTCCTCTCTCTCCATGACTTGTAACCATGGTAATACATCAACCCATAGCCTCTGTGGTTCTGATTTAGGGACAGCTAGACAAGCTTTCTAATCCCTGATCCCACTCAATTATTATTATTTTATCTTGAATAAGTTTCTCCATTATCCTGTTCCTTGATTGCTCTCCTCTGTAGAATAGGGGTACTAATACCTACCTTCTAGAAAGTTTATATAAATTAATGCAACTTACAAGGTCACTAGCATTCTCTGGTGCAGTGAGTGTTTAGTAAATAGTATTATATGTTCTACATATAACAACTTAAAAGTTCACACTTTGATGGAAAAAGTACATATTTAAAGTTATATTTAGATGTCCATCTGTATGTACAGTGGATCAGTTCCAGGACCTCTCCCTGCCCCCACAGATACCAAAATCCATAGATGCTTATGTCCCTCTATAAAATGGCATAGTATTTGCCTATTGCCTATGCCCATTCTTACTTACCCTTTAAATCACCTAAGGTCACTGGTAACACCCAATACAATGTCAGTGGCCAAGTGTTATATTTTGGATATCTATGGAGTATGTTTGTCCAAGGTTCATGTGTCAAAGACTTAGCCCGTAGTGCGGTGATATTGAGGAGAGGTGGGGGCTTTTAAAAAGCTGGGGCCCACTGGCAGACAGTCAGGACTGTAATGAAGATGAATGCTTCTCTTACTGAGCCACTTGTTCTGGTAAGAGTGGCTATCATCAGTGACATTGGCACCTGCCTTCTCTCTTGTTTCTTGTCTCATATGTGACCTTTCTCCAGCACATGCTCCTTACCTCATGGGAGATTATCAGTACCTGACCACGCTGATATCAACACCATTCGGGTATGAATCTCCATAACTGTGAACTAACAAACATCTTTCCTTTATAATGTACTCAGTGTCAAGTATTCTATTATAGGTAGTAACCCAAACCAGACTAAGGCACTATGTAAGTAGCTATTACACTATATTATTGTGTTTTTTTGTGGGGGGGGGGGGCTGAACTCTGGACCTGGGTGTTGTCCCTTAGCTCTTCAGCTCAAGGCTAGCACTCTACCACTTGAGCCACAGCGCCACTTCCGGCTTTTTTCTTTTTGCTTATGTGGTGCTGAGGAATTGAACCCAAGGCCTCAGGCATGCAAGGCAAGTGCTCTACCACTGAGCCACCTTCCCAGCTCTACATTATATTATGAGGGAGTAATGAGGAGGGAAAAAAATGTCCCTTACAGACACAATTTTTTGTTCAAATATGTTTGCCAAGGGTTGATTGAATCTACAGATGTGGAGTTTATGGATACAGAGCATCAATTGTATATATACATCACGTTTCAAAGTGAGTGTCCCTAGGAAGGGTGGCTGGAAGTAGAAAAGACAAACCCTCCAAAAGGAGAAGAAGCCTGTAAGTGAGTGATGGAGCAACCCTACATAACCAGTCATTAATGGCCTCAACTCTGTGAAAGACAACTATAAAGGAAGAGCCCAGATCTTCTCCTGCAACTACTCAACATTGTACTTTTCAAAAGCAGAATCAAAGACCCAGTGACACTGCTGCGAATCCTTGCAGAGCCAAGAGCTTCAAAAGACAAGAGTAGGAAGTAATTAAGAGAAGTTAGCTGTCTCAAATTGGTTTGGGAAGCAGGTGGGGCGTAAATAATACATAAAATAAATAAGGAAGATTAACACTTTTCCTCCTAACAGCAGCGGAGACTGCCTGAAGCTGATAAACCAGAAGCCAAGCGAAAAGACCCTGAAGATGAAAGGCAGATATCAGCCTACCTTCAATCATGAAAGAAGGGCAATATCCTCATAAGAAGGGCAGAGGAGAGCGAGACAGTCTTCAAAGCAAGATGACGAGACACAAAGTACACCTTATTTATAAGCAGCAGTGAGAAATTAATGTCTTTTTTTAATAAAGAAAGGCTTTTGTAGAAATGCAGACATGAGTGTGAAGAAAGTCAGCTTCGAAGTTATTGCAAACAGAAAACTACCCAAACTGTTCATAATATTACTGCAAGAATCTGCGTCTCTAAGGCTAGCATTTCACCCCTTCAAATGATGTTACTGGTGAAATATTATTTTTTATTCAGCAAATGTTGACTGAGCACCTATTAAGTATCCAGTACTATTTATCTAAGCACTGGGAATATATTAGCAAATAAAACAAAACAAGATCCCACTGGAGAAGAGAGATGGAGAGGGGGAAAAATTAAATAAAGCAGATCATTTCTAAGGGGTGACAAGTCTCTCACAGAGACATAAAGCAAAATGATGTAGAAATGGAAATTGGTGATCAGAAAGGCTCTCACTGGCACTGAATGAGAAAGGATTAAGCAAGAAAAGCTCGTGGGAGGACAAGGTTCTGAGCAGAAGGAAACTCAAGCTGAGATGCTGGAAGAGCTACACCATGGGATGGATGAGGAAAAGAAAGGACTCAAGTATACCTGGGGAAGGCAGAGCAAAAGAGAGCAAACAGAGAGAAGCAGTCAGGAAAACAGGAGAACAGGATGGTATTGGGTCCAGCAGGCCAGACAAAGAGGGCAAATTCTACCCCACATGCAACAGGAAGTTATTTGAGGCTTTAAGCATGGAAGGGAAAGAATCTGACATAATTTGCAACATCACATTTCAAATCACCAACACAATGGGAGTCGCTCTCTGACAGGTGTTCTTAGAGGAAGCTCCTGATGCAACTAAACAGCAGATAGCTTCTCCTAGAGCGAGGCTCCAACAACCATCTGGAGAGAATGTGTCCATGCCTCATAGAAATCCCAGGGCCCATTGGCCCAAGCTCATAGCGTATCATTCATTCATTCATTCATACAACAAATACTGGAAACTTAATCCTGGGCCCATGGCAGTCAATACAACAAAATCTATATCCTGAGATATCTTAACAATTGATCAGGGACACAATCAACAGGGTACCAGGGCTTATGCCTTTAATCCTAGCTACTCAAGAAGATGAGAGCTGAGGATCACAGTTGGAAACCAGTTAGGCCAGGAAAGTTCATGAGACTTTTATCTCCAATTAATCAACAAAAGGCTGGAAGTAGAGCTATGGCTCAAGTAGTAGAGCACCAGTGAAAGAGCTCATAGACAACACTCAGGCCCTGAGTTCAAGCCCAATACTGGCACCAAAAAAAAGGTGTGGGGGGGGGGTGAGACACCTAATAAGTAAAATAAATATTTACACAATTGGTGCAGAAAGAGGAAATATAAAATGGCCATGAGGCACTAAAGCATGCCTGGAAATTGCATCTCCTTCTTTAGAGGAAATCTTGCTCTAAGGAATGGAGATTTAAGGAGACAGGCTGAAGGAAGCCAGGTAGGTTTCAAGGAAAAACTTTCCCAGCAAGGAAACAGCAGCCACAGAGGCTCTGAGATTTCAGCAAGGCTGAAGCAGACTAGCAATGAAGAGGAGAGCAGAAGACTCGGAAAGAGATCGACTGGGAGGGTTGTAAAACCCATTTTCCTCATCACTACTCTTCGGAGTCGTCTTCCTCACTTATGAGCTGCCCATGAACAGCATGAGTGCAGCTGGAAGCCTTCTAGTCTGCGTCATTGGTCCATCTGTCAGACCTGTGAGGATACCACTGTGTCAGCCAGGGCTGAGTCAAAAGACAGAAGCCACACCAGTTATCTGAATGGGGAAAGACTTGGATATAAACAGTTATTAGTGTGTAAACAATGGTCAACTATTTCAAAGGGTCTCAGGAAGGCAGAAATAATATAAGAAGGCACCTATGGTGGCTCACATCCATAATTGTAACTACAGTACTTGGAAGGCAGAGATTAAGAGTCTCAGAGCAGGCAAAAAAAAAGTCTTGAAACTCCACCTCCACCAGTCAAAAGCAGAACATGATGTTGAGGTCAGGTATGTGGAACACATAAACAGGAGGATCATAGACCAGGAAAAAAGAGAGAACTCCTATTTGAAAAATAATGAAAGTAGCCCAGGTGGTAGAGTTCCTGCCTAGCTAATGGCCGGAAGGAGCAGGGCCTGAGTTCAAACCCCAGGGCCACTAGAGAGAGGTGGGGGGAGGAAGGAAGGAAGGAGGGAAGGAAGGAAGGAAGGAAGGAAAGGGAGGGAGGGAGGGAGGAAGGGAGGGAGGCAAGGAAGGAAGGAAGGAAGGAAGAAGGGAATGGAAGGCAGGCAAGAAAGTGATGGAGATCTGAATATGACTGATGTACATGAGATTGGCATATGCAAATAGCATAATGAGACACACTAAAAACTGTAAAACAATGGGGAGAGGGATAAGAAGGAGTAATAGAGGAATGAATTTGATCAAAGTACAGTATATGTGTAATGGAAGTTCCACAATGAAACCCTTTTGTATAATTAATATACACTGATTTAAAAGAAATAACCATAACGCAAGTGTGGCTGATAGTAACTCCGAGCTTCTAGAAACACCTGGAACAATCTAAACCCCAAAGTCTGCTAATCAGGCTTTTTTTTTGTAATATGATGCCGCCCAAGATTCCAACCTGACCCTTCTGCACCTCTGCATCTTGCAAAGTCTGAGACGATGTTATCTCCCTAGCATGTGCTTCTCTCCATGTTCCAACTTTCCCAGATTTCTAAGTGAGAGAATTTTAAAAACCAGCATGACACTTATAATAGTCATTTTGCTCTTAACCCTCCCCACTGAGCTCGGCTTCACATTGTTCCTTTGATGTAGAACTTCTCTGCTCAAATTCATCAATCACCAGGACACCCAGGCAGCATTAAAGAGGAAGTCTCTCGCCAGCCCCTTTAAACAGACAGAGCCCAATCTTGCAGTCTGTGCTTTGACACTGTAAAAATGAAATCTGACCTAAGACTCCCACCTCCAGAAGTCACCCAAGCAATATCTTGCTCATTAATTCAACCCTTTTATTTTCCCCCTATCTATTTTCTATCTCCTGTCATTTTCTGATCCCCACTTTCTGGTCCTAATATTGGGTGTCCTTTCATTTTCTGCCTACTTAAGATCTGTTGGATCTCTGCACTCCTGGGGCACAAAAAGTTGCTACCTGATCTACTGAAGAGGCAGCATAATTATTAGGACTTCTTCCTGTGTATATCCTCGTTGGCCTCATATGGTCAGGCTTCAGCTCTATTTCAGTTTTGTAGACACAGCTAGAGTGTCTCCAATGGGACCTTGTGGGGTCAGGCTGAGCTGCTCATAACTTAATACTCTAGTATTAAATATTCCACATTTATGACAAGCAAAAAGCTGATTACCCATGATCATTTCAAAGCAAATTGAACACCAAGGAGGAAGAAATACTCTTTTTCCTTCCCTTCCCCTGCCCTGCCTCCCTAGTCCTGGGGCTTAAACCCAGGGCCTGGGCACTATCCCTGAGCTTCTTTTGCTCAAGGATAGCACTCTACCACTTGAGCCACAGCACCACTTTTAGCCTTTTCTGTCTATGTGGGACTGAGGAATCAAATCCAGGGCTTCATGCATGCTAGGCAAACACTCTACCACTAAGCCACCTTCCCAGCCCAGAAGACACATTCTTGACAGTAGACAACCAGTAGACAAAGTCAAGGTTCACTTCGAAGAGAAAGTTGACAACAGAAAAGGCCAATAAGAGGAAGGCCATGAGTTGTGGAAAAGTGGAACAATTCTATGTGTTCATTTACGATGTTAAACACCTACAGTCATGTCCTAGGCTCAGGTTAGGCCCGGGGGCGGGGGGGAGAAGGGGAGATAGAGGGAATGTCAGTACAATATTTTCCTTTCTTGAAATCAAACATTTTCATTAACCAGGGAATCTCTACATTTCATCTCTTCTAAACCTGCCCTGTTTATCAGTGTCGAGTGATACACATGTTCTGAATTCCTAACCAGGAGAAATTTGATATTTCCCCCCCTCTGCTTTTTAATCACTGAGATATAGTCCATTTTCTTCTCATTTTTCCGAAGCACTTTCAGTCAAACGCTCATCAAGATGCAGTAAGTGTAATTTCCTCGGAAGGGCTGGCTCTCTGAAAGCCAATCATCCCCTCTACTGGAGGAAGCTGAGCAGCCAGGGTGAGGTTGCTTTAGTCTGGGATTTTTGTTTTGCTATCTTGGTTCTTGATTTTTGTTTTTGTTTTTTTCACTTCTTTAGTCAAGTAAAAAGCAATCTTTGGAGGTTGGTTGGATTCCAGAAATAAAGTATAAAATTAAAAATAACAATATAAAAGCCTTCTTGTGTATGTAGCACAAATAGAAACCAAAACATGCTACACTTACCTGCCCATGATTGCAAAGACAGTAGAGGTTTGAAGTCCTTTACAGTGCTAAAAACTAGATGCACAGTTGTGTGCTAACTGTGTGTGAGAGAAATCACTAACGATTCTATACAACAGCAATCAGATTTGACGGTGAGCATTAAGATCATCAGTGAGAGACAAGATGGACACAAGGGACCTCCAGATGCAACACTATGAGAAGAACCCAGAATCCCTCAGGATATTCAGAGATGAAAAACCCAAACCTAACTCTGAAGGGGAAAATAAAATCTCAGAGAAAAAACTTTCCATTAAACACAAAGATGATTTTGTACTTTCTGAAATGTTACTGTCTTTTTTGGTGGTGGTGGTGGTAGAAGGGCCTGAACTCTGGGCCAGAGTGCTGTCCCTCAGCTCTTCAGCTCAAGGCTAGCACCCTACTACTTGCCAGGTCCGACTTTTTTCTGTTTATGTGGTGCTGAGGAATCAAACCCAGGGCCTCTGGCATCCAAGGCAAACACTCTACCACTGAGCCACCTTCCCAGCCCCAAAATGCTGTCTTAAATGACAAAAATAAATAAATAGAAGGCTACGAAGTGATTCAAATTGAAATGTTTCAGATCGAAGGAGGCTAAAGAAATGAGATAATTGAAGGCCCTGCTCCTGTGTGGGAGGAGGTGAAAAGAAATGCTAGAAAGGATATGATTATTAAGTCACTTGATGAAATTAGAATATTCACCGTAGATGGAGTTATCTTATTTCTGTTAAATTACAGAAGTTGATATAAAGTAAAAATGTTTCTATTCTTAAGAAACACACAAAGAAGTAAAATACAAAGATGTAAGCAAACTAGTGTCAAATGGTTAAGAAAGAAATTATGAGTGTATGTGTGTGTCCATGTGTGTCCAAGGTGTACATGGAAAGAAATCACAAGTCATAAAGCAAACCAGGCAAACTGTTAACAGTAGATTCATCTGGAAATAGGGTATATTGGTGATCTTTAGACTAGTTGATTTCCTTGTCCTTTTTCAATCCAATTTGTCAGTTCATGAGTACAATGCCTCTTGATCAGTATTACCTATTCCTTCATTCTCTTCCATCTCTCCCAACCCTTCAAGTAACCTGATTCTGTTTTTTCACATATACACATTGAATATGGTGTCTATATATGGTGACTATTTCCTCTCTCCATGTTGGACTATTTTATTTCTTGTAGTTCTTATAAAATCCTATTGTCAAATACAATTAGAGGAGATTCTTTTGTTGGTGGTAGTTGGTTGTAGTTTTGCTTTTGCTTACAGAAGTGTGTTGCTTTGTTCAACTCTGAACAAATATCACAGGGGAAAGAGCTGGGAGATATTTTTCTTTTAAGATGAGCCAAACCAAAAGTATTTCAGAAAAATCTCAGGATCAGAAAAAGCTTACATGCACACACACACACACACACACACACACACACACACACACACACCTGTAAGACTTGTGCTTTCTTTTACCTTGTCAAGTAACTTTGTTAACCTAAACACTTAAGTATATACAGGCCAAAACAACAAGATGTCCTTGGAGAGTTTTTAATTTACTTCTTTCATTCACATCTTCATCTCAGCATCACTCACCAGGTGACCATCCATCCCCCATCTACCGGGACACTTAGATGTGAGCTTTCGGTACTAAGAGTGGGAGAGTCCTCACTGGTTACTCTATGCTTTAGTTCTGACTTAGGGCTTTGCTTCTCTCACCAATACATCTTCTCTTACTTACAGTCTCTGCCTCTCTCACACACACATGGGCCCTTTGCTCTGTTGACATTCTTATCTGCCCACAGTAGAAAGACTCAAATCATTTGAGGAAGTGCTAGCCATGTTAGAAGATCTGAGCAGAGGGGTTTTATGTCAGCACCCTTCCCTCCCTTGGTTTCTGGATTTCCTTCCTACTTGACTCTCTGCAAAACTCAATCCTCCCATTGTTAGGTGAAAAAAGTCTGCCTCTGGAACTTGTACTCACAAGTCTCCATTTGCGAAATCTGAAGCATTGTCATCAGGTTTACTAAACACTGGTCAACTCTACACTTTTCATTTTAGAGGTAGAACCCTGACAGTGACTTTGAAATGTCTGCTTGCTTTTTTTCTGCGATTTCCTTCTCTCTATGATACTGAGGAGAATGTCCCTTGTCACAAAAGAGAATAACATTTATTTCTGTATACATTGAACTTCATGTATACTTTATTCTTATTCTTTGAAAGTAACAATTTGTCATCAGTGTGTGTGATTGGATTCTAGTAGCTTTGACACATAAATTTCAATAACTATTCAAAACACTCTTATGTACAGCACCTTATTTGATGAGTGCATTGTCACTCATAGACAGACAGAACAGATATTTGATACCTAGTTAACAAGTCAAAACCTACAAGCTTAGAAAATTAATGTGTATGATAAGCAAGAAGTAGAGCTGTGCCTTTGACACTAAGCCTAGGACTCTAACCACCATTGCATAGCTTCATACTTATTCTGTATTAACTAAAATGTCCAAATAACAAAAAAAAACTTGATTCCTGAGTCACACCCTATGTGAGAAAATTTGGCCAAGAGAATGGTGGAGCAGACCTGGTTAGATGAGATGAAATTTCTTTCATCCTTGTGAAGAATTCCTGATCCTGCACATGCAGCCTGATCCTGCCCTACAGGAAACCTTACATTCAAACCAAGAACTTATTAGGCCCTGGACAGGAAGTGGCTGTTCTCTGCTGACCTAAAACAGCATACGATGCTGTCTGTGGAGGTATTGTCTCCATATGGAAGTCCCAGTGAGCTGGTAACCCCTTCGCCACCTCTATTTTCCTAGATTTCCACTGCCTCAGCTTTTTGTGTAATGTCATAGCTTGAGCAATGTCCCGGTTTAATTTTGCCTCTGATAAAGTCAACCTAACTGGTTTCTTTGCACACTAGCCCCTGTCAATTGCCTTCACTGCACATAGAAGAGCCACTCACTTCCTCCAGTTCCCTCTCGTATCAGTATCCGCTTCCTTGTTTTATCTGACAGAAAGGAGATCCCATTTCACCTCTACCGTTCAGAGGAGACTGCCCTGCACTTTACCCTAATAGCTTCTCTCTTTGCTTCTTTCTCTCTGTGCTTGCTGGGAAAACGAGATAACCTTGCTCTGGACAACCTGCTCCCATCAGAGTCCTCCTTTCAGGAAATGAGGTCAGGCTTGGAGAGAGGAATAACCAAACAATGTAGGGTTCTGGGGGCAGAGGCTTATTCAGTATGATTCCTCAGAGCCAAAAGTTACTCAAGATAGAAGTGAAGTGTTAGCTAAAGGTTAACCGAGGATTTAAAGACAAATGATACATTGATTGATAGGTCTAAAGGAGAACTTCTTGATACAGCAGCCACGACAGAGCGGGTTGGATAATTGCTATGGGGCATTGACCTGCACACTGGAAATGTCTAGCAGAAACTCTGTCTCTGCACACTAGTATAAATAGCAACCCCTTAGTTCTCTGACATCAAAAATGATTCCAGGCATTACCAAATGCCTAGATTGGGTGAAGCAACATTAAACACCCATTGAGAACCATTGGCCCAAGATATGAGCATAGGGTAGAAAGAGAAATATAATGTTGTATGGTTAGTCAGGTAAGCATGTTACTGAAATGATTATTGGGAGGGATAAAACTGGGAGAAAATGAGGGAGAGGGCAACCTTGTTCAAAACCCAAACTGATCAAGTAAAAATTTTTACCATGAGAGAGACAGAGACAGATAGACAGACAGACAGAGACGGGGGTGGGGGGGAGGAAAGACTGACCTCCATCCTATCCTAGGAGCTGGGTGTGAGTATATGGTTTAAGAAGAGCCTCATGGGGCTGAGAAGGTGGCTCAGTGGTAGAGTGCTTGCCTCGCATGCCTGAGGCTCTGGGTTTGATTCCTCAGCACCATACAAGCAGAAAAAGCCAGAAGTGGCGCTGGGGCTCAAGTGGTAGAGCACTAGCCTTGAGCTGAAGAGCTGAGGGACAGTGCCCAGGCCCAGAGTTCAGGCCCCACGACCAATGACAAAGGGAGGAGGAGGAGGAGGAGGAGGAGGAGGAGGAGGAGGAGGAGGAGGAGGAGGAGGAGGAGGAGGAGGAGGAAGAAGAGAGGAGGAGGAGGAGGAGGAGGAGGAGGAGGAGGAGGAAGAGAGGAGGAGGAGGAGGAGGAGGAGGAGGAGGAGGAGGAGGAGGAGGAGGAGGAGGAGGAGGAGGAGGAGGAGGAGGAGGAGGAGGAGGAGGAGGAGGAGGAGGAGGAGGAGGAGGAGCCTCATAGAGCCATCTAAGGTTATTTTCCCAGTCTGCCCAATGTGGTGTTAGGCAGCTGCTCAAATCTGTAACAGTCATCCCAATCACAAGCACTGGTTCTACCCTAACAATCTGTCTAGAAAGCCCACCTCTTGTCCTTGCAGATCATTTTAGGGCAGTAGCACAGATCAGTGCACTCTGGAACAATTCATTGTGTGAACTTTGTTACTTTCCAGGTCCTTATATGGCTCAGAATGACTTAAGTTATAAGTAATGGAATCCAGAACAGGGCTGAGAAGGTGGCTCAGTGGTAGAGCGCTTGCCTTGCATGCCTGAGGCCTTGGGTTCGATTCCTCAGCACCACATAAGCAAAAAGAAAAAAGCTGGAAGTGGCGCTGTGGCTCAAGTGGTAGAGCGCTAGCCTTGAGCTGAAGAGCTGAGGGACAGCGCCCAGGCCCAGAGTTCAGGCCCCATGACCGGACCCAAAAAAAAAAAAAAATAGAATCCAGAACACTAGTTTAAACAAATGAGTTTTCTTTTTCACCTAAGAAGTGTAGAGGTAAACAGCTGATAGTAGCTCAATAATTGCAGAGCTAATGTCTTAGTAATCTTCTTAGTCATTCCCATGTGGCTCCAGGTTGGCTGCTCTAATTTCAGGCATTTTATCCATATGTTCCAGAAAGAGAAAGAAATAGAGATGGTGTCAGCTGTACTCATCTCTTTATGAGAAGAATCATTTTTAGAAACAAAGAAGGATGAGAAAATGAGCATTTAGGTTTTCCAGGCTTTACAGAGCAGGTGAGTCCAAGAGAAATGGGTATTAGATCAGTGAAAATCCTTCCATTTCCTCTACAATTTCCCCTACTGTTATTGCCCTGCTACTCTCTCTAGCATAGAAATCAAAAGTTACCAAAACGAAGAGTCTCAGTAAAACAGTAAGACTGCTCATCTAATAAACCTAACCTTCCAGTTTTTATTTTGTTTTATTTTTAGTATTATTATTATTGTGAAAATACCATACACAGGGGTTACAATTACATGGGTAATTGTTTTATTATTTTAATTTTTTATTGTTATTATAGAGGTAATGTACAAAGACATTACAGTTATATAAGTAAGGTAAGGAGTATATTTCTTTTGGGACAAAGTCACCCAGATTAGTTCAATATAATGAATTACCCTCACAAGAAAATCAGAAGTCAAGCAAAATATGTTACTGACAAGTCAATTCCCCTCAGAACAAAGGTAAGACATAAAGGTAAAGCAATGACCATGCATGAAGCCCCAAAGACAAATAATATCAAGATCACAACCTCAAAGTCACAAGCAGAGGCAGATGGGGGTTTTACAGGAGGTGTGAAAATAAGATTTTAGAATGCAGAGCATTTTAGGGTGTTTTTTTAAATTAAACTTTCATATTTTGGTTGCTCATAGTTTATTATCTGACCACACCAAAGCAGATATAAAGTCAATTGTCCCATCACAATGCAAGAAAGTATTTTAGATAGAGAGGAGAAATATAGTTCACTGTTCTGTCTGGTAAGAACAACTTCTAGTAGATTGTTGATACTGCTATCAGCTGCATTTAACAGAAGCTTGTCATTTTCTGATTCACCAGAAAGAATTCATTGTTTTAGTGTTTAAAAAGAAAAAGAGCAGGGTGCCTATAATCCTAGCCAGGTGTGAGATACCAGATACCAATGAGATACCACTTATTTCTTTGTATTTTGAGACAAGGTAGCCCAGGCTGGCCTTGGACTTAAGATCCTCTGACTCATGATGACTGGCTTCTACAGCTAAGTTTTCCCTCCTTGTGTGAAGTAGGTGGCTAGAATCAGCATCTTGATCATCATGGATCATATTTAACTTCTAAATCACATACTTCCAGTCCAGTGATGAGAAAATACAACCCAGACACTACCCAATTGTACTTAAACATTGTGGAAACTCCTACTGCAAGAATACAGGAGACCAAAACCTCTTGGTCTCAGATGCATAAATCACAACATAAAAACTAAGGTAACAAAGAGGCAAAATAACTCTTCCAAAAGGCAATAATCCTACAATAAAGGACTTGAATAACAGAGAAACAGAGGAAATTTCAAACAATGAACTCAAAGAACAACGAAATCAAAGGAGAAATGTACAACACCTGAATGAATTCAAAATGATGCAAATAAAACAGCCAAATGAAGTCAAGTTGAATTCAAATAGTCACCTGAGGGAAAGATGGAACACAATGCAGGATATGAAAGTGGAATTCACTGAAGATACAGAAATCCTAAAGGAGGGGGAATAAAATCCTCGAAATAAAAAGTTCTATAACCTAAATTTTAAGAGAAAAGAAAAACAATCGAAACTTTTGCTAATCGAATAGAACAAGTTGAGAATAGTTTCAGGTAACAAAGATAAATCAGGGAGGGAAATCAAAGAAAAATGCTAAGGAAATGAACATGTGAGACCTAAACACAAGAGAACTCTTTCTGAGTGGTGCTGATGCCCCAAGCATGTAGGCAAAAGCTTAGCAAAAAAGCAACCACCTAGTCAGCAGGAAAAGACTACAATGGAACCCTTCCAACACTCAGTCCAACCTGAGCACTGTGAAATTTTTAAACTACAAAATGGCAAGAATAGGAAATAAAATAAAGACATTGAGTGGAACAGGCAAAAGCTATGGAACACACTGTTAAGAGACCAAACCTAAGAAGCATGTGCATAGAAGAAGAAGAGATACAAGCCACTGGATAGAAAACATATCCCCTAACATAATAGAGAATCTCCCATGTCTTGAGGAAGAATCGTATCACTTTCTGACTCAAAACTCTCCAGAAGCTAGTTGTTTGCTGGCTCATGTCTGGTAAGTGGAAATAGGATCATGGTCCAAAGCCAGACTAGGCAAAAATCATGAGATACTGAAGAATGAAGGGCTGGAGTGAAGGTCAATGGTAGAGGGCTTTCCTGGTGAGTACAAGGCCCTCAGTTCAAGCCCCAAAATTGCCTCCTCCAACATAAACTCTCCACCAACTCCTCTTGGCTACAGTATTAAAACCTCATCTTGAGGAAATATGGCACCTAGACTGTATTACCTACTGTATCCTAATTAGCGCTCTACAACTTCTAAGCATTATATTCCAGAACCTGCATGACCTATCCTATCATACTGCCTTCACACACTTTGATGAGCCCTTCTATATTTCAACTAGATCTCTCTAGAATCCAAACAACCAACCATGACCTTCCTGGTGCTGACCTTTTTCCCAAACACACCTTATGATTTTTACATCTGTGTCTTGGGCCACATGGTACCTTCAACTTCAAATGGCCTCTCTTTTTACTTATCCTTCTCACTTCCAGAGAACACTGATTGTCCATCACATCCTTTCATGATCCTTTTGTTCCTTTATGGTTCATCTGGACACTCCCAAGCCCCAGTCTATGCTCCTTTTATGGGTCTTAAGATGCTCTCCTTCATAAATATATGAAGAAGCTCTCAGATTCCTTTCTTCACTGTGAGATGCTCCAAGAAAGGTACTGTATCTTCCTGTCCCTCACAGCATGCACCATAATGCCCCAGGATAACACAGAACTCAGCAAACTTAATTAAAAAATAAATCAATGTTGGATGCTCTGAATTGATCTATCATGATGATTCAAATTTGCCGTCTAATTCATTCCTTAAAAATAGTCAAGTAAAACTACTGAAATGACTATCTTAACCTATAAATACAAAACTAAGAAATACTTGGTCAGATCACCATGACATCACTAACAAAGACAGATGGACAGACAGATAAGCAGAGAGCCATATAACTCATTTTTTGTCAGTAGTGGGGCTTAAACTCTGGGCTTGGGCATTGTCCCTGCACTCTTCAGCTTAAGGCAAGCAGTCTACTTCTTGAGCCATAGTGCCACTTCCAGTTTTCTAGTGGTTTATTGGAGATAAGAGTCTCACGGACTTTCCTGCCAGGGCTGGCTTTGAACAGTGATCCTCAGATCTCAGTCTCCGGAGCAGCTAGGATTACAGGTGTGAGCCACCGGTGCTTGGCTCATACAACTCATTTTTATTTGTTTTCCCTTTGGCTGTTAGAAAACTCAACTGCAAATCTGATGCTCAACATCAAGAACATCCTTAACCTAGATGCTAAGTGACCTTCTAAGCCCCCTCTTCCATGTAATGATTCTATTTTTTGTTTTGGTTTGGGGAATTATGTTTTGGTTATGTTTTATTTTGCTTGCTTGTGTAATCAATTTTAAGCACCGTTTATCGAAACCAATCTGAAATTCTTTTGAAAGTATGTGTGAAGGGAGGTGGATATGACTTATATTTAAATAGATACCAATGGCAGAATTCATTACCCACTTAATCATAATGCCTGCACTGTCAGTCCTTGGCCCCCATGAGTGTGCAGGCAAGTAGAAGAGCCAGGATAAAAATGGGCCAGAACTAGAAAAAATGCTCTGCATTAGTGCTAGCTCCTGAAGAGGAAATCATTGGTCCAAATCCCATAATCCAACAGAACAAGGTGAGTTAGCCTTGATTGGACTAAAGC
Source organism: Dipodomys merriami (assembly GCF_024711535.1). Classification (NCBI taxonomy): domain Eukaryota; kingdom Metazoa; phylum Chordata; class Mammalia; order Rodentia; family Heteromyidae; genus Dipodomys; species Dipodomys merriami. Next base: position 32,870,260 of record NW_027203270.1, on the reverse strand, counting down.
AATACACAAGATCCTTAGATCAGTACAGGACACAGCAACAGGGGAAACAAGGCTGCAGCCATACAAAGAACCAAGAAATAGTCCCTTAAAGACAAGCCCATTTTAGGATGAGAATCCAACTTCTAGAGGAAGGGTTTCCAAGACCTGGAAAGAGGTCTGGGTCCTTGTTAAAGAAAAAGGATTCAGAGGCACGGTCCCACTCAAGTGTGATGCTATAAATGAATGAAAAATCAAAGCAGGTCAGAGAGCTATGTATCCAAGTCACCCAGATATCAGAAGTTGGCATTTAAATCCAGGTCCCTCCAACTCTTGAGCTGGTGCTTTTATTGCACTGTTATCCAAGAAAACATGATAATAAGAAAATGAAATGATCTAAGCTACATAAAGTCCTCACTCAACCTCAGCATGCTCATCACTCTGCTGTGAAGCTGGAGATGTCTGGGTAGTTTGGAGAGGAAAAACACATGTCCTGCAGAAAGGTCCCAGGGTAGGATCACCCTCACATAACTGGAGAGAGAAATCCCCAGTTCCCAGATGCCTTCTCTTGCTTCAATTCACAGAGAAGATTGCATGTGCCAGCTCCTTAAGCAAAGGCCCTACTGCAGAACTGTATGATCAAGAGCACTATTCCTCAGTGGCAAGAACAGCCTGGCCACCCAGGCCTCCGAGCTGGACAATTACACCTGCTAAGAGCACAGAATTCCTCAGGCCTGCTCAGCGTGGCTTGACATTTCTCTTTAACTGCCAGCCCTTGTTTTTTCTCTCTTTCTGGAGCTGAGACACCTTTGCAAGCTACAGAACTGACATTTGGTGGGGTCCCATGGATACTTAGACCCTAAGAGTTTTTTATTTGTTTTTGTTTTGTTGGTCATGGGGCTTGAACTCTGGACCTGGATGCTGTCCCTGAGCTCTTTGGCTGAAGGCTAGCACTCTACCACTTGAGCCACAGCACCACTTCCCACTCTAAGAGTTTATCAAGCAGTATTTAACAGGAAGAAGTTCTGGCCTAAATCAATTGCCTTGAACATGCATTTGTTGTCTGGTATCTTTCTGTGTACAGCAGCCATCACAGTAGTCCCATGGTTCACAGTCCAAATGGAAGGCAGAAAGAAATACCACTAACTATGATGACAAGCTTGATAAGAACACAAACATCATCCCCCACAGCTACAATAGTAGCTGCTATGGCAGCAGTGGCTGTTGCTAAATTTGCTTTTCGGTTTGTTTGTTTCAGCCTTATGAGTACAGCGTTGTCAGGGATGAAGGGTAAGACTGAGATTTTTAAAAAGAAATAAGCAAGCACAAAGGAATCTATAGAAGCCATGGTTAAGGGCAGCCTGGTACAGTCTTTAGGATTCTTTCATCTAGTAGGTTCTAGGTGGATCGCATCCTCCTCCAAAATACTGAAGTCCCTTGCCTTGTACCCTGGATGCCCTCTCTGTTTTGATGAAATATATTTTAATAAACTGACACTGGCGACCCCAGAAATCCCCAAGTTGTTTTCATACCTCTGTGCTCAAGGACACAGGAAAGACAAGAGCCCTTACTGCACAGGATTAAGTTAATGTAACAGCCTTCCCAACAGGAGGTTCCTCTATGCTTGTTCTTCCCTAAGGGACCCCAGGCAAGTTCCTCTCTGAGGCTGGGTTGGAGGTCCTTTCAGAGCCATCCTCTGTTCTTCACACAAACTTTCTCTGTGTTGTTCATAATCAACTGTCACCTCAGGACAGCGGAGGATTCAACTTCCAGTGGAAATTCTAACCTATGCTGACACCCTCTTCCCAAGGCTGAGGGACAGAATTTTTACATCTCCTTTTCCCCTTGGCTGGAGAGACTTAATGTTGGTTTCCCAAGATTCAACTATTAGTTTCAAAGTACTCTTTTCTAATATCCCGAGACGTCCTAGATAGTCTCAGGTAAATAGGATTCCACTGAGCCAACATCCCCACTCAAGCAAATGGACCAGGCTTCTCTACACAGTCCTTCTGTGGTTCTACATACTATGATCACAATATATTTATGACCATGTTTTAAAAAAAAATAAGGCATCATAAGTAATGAGGAGCAATTTCAGAGTCAAATTCTAAGAACACAGCAAAATTCAAATGAGAAGCCTGGAAGACTGAAAGCAAATAGTCTTATGATAAGCTGCCAGATTGCTAGATGGTGCAGAAAGAAAGCTTTGAGTAGTGAGAAGGTGATAGAAGTACACTTGATTGAGCAACCTAAGACAGACCCAACTACCTAAAGGGCCGGATTTGGTGATCACATGATCCCTTAAATGGCCATGGTATGAGAGTATAGAATTCTTCCCTCCATGTTGAACTGGAACAGAACCAAAAGTCATTCCCTTTGCATAGTTGTTCTCATGCAGAACTTTGTTGCAGAACCATCCAGAGAGAGTTGGGGGGGAGGGCATCTAAGGGGGTTGTCTGGAGAGCAGTTGGGGCAGGGACACTTGGGATGCACTGGCTGTCCCTGGGGTTCACCTTGATTGATGCTAATTGAACTCTTAATTGAAACCATCCATCCACACCTCCAAGTGCACCAGAAGGAAACTTCAATATCCGGAAGCCATACCCTCAAGAGCTCTCAGTGCACAAGTCTACCAAGTATATTGTTTGTCTATTAAACTTTAATACACCTTTGGAGACTCCACACACCACCCTGCTAAAGACAAAAAGAGCATAGCCTCTATTTTGGACTGACCTACAAAGCTGGGTTTTGACCTGGTAAGACTGTTACAGTACATTTAGCATCATTGGCATGCACTGTGCTAATTAGAACTTAGGGACTCTTAAAAATCACTGGATTAGAGTGTTTCCTCTCAAGCCTTTCTGTGTTGTGGTCCAAATCCTTATGAAATGTATATTCAATGAATAAAGAGGGAGCCAGAAAGACATGGAGAGTTGAAAGGAGTGCATTGTGGGGCTAGGGATTTTACCTTGCAGCCAAAGGTAAACAAGTTCATCAAATAGTCTTTTTGTTCATGTATTCTGCAAGGCATTTGCTAAATGCCTGTTATATAGACTTCCTGGAACACACATAAGGCTTAATACAAGGGAATACTGTCTTAGGAGTATCTATTTTACTGGAGAGAAGCCAAACAAATGAAAAATAATATATGAAATGCTTACAGAGGCTGGGGTGCAACCCAGAAAAAAAACAGAGTGATAAGAAAAGTAGTTTAGAGAAAGACAGCTGGCCATGGTTAGTGGAAAGGGCCTCTCTAAGGCCTTGACATCTCAGTTAAGAGCTCAATGATAAGAAAAGACCCCAGAGAAGCTCTGAGAGAAAAATGCTGCAAAGGAGCCATTCTCTGTACAAATATACTTGGTCTGCATGGAGCCTGGCATTGCTGAGGGTCAGAGAAAACAAATGTCAACTAGTAAAGAGAAAGTAGAATTTTATGAGACTAGAGAGGTAAGCAGGGACCAGATTTTACTGGGTTTGGAATAGAATGTGTGTGTGTGTGTGTGTGTGTGTGTGTGTGTGTGTGTGTGTGTGTGTGTGTGTGTGTGTGTGTGTGTGTGTGTGTGTGTCCTAAATAGAGAAAATCCTTTGGGGGCTGGGAAGGTGGCTCAGTGGTAGAGTGCTTGCCTTGCATGCATGAGGCCCTGGGTTCGATTCCTCACCACCACATAAACAGAAAAAGACGGAAGTGGTGCTGTAGCTCAAGTGGTAGAGCACTTACCTTAAGCTGAAGAGCTGAGGGATAGTGCCCAGGCCCAAGAGTTCAAGCCCCACAACCAACCAAAAAAAAAAATCCCCTGATTTCTGCTTTGGGAAGACCATCCTGGGTACTCTATGGAAAATAGGTCAGGAGGTGGTAGAGCCAGAGAGACCAGTTAAGAAGCAGTTTCAAGAGTCCAGCAATGAGATGTATTCAGTAATAGATTGTACTTTACAGTGAAAGCCAATGTACCTTACAAATATATTACATATACACACATTATATAAATATATATTCAAACAAGTGTGTGTGTGTGTGTGTGTGTGTGTGTGTGTGTGTGTGTTTGAACCTGAGCAATAAGATGCATGGTGCTCTTCCCTAACATACCTTCTCAGCCCCGTGGCCATATGGCTGTTCTTTTTCTGACTACCACCACTCTTAGAAACGTTCTTGTTTATATACTTGTATCATCTCTAGTTGTCTGTAGCACTATTCTGCAAATCTAGCTTTAGCAGGACCTTGTCAGAGTCGTTAAGGAAGTACCCAGATTTTTTAAGATTGGTATGTCTAATCAGTTCCCTTCTTGTTTCCTCAAGCAATCACCCTCTATCCTCCATATGGCCAACTTCTCTCTGTCTGTGGGATCATCCCCACCAAAGCACAAACGCTGTCTTACTCCTCTTCACAGCAGAACAAGAAATCTACATCTGCTCTTGACGCTGAGTGTCCCTCCAGCTCTTACCCTATTCCTCTTCTCTTCATAAGAAAACAGAGGCCTAGGCTGCCTCAAGCTCCTATTTTCTTCTCATTTCTCCTCAATTTTCAGCCACCCCTAGTGCCCCATGGAAACCTCCCTGAATAAGTCTATCAGTGGCCATCTCCATCCAAGACCGTTGGTAAATTCTCAGAGATAACTTTAGGGGACTTCCCAGGACCCTTTGAAAGAATTAACTATTCACTCCAGATCACTATGCAACCAGCTCCCATACCAGTTCCTTCTGTCTTCTCAAGACTTAAAGCCTGGCTCACCACCCATTGGTCTCTGCCCTATTCCTGGTGCTCTATAACATAACCCCTCACCTAAACCAGGTGGCAAATAGTTTGGGAGAACACGATTCCTCAAGCTCTTCCTCTCTGATAGATACCTAATAAACATTCTCTGATTGATGCTAGTTTAATCCTCACAAGGATCTCATGAGGTAATTCACAGTCCAGTTTTCCTGACAACAGTATTGAGGCTTAAGCCTTAAGGAACCTAAAACCTAGAAGCTAGTGTCCATCAGAGCTGGTATCAGCTTCCGTGTTGCATACCAGTCTTCTATGTTGTATTTATAATAGGAAGACTTGAGTGGGAAGGTGGGGGAGGAGGTACATGAGGTCTTCCTGAAGTTTTTTCAGCTATAAAAATTCCCTCTTCAGGAAGTGGCGCTGTGGCTCAAGCGGTAGAGCACTCGCCTTGAGCTGAAGAGCTGAAGGACAGCTCCCAGGCCCAGAGTTCAAGCCCCACGACCGACCAAAAAAAATAAAATTCCCTCTTCATGTTTCCCCTACTGAACTAGGTTTCTCACTGCTTTTCTAATCCTAAATTAAAATGTGGCCCTCCAGGAAATCTCTGGATTCCCCTACCAATACTGTTTCTTAGTCTGTATCATCCAGTGAAGGGAAAGGAAGAATGCTTACCTGACAGATGAGTCAATAAACTGGACGATGAGAGAAAATGGAGCTTGACACTCAGTAGGGCCTCATTATCAGCTGTATTATTATTGTTGTTGTTATTATTATTATTATTGTGGCTTTCACTGCTATTTGCAAAAGGCTTTCTCTGATGTGGTTTTTATTTGTCCTGCCTCTCTTCATCCTAAAATACACAGACCACAACAACAAAAAGAAAAACACAACGTAGATAATGCTCATTTGTACATAAGTAACCATATCCTCCCTATAGCCTGCAATCTTGTAAAGTTCATTGGTAATGCAAAGGTACAAGGAATTCCATCCACATCGCAGCTTTCCATTTTCCCTAGCTCATTGCTCGGAGTCACACATTATAAATTGCCCTTTATGTTATCTCTCTATTTCAGTAAATCCTTCCCCTCATCCTTTTACCCTGCCCAGAGACCTTGCTCTGTGGCTGCTCACCACTGCCTGCAAGAACGGAATGGACTGCTCTTTGTAAAGGTATCGATCCCCATAAACTACTTTATTAGTGGTCATTATTATTCTGTTCCTAATCACCACTTTAATTAAAGTTTTATCATCCACATTAAAGAGGGTATATGACTTTTAATAGGCTAGATGGTTTTCTCTCAGCCATGAAGCAGTCCTGTGAAATCAGCCAATAGACACTTGCTTTCAAGGACTTCCTCAAGCCAGTCTCCCTTCAGAATACAGGTGTGTGAACGAGAGAGAGTGAAGGTATTGAGTTCCCCTGATGGCAGCCCCTGTGTCTCCCCAACTCTGGAGTCCCCAATGGGATATGTCACCCTTAACGGTCACAACATGAAGACTATATAATCCCAGTATTGAAAGGACCGGACCTGCTTGAATGGTGTGTAAATTCATAAGGAGATATTGATGGAGACTCCAAAATCCCCTTCAAGTCCACATTTCTTCTAACTCACTTGAGTGAAAGCTGCTACTCTTAAGGGACTTCTCCACTTATTCGAGGACCAAAATAATAAATGGAAGCAATTGCCTCTCAGACTGAACTCAGATCCAACGAGAATCACTTACTGATGCAACTGTTCTACAGGCTCCCTGATCCCCTTTCCCACACACTGAAGCTGAGTCCTTTAACACAAAGGGCATGTCTTTAGTGATGTAGTATCCACAAGACCAAACACAGAACCTCTAAACATAATGAGTCTTTAAGGGGTCTTAAACCGGTGACTGTCCTGGAGTCCAAGCCTCAATGGAGAGTAATGGAGAGTAGCCACCCAAAGGGCCCTCTTCCCTTCTTCTTTCTCAGACGGCAAGTAAGTGCTCACAGTAGCCTCATTCCAATAGGTCTACAGTTGGAAGCCACCCAGTAAGAGATAAACAAATTTTGTTACTGTGTAAAATGGAATATTAAACACTCTATAAGGAACAGAGGTTCCTTAAGAATATTAAGCTAGACAAAATGAAGCAGTCACAAAAGAACAGGTATAATATTCTTCCACTTGTACCCACAATACACAAATTCATAGACACAGAAAAAATGGTGCTTGTCAGGAAGTGGTAGGAGGAAAGAATAGAGAAGTCATTGCTTAATGAATGTCTGTTTGGCAAGATGGAAATCTTCTGGAGATGGATGAGGTGAAGGTTCTTAATGCCACTGAACTCTACCCCCCCCAAAAAAAAATGTTAAAATGGTTAATTTTCAATTGTGTGTATTTTGCCCATTTAAAAGACTGTAGGAAGCCAGGCGTTGGTAGCTCATGCCTTCAATCCTAGCTACTCAGGAGGCTGAGATCTGAAGATTGTGGTTTGAAACCAACCTGGGCAGGAAAGTCTATGAGACTCTTATCTCCAGTTAACCACCAGAAAACCAGATGTGGCACTGTGGCTCAAGTGGTAGAGCATTCACCTTGAACTGAAGAGCTTGAGGGACAGCACCCAGGCCCAGAGTTCAAGCCCTACCGATCCACAAAAAGAAAGAAAGAAAGAAAAAAGAAAGAAAGAAAGAAAAAAGAAAGAAAGAAAGAAAGAAAGAAAGAAAGAAAGAAAGAAAGAAAGAAAGAAAGAAAGATACTCATTATAGAACTAAAACCTTCCTGTACATCACCTTTACAATAAAAAATAATAAAGAAAGGAAAAGCTTAAAATATTTTATTTTTATATGCTATTTGTGTGTTTTGCATGTATGTTTGTGTGTATGTATGTGTGTCTATCTGTCTGTCTGTGTGTGTGCCGGTCCTGAGGCTTAACCTCAGGCCCCAGCCACTGTCTTTAAGCTTTTTGACTTAAGGCTGGTGCTTTACCAATTAAGCCACAGCTCCACTGCTGGCTTTCCGGCTTTTTAATGCTTAACTGGAGATAAGAGTCTCACAGACTTTCCTGCTTGGGTTGGTTTTGAACCACCACCTTCAGAACTCAGCCTTCTGAGTAGCTAAGATTACAGGAATGAGCCATTAGCACCTGGTTTACATGGTATACTTTTTCAAAAATCAAAATTTGTACAAAAACTACTACTGAACAGTGCAGTAACTTTCTAAATTATGGCAGCTCTTACATTTTTGTGCCGCATGAAAAGGTTTCACTAGAGTCAATTCCATCCTGGCCCTACTTCTCTACTTCATCCTCTCTCCCCCCTCTGAAGCCAGACCACCCCAGACCTCCTCCTCTCAGACCTTTAACAACTCCTTCCAACAGATAACGAGGGTGACCAGCTCATTCATCAGGTAGGATCTGAACTGAATCAGTGCACGCTCATCCTTCTGGGAGCAGGAAGGGGGAAAGAGACTTGTTATAAATAGAGTGTTTGTTTTCACACACACACACACACACACACACACACACACACACACACACGCACACACACACACACACACACACACACACACACACACACACACACACACAAAACATAGCTTAATATCCTAACCCCCAATGCACTGGTACTCAAAGGCAGATCGTTTGGGAGGGATGATACCCTCATGATTGATATTAGTGTCCTTACAGGAACTTACTTCCAGGGACAAACCCACTAGGACATCTACCATCCATCCACTCAACAAATTCATCACTGGTGGAATTCTCTACAAGTACTGAGAGGGAGTTTACTAAGTTTAAGGCTCTTTCCCTGCAGAGAAAGAAGAAGTTGACAATGCTAGTGCCCTAATCTTAAGCTTATAGTCTCTGGAACAGTGAAAAATGAGTATCTGTTACTTACAATCTAGAACTACCTAGATCCTCTTCCCACATTCTCATGGCCATGTCTCCCAATAGCCAGCAAGGGCTTGAGGGCAGGAGCAGTGTTTTCTTTATTTGAGTCTGTATCTCTGTCCCCTGGAACAGCACCTGGAACAAGGCAGGTCTCCCTGGGCATTGTCTAACTCTAATGTCTTTAAGAGTCCCTATGAGAATATAATACAAGTGCATTCACTTTTCCACTCTGTCTTTCATTTGTCACATGTAAGGCAGTACCGCAGCATTAAGAGTCTTCTTTTCCTTTTTATTAATTTTTTTTTTAATCCAGGCTTCTTGGAGAGGTTAAGCTGCTTTTTAATCAAAGGCATTTCCCTTACAACCTGTCCCTCATATCTTCTCTACTGAACAGGTCTCAGGCTCTAGCCTGTAATTACTCCCTATTTTCAGCTTTGCCTTCTAAGCCCTCACAGTGGAGTTCATTGCCCGTGGGTAATTTTCAGCTGTTTTGTGAGCTCAAACCAATTCCCACCCCAAGCCCCCAACAACCTCTCCTAGACATTCCCCGTTCACTGTTTAATTTCTTTAATTGGATTTTCATTTGTCTCACTAAACCCAGATTTACTTGAAAATGCCTCATCTCCAGTTGAAATTGCAAATTGAAATGACACACTTCTTACAGACGGAAAGGGAAACAGGATGTAGGCCAAGAGAGTGCAAAGGGCAGAAACAGCGCTAGAAGAAAGACGGCGAGAGACATAACCTTCTTCTCAGTTACTAATATCTTTACACTCGAGAAATATTCCTAAAAGCCCATTGTGCCCTCTGAAGCCCAAGTGGTTTAGACTACCATATATCAAACTAATGAGCAGGGAGATCACCTGCAGATCTTGTGTAAATGCAGGTTCTGATTCTATAGATCTGATGGAGTCTGCACGTCCAGCCAGCCACAGGGGACACTGATGCTGCCAGGCAGAGCTTTGACAGGCAAGACTAAAGATCATACTTTAGCTGGACCACTTACAAGGATCATTTTATCCAACTGTTTCAGAAATCAGCTTTCCTATGAATCAAGAAAGAGGAGCCTACTATCACAGAGGGGTTGAACATGGCTGATGGAGTGGATGAGAATCTTGGTAAAGGAGCCTTCAGATTATGAAAGATATATTTTTCCCAGTAGTCAGTCCTCTGGAAAAAAGGATCTCTAGGAAAAGTCCAGCTTCACAAGCTTCCCTACACACTACAAATGATGCCGTGATTGGAGAAATCCCTAGCATTAGCCATTCTGTTAGTCTCTCTTCTATAACCATAATGGAACAACTGAGGTTGAGTACTTTATAAAGAAAAGGGGTTTATTTTACTCATAGTTTTGGAGATTCAGCTCTGGTGAGGACCTCGCATTATGTCATCACAATACATGGAGCATGGGGCCTAATGATTTTCCACGAATCTCCATCATATCCTCACATCACATCATGGAGACAAAACTTCCAACACACAGACCTTGAAGGAACACATCACATCTAAACCTGCATGCTTTTCTTCCCACTGAGCTTTCCAGGGACAGAAAATGGAATATGATGACAAATTCTTGGGAGAGATTGGCAGAAAAGAAACAGAAAAGCACCTGTACATGATAAAACAAAGTGTCAGGATATTCCTGCTTGAACCTCAGCACCGATCCAGGTGCTAAGATTCTGCAAGCCTGGGATTGTTTACTTCAAGTGACAGAAAATCCAAGCGTATCAATGCCTAAAACTGTACAGTAAAACCATGCTCTGAAAACCAAGAGAAGCTAACATTCTTAGTAAATGATTGCAAGAAAAGTATGTTCTTAACACAATAATCCAAGAGCAGTGGACATCATTCTTACTAGTACCACCCGAAAGACATTCTCATTAAAGTGAGAAATGAAACAGGGTTGTCCATTACTGCTCATCTTTATTATATATTGTTTGCCTTTATTAGTATATTTACATCATACTATTATGTGCTATGATTTATTTGGATAATTCTAGTTAGATACTAGGGAAATGAGAAGAAAAAACAGTATAAATAAGGAGGGAAGGAAAAGCATTATTATCTAATTATTCAAGAGAATTCATAAAAACTTTTTGACCTAATAAAAGCTTAGTAAGCTGGCTAATTATAAAATGCAAATACAAATCAACAGCTTTCTTTTGCATACTATGTATGAAACAATAGCCTATAACTAAAAAAAAGTCATGATGGCTTAAAGATACATCCATAATATTGTTAATATTTATTGTTAATAAATTATAAATAATGATAAGTAAACATATCAGAATCAGTACTTCTTCCAAAACAAGACATACATATTAGCATCAAAACTTCAGGAAGAACTATTTCTCTGGAAAAAATAATTCGAAAAAAAATAGTACTGGGGGGGTATATTATTATCTTCCACATGTTCTATTAGTTCACATTCCGTATGCCTCTTGTAAAATTTGATTCCTTTCCTTAATCACTAACTTCACAAAGTCATTTTAAAAAATAAGGAAGATAGAAATATCTTTACAAAACTTTACAGAAATTTATCAAGGGTAAATTTCCAAGACCTCACACGAGATGTATGTATTGAAAGAGTAGAAACCCATTTCCTCTCTCTGGACCATTCCATTGACCAGTTTGTGTGGCCCTAGGACAAGCAACAATTGATAGTGTGTTCACTTAAAGATATGTTCTTAAATTGTGCATTTTAGATTTTCTGTTATGCAAATGTGGGACTAAATAATGCAAAATCAAGTAGGAATAAAAACATTGTCAACTCTACGCTGCCCATAGAGTTCTATGGAAGTTGCGCTATTATTGTCATTTTGAGACAAAGAAGGGAAACACGGCACAGGAAGGGAACCAGTCAACAGTGCTAGTAAGAGGCAGAGCTGAGATTCAAAGACCAGCAGGCTCACTTCTAACTTCTTAACCCCTTTGCAATTCAACACTTACACATAGGGAATTTTCCAGATACCAATGGTTCACGCCTATAATCCTAGCTACTCAAGAGGTTGAGATCTGAGGATCTGTGTTTAAAGTCAGTCCAGCAGGTAAACCTGAGAGACTTATCTTCAATTAACCAGCTAAAAGCCTAACATGGAGTTATGGCTCAAGTGGTAGAGCACCAGCCTTGAGAAAAAAAGCTAAGCAAGAGTACAAGGCCTGAGTTCAAGCCTTAGTACCATCCTCCCCCACCTCCTACCAAAGAGAATAGAATTGTTCCAGTCATTAAAACGTATAGAGTAGTTTGAAATATAACCTTCAGAAGCAACAAGGAAGCCTAATAACCTACTAGGATTCATTCCATCCAAACTATTTACAGAAGACATGCTTTTATTTTGCATATTGGAATTCCCAAAAAACCTTCACTTATAAAAAGGATTTGAATGTTGTACAGAGAAGGGAAAAGTTGAAACCAAAATTATAAAAGAATACCTGAAAATATAAGAAAATATAAGGGGAAAGACACAGCTTTCAAAGCATCATAAAAAGTAGAACACTAATTTTTGTACACATGTTAATGAGCAAAACATCCAATGGTACTATTTTTATTTAGGTTGTAGAAATGCCAGCAACTTTTCTTTCTTGATTTTTTCCTGGGTGTCTTTAATTTCTACAATGGAATCTTTAATTCTAAAAAATTGAAAGCACATAAAAGTGCTCAATATCATTAGTCATTAAGGAAATGCAAATTTAAAACACAATGGGTTAGCACTGCATATCCACTAATGGCTATAATAAAAAAAGAACAGGCAATAATAAATGCTGGTGAAGATATGAAGAGCCAGAGACTCTTACTCATTGCTGGTGAACTATAAAATGGCCTAGTTCCTTGAGAAAACAGTCTGGCAATTTCTTACAAAGTAAGCCATGAACTTATCATTATGAGTCAGCAAGTTCACATTTAAGTAGCCCAAGAAAAATTAAAACATATGTGCACACAGATTTGTGTGTAAATATTCATAGCAGCATTATTCATGATATCAAAAAAACTGGCCAAAATATAAATGTCCATCAACCAGTAAGTGAAATACATTTACTAGTTGATATATATATATAGTAAATAGATTTTACATATATATGTATAACACACACACACACACACACACACACACACACACACACACACACACACACACACACACACACACACACCATATATACCAGAAATGACAAACTTTTGGATAGTACAAAAGAATGGCTTACCAATACACGACACTTATGAACAAACCTCTAGTATGCTCAGAGACAAGAGACCACATATTATATGATTCCATGTATGCATAACATCCAGAAACAAGAAATCACAGAGACAGAAAGCAAATTACTAAATTTCTTGGATAGACCAGCCATCTGGGAGCACAATGCCTATGTGAAGAAGACAGACTGGAGGAGGGAATCCCACAAGGCCTTGGAGATCATGGCCAAAAGGAATACGTCGAGTCGTCGAGTTAAATGAATGTTTTCTGTGTATGAACTGAAACAACTAGAAGTCTTCTTTTTCTTGAGTAATGCCAATTGTTGGAGAACAACAGGTACTCTTAACGATGACTAGTAGAAATACAAAACGATGTGATCACTTGAGAAGACAATTTGGCCATTTCTGGCAAAGCTAAACATAGTCTTACTACACAATCCAGCAAGGCCCTCTTAGTATGAATTCGACTTCTTTGAAAACTTGAATCCATGCCAAAAGTTGAGTAGGAACAGCCTTCACATCCCCCTCCGTGAGTAAACTTTTAACTGTTTTTTTCTGAACCAGAGACTCCTAACTTCTGTCTTAGAGCACAAAGTCTTGCTATTGTAAATGATTTCCTCTGCTCCTTTGAGATATAAATCTTCCCTCGGTCTCACTTGCTCTACAATTTGGGAATATCTTGTTTTTCTAGTACTCAAGACATACTTTCTCAATATAAAATCAATGATAGCTGGGTGCTAGTGGCTCACAACTGTAATCCTCGTACTCAGGAGGCTGAGATCTAAAGACCTGCTTGAAGCCAGCCTAGGCAGGAAAGTCCATGAAACTCTTATTTCTAGTAAACCACCAAAAACCCAAAAGTGGAGCTGTGGGAAAGTGGTAGAACAACAGCCTTGAGCAAAAGGCTAAGGAACAATGCCCAGACCCTGAGTTCAAGCCCCAGTACTGCTGGTACTCTCTCTCTCTCTCTCTCTCTCTCTCTCTCTCTCTCTCTCTCTCTCTCTCTCTCTCTCTCTCTCTCTCTCTCTCTCTCTCTCTCTCATCTCTCTCTCTCTCTCTGTCTCTGTCTTTCACAAACACACACACACACACACACACACACACACACACACACACACACACACACACACACACAATGGTCCTATTTTCCAGACTCTGGGGAGGATAAGAATCTAACTTCAATAAGGACCAATCATTCCCCACAGAAGAACAATTAACAAGTCTAAAACCTGCATGTTATGAATGTTGGAAGGAAAAAAAAATTAAGGAACTTAGGGCAAAGGGTAAAAAAAATTCTCACTTTTGTAGCTGCAAGTTACAAAGAAGCAAGGAAGGAGAATTATGCCTGTGATGATCTACTACTATATATGAAAGTCAGAGATCAGTAGGAGCCCATCTTTACTTTAATGTACATAAAAATGGTCTGAGTGCTGTGGCACCTGCCAGTAAGACCTACACCCAGGAGGCTGAGGCAGGAGGACGGTGAAAATGAGGCCAGCCTGGGCTACACAGCAAATACATATATTCATGTTACATATACTATAGAAATTATTATATAAATTATATATATTTATACTCATATTTACATATAATTATATATTCTGATTATAATACGTGTATATATTATAATATATAATAATATAATATAATATATAATTATACATATATATAATTATAAAACATAATTATATTATAATATGTAATTATGTATAATTATATATTATATAATATCATATTATATAATATTATGATATATAATTATGTGTAATTATATATTATATTATATTATTATGTATTATTATATATTATATATAATTATATATTATATGTAAATATTATATACAATTATATGTAATTGTGTATTATGTTATGTATAATTATCTATTATATTATATATAGTTATATATAATATAATTGTATAATATATAATTATATACATTATACATTTATACTTATAAATACTACATGAATTATTATATGGAATATGTATTATATATATTACATAATATATTTCTTGTCCAACAACCTGCAGATCCTGGGTAAGGGTTAATTGAGACTAGGAAACGTATCTGTTTATCAATCACACTTTCCAAGTAAGAAAGGGCTTTTATGTGTTCTCACTGGATCCATAAAGCTCTATAAAGCAGTAAGGACAAGATAAACTGTCCCCCTGATGATGCCAGAGGACAATGGGGCTCAGAGAAATGACTATGCCAGGTCACAAGCTGGTGAGTGTCCAAGCTGAGTCAGTAACCAGCTCTTCTGACTCTATGTCTTCATCCTTTACCTCTACCCCTAACCCACCTCTTTTCTGACATGCTTGATTTTATATGAAATGGAGACATGATTTCTTGCCAAAGATATCACTCTAAGCTGTCAGCTTAGACCTCCCAAGTCCTTAAGATCTAAGTGAGATCATCCAACTACTTCTGTTAATTTATAAGGGTCCCATAACAAAATACCACAGGCTGGTAACTTAACCAGCAAAAAGGGCCCCACCCTTTTGACTTTAGTTGCCATTTTAAAGGCCCTATCTCCAAATCAGTCACACTGTAAGGACTAGAGATTAGGGCCATGATGTAAGTGTTGAAAGAATACATTCACAACTTTGAGGGAACACAATACCTCTAAAACTCCCTTATTCATGAGGCAGGTTCTTGGTGGTAGGGATATGATAGGAAGCAAGGAGAAATATTTTCCCTCTCTGCCTCCAAACTTCTGCTTTACCAAATTAAATCAGTATCTTCAAACCATAAGCAATGGCTTCAGGATTTTATCAATGACTGTCTTAGGATGCCTCGCTCATATAAATAACTAGGTTCTCAGACTTTACATTCACCAACAGTGTGCTCTTTAACCTGCCTCTTGCAAATATTTCTCTATGCTGATTTTTCCCTCCCCTGAAATTTTTCCCTTCCCCAAGCATTTTTAACAACTCTGACATCTTTCTTTACTTAGCAAGTTCATCATTTCTGTGCCAAAGCCATCAAGTATTCACCTTTACTAATATCAACATCATTAAGATTGGTTTGAGTAATGAAGACACAAAAGCTGCTAAAACACAACTGGACTGAAGGAAGGCAAGGCTGGTTTAACCGAAGGTCATCCATTCAGTTGAGCTCTTGAGGAATGTGGCCTGGCTACTGAAAGGCATCTCAGGAGAGTTTTTTTTTTAACTAGGAGCTGGAAATTCTTCTCACTCTAATGGAGAAAACACAAACAGAAGAACCTCTTAAACCGAGGAGTTTGACAGCAGCCTGAACAACATAATGAGATTCTGTCTCAAAAAAAATCAGACAAACCTATGCATATGTTAAAGCTCCTAGAGCTACATTGCCCTCAAAAGGTCAATCTTACTAAATAGTAATTCAAGAATAATTCATCAATATAAAATGATGAATTAATTCATCAATATAAAATTCAAAAACATACATAGTACATGAAAGTAATAGGAATGATGTGATCATGCCTCATTTTTCCAGTTTTCCTTATGGATAGGGTTTAGGGAAGAGGGACAGGAATCAAACAGGGCTTCTCACACCTCTTCAGCTAAAAAGCTCTACTCAGACCTGTTCTGTATATTTAGAGTTATAAAGCAGTTTAATGAAAACTTAAAGTTTGAGCCATTAATATAATAAAGCCTAATAATGGCCATTCACTAAGCATCAAGCACTGGAGAAAAGACTTTCTTTATGTTGATCATCTCATTTATTCCTTCATATGATTCCATGAGATACACATTATCTACCTTTCAAGATGAGAACAATGAGGCAGAGAGAAATTATTTAACTTGCCCACGATTACCTAGTTGTGGGTAGTCAAACAGAGATTTGGACCAGAACAAAACCTCTCTGACCTTCTTCTGCTAGGAGGGTTAATTGACCCACAGCTCTGATGCTGCTTGCTGAAACCCAGCACCACTTTTTCCACAAAGCAACATAACCTGTGGGCTGTTCCAGGTCAGGGACTGTGCATGGCTTGGGTACTAAGACCAGTTCTTAGGAGAGGCAGAACCCCTCTTCATAGAAAGCTTGGACTCAAGATTTCCACCAGGGCCTGGGATGTAGCTCAGTGGCAAAGCGCTTGCCTAGCAAGTGCAATGTCCTGGGTTCAATCCCCAGTACCAAAAGAGAAAAGACAAAAAAAAAAAAAGATTTCCACCAGTATGATTCCTTAGAGCTATATTACAATCTAGTCTGTTCCTCTTTCTGCCTTCTTTCCTTTCTTCCTTCTCTTTCCTTTTCCTTTCTGTCCTTTCTTCTTTCTGTCCTCATTTGCTTTCTTTCCTTTCTTCCTAATTTCCTTCCTTCCTTCACTCTATTCTTCTTCCATTTCTTTCTCCTAGGACCAAGTCACTCTTATGGCTCTCCCAGGCTTTTCTGGCTCCTTTCCCATTTTTCCCCCATCAATGATCTCCAGTAAATTCCCTCATGTCTAATTCTCCTTGGTGTCTGCTTCTTAGAGGACCCAGACTAAGACCTCTTTTTGCTGAAATTAAGTTCTTCCAAGCTGTGTAACTAGGGAGCAGTTTGGGTCCTAGAAATGATAATACCAAACATAAAATGTTAGAAGAGATACTCAACAGTCACTGGATGAATGAAATGAAATCAGGTTTGTACAACCATCAGCTGGAAGGAACTTACTGAAGGCTTGTTCCTCTGGCAATTGAAGGGAACAGCAAGCAGATTCCCTCCAGGCATCTGGCAGTCCTCACCTGAGTGTCCCTAGGACACATCACTACCAGCTCCTTCTTCTTCCAGACCCAGCTGGACACAGTCAGGCCTGGCTACCTCTTCCCACCCCCATCAGCTTTTTATACAGTGAAGAGCTGTCAAGCTGACATCCCAATTGGTCCCCACAGCTTGCAAAAGTCATTCATGGTCTGAAAAAAAATCTCTCTCTGAAAGAACGGCTCTCATAAAGTGCTGTGAATTGGATGCTGACCTGGAGCTGACCAGAGGAATTTTTCAATACCCACTTTCATATAAAAATTTTTTGTAACCTTTCTCTTCTCATTGAAACTAGGTAGTATTGATTGTGTAAAAATTTCAGGAAAGTGAGTTTGGGACTTAATAGGGGTGAGCCTGTAGTAATTGTGGCTACCCACAGTTCAATTAAGATTCCTACCCAAAAAGAGAAAATAAAATCAGAATCAATACTTTCACAGGCGTGCAGTTTTAAGAACTTTGCGGTGATTTGAGCACAGCCTCCTTTAGCTACAAGCAACTCCGATTCCTGCCACAGGGCCATTTCTCCATCATTTGTCAACAGAAGGACAAAGAAGAAAGAACTGAGGGAGGAATAAATGGAAGGTGATTCCAACAGAGAGACAAGATATCTATCAGCAGGGAAAGGAGACCAGAACTAAGAACCAGCCAGAGAGGAAAATAAACATCTCCATGTAACGACAGAGCACCAAGTCTTCTCAGTCAATAATGAGCAAGGACCCTTTCTCTAGAACTTGTAGAAAAAAATGAAAATGTCAGATCTGAAAGTTTGCAGAAGATACTTCTTTTGCAAATAAAACATGGCCCGAAAAGATTAAGGAGTGCCAGGTGTTCATGCCTGTAATCCTAGTTATCCAAGAGGCTGAGGATCTGAGGTTCATAGTTCGAAGCCAGCTCAGGAAAGCTATGAGACTCTTATCTCCCATTAACCACCTGAAAACTGGAAGTGGAGCTAAGTAGTAGAACACTAGCCTTGAGCAAAAAAAAAAAAAAAAAAAGCTCAGAGACAGGGCCCAGACCCTGAGTTCAAGCCCCATGACTGACAAAAAAAAAAAAAAAAAAAGACAGGATTTTGCCAACGATCTTGAAGAAACAGGTGAGGAAAAGAAAAGTCTCCATTATTTTACATCACTAGACCCAGAGTATCTTCATCCTCAGGCCAATCTCTCTCCTCGTAAATTTCCCGTCTACCTCCTGTGGCTAGCTAGAAACTCTTCCAGTTTTCTTTCTGTCTTCCAAGGCCTAGGTGCCCATGAGTTGGTAGGAGACTCATGATGCAGAGCAGGAAAATGGAGGTGGGATTTGGTAATAAGAACTCCTCCATAGACTAATTCAAGATGAGAGCTTCACTTTGTGCCCTGAGTCCCCCTACCCACTGCCCCATTATACCTTCTTATGAAGCAGGGCTGAAAATCCTAACAACCATGAGACCACCTCCCACAGGTCTTGTGCTTTTTATGCATGGCCACACTCTTGGGTAGAGGTGGGAGACTTGACACATTGATTTTTTTTGGCCAGTCAAAAGAAGTGGACTCTTTCTGAGCAATATTATCCCCCATCTCCTGCACCATGACATCCTTTTCTGAAGTTCAATCTTTGGAGTGCTTGGAATATCAAGCACAAAGCTCAGCACTTAGTAGTAGATACTTAGGAACAGCACTTGAATGAAACAAATGAACCACGCCAAAAAGGCAGTTGCAGCACAAGCAGCAACTTTGAAGATCGTTGATGGAATGTAATGAAATCTTGGATTTAACTGCTCTTAAAAATAACCGTTCTTCTTGGGGAAGGGAGGGAGGGAGGGGATGGTAGGGGGAAAACAATGGAGGGGGTAACAATGTTCAAGAGGAAGTGTACTCATTACCTCACTCATGTAACTGTAACCCTCTGTATAGTATCTTTACAATAAAAAAATAAAAACAAAAATAACCGTTCTTTGAACAAAGAGAAAAATCTAAGAATGGGCTTTTGAGACAAAGGAATCTCCATCTGGTTTCTCTGATATCTGGTTTCATCTGATATCTGGTTTCTCAAAAATCCAGGTATTTATTTATTTTTATTTTTTTATCATGTACCTTTCTGAGCTCCAAAATGTCATCCACAAAATGAGAATCCTAGCATGTGATTTACAGAATTATTGTGTGTTAAATTTGTTAGGATTAAGTTTAGAGGAATTATATACTCAAAACCATGTAAATGAGTGATATATTGCTTACAGAAAGTAATCTGTGACCTTGCTAAGTGCACTGTGATCTAGCTTGACCACCAATCTCATAATCATACCCAAAAGAAACAAAAATAGGGAAATCTAATAATACAGTTGAGGTGGTTTACATTGTGAATGATTAGTTCATGTGTTAACTTGACTGGGCTAAGGAATGCCTACATAGCTAGTAAAAAACAAATGGGGGATATAATTGGCAGCTTACATCTATAATTCTAGCTACTTGGGAAGTAGAGATAGAATTGTGGTTCTAGGCTAGCCTAGGTTATAAAGTTCACAAGAACCCTATCTCAATCAGTAAAAATCTGGGTGTAGTGGCATGTGCTTATCATCCCAGATACGCAAAAAATATGAATGGGAGAACCAAAGTCAAGGGCAGCTTGGGCAGAAATAAGAGATTCTGTTCAACAATAATGAAGGTAGGTCTGAAGGTATGACCCAAGTGTAGAGTGCTTCTACCTGATAAGCACAAGGCCCTGGCTATGTGCTATGGCTGTGTGTGTGTGTTTGTGTGTGTGTGTGTGTGTGTGTGTGTGTGTGTGTGTGTTGGTTCATAACTTTGAGGGTGCTTCTGGAAAAATACTAGCATTGAGTCAATGAACTAAGTAAAGAAGATCATCCTCACCAACATGAGCAGACATTATTCAGTACCTTAAGAATCTAAATAGAACAAAAAAGTAGACAAGACTGAATTTGCTCTCTACTTGAGCTAAGATGTCCATCTTCTCCTGCTCCTGAACATCAGCATCCCTGGATTTAGACAAGTATTTAGACCATCAGACTCTAGCTCTCAAGACTTTTCAGATTCAGACTGAGACTTAGCTGACACAACTCCCTGGTTCTCAGGCCTTTGGATTTAGACTGGAAACCACCAATGGCTAACCTGGGCCTACAGCTTACTGATAGATGGTCTTCTCAGCCATGGGACTTAACGGCCTCCATGATCATATGAGCAAATTCCTCATAATAAATCTCCTTCTAAACATTCATATGTCTATGCCCTTATGTCCTGTTGGTTCTGTTTCTCTGAAGAACACTAGCTAATAGATAAAACTTTGGTAAAGTCTTCTGCTTATCTATAAAAGCCCTTTATGCCTCCTCCATGGGAAAGACCATGAAGAGAACTCTCTTGAATGTTGATAGTGCCTAAGAGCTAGCAAGACAATCTACTCCACCTTTTCAACATTAAAGAAACAAAAACACGGTATTCAGAGTCATAGAATATTTTTGCCCCAAGGAAATGTGCTGAGGTTTCTGGGGAATCGGCCATTTTGAACTCTCGATGGTTCATGAAATACCATTTTGGATCAATTGAACCTAGAGCTAAAAAGAGTAAGAAGAGTACCTCAGATTTCAAAATACATATAAAATACCGGGTATTATAAATTCTTAGCAAATATTTGTCTCTTCTTAAGAGACTTGTCAGGCACCAATGGCTCACATCTATAATCCTACCTACTCAGGCAGCTGAAATCTGAGGATCAAGGTTCAAAGCCAGCTCAGAAAGGAAAGTCGGTGAAATTGTTATCTCAAATTAACTAGCAAAATAACAAAGTGGAGATGTGGCTCAAGTGGTAGAGGCAGCCTTGAGCAAAAAGTTAGAGGACAATGACCAGGAGCTGAGTTCAAGTCCCAGAGAGGGAGGGGAGAGATGAAGAGACAGAGACAGAGACAGAGAGGAAGAGATTATTGCTGGTGTGTGTGTGTGTGTGTGTGTGTGTGTGAGAGAGAGAGAGAGAGAGAGAGAGAGAGAGAGAGAGAGAGAGAGAGAGAGAGAGAGAGAGAACGCACCTTGGATGGCTTGTTTTATTCTAACCCCCAGCAATTTGGAATAAATGGACAACCGGGGGAAAAGTGGACAATTACTACAAAGAAAAGCAGTGAAAATTCTGCTTGGCTGCACATGTCCAGCAAATGAAAACACACTATAGTAATTTTCCCATCAGTTCCCAATAATACATTTTTAAAAGGAGTCTTTGAAACTTAGATGACTCAAATAACTGAACGATAGGCCTGCATCTATCCTTTTGCAGTAGCAGCTAGGACACAAATAAAATACTTAATTAACTAAAAGCAGGGAAGGAAAAACATGAAAAAATAGAAAAGCATTCATTTTTTGAGGGGTCCATCAAGTGACCTTTTCCATCCTTCCACTGCCTGCATAAGCCAAAATCACACATCGCAGGGTGACCTGAGATGCACTGCAGTGCTGCTTGGAACCCGTTTACTGTGGGGAATATCACACCCACTTCATCCACTCCTTTCAACCTCCCCTTTCCATAGGCTCCCACCCCCCCAAAGTCTCCACTTGATACTAATATCATTAGTATAAAGGATATGCAATCTTTACCTTTAGTCTGGCCCGAGATCTCTATTCCTTTTTCTTTTGCTCTTGCCACTTGTGCATATTTTTAAATTGATTTTGGTTTTGCTCACTTCATCAGTCCTTCTTTTCATTGTCCTAAAAAATTTTAGAACTTATGGAACAGGAGGTGTGGCTTAAGTGGTAAGAGAACCAGCCCTGAGTAAGAAGAAAAAATCTAAGCAAGATCAGAGGCTCTGAGTTCAAGCCCCCCAGTGCTGGCACACACACACACACACACACACACACACACACACACACACACACACACACACAACCCATTATGTTAACTATCACTAACCAGACAACTAAACAAACACATATATTCATGAACATACACATTTATGAATCCATAATTAAAAGGTAAAAATCACAGGGAATAACAGAAGTTGGTAAGAACATGGAGAAGTTAGAAACTTTTCACAGCACTGAATTGTTCTGCAATGTTATGAAAAATACCCAAGGTAGAATTACCAGACCCAGCAACTCTCATGCTGGTCCTACACATCCCCTCCTGCATCTATACCAAAAAGAACTGAAAGCCATGATTCTAAACAGATGGGTGTATGCCAGTGTTCTCAGGAACTTTGTGTGCAGTAGCCAAAAGAAACTGGTAAGTACATACAATGAGTGGTATTAAACCTTTGCAAAGAATAAAGTTCTGATCCATGCTGAAATATGGATGACACTTCAACACATTATGCTAAGTAAAAAACGAGGCACAAAAGAATTATTTTGCCTGATTCCACAAGAGGCAAAGTTACAGAGACATAAAGTAGAAGTATAGGTATAGGAGTTCTTGTGTAGTAGGTCCCAGTTTTCCTGAAATGATGAAAAAATAAGCAAAAGGAAAAACTCCTGGAATGGCTAGGGTTGAGGGTCACATATAGTGAATATACTTAATGCCACTGAACTGTGTATTTTTAAAGAACCAAAATGTTAAATATTATATTGTATATATTTTACCACAATGACACAAGAACTCAGGCAACAAGAAAGTCATTAAAGGTATAAGTGACAGATTGTTTTTTTAATTTAGGATATTTTGGCATTTTATTTCTTCCTGAATGAGTTATAATCTAAATCCTCTCAGAAAATCAGCTGCCTCTTGATATTTCCAAATGTGTTACCATTTAGTGGAATATTACATTTCCCTTTAATACCTCTTGTGCCAGCCTTTCTAATTCCTCATGTGTGAACGTATGCTTTCCCTCAATCCTTACTTTCGGTGTGTGAGTGACACAGCTCTATTACTCTGTAATTTTTTTTTTTTTTTGTCGGTCCTGGGGCTTGAACTCTGGGCCTGGGCGCTGTCCCTCAGCTCTTCAGCTCAAGGCGAGCGCTCTACCACTTGAGCTACAGCGCCACTTCCGGTTTTCTGGTGGTTTATTGGAGATAGGAGTCTCACGGTCTCTCCTGCCCGGGCTGGCTTTGAACCGCGATCCTCAGATCTCAGCCTCCTGAGTAGCTAGGATTACAGGCGTGAGCCACCAGCGCCCGGCTTACTCTGTAATTTTTAAGCCCTTGCTCTTAGTTTTGTCTGCTTTATGCTAGGCATATTTTGTTTTCCTGATTACTAAATTAAATGTTTGTGTGCAGCTTAATCCTTATTTAAACTAAAGGTATTTAAAGTCATGCCTTTTTTTTATGGTAAACAGAGTAAGTTCATTCGGAAGTGAATGTAGGGAAACTCCCCATTCTGAGAGGGGCCCCAGAGAACACAAGGTTATGCATTTTCTCAGAATACAATTTTGGTCCAATCCTGTTAAGTTTGCTACTGAGTGCCCTCTTTGTCATTATTACCTAATTAGAATCGAATTACACTTCTTATTTCTTCCTTTACCTATGACTTTGCTTAAGTAAATGTTTTATATTTGGTTTGGTTCTAATTTTCAAGTGGTTGGAGTTTTAGTTCCATTTCCAGTTATTAATACTAACAATATGGAAATTAGGTGTGACCTGTGCAGTTCTGACAAACAGGGAAAATTTAGAGTTACTGTGGAATCCCAGAGATCCAGCAGCATCGAGGAGATTGCTAACATTGTATGAGGTTGTCACTACACAGCCAACTTCCGGGTTTACTAACTTCATTGCCATGGGGGAGCCGCCAACCAAGAGCTAGCCATGGAGTGCCCCATGCTTTGCCTGGCAGAAACATCAGCTCTAAGTGCAATCTGTCAGTACTATAACTGGGCCAGGGCCCATAATGAGCTTCTACTCACAGGATGTGGACCTGCCTCCCTGACTGCCAGCAGCCCCTCTCCCCCTACCCCTTACTATGAATTCAGGGGAAGTCTCTCACCTCCCAAGCAAGCTGGTTTTAAGGACAACAGGAGTTTGGAAAGGAAAGGCGTTCCAAATGCAATCAGTCTTTTTTGATCTATACTGGCAGACTGTCTATACCCGGCTGTAAGCATTCCTGAGATGCTTTGCAGATTTCTCTCTCCCTGTGTGTCCTCGACCATTTCCACGGGCTTCTTCAGGGGTAGATCAGGAACTGGAATTGCTAACTTGCTTAGACACACACACCCCTTTACCTTTTCGCTTTTTCTTTCCTTTTATTTTTTTTTCTCCTCTGAGACTCTGAACAACAATGGGGGTGACATTGATCAAGAGGCATTATATTAATAAACCAACGAAGGGCATATTGACTAAGTACCTATTAAGAGTCAGGTTCACATTTCCTCTTCAGACGTGGACGCCTAATCCAAGAATATGAAGTTAAAACACATGGGAAGCAATACCATTCCATCACGTGCTCTTCCTAAGAACCTGGCCTCCACTATGATGCCAAGCCCACACTCAATTCCTTCCAGAACAGCAGATGTCCCTCAGTCACTAGGGCTCACAGTTAGTAGTATCGAACATCTGAAAATAAATCCAGCACTAGGCAGCTGACTACATGTGTGCCTCTGAAACTATGGCAACAGAGTCCTTTTACCTCTGTGTCCCAATTAAAAGTGTTCTTGTTGGCCGTAATTGGGGTGTTTGGTCTCCAAAACTAATGCATCAAAGCAATCGCATAAGCCTCAAATGTCACCGTCACGCAAACTGACATTTCCCACACCAGCGGCTAATAAGTGGTCTGAGCAAAGAGCATGAATAATGGAGGTTACAGAGAACAACTGGGGAAATCCACTTTTGGATTCTTTCCTCCAGTCCCATCCTACCCAAAGTTTAATAACCAACTAAATGCTGGAATTGGGAGGTGGGAAAGATGATGGACATTTGGAGTCACGTATTCAGGAGGATATGGGAGATAGTTAACAAAAATGGGAGGGGGGAATACTTGGGTAAGTTTCATGGAAAGAGTGATACATGGTTAGAAATAAATATGTTCAAATCCTCTCCTCTACAGTAGCCAGGTGTTCAGCATTAAACAGATCACATAAGGTTTCAATTTCCTGCCGGATTAAAAAATAGTAACTAGTGAAAGTGCTTTTTTATTATTATGATACATGCAAATCTGTTTCATCATTATGTCTTCTCAGGGCTTGAAACTCAGGGTCTGGTTGCTGTCCCGGAGCTATTGTGCTCAAAGCTAGCACTCTACTACTTAAAGTACAGTTCCATTTCTGGTATTTTAGTAGTTAATTGAAGATGAGTTTCATGGACTTTCCTACCCAGGCCATTTTTGAACCACTATCCTCAGCTCTCAGCCTCCTGAGTAGCTACAATTATAGGCATGAACCACCAGTGCCAAGCTTCTGAATCACTGGTAATCAGCAATTCAGTCAGCTTTTAATTTCTCCTCTGTGGAGCCTAAAGCAATCTATAAACAAACACTTAAGAAGTCACTGAGAAAGATCCTGTGATCCTTTCATGTGAAAAATCCTTGGGTACTGCAAATCATTTCACTCTCTAATGATCTGATTTCTAACATACTCAGTACTATTTAATAATGTAAGAATTATTTCCTGGAAGCTGGGCACCAGTGGCTCATGCCTGTAATCCTACCTACTGAGGAAGCTGAGATCTAAGGATCGCGGTTCAAAGCCAGCCTGAGCGAAAAGTCTGTGAGACTCTTATCTCCAATTAGCCACTAGAAAATGAGAAGTGGCACTGTGGTTCAAGTGGTAGAGTGCTCACCTTGAACTGATGAGCTGAGGGACAGCGCCCAGGCCCAGAGTCCAAGCCCCAAAACCAACAAAAAATTTTAAAAAATAATTATTTCCTGGGGAACGAGAATGTATATAGACATGTATGTGTGTATATGTATATACGTGTGTATACAATGTGTACGTGTATGTGTACACATACATGTGTGTATATGTATATGCATATATATACCAATTTTTATACTGTATCAGAGGAATGCATTTGACTTAATATCAGAAAACTCAGTTTACAGTGGGTTGAACAGGTCAAAAAAATGAAAGGGTGGCTGATAACATTAGTTCAGTAGCTCAAGCATACGAATAGGCAATTCTCTTGGCCTAAAGTCTGTAGATCATCCAAATTCTAAGCAAAAAGAAGACTGAATTTGAAAATAGCACATGGACTAGATTTTTCCAACCTTAAGAGGACTTTGCCAGAAAAGCCACTTAAAGACATCTAATTTCTACTCATTAACTACAACTATTTCATATGGTCATCTCATCTTCAAAGAAACCTGGGAAAGACAGGCACTGGTGGCTCATGCCTGTAATCCTAGCTACTCAGGAGGTTGAGATCTGAGATTCTCAGTTCAAAGCCAGCTTAGTCAGGAAAGTCTGTGAAACTCTTCTTTCCAATTAACCACCAGAAAACTGGAAGTGGTGTTGTGGCTCAGGTGGTAGAGCTCTAGCCTTAACTGAAGAGCTGAGGGACAGCACTAAGGCCCAGAGTTCAAACCCCATAACCAACAAAAAAAAAGGAAGAAGAAGAAACCTGGGAAATACAGCCTTTAATGGATATACATCATCTTCATGAAGAAAGAATCAAGGATATCAGATGAGCAGCTAGCATCATCCTCTCCTCATCGAACCCACTTAGAAATTCCAGCATCTTGGCATTAGGCAGTCTTCAATCTAGGGTTTCAAGAAGAAAATCATAGATGATCTATCACTAAAACAATGAAAATCATGTCAAAAGACCTAAGATCTGGCTATGCTACTAGCTCTGTGACTTTGGGTACCTAAGTCATTTTCTTCTGTCTCTAATCAGCAAAAAGAGAAGCTTAAAGTAATCACTGGAAAAAATGCTAAGTTCTATAGTGCCTCACACTCCACCAGGTAGACAACCACATTGTACCATGTTGCACTCCAGGATACAGTGTCTCAACCTTTGTTACAGGTAAACAGTGCTGCACTGATCCCCACCCAGGGCCTTAGTACACTATTGTTTTAGGAATCATGTGAACTTGGAAAAATAAAAAAAGTTCCTTCTAATCCCTGGAAAAGGAAAGTTAGAGGGCAATGGCTACTCTCAGGTGATGTATGTGTTCTCTTTTACCAAGGTCTCTGGCTATTTGTGATCAGCACAGCTCTGTGTGTGAATGTGTGTGTGTGTGTGTGTGTGTGTGTGTGTGTGCGCGCGCGCTTGCGTGTGCACACAGAGAGATCACCACGGAAGTCAAAGCTGGGATCATTTGTCAAAGGCAAGACACTCAACAGATGTCTCTGGTTGCACACAAATTTGCCAGGAAAACTTAGAAGTGAAGAAGAAAAAGGAGAAGAGAGAACTAGGAAAAAAGTTTGAGGTTATTTAAGGTTACTAGAGGTCTTGCTCAGCTCTATAACATTATGAGGCCCACAGCATTTTCTATAGTAAATTGCTCTCTCCAAAAGGGAGGTGGAAATTCCTCCTGTTCCCTCTATCCATAACCCATCCTGACTTAGCAAAGCCTAGTAAGAATAGGAGAAGTAATCTATCTGTTGCATATACAAGAACAGATTACACTTTGCGTCTGGGGTCTGTTTTACTGGTTCCATCACTATGAGTGAGTCCTGTTCGGTCCAGAGAAATTTCACCCTCTGTCTCTTTCAGTCCCCCCTACCTACCCTCTGAGGGCATCAGATTTACTGGCGAATAGAGACTTTCCACAGCTGCCTCTGGTTAGCTGATAAATTGGGCTTTGAAATGCATCTATAACTTTATATCACCCACTAAATTCTTTAGATATATAATAATAGAAAAACCTGGCTTCTGTTGGAAATAATTCACAAAGGAATATAGCAAATAGAAGAATAAAAAGTGCCCCTTTTCCCACATAAATTTCACAGGCTAAAGCCAGATTTACTAAAGAGTCTAAGAGACCCCCTGAAGTGTCTACAACAAAACAAGGGTTTCACAGACCTGGAGGGGAACATTAAAGCAGGAGAAATAAGAGAAACTTCACCTGGATCCAGAATGTTCCACTCTTTTCTGGATCCATATTTCAAATCTCTCACCTAAATAAAATCATAAAAAATAATTCAGAACACATGGATGTGAGGGAGAAGAATGACTTGGAGCCTGATAATATTAATTTGTAATTTGGGGGCTGTACTTTTTAAGTCTCAACATCTGAAAACTCAGCTGAGATAAAAGATATATTTACATGGTAGGCAAACTTTGTCAATTACATCACCAATGAAACCATAATCTTTTAGTATCTAAAGAGCATCTACTCATTGAGACCAATAGTCCAATAAAAGAGAGGTCATAAGAATTGTCTGAATGATATCACTGAATGGATCATGTACATATGTCATAAAATGTTCACATATGAGCATGTTGTCTATAATGAGGAGAAACAGAAACAGAGACACTTTCCTCCTTGAGGTCCCTACTTTTGGTTTGGAAAACTAACTTTGATGTGCAGAATCATTTCATAGAATCCTGAATCACCTGTGAAAAACATAAGCTAAAAACTGAAGAGGGAAAGTAGTTTCCTATTTGGTGGGATTTCATGTTTAATTGAGAGAGTCAAAAAAAATGCTTCCTATGTTGCCTACTAATACCTGAACTTCCACCTTTGGAGACATGTTCATTTGGTGTTTAGACTCCATTGCTAAAATACAGCTGGACCTAGGGCTCTGTGGTAAAGTGTTTGCCAGCAAAGGGCGGCCTTGAGGTCAAACCCAGTACTTCACAGAAGAAAACCTCCCCAGAATCTTCTAATTAGTTATGACTTGATATGCATATAATAACAATTTCATAACATTATACTGACTTTTGCCAGGTACAATAAACTGTCGTGACAAGATCTTATCAATAACTCCTAGAATAAGAAAAAGAAATACGATTAGAATTGTATAAACATTTCTTCAATTATATTCAAATTCCGTTTTCTGTTTCCAAATCCTAAACATTTTCCAGAACCCCAGGCTGTATGTGGGAGGGACCAGAAAGTCCTTTATTGAGATAGCATTTAACAGGACTGAAAGGAGCCCATCGACTTGTGTGTGCTAAGAGTGAAAGAAAAAGACACAGAGTGTCACCACCAATTAAATTTAAAAACACAGTACTACAGGAGTGACCCAGTGTACTAAAACACACTACACTTAATTCAAAAATTAAAAGAGAGAGCACCACACGCTTTTCCAAATGGCCCACATCCAAGCACTGACAATTCCAAATATTAGCAAGGCTAGAGAATGCTGGTGGGAACAGGAGATGTCAGTTTGGCAGAGTCTTACAGAACAAAACACACTCTAAGCACAGGATCCAGCGATCAAGTAGCTCAGCATTCATTTGAACAAATTGCAAACATACATTTACCTAAACACCTGTGCTTGGACATGTACAGCAAGTTATCATTGCTAGACTTGAAAGCAGCCAAGATGTCCTTCAGTATGTAAGTAAATATCTTTGGGCACATCCAGACAAAGGACTATTACTTAAGACTTAAAAAAAAAAAAAAAGAGTCAGCAAGCCATGGAAGACAGAGAGGAAACTCAAATACACATGGCTAAGTGAAAGAAGGCAATCTGAGAAGGGCAATGACTTTATGATCCCAGCAGTTTTGGCAAAAGCAAAACTATGAAGATAGTTAAATGATTGGATATGTCAGGGGTAAGGATGCACCGACAGGGCATGCAGGATGGGTAGGGTAATGAAATTATTCTAGATGTTACCAGAATAGAGGATACATGACCATCATGTATTTGTCCAAACCCACAAAATGTACAATATGAAGAGTAAACCCTAATGTAAACTATAGACTCTGTATGATGATGATATGTCAAGGTAAGCTGTTCAGTTACAAATGTATCACTCTGGTACCTGACATTGATGGGGGGAGGTTGTGTGAGAGGGGGGATGGGGGCCTATGGGAAAGGCCCTTACACCTTTCCCTCAACTTGTCTATGAATCTAAAACTACTCTTTAAAAAATAAATTTACTAGGGCTGGGAAGGTGGCTCAGTGGTAGAGTGCTTGCCTTGCATGCCTGAGGCCCTGGGTTCGATTCCTCAGTACCACATACGCAAAAAGAAAAAAAACCTGGAAGTGGCACTGTGGCTCAAGTGGTAGAGTGCTAGCCTTGAGCTGAAGAGCTGAGGGACAGCGCCCAGGCCCAGAGTTCAGGCCCATGACCGGACCCAAAAAATAAATAAATGAGTGAATTTACTAATTAAAATGTAACTTATAGAGCTATAAATGAATATGTATATATATGTATATGTACATATATGTATATATAGACAGACAGGCAGACAGACAGACAGACAGACAGACAGACAGACAGACAGACAGACAGACAGACAGACAGATAGATAGATAGATAGATAGATAGATAGATAGATAGATAGATAGATAGATAGATAGATAGGCAGACAGACAGACAGGATAGACAGATAGATTTCTAGCCTCTCCTTGCTGCCCAAGAAACCAATATTCTCACCATTGTGTCAATCAATTACTGAGTTATATCTCCATTTTAACTAGTTTTTTTATTGTTGTTATGAAGATAATGTACAAAAGGGACCACAGTTAAATAGGTCAGGTAAAGAGCACATTTCATTTTGGACAATGTCACCCTTCCCTTGCTTTCTCCTGGGTTTTCCTTCCCAACTATACCCACAAGTTGTACAGTTCATTTTCAACACGGTGTCCAGTGAGTACCACAGCTGCATTTGTTCACCCTTTGCCCCTCCATTTCTGTGCCTCCCCTTACACTCCCCAAGTGCTAGTTATTTTTAAGTCAGGGTCTCAATTTCTTTTTTTTTTGGGGGGGGTCTGGTCCTGGGGTCTGAACTCTGGGCCTGGGCACTGTCCCTCAGCTCTTCAGCTCAAAGCTAGCACTCTACCACTTGAGCCACAGCGCCACTTCCGGCTCTTTTCTTTTTCTTTTTCTGCTTATGTGGTGCTGAGGAATCGAACCCAGGGCCTCAGGCATGCAAGGCAAGCACTCTACCACTGAGCCACCTTCCCAGCCCAGAGTCTCAATTTCTTGATCAGGCTAACACCTGGACCGCAATTCTTCCATTTTAGGTTTCTGTAGTGGAAGTCACATGCACGTGCCTCCACACCCAGCTTCCTTCATTGAGATGGGGTCTCATAAACTTTTTTGTTGTTGCCCATTCAGGCTGGCCTGGGATTTCCCCTATCTCAGCTTCTCCAGGAGCTAGGATTATAGGCATGTGCTAATACTTCCGGCTTCCATGGGCTTTTTACTCTGCCCGGTGAGTTTAAATTTCAGTGACTACACTTTTATTCCTACAGGTTCACTGTGGCTCTCCAGCTTCCTTCTTTCCCCCACATTCCCATAAAATGTTGAATGGAAAATGCCACACTAACAATAAGTAGGTATATATGTATGGTCCCATACCATTTGTGGTCTCAGACATCCAACAAGGGTCTTAGAACTTACCTTGGTAGAGAAGCAGAAACTACTGTACTCATTTCATGGTCTGTCTCCATTTAATAGATCTGTTATCAGAAGCTCTTGGGGCTCCAATTCTGGTGTCTCTTTTGCCCAATGACTCTCAGATGTGGCCATTGGTTTTCTTGTACATCTTGTAATTTGGCTTTTTAGTTCAATGCTATTGCAACGGTAAGGTTAACCATTTTCTTTCCTTTATCTCATATTATGGCTCTAAAGAGCCAGTCTGTTTCCTCTACTATGTCTCAAAGGAGTCCAGAGTTTATAAGGAAAAGCTCTTTGAGTGTCTCCTTGAAGAGCACTCAAAAAAAAATCCACTTCTGGCAAGGTTCCATTATTAATTATGAGGGTGAATAGTGAGCCAAAGAGTTATGAAACTGAATGTGGCTTGATACCACCTTTGAGGAAATCAAAAAATCCTTGAATAGGATGTGTCTGAGCCAAACAGACAGTGGGAGAAGCAGACCTTGCTTCCTGAGGCACTGATAGCATTTTATCCAAGGATGAGTCAGTAGAAGATTAGCCCTGTCTGAAATCTGTAGGAGAAAATGGACACAGGAGAGGTTAATGTCCATGCTAAGGAATCATGAATATCACTGGGTTACAAACTGGCCCTAGGCCATACCCAAAATATAGCCATAATTGGAGCCTTCCCAAGTAGAAAAAGGTTATTAGTGAGATCACATTAATCACAATGATTAATCCTGGAACCCAAGATTTTTTATTATGTAAAAGGCTCAAAAGAGTGTACTGAAAGGGAGGAGAAAGGATTCCAGTTTTGCAGAAAATAGGGAACCAATAAGGAGAGTAGATATCTAGGATGTAATTTGAAAATCTGAAACCTGATATCCCCTGTTGTCACTATACTTGATTTTGGTCTCTGCACCTTGTATATACATTAGTCTAATTTGGGGAGGGAAAAGGGAATAACAAAACGCTGAAACAATAACACAGGATGATCTATTGAAATAACGATACCCACAAGACAGTATATTGGAAATGAACTTAACAACTTCAAGGGGGAGGGGAGGAGTGAAGGAGGCAGGGGAAGGGAGGGACAGTGGGAGAACAAGGGAAGAGGTAACAATGCTCGACAAGAAATGTCCTCATTGCCTTACTCATGTAAATGTAACCTCTCTGTACAGCATCTTTACAATAAAGTAATTTAAAAAAAAAGAAAATCTGAAACCTGGACATCACACATAAAAGCTGCTTATGCAAAGAAGTTTGCCAGAAAGCAAATGTGCCTCCAGATGGCCTAGCAGGAGGCAGTTGGTCGTTCCTGAGTGCCAGGCCAAGGGACAGGCGGGGCAAGGGAGAGGGAAACAAAAACTGGGAACAGGGATCTCACTGTCTATGGTACCAAGGACAGTGCCTGGAAGGGATCATCTGAGGATTCCAGGGTCTATTTAAAAAAAAAGCTCCCATCCCAGATAGGTCAGGACACAGGAACAGTGAAAACTGGGTATACTTGAGGAAATTACAGAATCAAGTCTCGTGCTGAACTAAAAGTGCAATGATCAATGCCTATACCTGAATTCAAGCTGGATAAGGAGTTGACTGGTCAGCGATGACATATTACAGAAGAACAAAAAGGAGGAAGGAAGCTAGCCTTGAAGAAAATCCAGAAGTGCTCAAGAGGATTTTGTGGTCTGAGCATTACCACTGATGGTCAGACAAGGATTACAAATAGCCTGACTTATTCCTAGCCTTCTCAAACTGAGAACACACCAAGTAATTGTTCTACTTAGTCTTCATAGGGGGAGAAAATGTTCCTGAAAGAAAGAGGAAAGTCCAAAAGGACTTTAAAATAGCTGGGCATCAGCGGCTCATGCCTATAATTAACTACTCAGGAAGCTGAGATCTAAGGATTGCAGTTCAAAGCCAGCCAGACCCCTAAAAGTCCTTGGGACTCTTATCTCCAATTAACCAGCAAGAAGTTGGAAGTAGAGATATAGCTCAAATCATAGAGCACCAGCCTTGAACAAACAAGCTAATGGACAGCACCCAGGCCCTGAGTCCAAGCCTCAGTTCTCTCTCTCTCTCTCTCTCTCTCTCTCTCTCTCTCTCTCTCTCTCTCTCTCTCTCTCTCTCTCTCTCTCTCTCTCTCTCTCTCTCTCTCTCTCTCTCTCTCACACACACACACACACACACACACACACACAGCAGCAGCGAGGAGTTGGGGGGGTAGAATATTTAGGATAATCCAATTCTTAAATCATATCATACTCACAAAGCAGTTAAGTAACAATGTTTGGCAAAGGCTGGTCCACTCTTCACAAACCCATTTCCTCTTCTTCTGCATACTGCTAGACCACGCTCCTCACCTCTTTGCTATATTAGATGTGACCTCCCTTGCAAACAGGCATAACTGCATTCTCGCCAGTAACATGTGAACAGAAGCTTGAATGGCCTGTAAACATCTCCCAGGCATGACATTCATACACTGCCTCATTTTCTGGCTAAATGAAGATTCTGAGACTCAAGAGCAGCATGACTCTTCACCCTTGAGTATCTACTTTTAAGAGAACTGCTTGTTAATTATGAACACCTTATTTGTACTTTTTATACAAGAAATAAAGAGATCCCATATTATGATAAGCCACTAAAGGCTTGGATGGTTATTTGTTATAGCAGCTAACATTAAACTACTTACTCCCTAAATGAATGAC
This sequence comes from Dipodomys merriami, assembly GCF_024711535.1. Lineage (NCBI taxonomy): Eukaryota > Metazoa > Chordata > Mammalia > Rodentia > Heteromyidae > Dipodomys > Dipodomys merriami. Next base: position 32,835,755 of record NW_027203270.1, on the reverse strand, counting down.
TTGAAAAGTATATATATTGACAAGATAAAACCTAAAATACACAACATTGGCTTAGTAATCAGCCAGAGAAGAACCTTGCAGAGAGAGGCCTATCACATTTTATGACAAAACATTACAAGTGTTACTTGCTTTTGGACTTGGGGTTGGGTTAGATTTTTTTCCCTTGCTTGCTTTTAATAAGGAGGAAGAGGGGAAGAGTTGAGGGGGAAATGGATTAAATTGGAATCCCTAAGGATTGGAAAAAAATATCTTAAGGTCCCAAACCATAGATAAGACTTTAAGAAGTATCAAGAAAAATGATCCATGGCTAAGGGTCTGACCCCAGAGAATGCTTCCAGCTATGATGGCCCTACCTTTGTGACTTCTTGTCCCAAAATTGTCTTCTTTATCCCAGCCCTCCTCTAGCCCTTGCAGATGCTCCACTAAGGCACCAGGGAACGTCTGACTCTCTGGACACAAACATGGACCTGGAGGTTCTGGGAGACCATCTCAGCCCCAGCTCCATAAGTACTTCCCTTAGCCACAGCTAACCTGTATCTCTCCTTCAGCCACCACCATGTGAGTGGTGAAAGTAGAGCATCTCTAAAGTTCTTACAGTTGTCTTAGGTTATAGATGATAAATTCAATAAAGAAGAAGTTCCTTGAAGTTGGTTTTTCTTCAAACCTCTGTAGGAGCTTCCATGACCCATCGATTATCCTTTCTACTCCCAATGCTTTCTCCCCATACCAGAAGAAATTCATTCCTCCTGCCCAGTGTCTGATATGCAGTAGGTACCCATGTATGTTTGGTGAAATCAAGTGAACTACACTAAATTAAAGGTTGGAGATAAAGCTTGGAACAGGAAGTGGAAAAAATACCCCAAGTCTCAAGATAAGAGCCTGGAGAGGTATAAGGGGAACAGTCCAATGAGAAGTTCAGTAGATACACGGTAAACCCATCCCCACCAGATGTAAACATCCCAAGATGACTTTAAAATTCAACTTGTTGCCACCCCTAATAGTTCTTAAAACTCCAAAGTAACAATATTGTGGTGTCACAGAAGCACAAACATAGCCACTGTGATTCAGACACATTGAGCGTGACTAAAAGGTTGGTAGGCAAAGTTTCCAAAAGTCTGTTTGCAATGAGGTACTAGGGAGCTCCTGGGAAATAATCCATCCCAAGAGAAGAAAGAGTTGAAGTGTCAAAGTTTGTACAAAATAAAATGATGGGCCAGGAAAGATGGGCAACATTGAATGCAGCCTAATGGCTCTTCCAGATCCCTGTGGATTTGTGTCAGAATTCAAGTCAAAGAACACTCACATTGCATTCAATCATACTTTTTTTTTCAATCGTGGGCCTGAACTCTGGGCCTGGGAGCTGTCCCTCAGCTCTTCAGCTCAAGGCTAGCGCTCTACCATTTGAGCCACAGCGCTGCTTCTGGCTTTTTTTCCCTGCTTATGTGGTACTGAGGAATCGAACCGAGGGCCTCAGGCATGCAAGGCAAGCACTCTACCACTGAGCCACCTTCCCAGCCCTCTATCATACTTTTTAAATAAAGGTTGTTCTTTCTTAAGAAGATATGATGGTTATCAGTTTGATGTAGAGATTGAAAGAAAACTTAAGTTCTATGTCGAGTTACATTCTAGCTTTCCCCCAAACAGTCCTAGTCTACACCTGTAATTTTCTTCCCTTTTCCAGCTTCCTTTCAGAATGTCATATTTGAGATAATCAATTATCACTCTAGTTCTGGGAAACCTTGTTAGAACAAATGTAGGAACTCATGCATGCCTTTTCTAACATACAATGTCCTAGAAAAAGAATATGAACTCCATTTTTATGGAATCAGAAGACATTTGTAACCCAGAACCCCAATACAGGAATCCAGAAAGCAAATAGAGGAAAACAGAAGAAAATAGCTAGCAAGGAAGAGTAAGCTAAAATGAACATGCTTCAGAAGAAGTTAAAGTAAGAAGAAACAAATTTGCACCAAAACTCATGAAAGACTGTAAAACTGGAATGACCAGGTACCCACAAGGCAAAAGTAGAGCCATCACTGTGGGCAGTGAAGCATCTGCCCTCTCCCATTGCTTTAGGAGATAAGCTACAGATTCTCTGGATGAATTGAGCCAGACTGCTTCTATCTCAAAGACACAGGGCATAGAAGAGCTATACACAAATATCAAAATCAAACCAGGAAAAACTAGCTAAACATTCAATTGCGGAGGTAGTAAGAATGAAGGAAGCTTTATAAGAGTGTCATCTAGCCATATATTCTCCTGGAAGGTCTAGAAAAATGAACTACATTCCTGGGGAAGAGAGAAGCCTATAAAGAATGACAAAATGCAGCCATCTAATTGGCCAACCAACTTCACTACATGAAATACCTGTAAGTAAATGAGATCGGCCAATGTCAAATTACTATTGCAGTGCCTCACTTTTAAACTGAATGGACACCAGACTTTGAGAATTGCTGACAGTTGAAAGAGACTAAAACAAGCAGGAAGGAAAAAATCATTTTAAAAAGAGACAAAGTGTGGGGCGCTGGTGGCTCACGCCTATAATCCTAGCTATTCAGGAGGCTGAGATCAGAGGATTGCAGTTCAAAGCCAGCCTAGGCAGGAAAGTCTGTGAGACTCTCATCTCCAATAAACCACCAGAAAACCAGAAGTGGAGCTGTGGCTCAAGTGGTAGAGCGCTCACCTTGAGCTGAAGAGCTCAGGGACAGTGCCCAGGCCCTGAGTTCAAGCCCTATGACCAACCCAAGAGAGAGAGAGAGGAGGAGGAGAGAGAGAGTAAAAGAGAGGAGAGAGGAGAGAGAGAGAGAGAGAAAGAGAAAGAGAGAGAGAGAGAGAAGAGAGAAAGAAGCAAAAGAAAACTAACAAATTATAATTAATGATAATCAATGACCTTAGAGAATGAGGAATGGAGGAATGTCAGATTGTTATCTCCCTAAAAAGAACAATCAATGAATTGGGGGAAAAAAACCCAGATGCCCCTCAGTAGATGAATGAATCAAGAAAATGTGGTATATATACACAATGGAATTCTATGCCTCCATCAGAAAGAATGACATTGCCTCATTTGTTAGGAAATGGAAAGACTTGGAAAAAATTATATTAAGTGAAGTAAGCCAGACCCAAAGAAACATAGGTCCCATGGTTTCCCTTATTAGCAATAACCAATATATGTCTGAGACACACAGAAACGGTCAGACAAGTTGATGTTAGGTGAAATGAACCCCAAGATAAAGACTCAGATAGTTTTTCTTTTTTGCTATTGTTTCTAACATATTTATAAGATGATTTCTTTGTTGCTTTGTATGTCCCTCCCCCCCACAGTATAACCCCTGCTTTCACTGTATTTGATGTTGGTATAATTTGTGGAGGGGAAGGGCAAAAACAAATTGTTTAAATAGGGATACAGGTGGATCCATTGCAACAATGAGATGTACAAGACATTATGTCGAAAGAGTAACTTTAAAACTTTGGTGGAGGGGGCGTGGCGGGGAAGGCAGGGATGGGAGGGCAGGGATGGTAAGGGGAAACAAAGGAGGAGGCAACAATGCTTGTATGGTATTTTCACAATTAAAAAACTCATTAATAAAAAAGTCTTATAATTTTAAATATCTCTAGCCCTTTTTGGTTATTGGGCCAAAAATAAGAAGATATGATGACAAGGAAGGAATGATAAGACCAACCTAAGTGATATAATATCTGCCAAATAAAAAATTTTGAAACACAATGTGTATCCTACAAAATTAAGAAAAGTGAGAGAAGGGCTGGGTCAGGAGAGATGAGTGGGAATGTTAAAAGGGGTGATATGGATCGGGACACGTGGTATTCCTAAACTTCTTTGTTGAATGGCAACTCCTTTGTACAACCACTCAAAGATCATTTTAAAAATATAAAAATTTTAAACAGAGAAAACAGCAGCAAAAATAAGGTAAGGGAAAAATGATTAAAGATATACTGCAAGAAAAATGTTCAGGACTGAAGGACACAACTGCGCAGAATCAAGGAAAAAAAAACCCTTAAGTATGTGACACACTGACAAAATAAAAGCACCAATATCATTTGGGAAATGTCAGAACGGTATAGGTATAGATAGGGGGGAAAAATCTCAGTCCTAAATGCTTCCAGAGAGAAAAGAAAAGTCACATATAAAAAAATGGGGAATGAGAATGGCATCAGGTTTTGAAACAGCAACACTGAAAATTATAAAACACTATAAGAATGCCTCATAAACTCTTGAGAGAAATGGTTCCCAACATAAAATTTAAACTATCAATCGATTTTTGAAAGGAGAATGACGAGAGTGTCTCATAAAATATACTTCTCGTGCTCTTTTTTTTCTTAGAACCTTTTGTCAGGAAAATTTGTATAACTCTGGAAAATGTGGGAAGATGGAGCCAAGAATCCCAAACAGTAAAAAATAAATTGTTCAAGAAGGAAATAAGATAGTGAAATTTTAACCCAGGAATGAGCCAAATCAAACAGTATACTAGAAAGAAAAATCTAGACTTCACTAAAAATTATCCTCCTCTAATTATAGAAGGAAGATGGGGAAATTTTTCAAATTTTCATCTCTCCAGTAATAAACCCTGTCTAAAAGTAACTAACCAAGACAAAGTCACTGGGCACTGATAACTCACACCTATAATTCTAGCTATTCAGGCGACAGAGATCTGGGGATTGCACTGTGATGTGCAGGAAAGTCCATGTGACTATTGTTTTCAATGAACCAGAAAAAGTCAGAACTGGAGGTATGGCTCAATGGTAGAGCTCCAGTCTTGAATGGAAAAAATCAGGTATAAGCAAAGGACCCTGAGATCAAGCCCCAGTACTGGCTAGTGTGCACGTGCACACGCACATGCATGCACGCATACACACACACACACACAACAGAGTTTTATATCTATATCATGTATAAATCTAGACAAAAGAAGGAAAAAAGAATACTAGAAGTCAAACATGTTTCTGGGGAGAGACAGGCTGATAGAGGACAGTAGTTAAGCCTGAATACTTGAGTGTTTTAAAATAAATCCTCTAGCACTACTTGACTTTTTCAAATTAAGGGCATGTATTTCTTCAACACAAATAAAAAAAAACTCTTTGAAAAAGTGAGACTTCTTCATAGGCTCTTTTTCTTCCTTCTAGTAAATTGTCTTAATTATAATAATAAATCAGTGTGAGATGGTGGAAGCCTACGGCATTAGTGACAACCAGAGACATTATGTCTATTCCACTGTCATTGTTGATGACAGAACAGGCCTTACCAGCCTGAACAGTGAGTACCAAGAAGATTTTTCACAATTTCTGGCATCCAGAACTGCTTGAATAGCCTTCTTGAGCTGCCTCCCCAGCAGATTCGGCATGGAAGAAACCTTATGAAGGAGGCATTGTGGGATAATTCATGGCCCGCTGACAACAAGCAATCTGAAAGTCTTCACAGTCAGTAAGTGAGACCCATTCCTGCCCCAGGAGCTGCACTGTCCTGAACCATCAGCTAGAGAGTTGGGTTCTATTTCTGGCTGTGTTGCACCATGTCTGATTTGATTTTCTGACCCTTTTCTATGCTTCCTTAAGCAACCCTTTCATAAATTCCTTTCTGCCTTAACTAACTTGGGTAGGTTTAGTTATTTGCAAATAATAAACCTTGACTAATTTAGTCAGTTAGCCAGCTGAGCCTGGAATGGAGAGTTAGAAGATGAGCTGAGCATTTTGCAATGTTAGGATCCGGAGAGAAGTTTCTTGCTGCCACCAGAGCAAAAGAAAAAAAGACATCAGATGAATGTGGTGGAGGATCGGGTTGCTGAACACTTGAAGATACCTCATAGCATTTTCGTGAATGTACTGTGATAACTTTTCTGACAGGCTGGGTTTCTGACATAGCAGATAAGGGCAGAGCCACAGACATGTAATATTCTTTCCCAGACTACAGTGGGTAAAACCCTACAGTGGTGGCTCATGTCTGGTGATTGAACTCAGGTCCTCACAGTCTTTCTCAGCTTTTCCACTGAAGCTGAGGCTCTATTACTTGAGCTGTACCTCCAGTTCAGCTTTATACTGAATAATTGGAGAAAAAGTCTCACTGATTTGTGAACCAGAATCCTGAGGTCTCAGCCTGCTGAGCAGCTAGTATGGCAGGCCTGAGCTATCACAACCAACTTACTTTTCCATTTCTTTGAAACACAAATTTCAATCCAGAGCATCAGTGGCCTGAGCCAAGCCATTGTCTTAAACCAGTGCATAAACCTACTCAAATTCTAGAATCTGCCATTCAACAGTATCCAGTCATCCTCTCCTTGTTGTCCTGTATGTACTAATGTTTATCAAGTAGCTAAAGTTGTGTTTCTGCATGCAGAATGGTTCCCGAAGGAAAGTCAACTCTTGCTGCCAACAATAGACATGGCAAAAAGTTAAAGCCACCTGGAAAAGTCATGGCTCTCAACTAGAGAAGCAAACCTTTGGCTGCATACAGGGTGGAAAGTTGGCTTTGGTAGCACTTATATTCTGGAGAATTCAATGATGCACACTCAATTTAGAAACAATAAAGGCAATGTGTAAAACTGCTCAGGGACGTTGTATAGCCAGTGTGACATAAAAATTGCTCATTGGATAAGCAATAAGTCATTTTCATAAGTCACTTAAGTTTTTCAGTTATACTTGCAGGACAAAGTATAGGCTATAATGGCGGAGATCCCTGCTGCTCTTGAGACATACCGTGGCCAGCAAAAAACATAGCTCCACTCTCAGTTCTATTAAGTATTAACTGACAGAAGCAAAAGATTTTGCTTTGCCCAGCTCCCCCTTGCCACATGGCAGTTGGAGAGGACTCTGAAGGCTCCCTTCTCTTACCCGGGGTCACCTCCCATAGAGTCAGGTGACAGGTAGGATGATCTCTGAGTGGGCTCTGCCTGCCTCAGCTTCGAAATCAACTCCCTCTAGAAAGATTCAGGTGGTCATACTGTGAGTGACAATACTGAAGAGTTCCACGAATTAACAGTGACTACTCATTCACGTATTCACTGATTGTTCTTTGGGTGTTGTCCTTTAAAAAAAAAAAATGACCCAGCCTCTCCATCATCTTGCAAAGTGCCTCTTTATAACATAGGTCATCCACCATCTTCCTTTACATCTAGCATTAGTAGATTAGAACTTAATGAGGTTGGCTAGGGGAAAGTTATGCTGCCTCCAATTCAGGATATGCTTAGGATTTTTCATACCTGGGCAGATTATTTTTCATACCTTCCCTTCCTCTACAAAACAAATAATTTAGGGCAATAATCATAAGCTAAAATAATAATAATGGTGACTGAAAATGCAGATAGTAATTCTATTGAATTCCATATGGGTAAAGTCATGTCTATAATACTCAAATGACAAGTAAGATGGATAAAACAGTACCAAAAGAAAAAGATGGAATATCTTTAATTAGCTGTGTTCCCTTTCCAAAATCTGTGCTTTCCCCAAGACTGGAAGGACTGCCCCTCAGTCTCCCTGAGGTAAAATGCTAAGATGTTATTTGGCTGTATTATTCTTAGTTAAGTTACAGGAAGGAACGGGGCCTTTACAGATTGATCATGATTTGACTTTTTAGTTTTATCAGGCAATTGATATGTGCAAAGTCATTTTAGTAAACATGTGACCAAGATTTCTCCCAGGATAACACAGTATCCATCTGGATCCTACCGGCTTCTTTAGCCAAATTAGATCAAATTTGTGTCTGGTTCTCTAGTTACTGCAGATATTTTCCTAGAAACATATAATGGTTCTTACAATGTCTCCCTAATGTGCTAGTTATTATCTTGGCTGTTATATCTTTCTGAAATATGCCTGTACATAGAATCTACTCCACAAATCAGAAAACTTCGCATCAGCCTCTTGGTCTATTCTTCCAGCTGCTCTCTCAGCCTGGACTTTACATAGTATGTGGTTTAATCTACTGTTGATACTCATATGTCATATATGTTGGCATTCCTGGGCAGTAAAATAAGCCATCAATTCATAAATGTCGATTGAGTACCTACCCTGTGCCAAGCATGGAGAATATATGAGTGATCCAAAGTTAGAGACTGTCTTCAAGGAACTTAGAGTCTAGAGAAGATGCAGACAACACATCCTGAATTACAAGAGAGAAGCCTTTGATAACTCCTTGGCTCTTTAACATGGAACAATATTTCTTCCTCTGAAGACTTGGTTAGGACAACAGATCAGAAGAGTAGTAAATTCACAAAAAATTATCACAGGAAAGTGAGTGGAAGTCTGTGTGTTCTCCAGTCTTTCTGTTACGGATTTTCTAATTTGTAAAAATCTCCATCAGAAAATTCAGAAATACTGTCAGTATACAAAAGAAGAAAAGCAGGGCTGGGAAGGTGGCTCAGTGGTAGAGCACTTGCCTTGCATGCTTGAGGCCCTGGGTTCAATTCCTCAGCACCACATAAACAGGAAAAAAAAAAGCCGGAAGTGGTGCTGTGGCTCAAGTGGTAGAGAGGTAGCCTTGAACTGAAGAGCTGAGGGACAGCGCCCAGGCCCAGAGTTCTGGCCCCACGACCGGACCCAATAAAAGGAGGAGGGGGAGGAGGAGGAGGGGGAGGAGGGGGAGGAGGAGGGGGAGGAGGAGGGGGAGGAGGGGGAGGAGGAGGGGGAGGAGGAGGGGGAGGAGGAGGGGGAGGAGGAGGAGGAGGAGGAGGAGGAGGAGGAGGAGGAGGGGGGGGGGGGGCTCTCCTCAGATATTACCAATTACATCATCCTGAGTATAAACTATACAGGCTAGGGGGAGAACAAGAAGCAATCATTTGGTAGGGCCAAACTACAGATCTCTGTGAGGACATCCCCGCTCCCTACCACCAGTACCCCCTGTGTGCTGCTCATAAAACAGCCTGGGTAAGGGCTGTCTCCAGCTCTATGGGAGTCTTGGAAATGATTAGAGAGTGAGATCTCATTCACTGAGAGCTGAGAATGCATGGTTGCCAAATCCTTATTTAATGCTACCTTATGTAGAAATTAAAGAAAGTGTACCAAAATAGAGTTCTAAACCATTCACTCATGGCCTTATTTTAAAAATCTGAGCAAGGTGCTGGTAGCTCATGCTTGTAACCCTAGATACTCAAGAGGCTAAGAGCTGAGGATCACAGTTCAAAGCCAGCCTAGACTAAAATTTCTGTGAGTCTCCATCTCCAATCAGCTAGCAAAATGCTGAGCTGGAGACATGGATCAAATAGTAGAGCTCTAGCATTTCAAACAAGCCAAGCAAGCACCAGGCTCAGAGTTGAATCCCCAATATCAGCAAAAAAAGAAAAAAGAAAAATTAATACTAATAAAAGTTAATGTAATCATTTCATAGTCTATCCAGTCTAGTTGACAATTAAGATTAACTTCCATAAACCAAGCATGAATGGCTCCCACCTGTAATCCTAGCTACTCAGGAGGCTGAAATCTATTCAAAGACAGCCTGAGCATGAAAATCCATGGGACTCTTATCTCTAATAATGCTCAGGGACAGTGCCCAGGCTGTGAGTTCAAGCCCAAGGACCAGCACAGAATAAATAAATAAATAAATAAATAAATAAATAAATAAATAAATAGCCACCACAGTCTTCAGCTAGAAATTCTACCTACTCAATTGCAAAATGTTGAAAGGCTTAGTAAATAGCTACAATCTCAACAAAGAAATCAAATACAGGAGGAAAACACACTGGAAATTTTAGAACTAAAAAATACAACAACAAAAAAACGTAAAGCTTGACCAATCAAGGGGAAGGCAGAAAAAGCAACAGTGAACAGATAGATGGAACAATAGAATATATACAAGACGAACAGTAAGAAAATAGACTAAAAAATAATCAGGACTTGGTGCCAACAGCTCATGCCCGTAACCCTAGGTACTCAGGAGGCTGAGATCTGAAGATTGTAGTTCGAGGCCAACCAGGGCAGAAAAGTCCTTACGAGACTTTTATCTCCAATTAACCACTCAAAAATGGGAAGTGGTGCTGTGGTTCAAATGGTAGAGCTCTGGCCTTGAGCACAAAGAGACTCAAGGACAGCACCCAGACCCTGAGTTCAAGCCCCACAAAAAAAAAAAAAAAAAGCAGTACTATAATAACAAAGGAACTTATCTCCATGTTACTAGAGTCTTGAAAGGACAGGAGAGAAAAAAAAAGCAGGGCTGAAAGAGTACTTGAAAAAAAGAAAAAGAAAAGTGGTTGCATTTTACAAGAGACATAAAACTACAGATTCAAACCAGCTGAGTATATCCCAAACAGGATAATCCCAAAGAACACACTCTAGCACACGCAACATGATTAGATTTCTAAAAACTAAAAGGAAAGGAGAGGGAGGGGAAAGAAAGGGGAAGGAGAAAATAAAGAAAAGGGAAAAGAAGGGGAGGGGAGGGGAGGGGAGGGGCTTGAAGCAGCCAGAGGAAACAAAACCTTTCTTGTGGAAATCCAATTCAAATGACAGTGGGTTTCTTTCTCATCAGAAAAGTGGTCGTTTCCAGATAACAAAGGGCACAGGAAAACTTGGAATGTACTGGAAGTGACTGAGTAGTGGTCATATGATAAAGATCTCTATCTATATACTCAGGAAGTATGGTTTTTTTGGTTTTTTTTAGTATGTAGATCTTTCTCAACAGTGTAAAAACTAAAGGTTATTGAATACTGGTTTGGAACAAGAAGAGACTGGGGATAAATCAGCTATATTTTCACAGATTCCTCTGGAGCTTGGGATAGGATGGTTTGACATCTACAGCCTCTATTCCTACCACTCAGCCTACTGGTGGGAGAAATGGAGCTGAATAATGTGAAGGAGTTTGGTCGTGTTTCAATGAGGTCATCAGAGTGTAGGAGCTACAATTCCCTTATAATTCCTTGCATTTCTCATTACTACCCTAGTCATTGTCGGAACCAATCAGAGCCTCGTAACTAATCCAGAGATTCTTTACGAGGCTTTCAACCCTGGTACACATTAAACTAAAATCCTAATGTCCAGATCCCATCACAAACAGTTCTATCAGAATCCCTGGCATTGGTCCAGACATAGGATTGTTTTGAGGATTTTAGGAGAACCTCAGAGATTATTGTTTTGTGTGTGGGTTTGGGGGGATTTTTGTTTGTTCCCTTTTGCAACAGTTGAGATGAAACCTCGGATTTGGTACATGCAAGGCAAGTGACCTACCACTGAGCTTCATGCCCAACCCTTCATAGGATTATTTTTTAAAATTCTTTCAGTGATTTTTTTTGGGGGGTGGTACTGGGGCTTCAACTTAGGGCCTCATATTCTCCCACTTAGCTTTTTCCAATCAAAGCTGGCACTCTACCACTTGAGCCATGGCTCCATTTTCAGCTTTTTGCTGGTTAACTGGAGAAATTAGAAATAAGAGTCTCATAGATTTGTCTGTCTATGCTGGCTTCAAACCATTATCCTCAGATCTCAAGCCTTCTGAGTAGCTATGATTACAGGTGTAAGCCACCAGCACCTGGCCCTCCAGTGATTTTTTTTATATGAAACTAGGATTCAGATTTACTGCACTAGCAAATGAGCACAGTAGCTCTGAGACCTGGTGCAAATCGAAGTACAAAATGGATAGTATAACACTGAGTACAAACATAAGGAAGAAATACCCTATTCCTAAGCCTGGCTATGTTCCGAGACCAGGAAGCGGGTTACAGTCTCCTCTTGTTAAGTGGCTATGGTTATGAAAGAGCATGTCAGGCTACTTAGGTTTTCCGGACATCTCCATCTCCCACACTAGGACTTTAATTGAACTCACTCCCTAGAGCCCATCAACAGACAGCCAGAAGAAGAAACCCATAATCAAGACTTGCTATTGGACTCAATCTTCAGACAATTCAATCAAAGGATTTTTTTTCCCCACAAGCTTTATAAGAGTTACATGCTCTCAGTTGCTGGCAGCTCTGAAATAGCCTTTGAAAGACACCTGTGCCCCAAACTCTGGATGCTTTATTAATTCTGACTTTGAGCAAGTTGCATTCAGTGCAGGATGTGTTTGAAAGGTCCCTGGTTAAATGTGCACACAATTTCAAGACAGGAGCGCTATGAAATCAAAACACTTGCCAAAGTTTGCCACAGCTCCTGCTATACCGGATCTCTCCTTTGATTTGGTGGTGGTGGTGATGGTGGTGGTGGTCATGGGGCTTGAACTTAGGGCCTGGGCGCTGTCCCTGACCTCTTTTGCACAAGGCTAGCACTCTACTACTTTGAGCTGCAGCTCCACTTTTGGTTTTCTGATGATTAATTGGAGATAAGAATCTCACAGACTTTCCTGCCTGGGCTGGCTTTGAACTGTGATCCTCAGATCTCAGCCTCTGGAGTAGCTGGAATTACAGGCATGTGCCACCAGTGCCCAGCACCAGACCTTCCCTTGGAATTCAGTAACAATGTTGCTGACCTGGTACTGAATGCGCTGAAGGTCAGATCTGAAGGTCAGATCAGAGTTCTTGCATTCATCTATGATTACACATTCCACTCTAGCCTTCACTCAAGCCATCCTTGAATGAGGCTGGGACTGGATTCTTGCCTTACATCTCCAAGTCCCCTTTCTCATTTCCTAAAGTCACCAACTAGGACCTGACTGTGAATGGCCATAAAGTGAGATATCTTATTCTCTTGTAAATCTGTTGTCTGTTTACCAGACACTTTCCTGCCCTAGACTGGGAAGCAAATTCTAACACCTGCTCTAAGAAGCTGGGCTACTTCATAGCCATTTCAACAGTGAACATCGCAGCTCTCAGCCCCCTCACTGAATATACTCACCATGTCCATATTAGTGCTCCCAGCCTCTGCCACACTATATCCTAACTTTCTGTACAGCCCCAGGATGCAAGGTCCTAACCACCAGAGAATTCCATCAAGATCCACCCAGTCAGAGTTGTGACATGAGAAAATTGGGAATTCTTCAGCTACAAACAAAAAGGATTCTATAATTTCATCTATGCCCAAGATTATACACATTGATTATACACCACCATAGAACTGTTGACAAGGGAGACCTACTTGAAGTACTTTTCATCTCTAGTAACTCATGAATTACAGGGAGAGGGGCTGACTAGAAAGACATCTTAGAAAGAATTCTGAGGCTTGGGGTGAGCCAGCTGGAAATCTTATCTTGATCTGTTAGTGATGGCTTCCCTAGACCAAGAGCATGAGTATGAAGATGGATGTCAACTTTCTGCAAATGCTGATTCTATTCCAAGGCAATTGCCAAGTCAGGCCTAAAGCCCAGGTTTCCTGACACCCACTGGTCGCCACTTTTATCAAAGAACATTTGAGAGGCATGCATCTAATCTGATCAAATAGAAACCATGACATTGTAAAACTCTGTTTTGTCTTAGAACATTTTTACATGGAAAATATCAAGCTCTAGCAAATTAAGAGTTGACTTACAGATCATTCACTACTGAACAGTGAAATGTAAGAGCAGGAGGTCATTAGGAGCACTTTTATTTTTTTGGTTGGTTGTGGGCTTGAACTCTGGGCCTGGGCTCTGTCCCTCAGCTCTTCAGCTCAAGGCTAGTGCCCTACCACTTGAGCCACAGTGCCATTTCTGGCTTTTTTTCTGCTTATGTGGTGCTGAGAAATTGAACCCAGGGCCTCATGCATGCTTGGCAAGCATTCTACCACTGAGCCAACTTCCCAGCTCAGGAGCACTTTCTAAATGACCACCAGAGAGAAGTTTAATCTAAAACTTCAGTGAGTGGTGAAATGAGACAGTTAACAAAAAAAAACCATTTACTCCGACATTTTCAGAATCACAACCCCTCCAAAAAGATAAATATACACTCAAACTGCAAAGAAAACAAAGATGACATCATACTTCACTTGGGATGGCCTTCCTAAGGTATGAAGATAATAGTCTTGGGGGTATATAATTTATGAATGTTACAAACGCATCTGAAAAATAAGAGAATTTGTGAATGCCCTTGGAGCTAGCAGTGATAGATTAGCCAGAAGTACCAAAAAGAGATAGACTCACCACCCATCTCCTAGAAGAGGAAACAGCCACCCCTCCTAGTTGTAACTAAGGGATAATGACAGAAGTGAATAGCAATGATGAGGTAAATGATAATGATGATGAAGTCAATAGTAAATTGAGTGGGATAGCCCTGGGCTAGGGCTCCCAGACAGGAATTGAGGGCAGGAGGAGAGGGAAATTAGAGAGTGAATGAAGTTTGATTCCCAATTTGTCACTTAGCTCAGCCAGGCTGGCAGTGGCTCTGGGACCCCTGGCTCATATGGTGGAAGTTCTTAGGTGAAAAGATCTCTCCCTCCAGCGATGAGGAGAGATGGCTGGCGGCCCACAGACTTGCTGTTCACTGTCTTCCTGGTTGATCTAATGCTCTCTAGGGCCTGAAGTTCATGCTACAATCCAGGGCTCAGGGCTTACAGGCCAGAGCCTTGGTAACAAATCCCTACCCTTACCTAAGTGAAGACTCAGGACCAGCTGCCCCATCAAGTCCTCAAGTCTGGATCACCTTTGAATCCACAACATGACCTGTGACAGTAGCATCTGAGAAGGATAAAGATTCCCACACACACACACAAAATCAAGAGTTTCCCTTCTACTGCAACAAAAGTGACCTTCTGTCTGCCTGGTTAACATTTCTCCAGACCCAAGGTAAACCCCTGCTGTGCCCATACGTTTCAGGCATTGAAATACCACATAAACCAGGCTGAGCTTGAACTCTCTATACAGCTGAGGCTAGCCTTAATCCTCCTGCTTCAACCTCCCAAGGGCTGGGATTATAGACCTGCACCGTCACCTCCAGTCTAATTTTTCAATCTTTTTTTTAAAGGCCAAACAAAAATATATCAACAATTTTTGTGGACTGCAACTATCCATCTATGTCAAGGAACTGCCTTTGGCAATTTTTTAACTGCATAATTACCAGCCTTCAAGAGGCGTGCTATATAATGAAGCCGCTGGTCTAACCTTAACCGGCTCTGTGCTAATAGGTGTCTCTCTCCTCTTGCAAATTTGTAGCCTGAGAAATGATGACATGCCTAGAAAATGATGACGGGGACTCATGAAGCTTAGCACCAAGAGTCAGAAAATGCCCATGAGAAGCCATCAAAGGCAGATTTATTATGACATTAGACAATATGCGTATGGCATTAATTATAGTCTCGAGTTCTTACTAGATTACCGTCCTAGACAGGGTGTCAGGTGGCAGTAACACCCCATCCACACTGTCTCGTAGCCATTTACCAGTGACAGCTTTGTCACTCACAGGCAGCCTGCTGCACTAGATGTCCCCAGGCCCAGAGGACAAATTCTAGATGCTCCATCTGGCTCTGGTCTGGTGGGCAGCCAGGTGACACAGAGCTAACAATGAGCAAGCCAGATCTCCCTCCACCAAAAAAAAAAAAAGAGGACACATGTAAGGTTGAAGGATAAATGCAAACAGAACTTGAAAAGGGACTTGGGGATACTTGTTTTAGCTAAGAGAATGGTAGAAATGGAGACAAGAAAAGAGACAGGGGAAAGGATATTTACCTCTGTCTTTGTATCTGAATTATGGATGCTCGTAACTAGAAGCAACCTAAAACTTTCAATCTGTTCTCTCCAGCATCCTGCCAAAAGGGTAGACCCCTCGTACACATGCCCCAGCCCAAAACCGCATTATTCCCAAAGCAATCCATTTGGTCCTGGATAACTCTGATGACTAGCAAGTTCATTTTCCTTTTGACCTAAAAATCTGTCTTCCTATGGCTGACGGCTGTTAGAAGAAGCAGGGAGTGGCCTCATTCTCTTCTTCTGGCAGGAGCCTGTTGAATGTTTGAGAAGCCATACGCCCACAAGTTTTCATGTTCCTCAATTTCACACAGACCTGTCTCTGATCCCTTGGAATGTCATCTTTGGTGGTTGTACATCTCTGTAGTGCAATAATTCAATACATGTAACATGTAATGATAAAATTGGGGTAAAACATTTGAATGTCTTCAAATGTTTATCATCTATCCATGATGAGGACCTGCAAGCTCTGCCCTTTTCAAGCAGAGCTTGAAGTATCAAACTATGTCATAACTGGATTGTGTTATCCAGATACTCTAGAACACTGAGGCTCACTCCTCCTGTAATAATTGTACTTTGACACTTGTTACCTAACCTTCCTCCATCTTCTCTCTCCTACCTTTCAGAGTCTGTGGCTACTGTTCAAGGGAAAATATTTATTCAAAAGCAGAAAAGAAAATATTAAAATCTGTGAATTAAGTAAATATGTGGGAGAATTGGTGATCAGGGACTGTGAAAGACTATTTTCTCCAAAATCAGAACTTCATGCAGATAAATTTAAACATGTGCTTAAAAAAATTATTTCACTCATGATTAAATGAAGGAACCAGTAATATATGATAACCAGATCAAAACCAAATCAAAGAAGGTCACATTTATAGATAAAGAATATTGAGAGACAGGGGAAAGGTGTGTGACTTGGTTTGGAATATATTGTAAACATGTGTGGAAATGAAACAATGAAATCTGCTCTGTATAACTAGTGTAAGCTAATAAAATTTAATACAAGTGTGCAAATTAGAGCAAAATGATTCAGCTCACAGTGGGGGAAGGAATGCAATTAAACTACTATATGAAGCCTATGAGACAGTCACTCACTACCTCTACCTAACTTTCGGTAGTTTGCTGGCAATCTCTGGCACATGTTGACCCACACCTTTATGTTCTCTGACAGCATTCTCCTTGCATGTGTCTGTGTCTGAACTTCCTTTTTTTGGCAGTCCTAGGGCTTGAACTCAGTCCTAGGGCCTGGGCACTGCCCCTGAACCTCTCTTGTGCTCAAGGCTAGCACTCTACCACTTTAGCCATAGCCCCACTTCCAGCTTTTTCTGTTTATGTGGTGCTGAGGAATCGAACCCAGGGCTTCAGGCATGGGAGGCAAGCACTCCACCACTGAGCCACATTCCCAGCCCCAAACTTCCTGTTTTTATGGGGATACCAGTCAGGCTGGATTAGGAGACCATCCTACTCCAATATAACCTCATCTCCCATTAAATCTGCAATGACCCTGTTTTGAAACCAGGTCACATTCTAGCGTACTAGAGATAAGGTTTGCTTGTTTGTTTGTTTTCATGGTACTGGGAGCTGAACTTATGGTCTTGCACTTGCTGGACATACAAAATTGTCAGTTTAGGCAGATGAGGGGGAGGCCAGAACCAATGAGAAGCCCACATGTCTGTCCCTTCAAGCACCAAATGATTACTTGGACCTGACACAGCTCCAGGCTGGCTATTCCCCACCTCTGATCCTCAGCCTGAAATTAAGGTGTTGGCCTGGTGTGCTTCCACTGAGGGCTTGCCTCCTTAGTATGTAGACGGATGTCTTCTTTGATATGTACCCATGATAGCTTGCCTATCTACATCCTAAACTCCTCTTCCAATGAAGACAGAAATCATATCAAATTAGGGTACATGCCCCTACGACTTCATTCTACCTTAACCCCCCTCAAGAGCCCTACCTCCAAATTCAGTCACTTCTAATACAGCAAGAATTTCAAGATATGAATTGGAGAGCATAATGACAGAGCTTTGAGAAGCGGCAATTCTGTTCATCCCACCCTCCCCACAAGGGTAAAAAACCCGGATCTAGTCTAGAGATGGGTGTTTCTTAATTCTGTGTGTCTATCATTAAAAACCAAAACTACAGAGTAAAGATCTAGGCCCAGCTCAAGCTAAAAAGAATGTGTAGCATGGTTTTCTCCATTACACAAAGAACTAGCTGAGGGCAACAATTGTAAAATCCCTTTCAACATTGAAATTTCATGGCACAGAGGGAAGAAAATAGTCCAAAGCCTAATTCTTCTTTCCTCCTAGACACTGCTACCCTTCATGGCATCCTGATAAGAAATAGTACATTTGGGGTTCGAGAGGAAATGTAAAGAAACTCAGAAAAGTTACAGGAAGATCAACTTCTAGCCAATCAGGTGTTCCCCAGTAATACAGTTGGGCAGGATGCTCATGGCATTCTGCCTAAGTGCTTTTGCAGCTGAAAGCTATCGGGAAAACATCAAGGGGCCCTGTCATTAGCGTCTGCATGCAGCTGCAATGGGACTCCTCTGAGAGCGAATTTGCACAAAGAGTGTGGTATGCTAATTAAAATGGAATTCTGTGTGGACATTTTGCTGGTGGATTAGTTAAATGCAATTAGCATCTGGGGCAGAAAGGCTACTGTGGGAAAGAGGCTGAGCTAAGTGCATTGTGGGTGGAATGGAGTGGGGCCTTGGCTATTGAGCTAAAGGGAGTTGACTCTACATTCTCCTTGGGGGCTTTGTCATCGTGAGATGAAATCCCCAGCATCAGGTCTGTATGATGGATTCATGTCGTTCTTAAGTTTATACCATCTTCCTTTTTACTTTCTGTCTTGTTAACCCACCAAGAGGAACATAGTATGCTAAAAGGAGATTGATACATGGCATGTTTATCTGTAGCCAACTGGTCATTTTGAGTTCACACACTGCATAAAGAATCTTTAGAAAGAGAGGAGAGAGGCAGGTTCCAAACCAAGAGATACAGTGGACAGGGGACTGGGTCTGACTAATCCCTGGAGAAACATGCATAGACTGGAAGAATGAATTTTCTCCTTCTCCCAGGGGCAAGATAAAGAGGCCTACAGGTAGGAGACCAGAAAGAGTGGACAATAAAGCACGTGAAGGAAAGCATACTGACTTTCCTATAGCCAATGCAAGGAATGCAGGGGAAAGGGAAAGTAAAACAGCAGAGGATTTTCCCAGAAATTGCAGTGTATCTGTGAATTGGTGAACGTGTGCCCACACAGCACAGGATAAAGAGATAGCGAGTGAGAGAGAGTAAGAGAGAGAGAGAGAGAGAGAGAGAGAGAGAGAGAGAGAGAGAGAGAGAGAGAGAGAGAGAGAGAGAGAGAGAGAGAGAGAAGAAAGAAAGAGAGAGAATGAGAATCCTAGCTACTCAGGAGGCTGAGATCTGAGTTGAACCACTGAGATCGCTGTTCAAAGCCAGCCTGGGCAGGAAAGTCCATTAGACTCTTATCTTCAATTAACCACCAGAAAACAGGAAGTGGCTCTGTGGCTCAAAGGGGTAGAGTGCTAGCCTTGAGCTCAAGAGCTGAGGGACAGCACCCACACCAGAGCTCAAGCCCCACGACTGGGGGGGGGGGGAGAGCGAGAACAGTTTTCTGACATGAAGGGCAGAGAGTACCCCCAATTTACACACACACACACACACACACACACACACACACACACACACACTCTCACAGATCCTTGCAGCTTGCACCCGCTGCAGAGGACAGGCAGTCAGAGAGTACACAGACATGGGTTTCGTTTGTCCTATGCTTTGGTTTAGATATTCTTCACGTGTATCACCTCCCCCTTCACAATATCCACATGCTAAAGGATGCTCCCCAGGATGATAGTATTAGGGTGTAGGAGAACTTTGAAGAGGTAGAGCCTAGTAAGAGCGCTTTAGATCAGTTGGGGTGCCCTCTGGAAGGATAGGAGGACTCCAGTCTCTGTACTTTCCTGTTTCCAGATCTGATCCTTCCTCTCACAAGTACTCCACCACCGTGAAGCCCTCACCACACCCTGCATCTGGTGGTTTGACACTTCACCTTGCAAACAGTGAGCTAAATGAATCTTTTCTCTTTATAAAGTTAGTATGCCTCATGTATTTCATTACGGTAAAGAAAAATAGACTAGGATAGAATGTCTGACCCAGGATTTCCACAGCAGTGCAAAACAAGCCTTGAGTAGAAGAAGGCTTGAAGGACATTCTGCCCCACTCCCAGAGGGTCCACAACTCTAGCCAGAACCAAGCCTGAATTCTTAAGAGATCGCTAATGTGTCACACAGGGTCCAGTCAGAAGACAAAAACCACACTCATTATTTGTTACAAGAGAGGATTTGCTGTGAAGAACTGCTAACGAGGTTACTAGAAATCACAAAATAGAATTCTAAGATTTTTACAGAACTATTGACAGAAGGAAGAGCCCTAACCCCATAAGGCTGGCAGAACAAATCTCCTTCATTAGAATAGTATTTAAAAGCTGGAAGAAGGAAGTGTTCCACAGAACTGAAACTGAGCTCTACGGAGACAGTGATGGTTGGTTGATGCCATGCCTCTGAGCGCACAGGTTCGGTAATAGTGGAGGAACTGCAAAGCAGATGCAGCTGCTGCCAGGGCCAAGACACCTGGCTTAGAGTGATGCTCAGAGACCAGATGCTCTGGTTTTGCAGACTCCCTCTAGCGCCCCCTGATGGCAGAGCCTAACAGCCAGCCGGGTGGCAAACAAAATCATCAAGGAATTTGAGCTTCACAGTAGATGTGGAGCCAAGTGACAATGGTTGACCCATAGCAGTTTTTAACAATAACAACAGTAGCTAGTAATTGCTGGCACAAACATGGGTCATGGTCCATATGTGGGGACCAGACTGTATGATACAAACAGTGAGATACAGCCAACTTTCCTCTGCTCTGTTAGGAATGGGGAATTACACATTTCCACACCATGCCCTCCTCTAGTCACATGATTTCTGACACAAAGCCCCTCCTTCTTTATTTGATATCACCTGGTATCGCTGTTGCTAAAACTCAGAAATTATCTTTAGAGAAACCAGGTTCTCATGGCCTTCAGTACCAGATCCCAAATCCATAAAGAAAATCTGAAAAGTCCTGCTAATAGCAAATTCCATTCCTTTCTCCCAACTTCCCAAATCTATACTTATGCCTCAAGTCTTACTTTTCATAAGCAAAACCCCTATCAGGTTTTTCCTAAGTAACAAGGTTTTATGTGTTGTTATTATTTAATTTAAGGAATATGGTACCACCACCCCCCAAACTACAGAAATAATTTTCATCAATCTTTTATGGTTCTCCCCTCCTGACATCTCATGTCTCAGAGTTGTCTGAATCCTCTGAATTAGACAGATCATAAGCTGGTTGTGTCTGCCTTCTGAGTTTCCCCAAGTCCTCCTCTGTGAAATACAGAGGTTGGATCAGAGCCAGTCCAAGAACTTCTAGTAATACGACTCCGTGATTATTAGTATGAATTATGGAAGTGACTGGTTCTTTTTCATCTTTAGCTTACTAACACCTATCATAACACTTGACACATACTAGACAGTTAAGTGTACATGTTGAATTAATAAACAGATGAAAGAATCATAAGTAATTCTGTAGTCTGTGACCTCTATAAGGGAAGAGGAGTCCAGCTGTAACCCCCATGTGTG
This sequence comes from Dipodomys merriami, assembly GCF_024711535.1. Lineage (NCBI taxonomy): Eukaryota > Metazoa > Chordata > Mammalia > Rodentia > Heteromyidae > Dipodomys > Dipodomys merriami. Next base: position 32,814,537 of record NW_027203270.1, on the reverse strand, counting down.
TGTGGTCAGACTGCCAACAGACACATTAATGATTAACATATCAATCAGGCTTTTTAAAGTAATCATGACCAAATACCTAGAAACAAAACACACAAAAATCCATGCTCTCATGGAGTTTCAAAATTCAAAATAAAGACTTTCACAAACTAGGAGTGGAAGAGAACTTCCTCAAGCTGATAATGTACTTTCAACTGAAAAATCTACAACCAATGTTGTAATTACTAACAAAAACCTTAGAGATGTTTATAGTGAAGTTTATAGTGAAGAACAAATCACCCACCATCACCTTTCTTATTTGGCATTGTAAAGCTGGCCTTAAAGAATCTGTAAAGAGAAATAAATAAAACACATAAGAATCAAAAATAAAGACTTATTTGCAGACTGCCCTACATAATAGGTTGCCTAACTAATAAGAGAATTCTTCAAGCGTATCACCTACAAAAAATCAAAGTTTTTAAATCAGTAGATTTCCCTTATAACAACATAACTAGTAAGAAATCATAATTGAAAAAATATATCACTCATAGTGGAACATTGCATATGACTGAATAAACAAGTGTGAAATGTTTATGAATTATCTAATAAAGAAGCATACATTGAAAGGGGAAAATAGAAGAAAATGAGAAACAGGGTGACACTGTTCAAAAAGAAATGTACTCAATGCCTGACTTATGTATCTGTAACCCCTCTGCACATCACCTTTACAAGAAACTTTTTTTAAAAAAAAGAAGCATACAATGTTCATGGATAGGAAGACTAAAGCTCATGGAGATCATGTTTCCCAAAGTATTTCATAAGCTTATGTCAATGATTATCTCTCTGAAGAGAAAATGAGAAAACCAAGCAGAGAAAAGGAAATAAAATCAGATATGGGATAAAAATGCCTGCAAGCATAGTTTTTTAAATGAGTAAAAATGGGAGATGGGTTTATAGACCTAACTTTCCTTTCTAATTAAATTAACCTCACTCATAGATTTCTCTGCTCCCAAGAGATAGCCAGATATTTTTTTGGAAGGAAGGGGTTCAAGCAGTCACTGATTGATTGAATCCAAAGTGAACCTTTTGGCTTAAGCACAATCATGTCCTGAAAGGGAAAAGTAATCCAGGCCATCTCTCTATGTCTCCCTTTCTTTTCTTCACCCTTACACTTACACTTAAATCGCTTTCAGCTTCAAAAGTTCTGTCTTAGTAGCTTTGGGAAGCTATCTTTAAACACCAGAGTCACCAAGTAGCAGAAGCAACGAATTTATTTCCACCAGCTCTGGAGGCAAAAAGCTCAAGATGGAGGTTCTGCCAAGGTCCGATTTCTGGTTTGTGGATGCCTATCTCTTCATTATATCTTCACTGAAGAGTGAAAGCAGGGAAGAAGCAAGCTCTCTTGCATCTTCTTCTTTTTCTTTAGCTATTTGGGGGGTAAGGTCTTGCATTTTTGCCCAGGACCAGCATCAGACAGGATCCTCCTATCTGAGCCTCCAATTCCTCTGGGATCAACAGTTACACACCACCATACCTAGCTTGTTGAATGAAAAGGAGTCTTGCTGCCTCTTCACCAGAGCTGTCATTAAACCTTAATCCACCCGATCTCTACCTTCCAAGAAGCTGGGATTACAGAAATGGGCCATCCTGCTAAGCTCCTTGCGTCTTTTCATAAAGTGGCTAATCCTACTCATTAAGGTTCTACCCCCTCGACCTAATCTCTTTCCAAAGCCTCATTATCAGATTGGAGTTTAAGCTTTCAGTTTTATAAACTGGGAGGGACATAAACATTAAATCCATACCACTTTCCTCCTGCTCATATGCCCCTCCAAATACTCTCTTCCCTCTCTCCTCTGGTTATTTCCCTCAAACTCCACCTATAGGTTTCATCTCATAAAGCTTCAACACATTCAGTACTTCCTTCACTCATCTGTCGCGGCTCTCCTAAGGTCTGTTCGCCACGATCTTCTGTTCTCAACAGTCATAGTACTTTGTATTCTCTCAAATAGCTATACCTATGGACTCTTTCTCCACTAAACCATGATCTTCCTAAAGGCAGGGTCATTCTATCCTGTTGACCTCATGATCTGTCATCCTTAAGACAGTGTGTGACCTGTAGTTGGTAGTCAATGACTTCTTCCTGAAAAAAGAAAAAATATATATATATAGTAATTTTGTATGTGTGCCAGTCCTGAGGCTTGATTTCAGAGCCTGGGCACTGTCCCTGAGCTTTTATGTTCAGGGCTAGCACTCTACCACTTGAGCCACAGCTTCACGTCCAGCTTTTTAGTGGTCAATTGGCAGTAAGAGTCTCACAGAATTTCCTACCCATGCTAGCTTCAAACTTTGATCCTCAGATCTTAGCCTCTTGAGTAGCTAGGATGATAGGGGTGAGCACCAAGCTTACAATATTTTTTTTATTTTTTTTTATTTTTGGGGGGGGTCCGGTCGTGGGGCCTGAACTCTGGGCCTGGGCGCTGTCCCTCAGCTCTTCAGCTCAAGGCTAGCGCTCTACCACTTGAGCCACAGCACCACTTCCGGTTTTTTCTTTTTTGCTTATGTGGTGCTGAGGAATCGAACCCAGGGCCTCAGGCATGTAAGGCAAGTGCTCTACCACTGAGCCACCTTCCCAGCCCCACAATATTTTTTTTAAATCATGAATCTCATTACTTGGTAAAAGGCTATGTAAATAATTGTGTAAATAATTCTTTACATGAACCCTTTGAAGTTGTTCTCATTTGTATTCTCACCTCTGTGTATTTCTGATCATTTTCATATATACTACTATCTGAATATTTGTGGTCCCCTGAAAAAGAAGTTTTATTTTAAAAATCCTAGCCCCTTTGAAGTGATGGATTAAAGAAAACTATGGGATGGTGATGAGATCATGAAGGCAGAGTCCTACTGAATAGGATTAATACCCTGAGGGGAAGTGCTGTGTAAAAGGAATGGACCAACATGCAATCTTCCATTACCTTGATCTTGAACCCCCCCCCCCTGCAGAACTGTGAAAAAGTAAAAATTGTTGTTTGTAAATCAACAGTCTCAGGTCTTCTGTTACAGCAATTTAAAAAAGACTACAACACAAAAATATAGACATTTCCTGGCATTTTTCATCCCGTTGACTGTCCTCAATCTTAACCTTGATATAATTCCACAAGAGTGGAACCATCTTCAATAGTTAATTAAAACTGTCTGCAAGCTGCTGAGAGCCACATTTATGGAATTGTATATGTGATCACTAAGTGTATCTTAAATTAGCCTAGCTACTGCATTCAAATAAAGAGTTCTCCACGCTTAGACTTTTCAGGAACCTCAATTAAACCTATTAATGAGCTGGCTCCCTTGAGCAACTTCAAAGATGGAATGCAGAAGAGTTGGTTAAGGCCAGGTATCTTTCTCCATCAAGATCAGACACCAAGGAGCAGATCTTTAAAGGTACAAAGCAAATATGACTTCCTCTGATACTGTGATAGTTATTGAGCATCTCAGAGAGAGTTTAGCCTGTCTTTCCTTCTTTGAACTTCACACAAACATAAATGGGAAGCAAAGAAGTTAATGTAGCAGTTCATGATTTCTGTCACAAATCACAGACATGCACAGCAGCCTTTGGTCCAGCAATTTTGGAGCTGATGATGCTCTGACTGGCTCAGTGAAGGATGACATCGGCACAGTCCCAGTTATGACATATAAGTTGATGATGCCCCTGGCCTGTGCTCATTCTTACCTCCCCATTGCTAAAGCCTAAATGGCCCTTTCTCCCTCCAGATACAGTGAATTCTCATTGTCTTACAAGATGCCTTCCCAAAGAACATGTCAGCCATATTTAAAGGCATTGATCTTTAGAGTAGTGGGTACCATCGTGGCCCCACTGGTTGCCTTGTTCATGAAGAAATCTTCAGTGTCACCAAGGCTAGAATTCCTTTCTTAGCAACTGTGACTCTTCTCCTACAGTAGCTGAGAATGAAAGAAAGTGGGCTGGTGTTGTGATACAAGTGGTAGAGCACTTTTCCAGTAAGCACAAAGCCCTGGGATCAATCCCCAGTACACATTTTAAAAAAATAAGTGAAGAGAGTAACCCATCCAGGCATCAGTGGCTCACACCTGTAATCTTAGCCACTCAGGAGGCTAAGATCTGAGGATTGTGGTTGGAAGTCAGCCCAGGAAGAAAAGTCTGTGAGACTCTTTTATCTCCACTAAACTACTAAGAAAAAGCCAGAAGTGGCAGGGTGGCTCAAGTAGTAAAGTGCTAACATTGAGCATACAGAGGCTCAGGCACAGTGCCCAGGCCCTGAGTTCAAACCCCACAAGAAAGAAAGAAGAAAGAAAGAAAGAAAGAAAGAAAGAAAGAAAGAAAGAAAGAAAGAAAGAAAGAAAGAAAGAAAGAAAGAAAGAAAGAAAGAAAGAAAGAGAGAAGGGAGGGAGGGAGGGAGGGAGGGAGGGAGGGAAGGAAGGAAGGAAGGAAGGAAGGAAGGAAGGAAGGAAGGGGAAAAGAAAGTAAGATGCCAAAAAACTTACTAGAGTGGTTCTAGCATCATTGTACAGTCAAAGGCTCCAAAAAAAAAATCTCTCAAAAATGCCCAGGAGCAAGACCCTAATTGGAAGAGCACCTGCCTAAAGATCACAAGGCCCTGAATTAAAACCCCAATCTCACACACATCCAAAAAGACATCGTTCTTTATACCTTCAGGATGGTCACAAGCAGGTCCTTCCTCTCTTTATGCACATGAAATACTACTATCAATATGAGCCTAGCTGGGTGCTGTGGTTCACACCTCTAAACCCAGCTCATACTGAACCCTGGCCTTCTCTTTTGCACACACACACACACACACACACACACACACACACACACACACACACACACACACACACCCCAGGCCCTACCTTCTTCACAATCAATGCCTCACTCACTATCCTAAGGAATAAACCTGGGCTGCTTTATCTATTCCTAGGTCACCTCCAATGATAGCCTTATCATGAGAGATTCTAAGAAGTTCTCTGATGCTTATTTTTCAATCTATTCTCAGCTGCCTTCACTGGGCCAGAAGAACCCTTTGCAGTCCTAAAAGGGAGACACTAAAATAACAGAAAGCCTTTATCCTACTAGCTCCCATATCAAATACAGGGTCTATTATCTCAGCACTGGGAGCGTTATTACCTGTTGCACCAAGAGGACCACATCACCAGAATAAGAGCAAGGATTCTGAAGCCAGCACTGCCACAGAGTCATTTATGTGAACTTGAGCAAGTTACTTAACTTCTTTCCTTTAGCTCCTTTATTTGAAAAATGGAAATGATAATAACACTAACTCATAGGGTTGTTGTGGTTTAAATTAGTTGATATTTTAAGCACCTTAAAATAGTGTCTGGTGCATGGTAAGCATTTGTAAATGCTTGTTAAATAAATAGGAAATCTTGGTCTATGTAAACAAAGTACTTACTAGCATATAAGCCTCCTCAAAGCAGAAATAATGTCATATTTATCTAGAACACAGTAAGCATTCAAAAAGTATGTGACTATCGCTCATAGAAGTAGCAGTTACTATAATTCGAGAAGACTAATGGGCAATATGCAACAAAATTAGTTTAGCATGATTATTCTTTGTCCCTGTAATTCCACCTCCCAATGTTTCCAATAGATACACCTAAAAGATTCAAGAAGCCTGGTACCAGTGCTCACGCTTGTAATCCTAGCTACTGAGGAGGCTGAAATCTGAGGATCATGGTTCAAAGCCAGCCTGGGCAGAAAAATCCATGAGACTCTTATCTCCAATTAATCACTAGAAAACCAGAAGTGGCACTGTGGCTCAAGCAGTACAGCACTCTCCTTGAGGTGAAGAGTGCAGGTATAGCGCCCAAGCCTAGAGCTCAAGCCCCACAACTGACAAAAAAAAAAAAAAAAAGATTCAAGAAGACGTAGCTATAAAGTTATTCGCTACAGCACTAATTCAGAGTAAAACATGCAAATCACTTTAGAGTGTGTGTGTGTGTGTGTGTGTGTGTATACAAATATACATGTACTAATACTGGGGCTTGAAGTCAGGGCCTGGGCTCTGTCCCTTAGCTTTTTTGCTCAAGGCTAGCATTCTGCCACTGAAGTCATACCTCCACTTCCTGCTTTTTGCAGGTTAATTGGAGATAAGAGTCTTACAGACTTTCCTGACTGGACTGACTTCCAATGGTGATCCTCCAATCACAGCTTGCTGGTGTGGCTATGAGCCACCAGTACCCAACAGGTTCCATGTCTTTTGACAAGAGAGTTGATTACCTAAACCATGGAACACAAATGAAATGCAGTATAACTGAGTGCTGAAAGATGATATGCAGTTATCTTTTTGAGGATCTGCAAAGATGTCTAAGGTATATAGTCCACAGCAAGTCAGATTACCCGATAAAAAAATATAGTAAGATCTCATTTTTGGATATCTATGTATTTACACATGCAAGATAAAACATCAGGAAATGCATATTGAATGTTGAAAGTTAATCCTGTGGGAAGGGACATCATAGATATTTATAATTTCAGAGATTTCTTTTTTTTTGGGGGGGGGGTCTGGGCCTGGGCGCTGTCCCTCAGCTCTTCAGCTCAAGGCTAGCGCTCTACCACTTGAGCCACAGCGCCACTTCCGGCTTTTTCTGCTTATGTGATGCTGAGGAATCGAACCCAGGGCCTCAGGCATGCAAGGCAAGCACTCTACCACTGAGCCACCTTCCCAGCCCCAATTTCAGAGATTTCTTAACAGTGGAAATTTTCTTTTTGTTCCCTGTTTTATTTAGCATCGATTAGTTGTACAAGAAGAATCTGACTCACTCCCTGCCTCGCTCTCCCTCACTGCCTCACCTGTTTCATGTACATAAAGTACTAAGAAATGCACATCAAAACCACATTGAAGCCGGGCGCCAGCGGCTCATGCTTGTCATCCTAGCTACTCAGGAAGCTGAAATCTGAGGATCGCGGTTCAAAGCCAGCCTGGGCAAGAAAGTCCATGAGACTCTTATCTCCAATAAACCACTCAGAAAACCAGAAATGGTGCTGTGATAGAGTGCTCTCCTTGAGCTGAAGAGCTGAGGGATAGTGCCTAGGCCCATAGTTCAGGCCCTGACCAAAAAAAAAAAAAAAAAAACCATATTGAACTTCCACCTCACCTCACCCTAGTTAGAATGGCCATTATCAAGAAAAACAAATAATAACAGATGCCGGCAGGGATGTGGCCAAAAGTGAACGCTAGTACAGTGTTTGTGGGAATGTAAGCTGGTTCAACCACTCTGAAAAGCAGTATGGAGGTTCCTCAAAAGACTAAACCCCAAGATAAGTATTCAAATGCTTTTTCCTTCATGCGATTGTTTCTAACATATTTATAAGATGATTTCTTTGTTGCTTTGTATGTCCCTCCCCCACGGTATAATCCCTGCTTTCACTGTATTTGATGTTGGTATAATTTGTGGAGGGGAAGGGAAAAAAACAAATTGTTTAAATAGGGATACAGGTGGACCCATTGCAACGATGAGATGTACAAGTCGTTATGTCAAAAAACGAACTTTACAACTTTGGCGAGGAGGGGAGGAGAGGAGGGTAGGAGGATGGGAAGGGATGGGAAGGGGAAACAAAGGACGAGGCAACAATGCTTGATAAGAAATGTACTCATTATCTTGCCCATGTAATTGTAACCCCTCTGTACGGTATTTTCACAATTAAAAAATGTGGTATATATACACAATGGAATTTTAAGCTTCTATCAGAAAGAATGACATTGCCCCTTTCACCAGGAAATGGAAAGACTTAGAAAATATGTTAAATGAAGTAAGCCAGACCCAAAGAAACATAGGCTCCATGGTTTCCCTCATTTATAATAATTAATATATGTCTAGGATAGTCCTAGAAGAGGATCATAATAGCTCAATAGCTATGTATATATGACCACATAAAATGATGCTAATTGAGATTAACTGCAAGAAATGGAAACAACAAGTCTTTTTTTGTTTGTTGACCTTGTTATCATCAATGTAGTCTATCTAGTTTTTTCTTTTTACTTTATTTCATTGGTTTACTTTCTCCATTGGTTTATCCCTAATAATCACTGTCTTTGATTCTGGTACCCTGCATCTTGTATAAACATTTATCTGATTTGGGGAAGGGAAGGGGAATAACAAAATGCTGAAACAAGGACAAAGGATGACCCAATCAACAATGATACTCACAAGAGACTATGTTAGAAATGAACTTTACAACTTCAGAGGTGGAGGTGGGAAAGAAGGAAGAGAAGGGATAGTGGGAGAAAAACAAAGGAGTGGGTAACAATGTTTGACAAGAAATGTACTCATTACCTTACTCATGTAACTGTAACCCCTCTGTACAGCATCTTTACAATAAAATAAAATTTAAAATTAATTAATTAAAATAATAATAAAAATACTTACCAGAAACGAAATAAATACTTAGACCATATTCACCCTTCTTCACCCTCTCAGTTCAACCTCCCCTCTTTCCAGTAGTACCCGCAAGACAGACAGGCCTTGTCTCACATTCCTGCCACTCCTCTTTTACAGTATATACTGATTGTTCCACGGGGTTCTACCATGGTATATAACACATGTGTATACAATACTTTAATCAGCTTAACCATTCACTTATGCCCACTTTCCCCATCCCTTCAACCTTCACCATTCAACAGTTCTCAGTGAGTTCCCCATCTTATTCAGAGATGTAATGTGTTCTGTTACTGTTCACTCTACCATTCTCTTTTTCCTCTCCCATCCCTCTAATCCTCTCAGTTTTCCCTAAAGTAGAAAATAGTACCACTATGTCTGTGGTGGGACAAAGGGTGAACTAATTCAGCAGTGATACTCACTAGATAATATGTTGGAAATGAACTACACAACTTTTGCAGGGGAGGGAAGTCAGTAGGAGAAAAACTCCAAGAGAATAAGGGAAGGGGAGATACTGTTCAAAAGGAAATGTACTCATGCCTGATTATGTAATTATAATCCCTCTGTGCACCACCTTTACAATAAAATCTTAAAAATAAAATAAAATAGTACCATTTTAAAATTAAAAACACAGAAGTGGCACTGTGACTCAAGTGGTAGAACACTAGCTTTGAGCTGAAGAGCTGAGGGACAGCGCCCAGGCCCAGAGTTCAAGCCCCATGACCAACAAAAAAAAAATTAATTAATTTAATTTAATTAAAAACACATGAATTTGCCGGGCGCTGGTGGCTCACGCCTGTAATCCTAGCTACTCAGGAGGCTGAGATCTGAGGATCGCGGTTCAAAGCCAGCCCGGGCAAGAAAGACCATGAGACTCCTATCTCCAATAAACCACCAGAAAACCGGAAGTGGCGCTGTAGCTCAAGTGGTAGAGCGCTCGCCTTGAGCTGAAGAGCTGAGGGACAGCGCCCAGGCCCAGAGTTCAAGCCCCACGACCGACAAAAAAAAAAAAAAAAAAAAAAAAAAAAAAAAAAAAACACATGAATTTAATGTGCTGAGATAATACATAAATATAAATAGAGAAGAAAGTGCAACTCCCTTCCCCCAATTCCGATCTCATACCACATAGCTCACATCATTTGGGGTGTGGAAATCTGACCCTCTTATTTATTAATTTATTCATTCATTTATTTATTTCTTGCACCAAAATAATTGGGGCACTGGATAAGAGTTTTGGTTGAGAGGTTTGGTTTTAGTTACTTCTTTACTATTAAAAATTTTTAGTTTCTCTGTCGAATGTGAATACTAGCTTCGCTGTTTAGACCAGTCTGGGTTGGCAGGTATTAGTTCTCAGGGCTCAGATGGTACTTTCCCTGGCTTTCCTTGCATTCAGTGTCTGCATGGAGACATCTGCAGTGATTCTGATTTTTTTTTCCATTGTATTATAGCTCCTTCTTTGTTTTGTCATGTGCAAGATCATTTATTGTTCAAATCTAGCATTTTTACCATGATGTGCCTAGAAGTGTTCCTCCTGGGATCCTGTTTGTTAGGTATTCTGTATGCTTCTGTTACGTAGGTAAGATTTTCTCTTTTAAGATTAGGGAATTTTTCAATGATAATCTTATTGAATAAGTGTTGTATCCCTCTGTTCTGGTATTCCTCACCTTTGTCAACCCTAATTATATGAAGGTTAAATTTCTTGGCACTGTCTGATTGTTCTTGGACTGCCCTTTGGTATATTTTGAGTGTTTTTCCATATCTGTGACTTTTTTTTCCAGTTGCTGCATTTTGTCTTCAGTACCTCATATTCTATTTTCCAATCCATTCACTCTATTAACTATGGCTCCCATTGTGGTTTGCATGGAGAAAATTGAACCATTTATGATATCTCTCAAAGTATTAATTTCGTCTTTTAACGAGGTGTGTACTACATCTATTTTTTTGCATGCATCTCTTGTTTGAAATCCTGGATCTCTTTTGATCATTCATTTCTTTGTTCTTTAAATTTCTGATCCATTTCTCGCTTTAATTCTTTTTTTTAAAGCAAAGGAGTCTTTATTGCAAGCTCGAGCTTGGTTCCCCCACACACACATACACAGCAGCAGCCGATGATGCTAAGAGGCCCCAAGCCCAGGGTTACAGCACTTTTTATACATTTTTTAGGGAAGGCAGGGACTGCGCATACATTATAGCATCTTGCAACAAATCACTACACACCACGGGAAAATCATAAAGCAACTCTATAGTATGACTGGCACACTACAAAGCGGGAAAGGACCAGAAACAGGTTGTTGGTTAGATCAAGGGGGCTGATGTACTTTAAACTGGTTGGCTTGCCCCACAGGGGTGTCTCAAGAGGATACATACGTGCTAAACTGCAAGGTTTCTGGTTTAGATAATGGTCACCAGACCCTAGGGGGGGCTGTTCTGGAATTTCAGATATCTCGATATCCTGCCTTAAGCAAACACCACCTATGGCTCCAAGAATTGTTTGTGCAAGGCTTTCTGTCATAAATTCCTAGGATTGGGGCTAAAGTCAGTCAAGGGTTGAGTTGCAGATCTAAGATGGGCTCTTAAAATGGAGTTGCTTGAGTCATTGCCTCTATCAACTCTTGGATGTAGCATTCGTCTTCCATTTCATTTTTGCTTTCACTGGAGTTCTTCCCTGGGATGGCTGTTGGCCTTTGGGGATGGTTTGCTGTCTTGGCAGTTGATGAATCTTGTAACTTTTCACTGTGATTTTCTCATGAGGATTCAGGGATTATTGGAGATGAATCCCAAACTCTGACTGTTTTGGTCAATAGGTGGCTGCCTACGCATGGTTCTGGGTTGGTTTCTGGGTCAATTGGTGAAGCTTGCTCTCAGCCCTGGGCTGCCTGAGAGAGACTGCCTGGTCTCAGTTCTGTTGGAGGAGGGACCAACATCCAGCTGCTAATCTGGCGCACATACGGTTCACTCTTATTAGATTCTGGTGGGCAGACACACTCTCTGCTGAGGCTTGTGCTCAGTTCCTGACTTTAGTCAGGGATAGGTGGTTTAGACAGCTCGGGATTCTGCCTGGGACACAGGTGGGGCTCATTCAGGCACCTGCTGGAGCCCACAGGCAGTTCCCAACTTCAACCAAGGACTTTTGGTTGCTTCTGAACTATTAGGAACTGAGCCCAGAACCTCACACTTAACTAAGCAAGTGCTGCCTAACACTTAAGCTATATGTCCAGATGGTTTGTTTTCATTGGGTTTTTTTTTTTTAGGTTTGGGTTGGGGGGGTGGTATTTAAAGATAAGGTCTCACTAACTTTGCATGTGCTGGCCTTGAACACTCAGCCCTCTTCCCTCTGTTCCCCAGTGACTGAGATTACAGGTCTGAGTCATCTCCCCTAGTTCTGGATTAAGTTTTTGTAAGCTTCAAATTTTAAATAAAATGTCCACCCGCCCGCCCCTTCCACAACCTTCTGGAAATCCAAGGCCTTCCCCCAAGTTCTTCAAGTTTCAAAGATATACATTCCAGTGACCTCTGCTGGCTTTGAATTCCTGCTCTTATCAAATTCTATCTCCTCATCCAGCCACTGGTGGCTGTAACCTGGAGGCCTGGGGTTTAAAGCCAAGGAGGGGTTGGGGGAAGCAGGAGGGGTGGGGCATGTTTGAGAGACTCATTTCCAATTAACCAGCAAAATGCAAGACTGGAGGCATATATGGTATGAGATCCAGAAAACAGGCAAAGGAGGCCCCTGGACATAAAAATGAGCATCAGTCAAAGGATTTCTTTAAAAGTCTCTGCAGGGGCCAGATGATCCCCTGGCCGAGAGTCGCCGCGGTTCCCTGCTTCCACAGTGCTTGTTGACCCCTCCACCTCTCCCATCCCAGCTGCCCACTCCGAGCCACCAACCTCCTGCCACCTCTTCACCGTGCCCTTGGACCACCCCCGGGCCTCCGCCGGGGCCTAGCCACCGCCATGACCACCACATCCCCTTCACAGGTGCGCCAGAACTACCACCAGGACTCCATCAACGGCCAGATCAACCTGGAGCTCTACGCCTCCTAGGTCTACCTGTCCATGTCTTACTACTTTGACCGAGATGATGTGGTTTCAAAGACCTTTGGCGAGTATTTCCTTCACCAATCTCATGAGGAGAGAGAACTGCAGAGAAACTGATGAAGCTGCAGAACCAGCATCTTCCTTCAGGATATCAAGAAACCAGACCGTGAAAGCAGGCTGAATGCGAACCAGTCACTACTGGAACTGCACAGACTGGCCACTGACAAAAATGACCCCCACTTGTGTGACTTCATTGAGACTCATTACCTGAATGAGCAGGTGAAATCCATCAAAGAATTGGGTGACCATGTCACCAACTTGCACAAGATGGGGAGCCCCTGAATCTGGCATGGCAGAGTATCTCTTTGACAAGCACACTCTGCCAGAAAGTGATGAGCGCTAAGCCTTGGGCTGATTCCCCCAAAGCCACACATGACTTCTGGTCACCAGGACAGTGCATGCATGTGTGAGGTTATCATTACCTTTTCTATAAGTTGTACCAGAACATCCTAAGTTCTTTTAATGTGTACCATTCCTTCAAATAAAGAAATTTGGTACCTAAAAAAAAAAGTCTCTGCAGGAAGACAAACTTGGACTGATGGAAAAATGTCTTTCCAGCCCCACCCACCAAGGCAGAAAACATCCCACAGAGCCTTCTGATGTAGTCTAGAAAGCAATTAGCAGAGCCATGGGCTTCCCAGCGGAAGCTGCATGCTGCCAGGCATGAAGGAACTCTTAGGAAAGGCATCCCAGGGTCTTAGGAAAGGCACAACTGTTATGAGACATCTCTGGAGAAGATGCTCCCTGACAGAGCCTGGAGGCAGAGTAAAGGCCCCCAGTAAGTCTCTCCAGGCTTCTGTTTCAGAAGCCAGTGACTGACTGCCTCAATGTTCCCACTGCTCAACCACCTGCACACAGGCAGCTGGACACGCAGAGAGAGGCGGGGACTCAGACACTAGGATGTGGGCTGCTTGTCATAGAAAGGGGGGGATTTATTCCTACACCCATGCTGGAGACAGCCCAGAACTCAGAGCTGGCTCCAAAGAGAGCCCATGCCACTCCCCTGCCATGGTTGTGACCAAGCCACCGGGTTCTTGCCCACTAGGACATTCAATATTCAGAAGACTGGGCCCAGCCCCTATCCCTGTTTAAGTGAGCCTCTAAGTCAGCAATTCTACCAGTGGAAATAGCTACAAATTGCCTCCCAGGGCTCAGCCAAGAAAAAGTGGCAGGCAGGGATAGGAAATGATCAAGTGGACAGAAACGTAAAACCCTGGTGATCAGATCAAGCAGTTAGCTGTGACTCCCTCTCTGTCTCCTGGAGAAAACCCACATTCCCCAGTACCTCCCATCAGAATATCCTGTCACGAAAGAATAGTTATCATTTGAGACATCCTGAAGAAGCAGGGAGCATGCAGGAACATACCAGTGGGTTTCCAGAGCTCAGGTAAGGATGCAGAGAAGCCCGGGAGAAGCAGGCTTTGCATGTGAGCCAAGACTCGCCAGTCCCACATCCCCCCACCACTCCCATCCTGGTGCAACAATTCTGTCCTCGGTACTGAACAATAAAGGCTGTGAGCATGTCTGGGCAGATGGTGACCTCCCTTCCAGCCATCATACCTCCTGGGTATGTGAACCAAAGAAAGTCACAACTGTCACACCAAGCCCTAAGCCTTCAAATGGAACCAACAGGTACAAGGGCATGCGTCAATATCACCACAATCATGATAGCTCCGTGTATCCACATTTCCTTCTGCATCATCCACAGTGCTGAGTCTTCGATCTTCCTTACTTCCCATAGGAATCGTAGTTTTAATCCCCATTTTCCAAAGGAGGAATTTGAACCTCAGAAACCTTACTTCACTCTCTCAAAATCACACAGCAAATGTGTGATCTTGCCGAGCCAGAAGATCTAGTCAAATCTGGTTGGTCTCCAAGGCTACCTCAGCACCACCCCTATCCTCTGAGCTCCCCTGGCCTACAAGCTAGGTCCTCTCCGCCAAGGCTTTCATCTCAATACCACTTGGTAAAATAGAGAACATGGAGGGTGGTGATACCAAGGTACAGGGGTCATTGAAGAGTAAACAGTTGGCAGGAGGGTATGTGCATCAGGCATCGGGGTTGGGGGGAGACGGGCTGGGAAGTTAAGGTAATTCTTTCCTTCCTTCCTTCCTTTTTTTTTGGAGGGGGCAGGTAGCAGTACTGAAAATTGAACCCAGAGCATTATACACACTAGACACATGCTTTACCACTTGAGCCATGTCCCAGTCCCCTTACCTTTATTTTTGCTCTTGAGCTAGGTTCTCATTACTTGACCTATGCTGACCTTGAGCTGATCATCTTCCCACCTGTACCTCCTGAGTAACTGGGATTTTAGACCTGCATCCCCACAGCTGAAAACTAACTTTGGAGAGAGGTGGAGCTCTGATAGGTGGTCACTGCTTCCCCAGTCTTTAAGAGTGTCGGTGGGCAGGGGCTCGATGAAGGGAAGCCTCCATCTCCCTGACCTGCCTCCTTATTCAAACCTAAACTCATGTCCCCCATGGTTCTGTGCCATCTTTCCTCTCTCCCAAGCAGGAAATGTCTTTTTCGTAGGCCAGCGCCCCAGAAGGAGAGCTGATCCTTGTCTTCATAACTGCAACTGAGGCAGAGTAATTCAGCTCATCTCCTTCCTTTCTTTCAGCGTAATTAAGCTCATCTTTTTGGGTTGGATACACCCAACTAAGTGCCAAAAAGGTTGCTAGGGAATTCCTTATTTGCTGAAGACAGAGTCTCTTTTAACTCTGCTGCCTTTCACTGCCCACATGCCCCAGTCCTAGCAGCTCAGTAATTCAATAGAAATGAAGCTAAACCAACAAGAAATGGGGCTGCCTGTCTATTTGAGATAAACACAATGAACTCACTTTGAGAACAAATTCAGGAGCACAGACCCAGCCATGAGTCATGCTTACTGATTAACTACGTCCCCCTCCCTCTCTCCAAAGCCTTCCCTGAGACCAGGAATGCTGAGCAGAAAAAGAACACAAATTCTGCGAGCTCTGTGTGGTATTAGCCCATCTGCCCAGCCTTCTTTTGTCAGCTTAAAAAAACAACAACAGAATTTCTGGAAGTCTACAGCCAGTCGTACTTCTGTCTTAATTCCTCATTGTAAAGGGAAATAATAAAA
Organism: Dipodomys merriami; assembly: GCF_024711535.1. Classification (NCBI taxonomy): domain Eukaryota; kingdom Metazoa; phylum Chordata; class Mammalia; order Rodentia; family Heteromyidae; genus Dipodomys; species Dipodomys merriami. The sequence continues at coordinate 32,798,930 of NW_027203270.1, read as the reverse complement.
GTGCCTGCCACGAAACATGGTTCCAAGGAACAAGTAAGTTAATATATGAAGTGCTTAGGAGCTACCTGGGCTATGGTGTTATATAAGTGTACCTTGCTATTATATCATTTGTTATAACTACTATTATTATCATTCTCTCTGCTCACAGTTATTTGGGGTCCCCAGAGACAGATAAGATCCAACACAGCACCATAACCCAAGCTTTCATGACTACAAGTATAATCAAAACCAATTTTGATTGATAACTTAGGATGTATTGCCTTTAATCATTCCAACCATTCTCTATAGCTAGTATTATTAGTATGTTTACTTTATAAAAAGAAAATTAAGGCTTGGGGACTTCAGGAAAGTTATTAGGACACCACAGACATCATATAAGATTTGACTTAAGTCTGTCTACTCTAGAGCCTAAATACAAGGGGATATTATATATATTTATTTTTATATATTTATATATAATATCAGTGGCCTCGATGATTCTTCCCAGTATTCCTGGAAATACCTGAAACACAGAAATATTCTTATCACAAGTCCACATTTAGGATGGTCAACAGAAAAATCTTGGATGTTTATAGATCTGTGGTTGCACACAGTAAAAGCTGTTATTGCCTAACATTACAAAAGAGGAAATCATGGAATTAGGGCTCTCATAATCAGCCAGAAGGCTGGGCTCCAGGTTGGGAACACTGTTGTGGATGCAGAAGCTACTGGAAGCAGAAAGTCCAGGAACGGTCTTACTTCAGGAACAGCCGAGACAAGAGTAGACTGGATTGACGCCATACACTAACAACCTCTTCTGATTTTCCCAAGGGTCAAATTACAAGGAAAGCAGCATCTACTTAGCCTGGTTTGGGTCCAGTGCTTGTTTATAGGGGGTGAGATTAAAGCCACTACCAGATTAAAGATACCAGATTAGAGATATTGGGTACTGTTATGAAGAAGAAATGGAGGCTGAACTGCCCACAATCTTGAGGCTTCCCAAAGTGTACAATGGAAACGTGTGACAGACAATGGGAAAAAAAATGTCCTGGCCCAGAGTGAGTAATATTATCATGCAAAGATAGCACATGAATTCTGTAATGTTTGTGATTTGGCTAGTCTACCCAGCCTTTCCCTACCTCTGGCAGAAAACCTTAGATTATGATTCTTTGGGCATGTCAAAACTAAATTAAAATCTTACAAAGGACCATGAGAATTATAGCATCTACCTTCTTTCCCCTTGTTGTAGTCCTGGAAATGAAAGATAGTGACTTACCCAACATCTCACCACTGCTTAGTAGCAGAGTCCAGATGGAAACAAAGGGCTCTCTAAGCCCATCCAGGGCTTCTGCTCTGAAACGCTCAATGGTCACTTCACCATCCAGCATTGCCACAGATGCCAGCTCCAAGTCAGGGTCTGGATAAAGAAGGATTAATTGACCACACTTTGTAAAGCCCTCCTCTGCTAAGGAGCCAGCCAGTGACCTCTGTAGAGAAGGCAGAGGACCAGAGCAGAAGAGGAAACTGAACAAGACACAGGATACATTGGGAGCAGTGGTAATGACAGGGGAGAGGAATTGCTGCTGGTCTCTTCCTTGCTCCATCCCCCTGCTAGGCTCATGTGGCCCTTGCTTTCTGTATCCTTTTCCCCTGAGGTGCTGATATGGAAAGTCTAGAGGACCCTGGGTGAGACACCCAGATATCTGACTCAGAGAAACATGGTCTTTGATGACAACTGTGCTGCCATTGTATGGTGCTCTAATTTAGACTTGCCTCCCCCAGGGAAAGAGGTAAAGGGAGACAGAGGGAGCTACATGTCCTCAGGCTCCCTGCAAAAATGCTAGTTTGGTCCAGTTCCAGCCTAGCTGGGGAAGGGGGGGGGATCTCAAGTAGAACAAGGAATGGACCACCCCCAATCCCCACTGTGTGTGTGTGCGCGCGCACACACACACACACACACACACACACACACACACACTACTAAACTGGCATAGGCAAAGGGGAACCTTGAATGAGGCACAGTTAAGAATAAATGCAGCTCAGGGTTCAAGCCCTGAGCATTCAGAATCACAGTAGCAGAAATGCCATTGAAAGGAAGCGAAGAGAATATTGGAGTTAACAAGCAGCCCCAGCAGAAAGCCAGGCAGGGTCACGGGGACTTCACTCATCCTTGTGAAAAATAGAAACCACATAAACATCAAGCTGTGCCAGCTCAGGTGTTAAACTCTCAGATTAAAAAGGAGAGGAAAAAAAATACTGTGTGTGTTTTTTTAATACAGAAAAAAAATCATAAAAATCTTGCAGTAGCATTAGAAAGGGAACTAAGAGGTCAGACAAACAAAGGGTGAGGAAGGAAGGGAAAGGAGAATAACGCCTCCACAGGTCACAGTACAGGGGAGTAGGAGCCAATCTAACTGTGCAAATAAGCTCCCTGGAAACCAAGATGCCCTTGCCAAGTACCAAGGCCTCCCCCCTCTGATCTCAGCCTGGACAGCACAGGTTGAAACCCTATGTGGGGAATAGGTTGCGTCTCCCACAGACACATACATGGCTGGGAAATCACCAAGCCCAGCTTCTCCACTACACCTCCACCTGCAGCCAGGGAGCAGTCTTCATACTGAGGACATCTCTCTGAGTCTTTGCTCTCCATTTTTCCTTCCTTCTGTACCCATCTCTTGGTTCATCCAGGAGTTATACACAATGCATCTCACATCTTGCAAATTCAATCTCCCTACGTTGCTTACTAGCTTGCCAAGTTCTTCCTGTTTCAGAGTAATAGAAAACCGACCACAAATAATGTTAATAAAATGCTAATGTAACTAACAAGGGGCAGGGCTTGGCCAAACACAGATGGTCTTGCTTGTTGCTCTCATGCCTGTAGTCCTAGCTACTTAGGAGGCTGAGATCACAGGGTTACCATTTAAAGCTAGTCCAGACAGAAAAGTTGGTGAGACTCTTATCTCCAGTTTAAAAAAAACAGAAGTGAAGCTGTGGCTCAAGTGGTAGAGCACCAGCTTTGAATGAAAAAGTTAAGGAACAACACCCATATTCAAAAATAAAATAAAAGGCCTACTATGGAGGAGCCTACTATGTGTATGACAGAGGAAGGGGAGGGGGAGGAGAAGGTAGGGGAGAGGGAGAATATATGTAATTTTTTTTAATGGTCCCTGTCCTCAAGCAGAGGGGACAAAAAGAGCAAAACTGACCCCTGCAATTCAATGGAACAAACATATATTAATAAGTAAATCTAAGTAAATGATAAACTATGACTTGAAACTGCTCTGTGAATGTTAATGGATCCTTAAAATACAAGAGATTCTTGAAACTCTTTGAAAAGGAAATTAATAACATAAAACTATCGAGATTATTTCAACAAAACTGGAGGAATACAATCATTATTTCACTTTTATAATTATAGTAGAAATATGTTTAAATATGTATAGTAAATGTTAAGTGTAAATACTAGCAGAATATAAATTCATATTACAAGTTGCAATTCACTGGAACAGGAGAAAAAAAGAAATACAGAAATGTTATCAATTATTTTACAATTTAATTTTTGGTTTTACAAAAGACTTTCCTGCCCAGGCTGGCTTCAAACTATGATCCTGAGATCTTAGCCTCCTGAGTAGCTAGGATTACAGGTGTGAGCCACCAGCACCTGGCTTTTTTACTTTACAGTTACAAATAAAGAAGGAATGCTTCCTAAATAACAGGAAGTACAATAAATAAGACATAAAATTAAATGGCAGGAATGAAAACAACCCAAATACCAAATCCATGTGAATGAGTTAATCCTACTATGAAACAACAAATATCCTTAAAGTGGGGATCTGGAAAACAAAAATCCAGTTCTATATTACTTATAAAAGGTTGGACATATAATAACACTAGGAAGTTAAAAAAATCAATGAACAAGTCAGGCACCAGTGGCTTACACCTGCAATCCTAGTTATGCAGGAGGCTGAGATCTGAGGATTCTGTTTTAAAGCCAACCCAAGCCGGAAGGTCTATGAGACTCTTATCTCCAATTAACTATCAAAAAGCTAGAAGTAAAGCTGTGATTCCAATGATAGAGCACTAGCCTTGAGCAAAAATGCTCAGAGAGGCAGTGCCCAGGCTCTGTATTTCAAGTCCTAGGGCCAACGCGTATGTGCGTGCATGCACACACACACACACACACACACACACACACACACACACACACACACACACACACACACACAAACAGATGATGAACAAAAGGGCATTCCATGAAAAAATTAGTCATGAGAAGTTATGCACTGAACTAATATATACAGAGTCAGCTAATCCCTTTAACAAACTAGATGAAGAGAGGGACAACAAAAACTGTAACAACAATAATATCACCACTTGACAGATAAAAGTCCTCCACTTACCAGCACTTCTGCACATGTGATTTGTGTATGTGTGTGTGTATTGTTTGCATGTGTGTTTGTGTGTCCCAGTACAATGGCTTGAACTCAGGACCTGAGCACTGTCCCTTAGCTTTTTACTCAAAGCTGGTGTTCTACCACTTGAACCACAACTTCACTGTTGGCTTTTTGGTAGTTAATTGGAGAGCAAAGTCTCAAGGGCTTTTCTGTCTGAGCTGGCTTGAAATTGTGATCCTCAGATCTCAGCCTCCTGAGTAACCAGGATTGTAGGCATGAGCCACCAGAGTTTGGCTCACACACGTGAGCACAGACTCACTCCCAGAAACAAACTTTCCCCTCCCCCACAGACCTCTGTTTCCCCTCAGAAGTGCTCTAAACCACTCTTTCCATCATCCCTCATCATTACACCAGCCCCTGTCACACTGGGTAGTCCTTCAGAGCATTAATCCTTCTGGCTCCAAACCTACAGAGCTCTATCTCTACACCTACTTCTGTGGGTGTACAACACAGTATGTATACTCTTCCAGACATATCATATAGCATACAATATTTCTATAGAAGTATAGTGTCCTATCTATACAGTTACAGATATTTCTTTTTGTCAAAGTCAAACAAAAACATAGAAATGTACCTTCAGGAAAGAATCTCATATTTGGGAGAAAATGAATCAGAATCCAAGATATACACACTCAGGGTTGGGGTGGCCTCTGGTATATTTGGAGAGCAAAGGAAACATCGGAGATTCTTTTAGATCAGGGAAATCTACCCCATTTTTTACAAAGCAGATTCCTTGGCACTTTGATGTTTGCAGAGCTGAAGAGTTCTGCACTGGTTATGCACTGGCACTTCCTATATATAAAGCAAGTCTTAAGGTCATCGTTGGCAGGCCAGTTAGTTGCTAAGTAAAAAGAATCTAAAAGATAAGACAGCTGTCATGGATTTCAATGTGTAGGCTGGTGAAAGATCTTACCAAGACAAGTAGGAGAAGCAAAAAGTTTGTTAGGACACTGCTGAAAGAGCAGTGGGACACAAGAGAATGTTGCCGTGGATGATGACAATTTGAAGGATGGGGTAGGTTTTTTAGAAGCAAAGTGCATCCTCCAGTGAGAGGATGGGCAGATTCAAAAAAGGAGTACTGGGTGAGTGCCAGTAGCTCAAGCCTGTAATCCAGGCTACTTAGGAGACTGAGTCTGAAGATCGCAGTTTGAAGCCAACCAAGGCAGGAAAAGTCTGAGACTCATCACCAGTAAACTACACAGAAAAAGCCAGAAGTGATGCTGTAGCTCAAGTGGTAGAGCACTAGTGCTGAACAAAAGCAGCTCAGGGACAGTGCCCAGGCCCTGAGTTCAAACCCCAGGACTGGAAAAAAAAAATGAGGGAAAAAAAGGAGCACTATGCTGAAGATTGCCAGACCTCAAGCCTTTATTGGAGTCTGCAGTGATGACAGTGACCGGCACTGGAAAACTGAATTATGTGTCAGTAACCTCTAAGACTGTGCTATGTGTCATCAACTCCTTCTACAAGTGAGGTGTAAGAGGTAAGGGGTGGTAGGCCTGGGATGGTCAGACTGAGCACAAGCCATTCTGTTAATGTCCACAATCTAGGAGATGATTACTTATCAACATCCAATCCTTAGTTCTCAACCATCATGTTTTCTAACCCCCTGCCTAGCTTTGGACATAGGACTATTTGGTTGAATTGGTCCTGTGAAATAGTTCCTAGAGCAGGTGTCCATCACCTGAATGTATCCATTTCCTTTCTGAGATTCTTGATTCCATACTATTGGGTATAACCTTTTGTATAATGAATGTTCACACAACAAACATAACTCTAAATGCAGGAGTTGGAGGAGCAGAATTCTACTTGTTCTATTTGCTGTTGTATCACCAGTGGCATGCAGTAAGCATTCAGTTATATTTTTTTGGAATATTTTATTTTACTCAACAAAAAATACATATATGACATCAACGTATTTCAACACAAAATTATACAGATATTTTCTTTCTGCAGGTTGTCTATATTTGTATATGGCATTATTATTTTCCTGTTACAATAAGAATATTTGCTATGTAGTTTTCAATTACAGCATATCTCCAATCTTATTTTTTCTTCAAAACTTTCACTTTTGTTAGTTTTATTCTGCTTTCTAGTGTCAATTTTCCTATTATGTCATTTCAAACATAAAAATGAGTTCAGTATTGCCATACACAGTTCATTGCATTGTAAAAAATGCAGACTCATATACAATCATAGAGTAAAAATAATGAATATGCACAATAGAATAACTTAAGCCTACTGGATATTACATTAACATAGAGAGCATAAAAGTTTTTTTCTTTTTTTCTTTTTTTCTTTTTTTCTTTTTTTTTGTGAAAATACTGGAGAACATAAAAGTCTTAAATCCTTCCCAAACTCCATTGTGATGAAACTTTTGTCACAGTCTTTACCATCCATCCTTCCTTCCCTCAGACGGTCAGCTGTAGTCATTCCTTGTTTCAGGTTTTATTCCACTCTTCATATCAATAACCCCACTGTGACGTCTGAATATACAGTCAATCTCACAAGTGTTGGTGCCGAGTTCAATGCCCTTTGTCAAAGGCAGACTGTGAATATTGGCAGACAATACCAAATAGCATTGATGCAATCATAAAAGTATTTTTGGAGATAACATAGTTAATATCAATGTAAAAACTCCATAAACAATTTAGGAGGCATAAGACAATTGTGAACCTATTAAACAATTCATCTCATTATATAACAGACTAATATTCCATTCCCACCCACCCACCCCCCATTCATTTCTAAAGAATTTTGTATTTTTCACAACCCCTTCCCTCCCTTCCCTGGCCACCCATGGTCTGCTGATGGTCCTGTGGTTTGGGATACTTCCTAGCAGTCTGGGCCTTTTTCAGGCCTCCAGTTCCTTCAATGATAAGATGTGAGAGAGTTGCACTCAGTTCAGGGGACCCAATGTGCCTATGAGAGGCAGGACCCCCAAGTGCACTGCTTGATCCGCACTGTCCTGGCCTTGTTAGAGACCACATGGCAGAGCTTTGGGGTGGCTGGAATTGGGGTGACAGGAAATGGTGTGGGGCAGAGCCCTGCCCCACCTCTCCAGGGTGCCCTCCGATCTTTAGGCAAGCACCACGACCTCCACCAGCTCATCATCCTCAGCCTGCTTGCGGAGGGCGAAATTGTCATCCTTGATGGCATCCACCACATATTTCACGATCTTGGGCAGCTGCAGGATGTTGGCAGTGAGGCTCCTAAAGGACCAGCCGCCCCGAGCTTTGAGGACAGGCCCCACACAATGAGGACTCTTCACATCATCCAAACTTGGCTGCTCCTCAGCGATGTCAATGACCACGGGACCCGGGCAGGGCTCAGCAGCAGGTGTCTGGGCGGCTGCCTGCTTCTTAGCTTCGCCCTGGGGGCTCTCCCCGCCAAGGGACACCAGCAGCATCTTCAGCTCCTCCTCCTCCTCCTCAATCTGGACCTGGGACACCAGCAGCTCCTTCCGCTCTTCCTCCTCCTCCTCCTCAATCTGGACCTGGGCAGGCCCGCTATTCTGCAGCTTTTGGATTCTCATGTGCAAGTCCTCGTTTCCTCTATGGAGAACGCTCAGGGTCTTCCTCAGCTCACTCAATCTGTGCTTTGCTGATTCCACGAAGCTGGAAATATCCTGAAGTTGTGTGTTGATGTGGGAGGCGGCCTCCCGCATACGGGCCAGGGAGGAGCGAGCATCTAGGACATTCTGCCTAGCAGGCAGCGGCTCAGGGTCATGGCGATCTTGGTCTTTGGGTGGCTCTTTTGATGACATACATTCCTTCGTGGTGATCACATCACCACTGTGATTGTTCTTCATCGTTGTTGCTCCCGAGGGGGAGAGCGGAGGGGGAAAGGGGTTGGGGGAGAAGGTGAGGGAGGAATACCACCGGGGCAGTTCCTCTACAGGTGTTTTCACAGCTGTGTTTTGGCTCTAGCCACTTTTCAGCGTTCTGTGTTTGGGGCTGAGAAGGAAGGTGTGTAAGCCACACTTCCAGGACGTCAACCAGCAACACAAGTATGGCTGCTCCAACAAGCACCAGGAGCTGTCTAACTAGCGTACCAGTTAGTCCAAATGTAAATCAGAATGGAATCTAACACAAGGCACATGGCAACAGAATGTGGGCGTGGCCTGAGTGCTCCCATGCCATTGGTCAGTGAGATACATGCTAAAGACGAGGGGGCGTGGCCAGCCTCCCTGCCCCCCCCCCCCACTCTCAAGCCAGCAGGCATGGGTGACATCACAATGGAGTCACATGGCGGCTGCTCTAGCATCAGCTGACCCAATCCTGGCTAGTTTAGGAGCCATAGAAGGATGAAATCTCAGGAAAGGCATACACAGATTTACAGGACAGTACTCAGTGCCTCCATCACCTACCAAAATTAGTTCCTAACCCAAGTGACAGACCAGTCTCAATCCAACCCTTCATGCTTTTTTCTTTTTTTCTTTTTATTTTTTCTTTTGTCGTTCATGGGGCTTGAACTCTGAGCCTGGGCACTGCCCCTCAGCTCTTCAGCCCAAGGCTAGTGCTCTATCACTTAAGCCACAGCACCACTTCCCAGCCCTTGATCTTTCTATACTGCTAACTCCCAGCACCCCTAGACACCCCCCAAGCCTAAGAATATGGCTGAGAAGGGCATGGTCCACAGTCTATATTATTCTGCAGATGTACTGAAATTTAGTTTTTTTCATGTCTGCCATCTAATCAGTGTCCTTTCTCTACCTTTCATCACATCTCTTCATTTGGCATAAGGGGAACAAGTGGCTAGATTTAAGTAGGGAATCCCTGGAGTTCGCGTCTGAGTTCTAAAAACTCTGTTGTGTGCCCATGCTAAGTCTACCATTTTCTGTACCTGCATCTTGGGGGGGAGGGGCGGGGCAGGCAGGAAGCTGAGCTAAGAATGCACAGTCTGATGATAACCATCAATTTCCCTACCTCTGCACAGCACTCTCCTCCCCCTCAGAATGCTGATTCTTTACCCTGTGGACATCCATCCACCCTATTCTACCCTATTGCAGGCAGATTTAAGTGTGGGAGATCCTCTCCTTCTCCTGAGGGCCTGCCTTGTGAATGAAGACTTTCTCCTTCACTGGCTTCAGTGCATAAGGAAAACAGACCTTGTTCATTTGGTAACACTCCAGGGTAGAAGTAGCAAAGGGTGGACACTAGTCAAGGCTCACTTCCTCTATCAGTGCTCTTGCTCTGAGACCTTTACTGTCTTTGGTACCCACAGTGCCAAGGCCAAAGCCTTCCATGGCTGGCTTTTGGCTACATTACTTACCATGGAGCAACTGTGTTCCATGGCCTGTGAGCCATTTCCCCATACAGGGAAGTATAAATGAGGGACCTAGTCCTGAAGAGAGTCCCCAGGCAGGGAGGCCACAGAGGAAAATCGGCCAACCTGAGCAAATACAAACTTATTGTTGGGCCAGGGTGACACCTTTATCTGCTCAGAGGGCCCACAGGGAAGAAAGCCACCCCAAGAACACCTGATGCTCACAGTCACCTGATGGAAGATGAACCCTATGCTTAGAAATACAAATGGAAGTTACAAACCCCCACAGGTTCTGATTTTCTGCCTTGGGAGATGGCAGGGTTTGCACAGCTTTCAATGAGTCCAGTGCCTGGGTTATTTCCCTGTTTGAGGAACATGTTTCTCTCTTCTGTGGTGCTCAGTTTGGTAGCAAGAGTTAGCCCTGTCCATGTCTAAGGCTTCAGGAGGACCTCTGGCCTGGCTGCCTCTCTTTTTATAAGCACAGGGCTTAAGGTGGGATATAGGTGGAAGCTGACACCACAGCAAACAAGTGTAACGCAGCCAAGTGTGCTTACCCGGCAGGTCTGGGACAGAGAAAGTGCTAGTTCTGAGCAGTAGGTGACCCTGGCTAAGGATTTAACAATCTTCAAGGAATGGTGAACTTGTAACACTTGTCCCAAGGAAGAAGGGGCCCAGTAGCTCACACATGTAATCCTTGCTCTTTGAGGCCTGAGATCAGGTGAATCAATGCCTTGCAGTCCAACCCTTCTTCTATTGCTGTATTGTCAGTTTTCATTGAAAAGGTGTGCCAAGTTCAAACCACTCATTTCAGGCCCTTCCCAAAGCTTGATCCCAGTCCATCCATACATTCCATTCCAGCACATCTCAGCTTGTCTGCCCACAGGGAACTTACAATGAAGATATTTTCTGTTGTTGTACCCCCTCCTCAGGTGGCAGGATCTCCAGAGAGGCCATCAGACTTAGCCCAAGTCATCACATGGCCGGGGTAAACCTGGAAAGACTCTACAGGTCACTGGGAGAAAACAGCCTGGCTGAACAGTACTACAAACGATACAGTTGCTTTTCTTAAATCTCTAACTTTTCCAGATACTTCTGCAAGCACTCGGTAACTTATTAGTAAATTGGAACCAAGAGGCTCTCAGAATAGGGACAATTTGTGCCAGTTCTAGCTATAGACATGCTTATTTCCAGACAGTAGAATAAACGGTGTCCTGCTTAGACAACTGCTGGTTAGACAAGAGTAGGAATTCCATGTCCTGGGGAATTAATCCAGAGTGTTCTGGATTAACATTTCAGAAATGTAGGAGCAAATGAAGGACTAAATTGGCCGTAGAACACCAGCAAGTTCATTACCATTAATGAGAAAACCCTGGGCTAGCTACCATATAGGACAGTCCAAGAAGGGGGGCAGTTTTTTTGTTGATATGTGAATGACTGACTGTAATAGCACCCAATAAGATAGCCACAATGATCTGCCTCCTCGAATGTTTGTTCCTTAGGTGATTTCCTCCTTGAGAGTGGGCTGGTCTGAGTAACTTGGTTTTAACAAATAAGACACCGCAAAAGTGATGGATGTGACTTGCAGAACTAGGGTGCAGAAAGCAGGTATACGAAGACCCATAGTTTATAGAGAGAGCCTCTGTAACAACAAGGAACTCCTCGGGACTGAATTGTGCTCCTCTAAAGTCCCCAGTGTGACTGCATTTGGAGCTGAGGCCTCTAAAGAGGTAACTATGGCTAAAGAGGACATGAGAGTAAGGCCCTAATCCAATGGAACTGGTGTCCTTTACATGGAGAGGAAGAGACACCAGGTAGGCTGTGGCAGAGAAATGGCCAGGTGAGGAGGACATAGAAAGAAGGTAGCCACCTGAAGCCAGGATGAGAAGCCTCAGGAGAAAATGACCATGCCAGAACCTTACTCAAGGACATCCAGCCTCCAGAACTGTAAGAAAAGAGACTGCTGTGGATTAGGGGTTTTGTCATAGAAGCCCTAGCAGAGAAATACAGGAACCAGGGGCCAGGGAGTGAACTTGATGGTGGAGTCTTCAACCATGAGAGACCCAGGCCAGAGGTACTTAGTTAGCTAAACTGCACGCAGATTTCCAACTGACAGAAATGGGGAGACAATAAATATAGTCATTGTTTCTAAGCTATGAACTTTCAGTATAATAAACCAGTCACAGGTGCAACACATTCATTCAGCATGATAAATAAACTGTTCTGAGTCAGATGCAGACAACGGTATCATTCTTCACCATTTATGAGTGGCAGAGCTAAGCCTCAGACAGACTAGTCTCCATTCAAACATCTCAGCAGACACTCACAAGCGTATATAGGGAAAGGAATATAGTATATATAGAAATGTATATATTATATAGAGTATATTATATATGTATATATGGTATAGGAAGGGTATATAGGAAAAATATAAAGCTTGCCCTCCACACAAGATTTTGCCTTGGGCTATCCTACCAGGCTCCTTCAGCTGGGGACACTGGGACACAGAGAATATTCTTGAAATGCATTAGTGTGTCACTTTAATGGTCTCCTTGGAGTCTTGGCTGCCAAACAGAGTTGTTGTTTTGACAAGGTCTATCTTGGCAACCACAGCATACGCAGTAATGAGGCCCCCTGGACACCACCTATGAGGATGTCCACATCACACCAAAGCATGCCACAGGGGGCCACGTCGAAACATACTCAGCTGTGTCGTATCTTGCCAGGAGTTTAAATAGCACGGACTGTATTCTTAGAAGCATTCTAAGCATTTCACTAGACTCATCTAATTCTTTGAGATAATTCTGTTCTTATTTTATAGATGAGCAAACTGCGAGGACCCAAGGGTGGAACAATTCACTCAAGGCCACAAAGCCAGAAAGTGGCAGATCAAGATTTAATGCCAGGAAGTTAAGCACCAAAGTTAATGCCTTGACAAACGTTGGTCTAGATCTTCACATTCTTGATCATCACAATATAATAGCAACTTGATGGGAACTTACACAACCTCACTAGATTTTTTTTTAAAGTACCAAAGTGACATAAGGAGGACAATTTGCCATGCACCTTACAAAACATTTTATGGGTTCCATATTGCCCTCCATGTGGTTTAGGAGACCCACACCATGCTTCAATCTCTGACTTCTGCTTTGTCTCCAGCCCGAGCTCACTCTTCCTCTTCTATCCATTCAGCCAGACTTCCTCTCCCCTGTAATCCAGACAGTCACCATTCTATGTCTCTCTTGTTGTACATAGTCTCTGGCACGCAACTCACCCCACTCACATCTTCTCCTACTAGACACCAGTCATCTTTCTCTTCTTTGGGGAGTCCTACTGTCACTTTCACTCCAGTGAGGCACCCTAACCCTGCCCTACCACCTTCTGCCCCCTGACCCAGCATTTGTGTTCTACCCTCCCTCCTTCAGTCTTCCACTACACTCTGGCTTCTGCAAGGGTAGAAATAGTGATTTATCTTTACATTCCCAGCAATTAGCATCACACCTGGCACCTATGAAATCCCCGTTTGTTGAATGAACACAAATGTCCAGTTACTCACTCCCACTGTGTAGACAGTCCTGGGGCAGAGAGTCATGTAAAAAGTACGGGTGAGGTGGCTGAAGAGATCCTGGTTAAACCCAACACTTTGAATAGGCAGATGGACAAAATGAGTTCTGAGGAAAGAACTGACTTGCCTCGGCTAGTCCAGGGCACACTCTCTCAAAGTCATCTGTAATAGACTCCTAGTGCTGCTGTGACAGGTGATCACAAACTCATAGCTGAAAAACAGTAGTTTATTACTTGAGGTGTCTAGAGATCACATGTCTGAAATGGCCCTCCTTAGGCTAAGATCAAGCTGTTGGCAGACTTGCCTGTCTGTTGAAGCTCCAGGTTTGATCCCCTTTGTCTTCTCCAGATTCCAGAGGTCACCTACATTACTTGACTTGTGACCCCATCCTCTTTTTGGAACCAGCACCAATGCATCTTCAAATCTCCTCCTCTCTGATCTCTGCTTCTGTCCCTTCCTCTCTTCACTTCTCATCTCCCTATGAGGAGCTTCCTGATAATCTACAAAACTCTCCCCTTCCAATCACATCCATGAAGGCCCTTTGCCCAGTAACATCTTTTCAGGTTCTGGAAATGTGATCATCTCTGAGAAGCCATCTTCACATTTCTAATGCAAAACCTGTCATGATCTGACAGCATCTTCCATGAGCAGGATGGAAAATGAACATGAAATCTTCCCTAATGTTCAAACATATTTTGTTCTCTTTTGTTTACATACCTACATGTCCAGAACTGGTGAGAAAGAAACCCATTTCCAATATATTTACATAAAGTGCAACATTATGTTAATAACCATAGCATACATGTCTGTCATGTTTATGTTTGAAGCATGCATTTCTAATATTTCAATGTTTATAACTGATTCCATATAGCTGAGGGAAAATCTAACTTGAGATGAGAGGAATAGGAGGAGGTATCATGTAACTGTATACCAAGAACCCTGGGCCTTCCTTTAAGCCTCACAGTGGTCCTCCAAGCTTGGCTCTATCATTTACAATTCATAGATGGAGGCCTTGACTCTCTGATGAGATCATGTGTCTAACTTATAGAACCAGCAAGTGGAAATGGTTCAGAAATTTGGATTTACTTGGCTTCAGAACTCATGCTTTTTCCTGGACAACTTGTTTCCCCAGAAAGTCCAACTTTCTTTTATCTGCTTGTTTGTTTGTTTGTTTGTTTGTTTTATTGATGCAGAGAAAAAGAGAAAGGAGAGGGGGGAGGGAGAATAGCTAATTTGGGTAGAAATTTCCATGAGTCAGCAACTTTGAGAGAAAACTCTTCTCAAGGCAGTATAGATACCATGCACCAAACTCCACAGTGAGGTCCAGGAGACTGCTGGTTGCTAGGCAACTCCTCTCCAACCACACTCCATATCAATCTAATTAGCAGATTTCACCTGAGTTCCAACAGTTGCTAGGTAACTCTCAAAAAAAAAAGTGGCTAGGTAATTCTCAAAATAAAAAGACTTGAGCCTTTCTCCCTCCCCTTCAAGCCAATTCTGATCCCAAAGCATGAGGACAGGGAGTTTGTAGAAACTCCACTGAAAGTGTATCTGTGTCTAACCATAATGACCTACTCCTCTTGTGATTTCACTACATCAACGAAGAGTAAGAAAATCCATGAACTATAACTTAGTGCCAATGGTGTTGCAAAAATAAAGGGGTCCCACGAGACAGAGAATTGATTCTTTAAAGGTAAGAGACTTATGGGACAAGAAAGGCCAGAGATGAAGCTGAACCCCTTATGAAGCACTTCAGACAAAAAGTCTCATTGGTGATACTGCAGGGATTTATCCTTTGGTGATCCAAAGAAAGATAGGGAACTAAAAGTGTACACCGTACTTCACATGCAACTAGTATCTATTCCAGTGGTTTCACAACACCTAGTTTATGGAATTCCATTGAGAGAAGGGGCTACTACCATCTACATCTACTGTTGAGACATTTCAGGGCAGAAAAAACAAGTATGTGAATACTGATCATCTACCCAGAGATTTTCTCCTTCCTCTGGCAGATTCTCCTGTCTCCTCAGGACTGTCTCCATGGATTGACAAATCATATCATTTGTTCATGACTATTAAGCAGACTACTGGAAATGATATGGCAGGGGGTGAATTCACCTCCCCCTACTCATTGATCAAGGATTTAACATCATACAATGGCAGAAATTTTCAAATTGTTTGGTCCCAGGATCACTTATACTCTTAACAAATTGAGGATGCCAAAGAATACCTGCCATATTAGAAATTAAAGCTCAGAAATCACTACAATAGGGCTGGGAAGGTGGCTCAGTGGTAGAGTGCTTGTCTTGCATGCCTGAGGCCCTGGGTTCGATTCCTCAGCACCACATAAGCAAAGAGAAAAAAGCCGGAAGTGGCACTGTGGCTCAAGTGGTAGAGCGCTAGCCTTGAGCTGAAGAGCTGAGGGACAGCGCCCAGGCCCAGAGTTCAGGCCCCACGACCAGACCAAAAAAACAAAACAAAACAAAACAAAAACAAAAACAGAAATCACTACAATATCTACACAGATTTATATTCTAACTACTATAGCTAAAGTAGTAACAATAAACATATTGCATGTTAATATAAAAATAATCCATTTATGAAAAATAACTATTATCAAAAACAAAAGAGATACTGGCACTGTTTTCTGTTTGTGCAGATTTTAAAGTTGGCTCTCTGAATATGGTCTGGAGCAGCCTCTGGAACACCTCACTCTTTTACTGTACACTCATGAGAGAATCAAAGTGAAATAAGCAGGGCTAGGAAGGTGGCTCAGTGGTAGAGTGCTTGCCTTGCATGCATGAGGCTCTGGGTTTGATTCCTCAGCACCACATAAGCAGAAAAGCCAACAGTGGCGCTGTGGCTCAAATGGTGAAGTGCTAGCCTTGAGCTGAAAAGCTGAGGGACAGCTCCCAGGCCCAGAGTTCGGGCTCCACAACTGACAAAAAAAAAAAAAGTGAAATAAGCAAATCATGTTCTAGGTAATAACTAAGCCTGCTCCTGGGATTCTGAAAGGGTCTCAGGATTTCCTAGTAGTACCCAGACCACACTTTGAGAACCACTGCCTTAAGATTAGCTTGAATGCTCAGAATGCATTCTGAATTTGACTGCGTTATTTGTTTGTTTTTTACCCTTCTGGTATGCAATTTTTGCAATGCAAGAATACAGATACTAGCTCCATTAGAAACTGGCAGAAGTGGCCATAAATATCAGAGTGCATTCCCTGCAGCCTTTTGGCCACCTCCTCTAGTAACTGGTACTGAAAGAAGCTTGAAATCTTTTGACTTCTGTCACTGGTGGAAATGTATATTAGCCCAGCCAATCAGAACTCTTCCTCTAGATTTTTTTTCAGACTGACTTGTGATACCTCCCCCTGAGGTATAAGTGTGTTATACTCCCCCAACAACTTTCTGTTCACATTTTAGAATCATCTATCCTGCAGTGCACTCTAATCCCCACTGATGATTTCTCTCTTGGAAATCTTACCAATTTCTAATGATACTTTTACTGGTTCTGCCCCAGGTTTCTTTGCCCATAGTTCCTGGGAAGTCATATCTTGGCTATATTACCAGTCAAAGTCTGCCAATTGCTCCCCACAATCTGAAACACTGATGGACTTCTCCTCTCTCATCCTTTCACACACCTGCCTCAATTCCCTTTCCAATGGCTCATCTCTGCATTCACAGCAGAGTGAAGCATCCCAGGATGGTCCATTATCTTGCAAATAAATACTGTGTTCGAGTGAGTGTTCATGTTTATTGTCCATGATCGAGCTATTCCCTCTGCCTAGAAATCAGCTCAGAAGACTTCACCAAGCTTTTCTTGAGCACTTACTATGTACCAGACACTACAGTGAGCACACAGAGAGTTCTGTCCTCCATCATCTGTGTGACCTCAGGTAATTTATTTAACCTCACTGAGTTCTGCTAGTAAAATAGGCATAACAGTTCTGCTCTATTAATCTTCCCATAGATGCCTAATAGTTAAGTAAGACAGTGAATAGAATACAGTAGGCACTCAAAAAAACAAACACGTGTGGCTGTTATCATCATTAATAAAACTCAAGGGGATGGAAGTTCTGTTTTCCTCTTCTTCCCATAATCTCACAGCACCTCTCAAATACAGTCACCAACTCCACCCAAGCCTAAATTCCTCCATGATCTCCAGGAAGCTATTTGTCTTGTACATACTTTAAAAAGATTACCACTTAGAGCTCATCTCTCCATAGAAACCTAGAGAATAAATAGAAGCAGCAGGTTTTCAGCAGTTCTGCTCTGTTTCAATTAAGCCCATACAACTCTCCTATTAGCGTGTAGGTGGAGAAGCAGGTGGCGCCTCTGTGACCCAGGTTCCTGGTTCACTTAGACCTTTCAGTTATTTTCAGCCAATGTATCATCTCCTTAGCTGGTATGGTTATAAGTCATCTGAGCACCATCCACATGAAAAGATGAGGCTGAGACAAATCTGCTGTAAGCTTCCCAAGTCTTGCAATTCCTGAAATTATAAGTAGGTTTTTTTCCAATGTTTCTTCAAGCAGGTTTCTTTTTTCTTTCCAGTGGGCTGTCCCTCCAATATCCTCTGTGGGTAGGAGAAGCAATAAAGAGATGGAAGGAAGAAGATTCAGCTCAGATGAAAGAGTACAAAGTGTGATCTGTATATTCACAGGCCCAGGCTGCGAGAGCAACCGTAAGTCAATGTACTACACAGTCCTTACACCCTCTCCCCCCCCAGAAGGTTCCCTCAGGAAGAGGCCTGCAGGTGTGGAAGCATGGCTCAAGTGGTACAGTGCCCGCTTAGCGAGTACAAGGCCCTGAGTTCAAACTTCATTGTCTCCAGAGTATAACCCATTATATGTTGCGTATAATCCATTATGTGTCTGGATAAAATAAATTCAGTGATTAATAAGCATATTAACATATTGAATGGAAACGTTTCTTCATATAATAAACACTTCCTGAGAACACAAAGATGAATAAAACCAGGCCCCTGGTTGTGAGGAGTTCCTGGTTCCATAGGTATGGCAGACTAGGAAGCAGCCCAGTGCATGGACTGTACTACAGTAATAACAGTCCTTGAACTTTGGCTTTATCTTGGGGAGGAACAATAGAACAGAGAGGAATAGTAGTACTAACTTGTTAGAATAGATACATGTGAAGAGCATAGGACTGAGTCTGGCACATAGAAAAGCTGGATCAGTGTTAAAAGAATGAAGCATAGGGTCATGTGGGATGAGGAAAACTCAGAGAAGCAGAGGAAGGAGAATCCAGGGAGACAAAGACAAAAAAAGAAAGATAAAAGTAACAAAGACAATGTCATTTGTCCATCAATCCCATTTTTTTCTTTTCCTTTGTGTGTGTGTGTGTGTGTGTGTGTGTGTGTGTGTGTGTGTGTGTGTGTGTGTGTGTGTGTGTGTGTGTGTGCTCATTAGGCTTTAAACTCCAGGTGAGTTCTCAATTCCAGCTGGTACTCTACTATCTGAGCCATACTTCCACTTCCGATTTTTTTGCTGGTTAGTTGGAGACAAGAATCTTTGTTTGCCCAAGCTGCCTCTAAACAGATTCTCAGACATCAGCCTCCTAAGTAGCTAGGGTTATAGGTGTAAGTCACCTGCGCCCAGCCTCAAACCTGATTTTGACACAGTTCAATTACATTTCTTGGTCTCTACTCCAGGTAAGGGAGCCACATACTCAAGGCCTAGCCAATGAAATGGATCAAAATGACGATACAAGATCTGGTTCCTCAAACCTCTAGTTCATCCCTCCATAAACTCCACCCTGTCATCTGCTGGCCGGGTGACTCCAGGTTGACCTTGAAATCACTTTTAGAGATAAAAGGAGACTGAACCCCTGAATCATTACATAGAAGGGAGTTGCCTAGGAAAAGCCACCAACCAAAAAAAAACAAAAAAACAAAAAAAAAACACACATTTGACTGAGTAAAACAGTATATAAATCTTCACTGTAAAATGTAAAAGCACTGAGATTGCAGGATTTATTTGTTACCTCAGCCACAGCGTAGCATTACTTGCCTGAACATAGTAGAAATGGCTCACTAAAATTCATATAAGTGGCAGAAACGTGTAGAAAAGTAAGTGGAAATCAATTTGAAAAGGATCCCAAAGGACTCCAAAGGACCTCATAAGGACCCTATCCTCTAAGTTATGGGAAATAATTAAAATGTTTTAACTAGGAGAATAGCAGAATCACATATGTGCTTTCAAAAGATCACTCTGGGAGAAGTAGGAAGAAAGACAGAGGTAAGGCTAGAACAGGAAATTCAGTTATGAAGAGCTACTAGTTAATAAGGTGTTGGAGGTAAACACTGTGCCATGTTCAGCAGGTGTCCTAGGGCTGGCTGGCTGGATGGATGGGCATATGTTATGGTCTAAGCAGTAGAGATGGAGAGGAAGAGACAGACTGGAAGTATATTTAAGGAGGCAAAATAGAGAAGGCTTGGGACCAGTCGTCTAGAGAGGATGATGCATTTGCAAGAACCATGGAGTTCCAGGTCTTAAAGTCAGAGCCGAGAGGCAGAGAAGACAAATAGGAGAGGAGAGTCCCGTCGCCAGCTGGGTTTTCAGAAGGTTCATCTTGAGAGCTGGCCTTTTGCCAGATATTCAGCACATATTTTCTCATAATCTCTGCAAACGGTTTTGTATCCCCAACAGAGACCAAGAAATTAAAAGCAGCAGATTTATCGATTTTCTAATATTTCCTGGCTGGTCTTTGGGGGTTATTTCCAAGTCTATATTCTCCTATTCTCCACCTTCCCTTTCCTAGAAAGTGATGTTCCTCTCCTCAAATGTTTTCTTTTTGTAACCTGTCAAGAATTTTATTGCTGTTCTTTTTCTCTGTGCCACTATTGGGGCTTGTACTCAGGACCTAGGCACTGTCCCTTAGCGTTTTTGCTCAAGGTTGTCACTCTACCTACTACTTGAGCTGCGCTTCCACTTCTGGCATCTTTTTGTTGGTTAATTACAGATAAAAGCCTCAGAGACTTTCCTACCTGGGCTAGATTCAAACCACTAGCCTCAGATCTCAAACTCCTGGCTAGCCAAGATTGCAAGCATGATCCACTAATGCCTAATTTCTTGCTTTTCTGATTCTGTGAATCCCACTTCAGTGAGATCATACACCAGAGATTAGTAAGTTTGTCCCAGAAAGGGCCAATGAACTAAATTCAGACCTAGGTTGCAGTCTGCCAATCCTTACTCTAAACAGACTGAGAAGCATAACCTTCTGTGGAAGGCAAGAGGACCAACTTGGTTTTACTATGTCACTATAAGAAAAGAACATAGTCTCCCTGGATCCATGCTAAAAGATACCAGAGATATTTTTTCTGTTTTTCCTGCACTCCTCAATATTTCAGACAAGCAAAGCGAAGGGAACTAACTGTTGTCACATGCTAACCATGTACCATGAACTTTCTACAGCATATTTCTCTAATCTTCAGAGGCAGATTATATACTGTTCTTTACCCACTTTGCATATGAGAAAGACAAGTTTCAGAGACTTAAGCGAGGTGCTGGGAAGGTAGCTCAGTGGTAGAGTGCTTGCCTTGCATGCATGAGGCCCTGGGTTCCATTCCTCAGCACCACATTAGCAGAAAACGCTGGAAGTGGCTCAAATGATAGAGCACTAGCCTTGAGCTAAAGACCTGAGGGACAGCACCCAGGCCCAGAGTTCAGGCCCCACAACTGACAAAAAGAAAGAAAGAAAGAAAGAACAAAAGAAAGAAAGAACGAAAGAAAGAAAGAACGAAAGAAAGAAAGAAAGAACGAAAGAAAGAAAGAAAGGAAGAAAGAAAGAAAGAAAGAAAGAAAGAAAGAAAGAAAGAAAGAAAGAAAGAAAGAAAGAAAGAAAGAAAGAAAGAAAGAAAGAAAGAAAGAAAGAAAGGAAGAAAGAAAGAAGGAAGGAAAGAAAGAGACTTAAGCAAGCAGTTCAATGTCCTATTGCTAAGAAATGACAAGAGTTAGGATTTTACCATGGGCCTATGCAGTTCCAAGGCTTCTCTCCTTAGGAGAGTTATTATGAGGGAAAGGCCAACTGGCCAGCTCTGAACAGAGATGCCTATCACTTCTCTGGTCTTGTCCTTAGCATACAAGCCCAAGAGTTGATTGATTAGTCACCCTTTAGACAGACTCCCATTAATTAAGCTCATAAGAGACTCATTATAAATCAGAAAGCTAAAGTGATTGTTTTTCATGGTGGGCTGTATGAATGTAACTTGTCATGACTACAACCACCTTGAGCAGAAGTGCTATGATTGCCCCCAAATAACCCTGGCCAGGTTTTTCCTCATAGCTGGCCAGTAAACCATAAATAGACAAAATCATAAGTGAGTTATAGACCCAGGCTAAAGGATGTGCTTGATGTTTTTATATGAGCTTAAATTAAGCCAAGTATATTCTGCTAAGAAGAAGTCACTTTTATCTGAAACTATCAATATGACCCACTTTCTGGCCCCAACTGCAGATCTTGTTGCTACTCAGGACGATGCATCCATCAATAAGTCCCCTTAGCAAACTGCACTTTGCACAATGCTAGATCTGTTTGACATTCCTTCAGCCTCATACCACCTTAACTCTGGTCCTCACACACTGAGATTGGTTGATGTGTAAGAGGGATGCTGATATTCTTTACTCTAACTAGAATATTCCAGTCCCTGAACAAGCACACATCCCTATCCAACATCACGCCCCCCAGAGGTTAAACTGAAATCACACTGAGCAAGGAATCAGAGCCAAGGGGAATGGGAGAGCAAGGTGAGGTGCAGGTCATGATCTATGCCTGGACACAACAGGACCTAAAACTCTCATGGCCACAAATTCAAGTCCTAAAGATTGGAGCACTGCTATATATTGTACTTTTCTGTTCTTTCTCTAGCTCCTCATTTTCCTGGACTGGACACTTCCCTTTTAATATTTTGCTCCTTCTTCTGCTAATAAATATTAATCTTACTCCATTACATTACTCATTACAGAAAACTTCAAAAATAGAGTAATAATAATAATAATAATAATAATAATAATAATAATAATAATTCCACCCTAGGATAACAGTCGATATTTTGGAATGGAAGCAGCTAGATATTTTTTGTATAGGGCAATACATGTATATATATATATATACATTATGTATGCAACAAATATGCACACATATACTTTTATAAGAATAGGACCATATGGCTTATACTTTCTGGTCATTTTTTTTCTTTGAGAACAATAAATAGCAATTAACTATTTGTGTTGGGAGAGATCCTTCTTGGTCACTAATTAATGATTGTGTGCTAGCCAGTTACAGCTGCACACCAGGATTCATTTAACCAGCTCTCCTGCCGTTGGACTGGTTCTTCCTTTAGCTGCATTAATATCCACCAGTTTGACTCTAGGTTGGCCTGGGAACCATTGAGTCTCTTAGTCCCTTGGCTTATTTTTATTAGTCATGCTGCCTGCCTCCCCTATCTGAACTCGTTCTTCCCTCACAGCACGCTCCGTGGTCTAAATGAGGTGTGGGCATTAGAGCCATCCCTGTGCTGTCGAGCACAGTCCCCCAGGAGAGGCTGACTAAGCCTGCATGTGAGAAGCCTAAAGGAAGTTGGGATTAGCACCTGGGATAAAGGGGTTGTGAGTATAATGACCTTGAGTTTTCTAGCCGTGGCCTCCAGAAACCCCACCTAGCAACTAGGAAATGGGCCTGGAATGGTCAAGTCCCAGACTCACCACGAAGAGTCCCCGATGCCCTGGTTCTCACAGCAGCTTCCCTGGCACACAGGTGCACTTGCACATGCATGTGCACTTGCGCACACTCACATACCAAAGTCTGCTAAGTTTGACAATGTCAAAAATGAATGTTCCCCCGTTCCTGTAGCTGCTGCAGGCACATTGAGAGTTCTGCATGACTGCCACCAGGGTCTGAATTCACAGTTCAAACCCTACCAATCACCTGGTGTTGGTGACACTGCTTAACCTCAACCTAACTATATTCCCATCTGCAAGCTGGTGATAAAATAATGTCTACCTCCCAAGACTAAGTAGCACGAAATAATGTATGGTAAGTGTTAACATGTGCCGAGCACATGGGAAAGGCTTGGCAGGCATGAGCGATTTTGTGATTTTTATGATTATGGTTCCTACCGTTGTTAGCAGAGGTTGTGATATCACAGAGCCACCTACACAAAGAAGCACCTGAGCCTTGATAAATTCCAGCTCAGCAGGGCCCGTAACAACTCCATTATCACAGCCATAAACCACTGGGGGCACCTTCAGCATGCTGGTTGATATAATGCTGTACTTTGGGTGACAGAGGCCAGTCCATAAATATAGCAGACCAAGCTTCAACGCCATAATACTCAGACTCTTAAAAACTTAGTAGTGTTCTCCTCACAGCCTATACCCTCTTCCCATCCACAAAGTCCTAGGACCTAGGTCCCCACACCCATCACTGCCCCCCCACGGTCTCATTAAGAAGGAAGATGGGAAGGAACATGCTGGAAACAGAGGGCACAAAGAGGGGCGGGGTGTGAGGTAGCTAGTGGTGCATGTGTCTGGGCATGGACAGCCTCTGAGACAGCCACCACCACATCAGAACTAATAGAGACAGGACTGGGAAACAGCATGAAAGATATAAGTTAGACCTAGAACCTAACTCCTCAGCTAGATTGATCATTAGTTACTCTAGCATACATTTCCCTAAGGTATCACTACCAAGAAAAGCAGATCAGATCTCACTAGTTCTTGGGGAGAAGTGGAGGGAGAAATGGGGAAGAAAAGACTGTGGACAATGCATTCGCTCTCTACTCCACATTCTCTCTCTACTCAGAGATTGATTGCATAATGAGCTTATATGCTCTAAAGCCAATCATGACATTAATTCCTAAATGGGATTTATTTCCTTGCTTGAGTTAAAAGTCCCGTACTGACACATGTCTGCTCCTTGGCACTTTTCTTGTAAATTAGTGCCTCTTTTCATCAAGGTCTGCATGCTAATGAGAGCAGGTGGTTTTTAGTAGCAGAGTCAGGCTCCATCTGCATGGTGTGAAATGATACTCCAGAATGCAGCTGGATCCCAAGAAATTCACTCACTCCAGCCTAGTACCACCACTACCCATCCCCCAGCCCATCAATATACACTCCTTAGGCTCTGTCAGACAGAGCCTGCTCCCTCGTTTTTCTTCTTCTCACATTCAGCTTTCCCTGAGTCAGAATCTTGCTAAAGATGAAAGGGAGGCACTTAGGACAAGAATACTCCCCTGGTTCTTTGGGAAGAGGCTGTCAATGATGGCAAAGCCAGATGTTGGGGTGTCAGGAAAGTTTTGAAGACTTGGCAGGGCTTGGAGTACTCTACCCTCATCACCTGATCTGTGACGCAGTCTTTCAGGATGGAGTCAACTACTCTTCAGGGAGAAGAAAGAGCCTGGAAGGACCAAGGAGATCCCTGGCAGGAAGAGGAGAAAAAGGAGGGCAATTATAGAGAGAAGGGCCTTCCAGCATCCAGCAAGGGATGTCCAGTGTACACTGGGGTGATTCAATGTAGCAGCAAAGAAATGACTTGTTCCCTCTAGCTTTGTCATGCTTCTCCCCC
Source organism: Dipodomys merriami (assembly GCF_024711535.1). Lineage (NCBI taxonomy): Eukaryota > Metazoa > Chordata > Mammalia > Rodentia > Heteromyidae > Dipodomys > Dipodomys merriami. The sequence goes on along the minus strand of NW_027203270.1, from coordinate 32,774,088 downwards.
TGGTCAGCTGAGGATCTTTCTCAGGATAATCTATATAACCACTGGTGCTATGTGGGCACTGCCAAGGGTTCCTCTACAGTCCAAGAAGGGCAGCAAAATCATAACTGCACTCATAACCATAATCATAGCAAATAAGGACTTAGTCCTTACAGCATGCCACATGCCAGTCTAAGTCCACTATTAGTCCTATTCACTGACCCTTTTGCAAACACAGCTCTGATCTCCACTGTACAGATCAGGAGCCTGAGGAGCAAAGAGGTTAAGAAATTAGCCCAAGGCCATATAGTGCTTAGCAGTAAATGAAACTGGGGTTCCGGTCAAAACCCGTGGCCATAATCACAGCTCAAGAATAGAACTGAAGGTCATGTGAAGGATTTGGAAACAGCAGACAAAGAAGAGAAGGTCAGAAGCAAAGATGAGTGATAAGGGAAGACTTAGAGGTATGGAACATGGTGTTTGGAGAGTCAGAAGTGTTGGACAAATCAGAAAGACAGCATCCATTATCCGAAAGAGTGAGATACTAGCAGGTTCTGCATCTCCCAGGTGAGTCTTTCTTCTCTCCAATTGTCACCACCATGTTGATTCATTGACAGGATCATGAATCAATGAATCAACACATATAAACCGAAAGTTTCCATGAGCTATGCATTGTTTGAAATGCCAGTAGCACATGGCAAAGAGCGAAAGTCAGTCCCACCCTCAATTTGCCTGTGTTCAAATAGACAAGGGGGAATAAATTCTGAGACAGAAAGGGAAGGAGTGGATGGGAAGAATCCATCCAAAGGGTTGCTTTGAAAATAAAAGTCCAAATACAACTTGGAAACAGAGCAATATTTTTACAACTCTTCTGTACCAGCCTGTGAGAAATGTCAGCATTGAGAAGAGCAGTGTTATCATTTTAGGGAATTTTCTTGCACATGGCACAGTTAAATCTCTTAAAGTTTAGCTGAGCTCCAAACAGATTGTCCCAATGAATTGATCAGAATCAGTCATCCTTTCCACCATCCAGCCTTCTTTTTTTTCCGCCAGTAATGGGGCATGAATTAAAAGCCTTGTGTTCTCACTTGGCTTTTTTGCTCAAGGCTGGTACTTTGCTACTCGTGCCACTGCTCTACTTCTGGTTTTTGGTTGCTAATTGGAGATAAGAGTCTCACAGACTTTTTTGCCCAGGCTGGCTTCAAACCATGATCCTCATATCTCCACCTCTTAAGCAGCTAGGATTACAAGCAATGAGTTACTGGCACTCAGCTCAACCTATAATTTTTTTTTATTTTTTTATTGTGAAAATACTGTACAGAGGGGTTACAGTTACATGGGCAAAACAATGAGTACATTTCTTATCAAGCATTGTAGCCTCCTCCTTTGTTTCCCCTTCCCACCCCTTCCCATCCTCCCCCCCCCACCCCCTCAACCTATAATTTTTAAAGTGGGTATTTGAACGCACTTCTTAAATTATGGCACTTCCCCCAATTGTTATTTAAAGTTCATGATAATTTGAGGGAATAGTATTGTGTATGTGTGTGTGTGTGTTCTTTATACATTCAGTAAGAAATGATAGCATGTCTGCTCTGTTCTAAACATTCAGTGTGCATAGTTTTCCTCAAGGAGCCATGGTATAGAGGAGACACAGAAGAGAAGTAGTTACAACATGACATGACACTTGACCAAAAGTGGAACAAGTAGGAAAGAGAGCCTGGACTTGAGGTGTCAGAGAAGGCTGAGTGAAGAAAAGAACAGATTAGCTGGCTACCTCCAGGGTGTATAGAGGAGATGATAAAATATCCAAATAAAAACTGTATTACTGGGCATGGTGCACACACCTGTAATTCCAGCACTCAGAAAACAGAGGCCTAGTGCCTGGCACATCATAAGTGCTTAACAAATGGGAGCTGCTGTTTTGATGACAGTGGGAAGTCAATCAACTTAGATTCCTTTTGACTGAGCAAGAGGAGTAACACTGAGCTGAGCAGCACAAGGCAGCCAGGGAAAATAAAACAAAGCCATTACCCTATTTCCTCATTAAAAACTGACTTTTCAAAGAAAATGGGAGATTTTTCCCCTCCCTCTTCTCCCATACATTGTTATTAACTAGCCTACTCAAACATGGGGGAAATGCCACTTCCCCCTCCAATAAATAATAAGGTGAAATTCTCCTACATGCTCCAAGCCACCCCTGGTCTAGCTTTGTGAGCTAGCAGGAAGTCTCTCCTGAGTGCCAGGGGTGATGGTAATTGAATCATTCGGCATGAAATCGGGGAATGCACCATAATAAATCAGACCCACTCCTGAATCCTGAAAGAAGAAGGCACCTAAATGATCCTGGTTCTAGATCTGGCTGGCAGGGCCCCAGTGCTAGGCCACAGGGAGTTACATGCATTTCTGTATTTCTTATTGTTGGAAGGAAGGATGTAAAAGTCTTTCCATCTGTCTTCAGGATAACCCTGCATTGACCTGGTTGATTCAGAGTCTTTGTCAGACAGCAAAATCAGATCAGAGGGACTAGGGATGTGGCTTGAGTGGTAAAGCACTTGTCTAGCAAGTTTAAGGCCCAGTACTACTAAAACTGAATCATGGGAAAAGCAGAGGCACTGAATGTGACAATGTTGGGACCAAAACTTTGGTCCATCTGGTACTATGTGACCTTAGGCAAATCATTGCATTCAATGATTTGCAATGCATTCCTCTTTTGTAAAAGTGGGACTTATGAGACTATTGTATTGGTTTCCTATTGCTGCTCTCACAAACACTGTACTTATTGCATAAAACAACACATTTACTTGTGGGTATGGATGGGCAGAGAAAACTGGGGGAATGTGAGGGAAGAGGTGACATGATCCAAAAAAAGGAATTGTACTCATTACCTGACATAGGAAATGATAACCCCTCTGTTCCACACCTAAATAATAATAAAATTGTATTTTAAAAAAACCCTGCTTTCACTGTATTTGATGTCGGTATAATTTGTGGAGGGGAAGGAGAAAAACAAGTCATTTAAATAAGGATACAGGTGGACCCGTTGCAACAATGAGAAGTACAAGTTGTTATGTCGAAAACGAACTTTACAACTTTGATGGGGGGGAGGGGACGGGGGGGGAGGATGGAAAGGGATGGGAAGAGAAAACAAAGGAGGAGGCTACAATGCTTGATAAGAAATGTACTCATTAGCTTGCCCATGTAATTGTAACCCCTCCGTACAGTATTTTCACAATAAAAAATAAATAAAAATTAAAAATAATAATAACACAAATTTTCCTATGACAGATCTGGAGTTCAGAATTCAGAGCCACTGGGCTAAAGTCAACTCACACATTTTCTGGAAACCAACAAGCCCTTGACCGCTTTCTATCCTTGAATCTTCCCCATGCCTCCAGGACACTTGTGACAAAATGACTATTACATGGCGTACCTTTCCTGGTATAAGCCATGGTTCACTTGAACCACCTGGAAGCCATACGTCTTCTTATTGGGAAGATGTTATTAACTAGCGTACTCAAACATGAGGAAAATGCCACTTCTCCCTCTACTGGTCCCACTCTAGGACCAGTTTGTGGTCAGGAGTGATTGTAAGGAAAAGAAATCTTCTCTGGACAGATGGAGTCACTAGAGAACTACACCATGCAATTGAGCATACATGAATAGGATCTCTCCTGTCACAGTGTACTGGGAATATTTCCTGTGTCTCCTCTTCTCTTCTCTACTCACCCTCAACAAGGACAAGCTTCTGGATAAGGCTCTAGTCTTCACACACACCTTCAGTTTACTGAGGGGACCAGTTGGCCTCGGCACCAATCCTGGCTTCAAATCCCATGACTGTCTCTTGTCCGCTACCATCTCAACCAGCCAGTCTCTGTACCCCTTCACTCAATTTGTCAGTAAAGAGAGTGGATTGACTCAATACATCAGATCCCCCCGAGTTAGGTGTATGCCTCAACTCAATCATCTGTGTATGATTAAGGACTGAGCTCATCTAAGTCGAGAAATTACAAAAAAAAAAAATTGAGGCTCACTCTAAAACACATTTTTGACAACCACACATCTCTAAAACAACACAGAACTCAATATTCAAAAGTAACCATTAGTTTCATCAGTTCTTAGAATACCCTAGAAATCATTAGGAACAAACTGCCTAATCATTAAGAATGAGAGTTCCATGAATTGCTAATCATAAATTCCCACTTCTTGCACTACAGCCTATAGTCTCGCATGGCAAAAGACACCAAAAAGGCCAAAATCGAATGCTGCCAGTTGTTGTGCCCCTACAAGCAAAGATGTCTATTTCCTACAAGGGTTCAGGAAAACCCAAAATATACATGACATATAAGGACATAAGGATGTCCGTCTGTACTGTGAGATCTGCAAGTCAAGTGACTTGACCATTGTGAGTTTTCAATAACTAATGCAAAATTTGCCCATTTAAGGAAATATAGTCTTGACCTCGAAAATCCAAGAATTAAAGGCAGACAGAGAATAAGAGAATCTGATCAATAAAAGACTTCAGCCATGCCCCTGAACAGAATAGGAAAGAACATCATTCTGGAGGTTTCAGTGATGGCCATGAATCTTAGATCTTGTGACCTCATGATCGCATGGCTGTTCTCTCAAAAAGGCAGTGAGTACACCCCAAGGTTAGGTGAGCCTCTGTTCTGTTTCTGCAGAAAGGTAGACGAATGAATGTGAGCAAGCTTGCTCCCATCCAGGCCCCTCTGGACCATGGCTATCTCAAACACACAGATGCGGGGAAATGAGGTCATTTAATAGACCCTTCAGTGAGATCTTAGGACTCCTGCACAAGTGTGGGTACCTTTTTAGGCCACAGCCAACAGAGTTCTGCCTCTCTACCAAGCCCAGTGGAACGGAACACAGAGGGAATGCAAGTGAGATTCGTGCCACGTATGTTTATCAGCCCGTTTCCAATTTTGTGTCTGAAATCAAACAGCCAAGGATCTGCATGCTTTGAATTTTAATCTGTCCCTTTAGGGCACTCACAGGTTATGAATACAGAGAATAAGTTCCAAGCATGGTGCGCCAGCTCTGTACCAACATTTATCCCTCCTGCCGTCCTTTACCATAGGCCTCCACTGAGAGGTCCTTCCGGTCTTAGCCAAAATTCTTGTGCCAAGAAAAGAGGCATTTTAATTTCCATCCAATAAGGATCAGGAGGAACAAGACAGCTGACAAAAATCTCATTTCCTCTCTCAACAGTTATCAACAATGACATCTCAGCCCCTGGGTGACTGGATTAGAAAAGGACTTTATCACTGAACTTGGGCTACCATGAAAACAAATTTTTACTTAAAAAAATCTCTGTGGTGTTAAAAGGAGCCAAACACTCTTTTCAGGAATGGGGGGGGAGGAGTCTCAAAATTGTAATGGAAGTTCAAATGAACATGAAAAATATAAAACATTAAAATTTTGTGAATAGCCATTAATTTCAGTTATTTTGAATTTATGTATTCTGTGTTTCTTTATGTCTAATATCTTTGGCCAATGCTCTGCATTCTCAAAACTTATGTGCTGTCTACAGAGGTGAGGGGCTGAATTCTAAGTTGTGGGAATAAAACATGGCTCACATCTATAATCCTAGCTATTAAGGATCTGAAGGTTGCAGTTTGAAATCACCCTGAGCAGAAAAGTCCAAGGCTCTTATCTCCAATTTTCTAGCAAAAAGCTGGAAGTGGTAGGATGGCTTAAGTGGTAAAGTGCCAGCCTTGAATAAAAAAAAAAAAACTAAGGGAAAGTGCATGTCCCTCATTTCAAGACCAAGTACTAGGGAGGAAAATATACATTTGTGAGTAGGAAAAGATGATATCACAAGCAGGCCCATGAATTTCCTGTAATTCAGAGCATCTGACATTCAACTTGGACTTAAGGGGACTTGGCACTCAGCTAAGTCTAAGCATACTGACTTGGCAATTGTGTAATGAATGGCTGATCAGGATTTAATCCTATTCAACTTGCACATACAAAGAAAGATATTGAAGTAACTGTTTTCAAGGCAAACTGGCTTTCTTTTAGTAGCACTCCAGCTATTGCTGCTTTCTTTTCCCATCCATCCCTGGTTCAATTTGAGATGTCCTTGTGAATTTAATAAAAAGCTTCTTCCCTTACATTCTTCATCCATGTGCCTAAAATTATAGGTGCTCAACCATCCTAAAGCTCAAAAAATATGAAACAGTGTTCTGCTTTATTTTTAAAGATCTAGTGTCATAAACTCTTAAGTAAATCTACAAATTTCATGTCAATTGTATTTCCTCGTACAGGGGTTTGGCAAAGAAAAAAAGAGAGACTCAAACTTCTGTGGAAGGAAATCTGGCTGTCAGCCATTTATGCAAACACAATTGTAGAAAAGAACCCCATTTGCACATAGACATTTATCTCTGTACCTTTCTCACTTTAAGTCAATTGCAATGCTAAATGGACCTCTGGAGTTCATTGATGTCTTTCTCTGTTACCTTCAAGGACAAGATTTCCTAGAAAGAGAGCTAAGAGGAGATTCAACTCTACAAAGTAGATTGAGAAAGATAAGTAGAGTCAGTTTTCTCCAGGATGGACAACAGGGCTCTGTTCTGGACCAAGATATTAATGTTATTAGAAACTGAGAGAAAACAAAAGCCAGCTCTAAAGTGCAAAGGATATATTTGATCTACTCCTTGCTTTGGTTCTAGTGCTCTTTTATTATGCACCAGTAATGGGGCTTGAACTCAGGGCCTCACACTTTTGCTGGGCTTTTTTGCTCAAAGCTAGTATTCTACTAGCTAGTATTCTACTAATTGAGTTGTAGCTCTACTTCCTGCTTTTTGGTGGTTAAAGTCTCACAGATTTTCCTGATCATGCTGACTTCAAACCAAAGTCCTCATATCTCAACCTTGTGAGTAGCTAGGCTTCTAATGCAAAGCTTTAGTCTCATCTCTCATCTTTTTCAGCTGGAAAAAATGTCCAACCTTCAAAGTTCAACCAAACTAGCACCTCCCCTTCAAATCCCACTGGCCTTGTGGGCCAAATAATGACAAGTTCATGATGGTGAATAAGGATAGGACAGAAAAATAGCAATGGGAGCAAGAAGGAGGTGAAGAATTGATTTACACCCTGCAGAACAAAAATACTAGACTTTGTCACATCTATCTCATTTGCTATCTTATACTGTTACTTCATAAACTGTTTTCCCCACCTATGCTGTCTCTTCCCCTGAGGTCACACATTCCCCCTGGTCCAGAACCATATTTGTAGGATGTCACACAGAGACGCATTCAGCTCTCAAAAAACTGTGGAGCAGATGAATGATGAAGGCCGATTACTCAGACAAGAAGAAAAATGAACATAGGCATTCTCTAACTTAGGAGCTATTGGGGATATTATATTCAGATCTAAAATTCTGAAGGCAAGAGTCCTGGAATACGGAAATGTTGACTGCCTCCACTGCTACTTCACTATTAGCTATCCTTTGGCACCTACAGTGCTTGTGACCTGATTAGCCAGACGTTCATAAGTCTTCTTTATTTTCCCTCTTACTAGCACTCATCCTCACCCCTAAACTCAAAGACATTATCCAAGCCACCAACAGCTAAATACATCACACATGATACAATTATTACAGGTGAAAAGGCTGAACCATTAAAAGCCATTTGGAAATGCTGACCCTTGAACTGGCTCGACCATTGAAAAATAAGGAGACAGTGGTGAGTAACCACGTATAACCTTCCTTTTCCTACCACCTTGATGTACATTAAGTCTTTGAGTGTCTCCAGTTTGAACCCAGTATTCTGGTCCTCCAGCCCTCTAGCCCTTAGAAGAATATCCAAAACTTTTCAAACTTTTAGGGGAAAAAAAAGAAATGTATGGTATTTCCCCCTGTTCCCATTGTCTACACAGGAATTCATGTCAGAAGCAGCTCACCAGTGGTTCATGGTTCATGAAGGTGAGCAGGAAGAATGAGAATATCCACAGCTCAGACCTCAGCTCCTTCCCTTCAAAGGTAGCCCTTGGGCAGTATCCACACATTTTCCACAGCTGCTGTTGCTGTGCTCCAAATGTACACACACACACACACACACACACACACACACACACACACACACACACACACACACGCATGCATGCATGTGCACACAGGCACACAATTCATTTCTTTACAACTCTTCCTAGCCAATGCTCCAGCTACACAAACATTATGACTTTTGTCAGCTTATTGAAGCTGAACCTGATTTCCCAAATTTTTCCTTCCCAAGTGCTTCTTAGAAGGATAGACCACAGAGAGATTTCTTGTGGAAGATCTGGAGGGAGAGGAGGCAGCACTCATTCTGTGTTTTACATTCTTGTGTTTTTACTTGTTGGAGAACAGTCACCAGCTGCATTTGTTAAATCTACAGACTGTCAATTACCTGGCCAGGAGACAACTCTGGGATCTGCCACTGCCCCGCTTTCCTCTGGACCATGCCTCACCCTCTCCTTTAGCCAGTATCTACCTCTGTGATGAAAGGCACCCTTACCTCAGAAGACTACCACAAGTTGTACTCCATCAATATGATGAAGTTAGTCATGAAAAATGGAGCTATGGAATTAAGCAAGCAGAATTCCAACACAGAAGAGAAGACACACCCCCAAACTGAGGCCATGTAGCAAGTTACAGCATCTAAGACATTTTGAAGAGGACTGAGGATCCCAAGAGGAAGGTCTGGAAAAGATCTGCACAGAAATCTGTATCAAAAACTGTTTTGAACTGGAAGAGAGCAAGGGAAGGAGTGACATTGTCCATAAAAGAAGGTACTTTTGTCAGGTGCCAATGGCTCATGCCTGTATACTCAGGAGGCTGAGAACTGAGGATCATGGTTCAAAGCCAGCCCAGGCAGGAAAGTCCATGAGACTCTTCAATTAACCACCAGAAACCGGAAGTGGTGCTGTGGCTCAAGTGATGGAGTGCTAGCTTTGTGCAAAATTGCTCAGGGACAGTGCCCAGGTCCTGAGTTCAAGCATTCAGGAAAGAAAAGAAAGGAAGAAAGAAAGGAAGAAAGAAAGGAAGAAAGAAAGGAAGAAAGAAAGGAAGAAAGAAAGAAAGAAAGAAAGAAAGAAAGAAAGAAAGAAAGAAAGAAAGAAAGAAAGAAGAAAGAAAGAAAGAAAGAGAAAGAGAAAGAGGGGCTGGGAAGGTGGCTCAGTGGTAGAGCACTCGGCTTGCATGCTCAAGGCCCTGGGTTCGATTCCTCAGCACCACATAAGAAAAAAGCTGGAACCGGGCACTGGTGGCTCACGCCTGTAATCCTAGCTACTCAGGAGACTGAGATCTGAGGATCGCAGTTCAAAGCCAGCCTGGGCAGGAAAGACAGTGAGACTCCTATCTCCAATAAATCACCAGAAAACCGGAAGTGGCGCTGTAGCTCAAGTGGTAGAGCGCTAGCCTTGAGCTGAAGAGCTGAGGGACAGTGTGCAGGCCCAGAGTTCAGGCCCCACAACTGGACCCAAAAAAAAAAAAAAAGAAAGAAAGAAAGAGAAAGAGAGAGAGAGAGAGAAAGGAAGGAGGAAGGAAGGAATGAACGAAGGAAGGAAGGAAGGAAGAAGGAAGGAAACAAGAAAATGTACTCTTTACCTGACTTATGTCAGGTAACTGTAACCCCTCTGTACATTACCTCTATAATGACAATTTTAAAAAAATTAACTGCTTTGAACCAGATACCAGTGGTTCATGCCTGTTATAATCCTAGCTATTCAGATGGCCTCAGCCTGAGGATTGCAGTTTGAAGCTAGCCTAGGCAGGAAAGTCCCTAAGACTCTAATCTCCAATTAACCATTTAAAAAAAATGGAGGTGTGGTTCAAGTGGTAGTGTACTAGTCTTGAGCAAAAATGCATAGGGACAGCATCTAGGCCTTAAGTTCAAACCCCAAGCCTAGCACACAAATTTTTAAAAACTTTCAGCTGGGCACCAGTGGCTGACACCTGAAATCTGAGCTAGGCAGGAGGAGGCACTCTTATCTCCAATTAACCACCAAACAAGAGCCAGAAAGAGAGCTGTGGCTCAAGTGTTAGAACTCTAGACTTACGCAAAAAAACAAAACAAAACAAAACAAAAACAAGTTCAGAGATAGTGCCCAGGCCCTGAGTTCAAGCCCCAGGCCAGCACACACACACACACACACACACACACACACACACACACACACACACACACACACACACACACACACACACACACACACACACACACACACACACACACACACACACACACACCTGGTTTGTATAATTATTGGAAACTATAAGGGGACTTAGCCTGAAGTACAAAGAAAACAATAAAGCCAATACAATGTCACAACTATTAACATTTTAAGAGAGCTGGTCAAGAAAGGACATAGAACATAATGTGTATAATAGTGGACAATAATAGCATAGCAATAATAATGAATTTGGCAAAACTCTGTAATACATTTTTGATTGGAAGGGGAGAGTTGAAAGGGGTTAAAAAGCTGATCTCCATAAAAGAATTAGATAAGAGTATGTCTAAAGTAAAGAAGTTAAGAGAGACAGCCATATACACATTTTATTTATGAGCCTGGAGAAATGGCTTTTTAAAAATGGAAAGGTTGGCTCTAGGGAATAAGGAGTAAAGGGGGAGGCTGGGGTTGCTTTTTATTATAAGACTTTTAGCACTATTTGTCCTTCATGGACTAATGCCCAAAGGAGGAAGATGGCTCAGGAATAATGGCGGGGGGGGGGGGTACCAAGTCCCTCCTATCCCACCAAATATGGCTTTACATAAGAGTCCTATCATTTGTACCAGGAGAGAGGAGGGAACCCCAAAATGGTAAGAACAATAATCACTTAGGAATAAAGACTGAGTTCAATCTTTTTTTTTTTTAATGAAATTATAGATGTTGGGAAGGTGGCTTAGTGGTAGAGTGCTTGCCTAGCATGCATGAAGCACTGGGTTCGATTCCTCAGTACCACATAAACAGAAAAAGCCAGAAGTGGCACTGTGGCTCAAGTGGTAGAGTGCTAGCCTTGAGCAAAAGAAGCTTAGGGACAGTGCCCAGGCCCCAAGACTGCCAAGATAGACAGATAATAAAAATTATACTTATTAACTACCTGCATGAATGGACTGGCAGTGATATCTGCTAGCCCCCACAGCCCAACAAAACTTTCTAGAATGGTGAAAATGTTCTACACTGTCCAATGTAGTGACTGCAAAGAGGGCAGAGTGAAGAGGTAAAGACTGGCAGGGGTTCTCACATGCTGGTGTGGTATTATAAGAATGAGGAGAAGGTAACATTGATGTGACTCCAGCCAAGCTGAGGGCAGCTGAAGTAGTATGTGTAAGCAGGTCCCAGCTGTCTGGGAGAAAGTCAATACGTGGTAGATGGATGTAGGAAGGGTCTGGGTCCATTTCCAGGATGATAATGACTAGAAATCTGGTAAACAGCTGAAACCCTAGAGTCGAGATAGCAGGAGGGAGCAAGAACAGAATCCAGGCAAAATGGAAGGGAGAAAATGGAGGGCAATCAGTACAGGACATAAGGAGACCTTTCATGCCTGTGGACTTATCTCTCAGGTCCAGCTCGTCTGTGGGTATAGCTGTGATATTCAAAAATGGCCAGGGCTCCATTTGGGGTCAGACTCAATCTCTAATGAATCTCTTTCTCATAATCTGACCTTTGAACCTGTGGAAGCTGCCAGGTGTGTATCCTTTCCTATCTGGAATCTCCACCTTAGTGGCCACACTGAAGGGCCCCTTGAGTTAAGCATCTCAGGAAATCTGAAGTCAATAAGACCGCCCACCAGTGGTGACATGCAAAGAAGAAAATGGGGAGTCCTTGGGCCGTGAGAAGAGAAAGTAGAATATACACACTTTGGGAAAGGGTTGGGGAGGGTGGAATGACTCAAACCACACCTCTGTGAAGGCAACTTGACTGGAATAACAGCTCCAAGGTGCTAAAAAAGAAAATAGCACCTTGTACAACACCTGCATGGTAGTGTGAGCAGACACCCACACCACTTCAGAGCCTCCATCTCAGGCTTCCAGTGGGACACACTCACAGGCTGCAGCATAAGAGTTATCTCCCAAGGACCTCCTAGCATACCAGACTAGGTTAAATCTCCCAGCAGGCCCCATGTGTGTTATTTGTCAAGTTTCTAGCAATTTCCACCACCAATCTTCCCTATATGAACCCCTCTAGGAACTGGTAGAGCCCAGGGCAGCCTCAGTTTACACAGTTTTGCAGGCAGGTCCAAGAGCAGTAAAGGTGTCCATAGGCCAGCTCTTAAAAGAGCTAAGCTAGTCTCCTATGGTACTGGGGCTTGAACTCAAGGACTCTGACTTTTTTTAGCATTTTCATTCAAAGCTGGCTCTCTACCACTTTAAACACAACTTCACTTCTGGCTTTTGGCTGGCTACTTGGAGCTAAGAATCTCATGCACTTTTATGCCCGAGTTGGCTTCAAACAATCGATCCTCAGATCCTCCTCCTCCTGAGGAGCTAGGATTACAGGTGTGAGCCATTGGTGCCTAGCTCCTATGCCATCTAGAATATCCTAAGGCAAGGTATCAGAAGGTCAGGGCTCTACCTCTTTCATCACAGGTGAAAAGTCTGTGAACTAAGGAGTTGCAGGTGGATGTATATTAAAGTAGAGGATCTAATGGAGGCAACAACATTTCTTCAGCTTTACAGACACTGTCACATGTCATTCGAAATAGTCTCCTGACTTAAATCATTTCCTTGGCCACAAGACCACCATCAGTTCAGAATCTGATGTACAGCTATAAGAGAGAATAACAGACACTTGCTGCTCCAACCTTGATTCCTAAAATAAGATAATAATTCTTCTGAAACCTCAGAGAACATTCCATTAGTTGGTCAAAAGTGAATGAAATCATTCAAATATATTTCCAAGACCCAGCATGTGAGTTAAGCACATGTGTTTAAAAAAAAACTATGGGGAGAGGAAGGAAATGGCTAACTCTTAAACTTAGAAAACTCATGGATTTACTACTTGACCGTAGGCTAAAACCATATTAATTTTATTTCAAATGTATGTATCCAAGCTAGGAGAGGTTGTCGAGGAAGGTTTAAATCTTAAATCAAATGTTCTTTCCAATAAGGTCATTAGTGACAGGCTGAAATGTTGCAAGGGATGTATTACATGATGGATGTTTGTCATTTATGCAAAGAAAAATGCTACAGTTAGCCTAAAGGGTCATTTCCTCCACTACAAGGTATTCTCAAGGGGCAAAGCTGCCAAGCGATGAAATCCAAATTGCTCTCCTCCCTTCCCACCGTGTTAATTACTCCTGAACTTTGCAAGGACAAGCATCTTGCTTGTACTCAGCTGTCTCCCCTTGCTGCCTAAGGAGCTGGGAGCCAGCACATTTGATCAAATCCCCAGAAAGAGACAAGAAAGAGGAAATGTACATGCTCAAAGAGGTTTCCTGGGAATAATCAGAATACTGGGGTAACCAGTGACAGCACTAAGCCAGTGATGAATGTAGATTCAAATTCCTTCAGGTGGTTCAAGACTCATCATAGGACCATCAAGTAATAATACTGTTGCAATATCCCTTGTGTCTATAAAAGTAATAGTAAAGCATTTGAGCCAGGTGCCAGGTACTCACACCTGTAATCCTAGCTACTCAGAAGGCTGAAATCTGAGGCTCAAAGCCAGCCTAAGCAAGAAACTCTGTGAGACCCTTATCTCTAATAAACTACTCCAAAAAAAGCTGGAAATGGGGCTGTGGCTCAAGTGGTAGAGCACTCACCTTTAGCAAAAGAAGCTCAGGGATGGTGCCCAGGCCCAGTTCAAGCCCCAGGACCAGCACAAAAAAATAAAAAACAAGGCACTTGAAATACATATACCACTGAAAAAAAAACATAAACAATCAGACCATGGAATAGATTTCAAAACCACTAGGGAATTTGAGTTGGTTTGGACGTAAACAAGGCCACTTCCTAATGGGTGGTCATGTATGAAATGTGTAACAAAGAATACACAACATGTCATATGTTACATATATTATATATATTGCATATATAATATATTAACTTGGAGTTTGCAAAGCATTTCAAACACACTGTTGCACACCTATACCTTCCTCCTGATCTCCTTGCATGGAAAAGAGGAAAGAAACAAACACAGAGCTACTTCCTATATTATAGATCAAGAAGTTGAAGCCCAGAGAGATAAAACAATTGGCCAAAACTATCCAGAAATGGAGATGTCCAGGACTAAAATTAGAACTCCTGCCTCTAGCTCCACTATTTTCTCCTCTACACGAGGCCACCTTCCCATGCAGTACATTCATGGATTGCTACATGCCACGCTCTACTCCAGGGAACTAAAGGAAGCCTGTGGTCCCAGGGAAAATGACTGGACTTGTCACAAGATCACCCGGGGCCAGGCTTTATGAAGTATATCATCAGCAAAGAGATGAAGCCAGGGCTCTCTTCAGAGTAAATAAGCCGGCTCTTGTATAACCTCCAGGCATTTTCTGAGTATTATGAACAAGAGTTCTCAGTTGTCCATAGAAATGGCCATCATATGATGACCTTGCTATTTTGGGCTGCTCTGTTCAACAATACTGGATTTTCTGTTCTCAAATGCCATGGTGGCATCCTTAAACAGGAGGATAATTGTCTGTATTCATGGTAACTTACCAACGTGAAAGAGTCATCTTTGATACCATATTCAAGTAGCATTTGGTGTTGCAGAAGTATTTGTAATTTACAAGTCTTCTTGGGTTAGCAACTTCAATCTACATTAGCACAGCATAAAATCTGAGAATTCAAATGGGAAGCAGCTTTTCACACACATGGAGAAAACAGCTGTTCAGGCTCATTCTTACCATGCTTAGGTTGTTCCAGATTGTAAAATCAGAGTCAGGCACCCTTAGTCTAGCAGTCTTGTAAGTGGTCAGCCTTGACGAGGCTTTGGGGAATCCATGTTCCTGTCCTGAAGGATTCCACAAAGCTGAACTTTGCTGCCAGGAGGTATCTTGGGGATGAAATTGTAACCTTGGACTTGTAAGCCCTTACCCAAAGGCTTTCGGCAATATTTTGTTTTAAGAAAAGTTCTCCCTATGTGCCCAGGCTGGTCCTAAACTAACTATCCTCCTACCTCAGCCTCCCAAGATTGAAGATTACAGATACACACCACTAAGCCCCACTCCATCATGAGCAATTTAAGAAATGTAGAAGGATAGCAATAAAGACAGACTCAAGATGAATCAAAACAGCAACGATTATTTCCAGCTGACTACGCAATAATATATTCAATCGCTTTTTTTCTTTAGGACAAGAATAACTTTGTTCCATGCAAACTAAGTACTGAGTTTTATATTTACACAAGTGGAATATAATACATTGCTAGACTCATTTTACAGATGAGGAAGCTGAGGTTGAGTTGTCTAAGGCCACACAACTAACAAGAAGCAGAGCCAGAATCCCAAGAAGATTTTTGGCCTGCTCTTAAGTACACACTTGAGTTGGACGCTAGTGACTCACACCTATAAGCGTAGCTACTTAGTAAGCTGAGATCTGAGGATCGTGGTTCAAAGCCAGCCTAGGCAGGAAAAGCCAAGAGATTCTTATCTCCAACTAATCACCAGACAACTGAAAGTAGCGCTGTGGATCAAACTGGTAGAGCACTAGCCTTGAGCAAAAAAGAGCTCAGAGACAGCACCCAGGCCCTCAGTTCAAGTCCCATGATGAACAAAAAAAATTTAAAATATACCTCTCTCTCAGCCCGAGAGGGCACACAGGCACCCAATTGGGCTGGGTTGGCAGGTGCAATACATATGGATTTTGGAGGTCGCATTGTAGGTAGAATGCTCAGTGCCTGGTCCTTGCTCTCCCAAAGAGCCTTCTGCTTAGTTGTCAGCAGAGCTGCAGGAGCTAGATACTATGGACCACCTAAAGCTACTGAAGCCATTTTCCTGGCCACTGCTGAGAAGATGACTTTTATCAACAGAGTAGTTGGGAGTATTCACATTTAGCCTGTTACCATGAGGCACTTGGTCGCTTTCCTTTGGCACTAGGAGATCAACCAATCTCAAAGACTTGTGTCTGGAGAGTAGAAAACCTCTTGAGCCAAGAACTGGGACAAAAGTCTAGAAAGAACATGAGATTCAGGCCCATATGATACAGACTGGCACAGGGGCCCTCCATGCCGGGCCTGGCCTTTCCTGGCACCTCAATGCTTTAGAACTCTACTCATTCAGAGGAACAGCAGACTCTGTGCTGGAGGAAAGGGAAAGCAATTGATTTTGTTTGGAAGAAGTTTATGTTAGTCCTTTTTATTATCTCAAGAAGGGTCATGAAATCCTCTAAAGCAAAATCAATTACAGCCACGCTCCAGGAGCCAGAGCAGCCCTTTCTTTAGCTTATGAGCAACAGACTAGTCTCCAGAGGAGAAGGCCCCAGCCTTCAAGTGATGGCTGGTCTACTGGCTGCTGGCTTGAGATCATGTCACCTTCTACTCTCTATAAAACCCTTTTTTCAGCTTATACAGGGCTCTACCTTAATATCCTGCAGCCAGGGGAAGAAATCAGGTCCAAGTGGAACCAGTTGATTTCCTCTCCCTGGAGTTGGGAAGGGGAATCCGGAGCCAGGAGGAACAGAAGAGATTCTACCCTGGAAGCTGGAGAGAAAGCACCTCCCACTGTGTGTTTTGGAAAGCAGTAAAAACCCATCTGAGCAGTGAAAGAGACAACTGGCAAGTGGGAACAAACAGAAACGGAGGGCAGAGTTCTGGGGACTGTTCAGAGACTGGCTCCAGACCCCAAATTGGGCTTGGCTTCTCTCAGTCAATCTAGAAATATATTTTTCTGATTGTTGATCAATGAAGGAAAAATATCCCATAATTTTGCTTCCTTATTTTCACCAAAGAGCAGTAAGTAATGTTGTATGAAATCTCCAGAATACTTAAGTCTATAAAGACAGAAAACATACTAGTAGTTGCCAAGAGGCAAAGAGGAGAAAATGAAGAATAACTGCTTAAATAATTTGGGAGTTTCCTTGAAAGTGGTGAATATGTTTTAGCTATAAATGCAGGTTGCATAACGGTGAGTGTACCAAGGACTGTTGAATTGTACACTTTCAGTTACTTTTAATTGTGTGAATTTTACCTCATTTTATATATACAAATATATTTATATACAAAGATAAGTATTTCATGTAAATATGTATATCGATGCTTATCTCATTTTATATGTAAATATATGTATAATATGCACATGTGTTATATGTATGAAAACCAGGAAATCTTATTATAGATGCAGGATTTGCTAACTTGGTAAAGTAATTTATTGGTCCATTTGTTCATTAGTTCATTAGCAATGTGCTAAGATTACCATGGTGAGCAAAACAGATTAAGTTCTTGCCTTATAGAGCTGAAAGTAGGCAATTACGCTGAAGCATTAAAGTATGCAGTGGGCATCAATTGTTGCTCTCCTCCAGCACCCACTTCTACCTTTCCAACAAGGAATGTGCTCTCCACCCTAGAGAAAGAAGGTCCTTCTAAGAACTCAATCAAAATACCCCCATCCTCCTGATTGGTCAGGAATGGGCACATGATCAAAAGGTGAACCAATCAGAATCTCTCTGGAAATTTTCTGCCACCACTCTTCTGAAAGATCCTGGCTCTCCTTGATCAGTGAGCTAGAAAGACATAGAGTTGTAGCTGCCAACTGATACTTGCAACAATCAAGCCAAGAAATTCTCTTCCTAACTGGAGGCTTGAGTTATGCTCTGTCACCTGTGTTGAAGAGTCTTTCATTGCAAGGAAGACAAAATAAGTACCAAGTACCATAGAAGCTCAAAGCAGACACATCTGTAAGATCACCGGTTACGTGATGCACTTTGTCATATAAATCATCATATGTATATTTTTTTCTGTTTTCTCATTTGTTTTGACTTTAACCAGAATCTCTCTGTGTAGCCCAGGATGCCTCAAACTTGTGATCTTCCAACATCAGCCTTGGATTCTAGGTGTGCACCACAGTACCTGGCTGTCTATGAGATTTCAGTGCTGATTGAACCTTGACACCCAACATTCTATTGTTGTACATCTCTGAATTATGACTTCTAAAATGTCACTGGTACTTGGAAAATGCTACAACACAGCATTCTTTAAGCCCTTGGAGAATAAACGCTGCATTTCCAGGGCCCTGGGGGAATTGCAGCCTGAAGACAGTGCCAGTAGAAGTGTGGGGCAACCTTCAGCCACTGGCAGCTCAGGAGAGCCTGACTATCTCAGGTACATTTACCATCCTGCATCACATCCTTCATCTCAGCAGCCTGAGACTGGTTCCCTAGCAACCCCGCTTCCTTCTGGTCCACCCACCCAAAACGTCAGGCTATTCTTCTTCCCTTTGCATTCTACAGCCTGCTATCTTCCTTCCCCTTTTCTGTACCCTGGAATGGGAATTCTCAGCGTTCATTGCCCATGCCATTTTTATACAGAGTTACATTTATAACATGCTTCTTACTTACCTTTCTCCATCAGGTACCCATGGCACCCACAAAGTAAGGATTCTCCTCTTCATTTTATAGATGAGGAAACAAAGATTTAGAAGGTCTGGGTAATGTATCTAAGGTAACATAGCAAATGAAACACCCACAGAGTGGACAGTTAAATTAAAATCACTGCTGTCCACTTACCCTCTACTCTGGTTCTGGACTTCGCCAGCTCATTCTCTCATCCATCTCAGTAATACTTTGTGTCTCCTACTATATGGACTGGCATAGGTTCTGACTCCGCTTCACCTCCTTAAATCCAGTTTCCACAGCATGCCCATACTCTTAGGGGCATCTGGCTTCTTCCTAGTCTACTTTGCCCCCCACTATGGACATCCCAGGGAGTCACAGGCATGGGACAATGATTGAAAAGCAAAAATTGAGGAGCCCCTTTGACAAGCAGAAAGTTTAGGTGCCCCCTGGACGATGACAGCTAATACAGAAGTTGATAAGAAAATTCGAATGTGGCTGATGTTTCCAAAGTAAATTTGGGCTTTGAAGCAAAGGGAACTTGACCCCAGCAAGTCTCTGACCTGGCTTCCTGGGGTAGGTCAAGTGGTACCTACCCCCAAGGCCCAAAGGGACTTGTGGGGGGGTATTTATTTTTTAAGGTGCAAGAGTGGGACTCAAACTGGGTGCTTGATGCTTTGGCTCATTGGCTAGCACTTTACCAGCCGAGCCAGGCCTCCAACCCTACAGGGGGACTTCTGAAACAACAAATAGCAAAGTAGCTCTTCCAAAGAAAGCAGGCTTGTAGGAGACTTGCAAACTTCTTCAATTTCCTTTAACACCCTGAGAAAAACTCCAGGAGATGTTCTTTCATTAAGCCAGGCACAGCAGTTGTCTATGCCAAGACTGAGCCTCAGCAACCAGATTATCAGTTTTTGCTACCTACAGTCTTCTCTGTGCATGTGCATATCTGTGTGTATATATGTAGGTTTATGCCTGTGGCATTATGTGTGTCGTTTCATAATTGTAGCACATAAAATCTCTGTTTTCATAGGTTCAAAGCAGTGAAATATTGCCCATTTCATTTTGGTTCAACCTCCCATTTTGAAAACTGGGAAATTCCATATTCATGGAAGATTTATTCACCAGCCTTCACTGAAAATACATGTTTCAAAACCAACAAGCGATTCAGGGGCACTATTTGGTTTTCTGTTGACAAGTGGAAGAGACAGAGCCTAAGAGAGCAAGCCTGCTTCCAATTACACCCAGCACCCGCCAGCTGTGGCAGGGAAGGGCCCACTGGGCACCTTTCAAAGGCATCAGCTGCTAGAATCAAGTCAGACCCTTTGGATTCTACTCTGAACCCCCGCTTGCCTCATTTGTTAGGAAGATTACCCTGTTCTCTGCTTCTGTTTGCTTGTGGATTCCAGCACTTTCCAGCTTCCTGAAGGGCTTCAGTGCTCAGGGCTCAGCCTGCCTTTTCACCCCTGGCTTCCAGGCTGCAGGTCTCTTTTCCTTCCTGTTCCATAGGCTCTTTTCCTTCCCTAACTCCCTTGCTGAACCCCATTCATCCCCAGTACAAGGCAGAATGGCTCTTGTGCATGCTTTCAAATGTCTAGAAAATGTTCTATGAGGAAAATACTTGTCACGTTTATCTGAGTCTGTTACCCTAAAAATGTGGGCAAGGGCGGGGGCAGGGGGAACCTTAAAAAGAAGTAGGGTGTTACTTTCAAAAAGAGGCTAGAGGAGAAGCGGGGAACCTGGCTGAGGACTTGGGAAAAGAGAGGCCTTGGGAGAGAGCAACCCTAGATAGGAGCAGAGCTGGATAGCAAAAAAGAGCTGTTTAGAAAGGGGTGAGCCCTACATAGTCATGTAACAAGAGTCTGATCTGTCAGGATACGTCTGTCCAGCTGACACATCCTGCAGCAACCAACAGAGACTGGCTGTGCTGCTCTGGGTGGCACAGAGCTGCTGGTAGGGCTGACGGGTAAAGGCAAAGGCGGAGAAGAAGGGAAGGAAGCTGTCTGCAGAGTCACACAGCCCATCTGACTGTGGATTGTTGGGTATTAACTATGTTTTCTCACAGCTTCCAACACATTTCACCTAAACAAGGCCCTGTCGTTTGGTTGTGGCATTAAAGAGTGCATGCACTATTTGGAACATATCCAGGCTAAAACAAGAATTCATTGTTTATCCGAAGTTCAAGTGTAACCTGTGTCCTGTATTTTACTGCCAACCCAAGGATTTCAGCCCAGCCTGTGCTGACAGCCTTCCTGGCCTTCCACCCCTCCTCTCCCTAGAGGTGAAACCCATACTACTTCAGCAGAGAAGAGACACTCTAGATTCAGAGAGTTCAGGCCCTGAGACCTGTCAGCATTCTGCCTGGTCCCCAGCTACTGAACTCCCTAGCCTACATACCCAGACTGAGTTCTGGCCCAGATCCCAGACAAAGGATGGAACAGAAATGACTTAAGTCACTCCCAACACCTGCCCGTCACTACTTTGCCCAAAGCACAGTATTAGAGTTAAATTTCTAGCCTTTTAAGGAACAACTCCTCTTCACCAGGCACCAGTGGCACCTAGCTTCTCAGGAGGCTGAGATCTGACGATCGCAGTTCAAAGCCAGCCCAGGCAGAAAAGTCCCTGTGAGACTCTAATCTCCAATAAACCACTCAAAAACCAGAAGTGGCACTGCGGCTCAAGTGATAGAGCGCTAGCCTTGAGAACAAAGAAGCTTGAGAATAGCACCCAAAGCCCTGAGTTCAAGCCCCACAACTGACCAAAAAAAAAGAATGACTTCTCTTCAACTTGACTGCCAATTACAGCTGTCAATGATTATGCAAATGATATATTATAAAAGAAATGGAAAGTAGAGGAAATTCTGAATAGAAAATCATGGCACAGTCTTACGGTGGGGATATATTCTCTTGCAGTCTTCTTCTGTGCATGTATGAGTTTCTTTTCACCTAGCTGACATGGGCTTCTGTGTCCAGTTTTTCTCTTGCTTTCAGTCTTTTTCTTTTTTTTTTGCATCTGAGAGCATCCCACTCAGGTCCATTTTAGGCAGTATTTACCCAGTACCTACTTCAGGTCCTGCACTGTGTGAGCAGCAGTAGACTAGCCTAACACAACTTCTGCCCTGGAATGCTGTGGTTCAGGGTGGGAGTCAGACCTTGAACAAGGAAAATTAAAAGTGAACTAAGCCAGCTATCAGTAACCCACACCTGTAATCTTAGCTACTCAAGAGGCTAAGATCTGAGTATTGCCCTTTGAGGCCAACCCAGGCAGGAAAGCCCATGAGACTCTTATCTCCAATTAATCACCAAAAAACACAGAAGTGAGGCTGTGGCTCAAATGGTAGAGCACTAGCCTTGAGTAAAAAGGCTCAGGGACACTGTCTAGCCCTGAGTTCAAACCCTAAGACTGGAATAAACAGACACACACACACACACACACACACACACACACACACACAAACATACACATACACATAGTGAATTAAATAGTCACCTACAAAGTCTGCAATAGAACTTAATCACACACTTACATTTTGAATAAATAATATCTCTAGAAACACAGAGACTACTTAAAAGGTTTATGTTTAAAGTAAATATTTTGAGTATGCCTAAATGGTAGAACATTTAAAAGAAAAAAGATAATGTCTCTCTATTCTTGATTCATATGAACCTTGGACTTGCTTTGAATTACTACTTAATAAAGCATTCAATAAGTAATAAAACACTCTAATGGCTTATTAAAGAATGGAGGAACAAAAATCTTCTTCTACCATACAATTTTTGTTGAGTGCATGGTAGTCCTTTGTGTGAATACACTACAATTTCTTTAAACTCTTATTGCTAAACATTTAAGTTGATTTTAAATAAATGACTTGTAATGATAGCAATGAACATCTTTGGGCAGGAATGTCTATGTGAGCAAATCCTTGGGTCTAGCTCTGTATTCTCTTTAAATTATGAATCGGAGCAGAGTGACTAAGTGTGCATGCAATCTATTTTTGATTTTTTTTTAATTTTTTCTTCTAAGGCATGCCCTCGCCTACATCTCCCAGGATCCTGTGTAAGGCCACACCCCTCATTTTGACCAATGAAAGAGAGGTGAGAGCAAGACTTCCACTCACACTGAGCCTGACCCAGAAAGCTTCCCATGCATGCTCCTCTGAGTTCTTTCTACTTCTAAGAGGCCTTTGAAGCTATGTGCTAAAAATGGAAAAGAAAAGTGCTTGAGTCTCTGAATCACTGCCTGGAGAAGATCTACCCATATGCAGATCGGGATCAGCCATTTTGACCCTGACACCAGCAGGAAATGAACTTGCATTGTGTTAAGCCACTGAGATAATGAAATGTCATCTGTTATAGCAGCTGGGGTTAACAACCTTTCCAAATGCAATCAGGACTCCACACTTCCTTCCCTGAACATCTGAGCTCCTCCCCAATTTCACCCCAGGAACTAGGGTTAGCCTTCTTGACAGTGCCCCTCTCTGAAAAGCTGGCCCAAAAGCTGAGCCTCAATTGAAGCTGCCCTAGTCAACAACTCACATAGGAAGATCCCAGTGAAGGTTAACATTTGCCTGTTCTGGACTTGCCTCTGTACCTAGAAGGGCCAGTACCAATTTCTTCTCATGAAGCAGAACGAATCTACACAAGCCTAGGATAAACTACCCCTTAGATTACAAATAACCTATTGTCTAGGCTCACTGGCATTCATTCTGTGGCTGGAAACCACTGTGACTTGTTGTCCTCATGTCTTTTCCATCAGAAGACGAAATGGACCATGCCACCTTGTTCTAGGGAAAGCTACGGGTTGCTGAATAGCTTTTATTCTCTTTTTGTCCCACTGCCAGGGGGTTGGGTCAGCAGGAGATGTCAGCTTTGCAATCTCACTCCAAAAGCCCCTTCTTCTGGCGATGCACTGGGGAGCCAGCTCAGTAGTTTGGAAACAACAGCTTGGAGACAAGATGCTCCTTGCTCTTTCAGGGAGGCTGTGAGCTTGCCCATTTTTGTGCTTCAATTGCCATCTTGTGGCAAAGACAGAGCAAGGCATGCAATGCAAGGTGTTGCATCCCCAGTAGGCATCAGAACTCCAAATCCCATGATCAGCCTCTAAAATCCATCACAAATTGATGTTCACAATCAAAGATGCTTCCTCAAAGTCTTTTCCCTTGCCTCCAGCCCCTCCCACTTCAAAAAAAATATCTTGTTTTGCTTAGCATTCTGCAAATAACATGCTTAGGGAATTCTATGGATCTCACTTTTTTATTTCATCCTATAAAAATGACATACACCTATCACTTAAAAATGAAAACACTGGGCTGGGAAGGTGGTTCAGTGGTAGAGTGCTTGCCTTGCATGCATGAGGACTTGGGTTCAATTCCTCAGCACCACATAAGCAGAAAAAGCTGGAAGTGGCACTGTGGCTCAAGTGGTAGAGCACTAGCCTTGAGCTGAAGAGCTGAGGGACAGAGCCAGACCCAGAGTTCAGGCCCACGACTGACCAAAAAAAAAAAAGAAAGAAAGAAAGAAAAGAAAAATGAAAACACTTCTGTGCCTCTAGTCATATAAAATAATATTAATCAAAATGAATTCCAAGAAATAGAAACAAGGTTTTTCTTTTTGTCATATTAGTTTGTTTATCTGTCTTTGCAGGGTAGGGGGGTACAGAAATGGAGAGGGAAAAGATAAACACAGTACTCAGTTGATACTATGTTGAAAATGAACTATACAACTTGTGGGTGAGGATGAGAAGGAAAAACTGGGAGAGAGGGGCTGGGAAGGTGGCTCAGTGGTAGAGTGCTTGCCTTGCATGCCTGAGGCCCTGGGTTCAATTCCTCAGCACTCCATAAGCAAAAAGAAGAAAGCCAGAAGTGGTGCTATGGCTCAAGTGGTAGAGCACTAGCCTTGAGCTGAAGAGCTGAGGGACTGCGCCCAGGCCCAGAGTTCAGGCCCCACCACCGGACCAAATAGAAATGTACTCATTACCTGACTTATGAAATGGTAACTCCAGTCTACATCACCTTTATAATAATTTTAAAAATGAAAACACTACCAAAAACTTCAAAGAAGTCACAAATCATCCCAAATCCAGCCACTGTGAACTAGCCAGTGTTAGTACTTACGTCATTGTAGTCCTTGAAGTAAGTTACTCTAGGCCACCCCAGGCAGAGAAATGGCATGGTCTGTATCATTCAGAGTTTGGGCTCTGGCACCAGGCTGCCAGAGTTCCCAGATGGCTCTGTCAATTCCTAATGTGTGACCTTGGACAAGATGAGTCCATGAGAAGAAGCAAGGATAATAGTGATGGCCCTCTGTTAGCATCACTGGGAAGAATTCCCAGGAAAGACTGAAAGACAGTAAAGACTGTTTGGTACCTGAGAAACCTTCATATGGTAGCCAATGTTAGAACAGGTTGATGAGCTGGCAGATAGTGACATGCGATTTTAAGAGAAGGATATTTAATTATAGATGTTAGGGTGGTTTTTATTTTGGCTTGGTTTGGTTGTTTTTTGGGGTTTTGTTGGTTGGTTGGTTGGTCTTGGGGCTTGAACTCTGAGCCTGGGCGCTGTCCTTCAGCTCTTCAGCTCAAGGTGAGTGCTCTACCACTTGAGCCACCATTTCCAGTTTTCTCGTGGTTTATTGGTGATAAGAGTCTCATGGACTTTCCTGCCCAGCTGGCTTTGAACCACAATCCTCAGATCTCAGCCTCCTGAGTAGCTAGGATTACAGGCATGAGCCACCAGCACCCAGCTACGGTTTTGGGTTTTTTTTGTTTTTTTTTTTAAGTATTCGTGAAGAGAACAAGGAAAAGGAATCCATCGTTGTAGAGACTGGAAATTGAGTGGCTGAGTCTTCCTGGATCCCCCAGGTGATCAGCTGTGACTCCTGGCTGTTGCTTAATCAGTCTAGTCTCCCCTCTGCCACCAGCACACCACCAAGGAAGCTGCCCGTGGTGCAGCAATTCCTACGCAAGCAGCTCCCACTCAGAAAGAACTAAGAGTAATGATAGCCAACCAAGGAGAAGTACCCGAAAGAGGGTGCTGGCTGTCATACATGTGGTGCCAGTAACTCTCCTGGCTTCCACGGATGCTTAGTCACATGTGCTGAGGAAGTGGTGAATGGGAGGTTGGACTAGGAGGCCTGCCCTGGACACCATTCCCAGGAGATGCCAAACTAGTTGTTCATTCTGACAGAATTCCTGCTTACTATCAACAGATGTGGTCTGCAGTGGATGACTCCCTTCCCCCTTCTTCATGTCCACCTCCTCTTCTGGGTTAGATATCACTTTGTAATAGAACAGACTGAGACTTAGGATTGCAGGCGGGAGCCACTGGCACCCAGCTATTTACCTGTTTCTTAAAAAAAAAAAAAAAACTTTCCACGTCTGGCCCCCACTCACATTCAAGTCTAGCCAAGGAGTTCCAGAGGCAGTTTGCAGTTTACACATACATTCATAACCATCAAATACAGTTAAAATCTTGGCCATCAAGAGAGAGCTTGAGGCCTTGAGTTCAAGCCCTGGAACAAAAAAATAAACAGCAAAAAAAATGTGAAATGGGAATTTAATTATCATTGTTTGATTGAATGAAGTATTCATTCTTTTCTAAGTTAGAGATGAGAAGAGTACTTTCTGATTGTATTTTCATTTTAATTGGGACATTCCTTTTAAAGAGAAGATTTAAGTAATCATTTAGTTTATGTTTAACACTTCATTATCCAAACACCAACCCCAGGAACTATCAGAGGAACTTTTCAAGCCTCAGAGACTGTCAAAAAAATAAAATAAAAACCTGTTTGATTCAACAGCTTCAGATTTTTTTTCTTTTTTCTACAGATGACTGTGCTAAAATTCAATAACAGAAGAAATACCAAGAAGAAGCCATTCCAGAATTTAGAGATATCCCTATGAGTGAAATAAACCAAATGTTATTTCTTCTAACAAAAGAATTTCACATTAAAACTGGAAACCCCTAAAACTAAATGTGTGTGTGTGTGTGTGTGTGTGTGTGTGTGTTTCGAGGATCATTTTGGTGATAATTCCTTTGATTGTCATTCTTTTAAGATTTTAAGATGTAAAAAAATGATAATTGGTTTCTCACTTTAAGCTCAATTAATATTGTAAATGTTTTAAAATATACTATGTTTAATATACTACAATGTTTAATATACTACACAGAATAAATGTTTAATATACTACACAGAATAAATACTGCATTATCTTAAAAGATCAGCCTAGAGCTAGAATTCTCATAAAATTGTGTGGGTCCGTTGGTCAGTTGATTGGTTGGCTCACTTCCTAAAGAAAATTCAAACCTCTTCAAAGAGTAACATGTTCAAAAATAATCATCACAGTCAATCCAGCAAATGCAAGACTGGAGAAAGATTCTTTCCCTCTAGCCTCTTCTCTACAAGTTATTGCCAACACAACCACCAAGGTGTTAAATTAGTAATAGCCCATTAGCCCAAGGCATTCTCCTACTTTGTACATAAACTATCTGAAATTGAATTTAGGAGTATATTTTTTATAATAGTAGCTAGATTTCAACCAATCACAAGCAGCCAAGTTTCAGCCAATCACCAGCAGCCAAGCAGGGCTGAGGAAGCTTTTTTTCTGCCAAGAGCCATTTTGAAATTTATAATATCATTCACTGGCCATACAAAATTATCAATACAGGCAGACGGTGGCAGTAGCCAACGGAAAGGACACAGGCTTATCGTGTCTGTCACGATACATACAGAATGATTTCACAGGCCTCATAGCCTGAATATTCCCCATTGCTGGCATGCCCAAGTAAGGGAAACACCTGACTACAGCCAATCAGATGATTTCTCTACCTTGTTCAACATTTGGCTTATAAAAAGTTAGCTCTCCCTATGCTGGACAGGGCTGTTTGAAACTCTTGTGGCTCTGAGCAAAAGTGACTTTGCTCCAAACCAAAGCCAAAGCTTGTTGCTCTCCTATCACTAATTGAGAAAACCAATGGCCCCTCTCATGGCAAACAAGGGCCAGTACCATCAGGCATTAGCCACAAGTCTCCACCCTCTGACTAAACTAAGCCCTAGAAATCAGCAGCAATAATGAGCATAAAAGCCAGCATTCTGGCTCTACCTCCACTGGGTGACTACAGGACTTCTTATCACCTGTTTTTCTAACTCAGATTGCCTAGAACCACAGGGCCCAAAGTAGTGCTGGGGATGCAAGTGTGATACGCCGTGTGTGAACACGGAAGTTATTGATTCTGGGAATCCAGCTGCATTACAGCCCAATTACGTGCATGATCTCAGTGATGGCAATTTCATACATTTGGAGTAAATTAAGCAATTTTTATATCTTAGAAGGAAATTGGAATCATGCAGTAACAAACTGAGGAGATAATGAAAGCAGTGGACCCTATACCAAAAATACAAACACCTAATTTTAAAACAATTTTAAAGGGTCCCCAAAACACAACAAAACCTACAAATTTTCCAATAGATTTTTCTTAGCTCCCAAATTAAGAAACCCCAGAAATGACCCCTATCAATCATGTTAGCAAAATAAATAAATACCCAAGGGGGTAAAGTCCTTACTGTCACTGATTAAAGTTATATGATCTTGAGTCATGTTTGCAAACACTTGAGCCTCCATTTCTTCATCTGCAAAATGAAAATAATAGCACCTGTCTCATAAGGTAGAGGTGGGGTGAAAGGAGATGTGAAGTCTCATAAGCTGGAGTGGAGAAGTTGGGGAAATAATCGGTGAACGTAAAGGCAGATGGTAGAAGGTACAACAGGTAACACTCAGTGAGGAAATCAAGGGGCTAAAGAATAGATTTCAAAACAACCACAACAGCTCATCCAGAGTCCCTGGAGAAACTCACACTCCCTCAGCCTACAACTCAGCAGCCAACACTCTGGCATAAACATCCACGGGGCGCAGGAACTTCACCTTATACCTCACCTCAGCCAGGTGAGCCCTCCTGGGCTCTGAGTTGACCTTCAGATCAACAGCAACAAGTCAGTGAGGTAGGTAAGACTTTTGGGAGGGAGAGAGACAGAAGAACCAAAAACCAGATACTCCCTTTCCATATGTGCATCTTCTTTGCTCTCTTCCCCATGGCCACACAGTGGAATTACATGAGATTTTTTAACTAGGCCAATAGTATATGTAAATGTTATACCACAGTAAAATTTTTTAAGAATATCAATACTTGTGGGGGGGGGGGTGGTGGAGATCAGAAGGAATAAGAAGGGGAAACAAAGGAGGACGCAACAATGCTTGATAAGAAATGTACTCATTATCTTGCCCATGTAATTGTAACCCCTCTGTATGGTATTTTCACAATTAAAAAAATGAATATCAGGGCTGGGAAGGTGGCTCAGTGGTAGAGCACATGCCTTGCATGCCATAGGCCCTGGGTTCGATTCCTCAGCACCACAGAAGCAAAAAGAAAAAAAAGCCGGAAATGGTGCTATGGCTCAAGTGGTAGAGCGCTAGCCTTGAGCTGAAGAGCTGAGGGACAGTGCCCAGGCCCAGAGTTCAGGCCCCATAACCAGACCCAAAAAAAAAAAATTTTTTAAAAAAAATGAATATCAATACTTGCAGGCACCAGTGGCTCATGCCTGTAAACCTGGCTTCTCAGGAGATCTGAGAATTGTAGTATAAAGCCAGCCTGGGCAAGCAGGAAAGTCTATGACTCTTATCTCCAATTAACTAACAAAAAGCTAGAAGTTGGAACTATGGCTCCAAGCAACAGAGCACTAGCCTTGGGCAAAAAAGGTAAAGGACAGCACACAAGCCCCTAAGTTCCAGCCTCAGCGCTGGCACCAATGACAACAACACCAAAAAAAAAAAAAAACCAACCCTCTCTAAGGATGAGTTCAGGAGACTGTATATCCAAAAGGAGGAGGAGGAAAAAGAAGAAAAGAGAAGGAGGAGGAAGAGGAGGAGGAGGAGGAGGAAAAACATAACTCACCAAGCCAGGCACCAGTGACTCATTCCACCTAATCGCTTAGGAGGATGAGATTTGAGGATTGAGCTTCGAAACCAGCCTGGGCAGGAAAGTCCATGACCCTTATTTCCAATTACCAGAAAACTGGACATGGATCTGTGGCTTAAAGTGGTAGATCACTGCCCTTGAGCAGAAAAGCTCAGGGACAGTGCCCAAGTCCAAAGTTCAAGCCCCATGACTGACCAAAAAACAACAACAACAACAACAACAAAAAACCAGGGGCTGGGAAGGTGGCTCAGTGGTAGAGCGCTTGCCTTGCATGCATGAGGCCCTGGGTTCCATTCCTCAGCACCACATAAGCAGAAAAGCTGGTAATGGCGCTGTGGCTCAAATGGTAGAGTACTAGCCTTGAGCTGAAGAGCTGAGGGACAGCGCCCAAGCCCAGAGTTCAGGACCCATGGCTAACAAAAAAAAAAAAAAGTTGTCCTACTGGGCAGCCAGATTTGAGAATCTATTCTTAATTCATCTCCCATTGTGGCACAATTAGGATGGCACCCAGAGCCCTGCTACTACCCTATGCTTTGTACCTGTGCCCGTGGTTACTATGTTCAAGCAGGACTAAGTGATTCTCCCAAGCCATAAAGCTATGAGAGTGAAAGAAACCCTGTACGAGCCATGGCAACAGTGATAGGAGTCTATCACTCAAATTAATACAAAGACAAAAATTTTTGTCTTGTCACTTTAAAAAGTGGAAACCCTGCCCGGCACTGGTGGCTCACACCTGTCATCCTAGCTACTCAGGAGGTTGAGAGCTGAGGATTGTGGTTCAAAGGACAGGAAAGCTGGGAGACTCTTATCTCCAATAAACCACCAGAAAACCGGAAGTGGTGCTGTGGTTCAAGTGGTAGAGCATTTGCCTTGTACTGAATTGCTCAGGGATAGCGACCAGGCCCAGAGTTCAAGTTCCATGACTGACAAAAAAGAAAATGTGGAAACCCCATAGGGTGGCAACTCTGGACCATGCTCACCTCTCCTCACTGTGGACTTTACCCGGTATCTTCACTGCACAGACCAAGGACCTACTGGACTTATGCGAGACTGTACCCTGAACCTTTCTTATAGGCTGAAGTGTTTGTGCTCTCCCAAAATTCATTTGTTAGAGCCCTAACTCCTCATGTGGTTGTATTTGGAAGTGGAGCCTTTGGAAAGTGATCAGGTTGAGATAAGATCCCTCCATTTCTGTCTCTCAGGTAGTTAGGATGACTGGCTTGAGCTGACCCTGCCCCCCCCCCCCACCCCGCTTAAAATCAAGACTTTTAACCCCAGGGTTCTGATTTCAGAGTCTTCGTTTTTAAAATGATCCTTTTCAAGGAAGAGTTTACATCTCTCAACAGTGCACTGTAAAGGCTATATGCCTTTTTAACTGCAGAAAATTACAGTATACAACTTACTTCTTGATATTACACTATCAAAAAAAAAAACCCCTGTCAATATGGGGCTCTAAATTCAGCAGGACTGCTTGAACTAGAACTCAAATGTGTAACAAGGTTTTTTAAAAGCCATTACTGGTTGAAATAAAATGGCAAAGCAATATTAGTGAGTTCAACTCAGGAAATCCTCAAAGAACAAGGAAGAGCCCAAAAGTCCCTGAAAGACTGGCAGCTCCTTGCAGCGAAGAAGAAAGAAGAGGAGAGGAAGGGAGAGAGGGAGAGGGGAGGATGGAGAGAGGAGAGGAAGGGGAGAGGTGGGGAGGGAGGGGAGAGGAAGGGGAGTAGGAGGGAAGGACAAGAGAGGGAAGGGGTGGGGTAAGTCCCTGGAGAGAGTTTCAGAGGTCCCATCTTAAGGTTACTTATAAGACCCAGGGATAAATATGAGTATAGACCAGGAACCAGATGACCAAGATAAACAATGGTTCCCAAGTCCTTAGCTGGAATCTCACACTCAAGAGTCAAGGGCTACCATGTGGTTAGTGAAGAGAGACCAATCCTACCATCCTTATAATGCCTCCTCTTCCTCCAGTGTTACAGATCTGATCTCTAGATATGGAATCTAAAACCCCAATCTAATTTTCTTTCCTCTCTTGTCTCCAACACAGACAAGAAAAACACTTTAGAGGAAGAATGATAAATAATAAATTCAAGCAAGGTTTAAGATGGACAAATTTTCTTCTTTAGATTGTGTGTGTGTGTGTATGTGTGTGTGTACCAGTTTGAACTCAGAACCTCTGCTTGCTAGATAGCTACCCAACCACTTGAGCCGCCTCCCTTTCCCTTCCCCCAGCCCTTTATGCTTTAGAGGGTTTTTTCAGACAAATTCTTGCTTTTTTGCCTGTGACCAGCTTCAGCCCTCAATCCTCCTACCTTCATCTCCTGTGTAGCTGAGATTACAAGCACTACCATGCTCAATCCTGAATTCTCATTTTCTAGGTAAGAGTTTTTGCTTTGGTTTCCTTTTTCCTTTGCTTTCCTCCATGTAAGAGTTTTTTTTTCTTTGTACAGGAAGACCTAAGTGGTATATAAGGGTCATCTCTTACCCAAGCAATGTAATTGCTGCTAATTTAGAGCCATAGCATGCAAAAACACAGATGAAGAGTAGGATAAGGAGTGGATTAATCGGTGGATAAGAGAACTGGTAGATAAAGCATGCTGAAAAGAGAGAGAACTTCAAGGCCAGAGCAGAAATCAACACTTCCAGGCCAAAAGAGTGTGGATGGATCCCACTGAGGTATGCATTAAAGAATATTCACACTGCCCAAAGAAAGAGCAGCCCCAACAAAAACAACAGTCACCAAACACAAAAGGGCAAACAGAGCAATTATATAGCTCAGTAATTAGAAATAGAAGAGGAAACAAACTGGAAAGAGAGACCTATGGAAAACCTTAACACCTCTATCTACTACTGGGTTCAAGGTAAAGTTCAAAGCAATCAGCCAAACTCCGAAAAGGAGCCCATAGCTTCAACAAATCCCACTAAGGTCACTGAGTCTCTGTCCTGCTCACAGAAGTAGAGTAGCCCATAATCCACACACACACACACACACACACACACACACACACACTTCCTTGGAGGAGAGGCTCAGCATGACTTGGGTCCCAAGGACTCATCTCCACACCTTAACGAAAATACTTTTGGAAACTAAAAAACTGTTCTACAGGTTCCCTTTTCCTCTCTTGCCCAGTGGGGCATCACCCAGAGGGAGATAAGTGGCAAGGTCAGGTTTGGCCGTCCTGCCTTCAGTCTAGGAAGAAGTTCTCATGTGCCTCATCATCAAGCAAAGTTGTCCCTAGATTCAAGATGGTCTCTGCAGTCCAGGTCATAGTGCCCAGGAAGTTAAATTCAAGGTCACTGCTTTGTCTGCAGATCAATGTCAGTCATTTACAGGTGAGGCAGAGAAAGGAGTGGATGGATAAAGCAATGCTGGATGTTGGGTAGGGTTGTCAGAGAAATAGTACTGGAGGCAGGAAGCATGCACAGATCTTTGGGTCTGCATATGTCTTCCGTGTACCCTTAAATGTGTTACCTCCGCTCTCTGAAACTTCCCCTCCCCGCCAACAAAAAGGGACAATAGCGCCTATCTTTGGATATTGTTTCAGAGTTTAAAAGGATACAGCAGAGTCTTTCTCAAAACCAGTAAAAAAGCTGTCACCATGGTGGTCAATCCTTTCCTGAATCCCCACTCTAAACCCTCCACTTGGGCTCCACTCACAGTTGTGGCCTCTGATCCAACGTGCAAAGTTCTCTGCCTCTCCCTCACTACCAAAATGAAGGCATTTGCAGACTGAAATTGAGGACTTTGCATCAACTTCTTGTTGCTCCTGATTGAGCTACCTCAGCATCAAAGATGACCTTTGTCTGGTTGTTCCTCTAATTGTGTGTGTATGTGTGTATATGTGTGTGTGTGCGTGCACGCATGCACGCCAGTACTTGAACTCATGACCTTGCCTCTGCTTAGCTTTTTCTGGCTCCAAGCTGGAGCTCTACCACTTGAGCCCAGCTCCACCCTGGCTTTATCATAGTTCATTGGAGAGAAGAGTTTCATGGACTATTTTGCCCAGGCTGGCTTCAAACCACAATGCAGAAATATCAGCCTCCTGAGTAGCTAGGAGTTCAGGCCTGAGCCACTATCACCAGGCTGCACCTTTAATTTCTTGTTCTCACAAACTCTCAATGATCTGACTAAGAATTTGCTGAGTACCTACTGACTCAGATCCTTTCTGGAACAGATATTCTCCCTGCCTCTTGCTATTTCTCTCCCAGAGACTGGAGTCTTGATCCAAGCCACATTTGATGACAGATGCTCTGCTAATTGAGGGAGAGACTTCTACCCAAACAGAATCCTAAGCAACCCCTGTGTCAAGGACCCTGTTGCTGAACTCTGCCCACTTCAACACCTACCACTTCCTTCCAGCTCCTATGGCAGGCTGCCTACCAGGGATAATCAGGCTCTTCCCATCTCCCTACCAGATCATTCTCCTCTACAGACTGTGGGTTTATGGAAGATACACAGAGATTATACAACCAGATTGCCCTGCACAGCTCCTGTGTGACCCCCCAGGCTGCCTTCTTCACCCGCTCTTGACCTCATCTACAAAATGAGGGTAACAATAGCTTCAGTGAGCCCTGGAGAAGATCCCAAGGATGACGTACACTGTGAGCCTAACACAGTACCAGGCACATAGCAGTGTTCCCAAAAGGTCTGTTCCCTCTAACTTCCTCCCAGCCCAGATGGCCTGTAACTGGATCCAGAGATATGACAGTGGCCATTAAAACAAATTTGTCTTTTGGTTCTATAGCCAGGTGGCACATGACAGACATTAATTTTTCACATGAAAAATGGCTTGGCTAATTGAAAAACATCAAAAAGATTGAAGCTTACACAAATGTTCAGCTCTGTTTATTTTTTTTTCTAATTTACTTTTTCAGCAGTCAGTAAGAACTTAATGAGCTCTCATTTATGGCTTCCTGCCTATTTATAGATACCAGTGCCTGGGGTATACTAGATATATGTACTGAGAGCATTCAACCTAGGCTCCATGGTTAGTAGGGAACAGTTAGGATAATCAAGTGAATCCCAGGTGGAAAGTATTGCTCCTCAAAAATTTAGCTGCCAAGGCACTAATTTGGACACTACCTCAGCTGGTGCTAGGTATCAGTTGGATTCTGTTTTCTTCTCCTGGGGACAGAGTTTTCTAGCTTGAAGGTTTTCCTATTGCTTCATTTGTATGAGATAAAACCAGGTAGCATTGACTGAGCAATTACCATATTCCAGACACTATGATGCTCACTTTATGTGGATTACTTCATTTTTGTCCCCAACATAATACTATGAGGCAAATACTCCACACAAGGGAGCTGAGATGCAGGGAAGATTAAAAGTTTGGTTATCCAGCCAGGCACTGGTTGTTCACACCTGTAATCCTAGCTATTTGGGAGGCTGAAAATGAGGGTAATCTCAGTTTGAGTCCAACCCAGGAGTAAAAATTCATGAGACCCACCCCCTTTTCAATTCATAGCTGGGTATAGTAGCATGCACCTGACATCCCAAGCTACATTACAGGGAACAGAAAAGACTAAATGGAAAAGTCCTGAAGACTTCATCTTCATACAGGGAAGCTGGTCACAGTGACACAAGCTTGTAATCTCTGCAATGACAAGAAGTTTTCAAAGAATAGGCAACCACATCGCTATGACAGGAAGCAAGACCCTATCTCAAAAATAACCAGGACAAAACATGGCTGGAGGTATGGATCAAATAGTGGAGTGTGCCTAGCAACTATGAGACCTCAATTTCAACCCCTAGTGCTGGAAGGAAAAAAAAAGATCTAGAGATCTACTTTTCTTTAGGCCCAGAGTTCATATTTGTATCATTGTGTCCAAACAGCTCTTTTCAGCAAACAGAGCACCAAATGGTGGTGTCTTGCCCAAGAGGAGGTAAAAAGATGAGTTCTAAGCCAAGTCCTCATGACTCTGAACAAGCCCTCTTTCCCCTCTGCCTTTAAATGCAAAGGTCTAGGCTAAGGTCACAGGCAGAATATAAACACCTCTCCTTCTTCCACCCCAGTTCAGCCAATAGGTACACAACCAGGAGAATCAGTATATGAAACTTAATAAAAAGTCAGTTATGTACCCAATATCCCCCAAAAGGTGCAACCTGGTGACAAAGTTGGAATAGCAAATGCAGACTGGGATGAGACCAAAGTGGAAGAGTTCCTACTCCCTTTGGAACTCTAAACCACAACTCACAGGATTGTGAGGATGCTGTGCCTGGCTGGGCATGGAGCAGAGACAGAGTTCCTGGAGTCCTGGGCCAACAGGTCAAGAAGATAGAGTGGAGGCTCTTTCCAGCTACTGAGGCACCCAGAACCTTGTTGTGTTAATCAGTTTTCTGTTACACTGATCAAATACCTAGGACAATCAACTTGTAAGGAGGAAAGATTTCCTTTGGCTCACAGTTTCAAAGCTTTCAATTCAGGGTTGGTTGACCCCTTGCCTTTGTATTGTGGCAGCAGAGTACATTGTACTGGAAGCATGAAACAGAGGAAGCTTGGGCTGGGAAGGTGGCAGTGGTAAAGTGCTTGCCTTGCATGCATGAGGCCCTGGGTTCCATTCCTCAGCACCACATAAGAAAAAAGAAAAAAGTTGGAAGTGGCGCTGTGGCTCAAGTGGTAGAGTGCTAGCCTTGAGCTGAAGAGCTGAGGGACAGCGCCCAGACCCAGAGTTCAGGCTCCAGGACCGGACCGAAAGAAAAAGAAAAGAAAGAAAGAAAGAAAGAAAGAAAGAAAGAAAGAAAGAAAGAAAGAAAGAAAGAAAGAAAGAAAGAAAGAAAGAAAGAAAGAAAGAAAGAAAGAAAGAAAGAAAGAAAGAAAGAAAGAAAGAAAGAAAGAAAGAAAGAAAAGAGAGAAAGAAAGAAAGAAAGTTAGGAAAGAGAAAGAAAGAAAGAAAGTTAGGAAAGAAGGAAGGAAGGAAGGAACAGAGGAAGCTGCTCATTTCATGGTGGCCAGTAAGCAGAGAGAGAGAAAGAGAGAGAGAGAGAGAGAGAGAGAGAGAGAGAGAGAGAGAGAGAGAGAGAGAGAGAGAGAGAGAGAGAGAGAGAGAGAGCTCATCAAGATCCCAATATCACCTTCAAAGGCACATCCCTATTAACCTACATTCCTCCACCAGGCTACATCTCCAAGGGTTCCACCATGTCCCAACAGTGCAACCAAGTCTTTAACATTTGAGTCTTTTGTATCACACCCTGAGCCCATCAGTAAAACAGGACTAAACCAGTCCTCTGATGAAGAGAAACAAGAAGAGGGAGCGACCAGAATTTGCAGTGCAGAACTTCCCAGAGCAGGAAGCATGAGAGCTAAAGCTCCCCCTCTGTGGACCAAGATGGGTCCTGGAGAGAAGGGGAGAAGTAGATCACTGAAATTCCTTACCTGTGATATGAAAGGCTGAATCTCAGTGTCAAGAAGAATGTAAATGAATTAGAATAGCAGCCACAGCTTTGGATAGTGAATAGCTTTAATAAATGTGATTGTTCCTTGCTGAAGATCTGGGGAGCCAGAGAGGGAGGTCGGTGTTTCTGTTTTGATAAACTGAGAATAATCCTCATAAGGTAAGGTTTCTGTCTTATTCACTTCTGTTTCCCCAGAACCCAGCACAGATGGAGCTTGGCTCAAGGTCAGGCTCAATCAGTATCTGTTGAAACAAATGAGAGAATGAACAGAAAGGCTGTGGCCTAGCATCATCTAGAGACAATAGGCTCCCAGGGCTGCTCTGAGACTTGATTCATAACGGTGCTGCGGGGATGTTGGCTTGTGTTATATCCATTCATTTTGACTCCCAATCACATAATTAACAGCCAAGGTAGCAGCAGTCTCTATAATAGCCTTTGTGGGGAGATCACAGAAATAGAAATAATTTACTCAAGATCAGTGTGTTGCAACTCAATCACTTGCATAATCATAGACCACAGGCTCTGGGAGTAAATTTGAAATACAGCCTGGAACCCTAGGCTCCTGACTTGTATTCTGGTCTCCTTTCCTGCACTGCAAGACAGGACAGAGGCTGCCATGTGGGCAGAGCTTTACACAGCTTAGGACTCTGTTAAGGATCCTAACCATGCCCAGAGTGAAAGCTCTTACTATGAACTAGGTTTGTCAATCACTTCTAGACTTCCTGTCATGTGATGGGCACTGAATAACTATCATACCCTTCTTGGAGTTCAAATATAAAGGCAAAAGCACCAAAAATTATATACATATGAGCTCCCTCTCTCAGTCTCATGGTAACTTCTCAACCAATGAGTTCATGAAACTAGTAAGTAGCAGAGCAGGGCTATGGTCTTCAGATACCTTCTGGGCCAAGGTTCAAGCAAAGCTTTTCTAAGGATGTGACATGGATATGACCCTCTAAAGATGGGGAAGCGGAACTTAGCTTCAGGAAGAGGATGAGGTAGAAGCCCCTTCAGGGAAAGAAGGCAGCACTCCCAAAGTCCTTGATGTGAGAAAGCTTATGTTTTTCCCATCAACCACACTGCCTCTCAAAATAACACTTTGTGGGAGAAATCTCCAGAACGATGTTGACATCACATCAATGGAAGGATCGATCAAGAGAAAAGAAGGGGAGATGAAGAGTTAAAAGAGGAGCAGGGAGAAAGGACAGGGAAGAGGAGAGGGGAGAGAGAAGACTCTTTTCTAATATTCCCAAGTCCTTCTCAGTAGATCATTAATCCTGGGGGACACTCCATATAAACAAATTTAGGGAATGCTGTATCCTTTTCTGGACACTTTATACAGCTTGTTAACAGTGCAAAGACCTTAAGAAGTCCTGCAGTAAAGAACATGAGTTCCCCCAACTGATTTGACTACTTTCTCAATCAATATCGACTTAGCATTCTACAGAACATCAGTCAGGGAAAGATTTCTATAAATTAAGTTCAGCAAGCACCTGGGCAGCACCAGCTTCAACATCAGCCCTAAGGAAGGAAAGCTGTTTAATAACACACTCTATTGCTACATGTTTTCTATGTGCTCCCATGAGCATTGAGAATACCCTGGCCAAGCCCCAGGCTTAAGGTTCCCACCTGCCAGACAAGTAGCAGGTAGAATGAAGCCTATGTTCACCATTTGATCCCTGGGGGGGAGGGGAGGAGTGGGGGAAGGCGAAGGAGGCCTGACTGGGGCTGGCTTAACAGAGATTTACTTCCCTGGCATCCTTTGGAATGGATATCCTGCATGATTGAGTCGGGCTTTGTTCAATTCTCAAAGCAATTTGCTAGGAGTGAGAAAGGAGCGCTTAGAAAAGCAAGTTGGTCAGTCCTGGATGATTACTTCTTATTCCAAAACAATTACTATAAAGGTAAAATGGGTTATGTTGCTGTAAAAAAAAATATGATTCTCTCCAAATAGTAGCACATGAACTCCCAACCATAGCCACGCAGCCAAGGCCAAGAGCAGGCCAAGCACAGGACCTATGGGAAAAGACACTTCTCCCTCCTCAAATAGGACTGGCTTAAAACAGAAAAGGGGAGCATGGGAGAATACTGGGGTACCGAGGAGACAATCAAAGCTCATGACTAAGGAAGTGGCAACAATGGCACCCAACCTTCCTCTAACTCTCACCCAGACCCCAGAGCCATTGAATCATCTAAAAGGAAAAGAGTAAGCAGAATTGTCAACCTTGGCAGTAGGAGTCTTCTGGTTGGGCAGTCTTTATTGTAACTGCTGGTCCTGTGCATTGTAGGAAATCAACACGTCACGTACTACCCACTAAACATCAGTGGCAATCTCTCCTCCCACTAAGTGGAGAGGGCTCAATCCATTCCCAAACATTGCTAAATGTCCACAGGAACTGTGAAGTAGAGGTGATAAACACCCCTGATTGAAAACCACTATACAGAACCAATATGGACATGAGAGGTCCCACCAGGTCACTGGACCCAATGCATCTCCAAAGAGAAAAATGGAGAGATTGGCCTCTCCCACAGAGCAAAGGGAAAATATATCCACGGGCTATGGCTGTTGACCTATTCTGAAGGAGTCACCTTCATCCCTGAACATCACTGCCTGTGACTGACATCAGGGCCACATGTCCAGCCTGCTCTGCAGAAGAGCCAACGTGAAGAGTCCAAGCCAACAGACATCAGAGAGCTTTCCTGGCAAGCTAAGGGAGCCATTCAAGGGAGCCAATCGCTCTCCCCTGCCTGGCCTCAGAGATCCCATACTGTTTGTAGGAAGTAAAACCATCGGCTGTCTTGTGAGGCTTGGTGAGATTCAGTAGGAAGAGTGTGAGAATCCTTCCTCAGCACGGGGGATATTCCTCTAGACACTCACACAGTGAGACCAAAGGAACATACTCTTAGGGAAGGAACACCAAAGGCACAATGCCTGTGTGCCTTTGGCCATATAAAATAATATTTATCGAAATGAAAAAAATGAGGATGTCCACCGTTCCCCCCAACGGACTCAGAGATACCTGATTCAAAGCAACACATCTCAGGAATGAGCCCCCTATTCATGTCCACTCACAATGGATAACAGAGCAGGAAGCCAAGAAGTGTGTTGGTTTGGAGTCAGATAGTGTGATAAGGTGCTGATGTTGGCCCTGATCTAGGTCTCTTTTCTTCAGCTACCCCAATGCACTCTGTCCTAATCAAAGACAATTACAACATGCAGTTGTTATATAAGATTCAAGTGAAATGTGTGTGCAAGTAATTTGCAGATACAGAGCATCAGTGTTCATTGTTTTTATTTACTCTAGGAGTATCATGAAAATCAAAAGGCAAATTGATTTAAATTTGCTTAAAAGGAGATGGCCAGTAACCAATTGCAGAGAATACTGGGAAGGAATATCTGCTTTGAACGTAATGGCTAAGAGTCACTAAGTGGAAAGAGAAAACATGAAATGGTGTTTTCAAAATTTTTAAAGTGATTATTAAAGCACCTCAAAATTTTTAGATACAGAAACAAAAAAAGAAAAGCATTGCTTTTTAAAATGGTCTTTTCTGGGTCTTTTTCTTATTTTGGTGGCCCTTGATTCTATTTTTCCCATTCACTTCATTTCCATGGTCGCTCAGGGCCCTGAAGTGTCTTTAATTGTCATCACCAGCGTCATCCAGAGCCACTGGGAAGCATTTAACTTTTCATAGCCCCATTCCAGGCACTGTACCGAGAAAATTACCTCCGATGGAAGAAGAAAGAGTGAGAGGAGAAAGAGACAGAGACAAGAAATGAACCGAGGAGGAAGCTGCATTGACCTCTCTGAGGCCTTAAATCTGACTCTGCAATTAGGAAGGGAAGTGACCTTGACTGGAACCTAGCACATGCCAGGGACTATGCTGGCATCCCACAGAGCTATTGCATCTAGGACTTGCAGCATTGCTAAGAGCAGACCAGACTTTTGCAAAACAGAGTCCCCGTGATTCAAGTCCACTCCTCAACTCATTCATCCAAC
This sequence comes from Dipodomys merriami, assembly GCF_024711535.1. Taxonomy (NCBI): domain Eukaryota; kingdom Metazoa; phylum Chordata; class Mammalia; order Rodentia; family Heteromyidae; genus Dipodomys; species Dipodomys merriami. The sequence goes on along the minus strand of NW_027203270.1, from coordinate 32,733,270 downwards.
CAGTGTTTACTGTGGTTTTGCTATGTGTCAGACACTGGCCTAATAATAGAAGCAAATATTTATATAAGACCAATAATTTGCTAGCTACTGTTTGATTTATGTTGATTTAATTATGACAACCTAGAAAGAAAATGTCCTCATTGTCATCTATTGTTGCAGCTGAGAAGAGCTAAGTTACTGCCCAAGTCACACACTTAATGACAGCCCCTGCTGCCCCTGACTCTTGCTACCTACATCCATGTAATCTCTCCCCCTTGAGGGCAAGTTGGCTTAGTGACTAGTAGAATATGCAGGAAGTGACAGGCTGTCAGCCTGGGATTAAGCTACGTAAGATTGGCTTTCATCTTGCTGACTTTAATGGACCAGGTTGCTGTGCTAGAAGGACTCAAGTAGCAAGAAATGAAGAGCAGTCTCTCCATTCAGCCAACAGCCCACAGGGCACTGCTAACACCCATGTGAGCTTGGAAGTTCATCCTGCCCCACAGACACTGTAAATGAGATCAACCCTGGCAGACACCTTCACTGAAGCTTCATGAGAGACACTGAAATGAGGGTGTGGCTCAGATTTCCTGGACTCCAGCCACACGGTAGATGGGAGACAGTGAAGGTACCACCATGTGTGGTCATTTGTTGCCCACAAAATTGTTTGTTACACAAAAACTGTTCATGTAGAACCTGGGATATCCCAGCAAGCCCCACCATAAAGAACAAATCTAACTGAGCCCTGGTATTTGCTAGTAATAAAACAATATCTTGCTTATCAATTTAATTAAGGTGTGTGTGTGTGTTTGTGTGTGTGTGTGTGTGTGTGTGTGTGTGTGTGTGTGTGTGTGTATGTGAACACATGAGGAATTCAGAGATTAGGCATTACTCCTTATTTTATAGGTGAGGAGACTGAGACTCAGGTTAAATATTGACAGAAGTTATACATAAAGGTAGTAAGCCTGAAGCTGTAGTCTAACACAAAGATCCATGCTTGTCCCACTAATCAGCCCTAAATGGAAAGTGCAGACAAAGTGACCTGGAGAGTAAGATAGAAATGAGAGACCATGGAGTAAAGAAGAAATAAACTGAAACAAGCATCATCTGACAGTTCATCATACATTGCTGAGACCCCCTGCCAGTCCAAAAGCAGCCAGCTCCAACACTGGAAGCCTTCAATGCCCAGCAAATGTCACCTGCACTTTGGGAAAGAAGGAACTTTCACCTGCTATAGCCATAACTTTAAAAAAATGCCTAGGTGAAAAAAGTCAGGGAGAAAGGTACAGCCTAGTGGGTGGATGACAACCCCACTGTCCTATATACCTGAGATCCTAAAAGCACTGCCTACAGATGACCTAGTGACTGGTGCAGGCCAGGTGGCTATGTACAATCATTCCATGTTTGAAGGCTCTTACATTCCGACAGAGAATCAACTTGACCTTCTGGGGGGGAGGGGGGTAATGGCAGGAAAGAGGGAGGGACACTGCCAAATAGCTGCGCTATTCCAACTAGATATTGAGCCAACACTGTAACATTTAATCCTAACAACATCCTGAGGTGGTAACTCTCCTCCCTCTCCCATTTTTCCAGATGACAACACTAAGGTTCAACAGCTTAAAGCATCTGCTTGAAGTGAGTAAATGCTAGAGCCAGGTCTAAAACACACATGGGTCTGCCTCCAAAACCTGGGATTCACTTATCAGTTGTTGGACGTTGGTGGATCCTTTCTCTGTCTCCTCCTTTCACATGCAGGTGCTGGAAAATAGGTACATGGGGCAATTCCAGATAATTGACAATGTGAAGGACCTAGCTTTTCAGCACATGGAACACTCAACCCGCTCCAGGTTTCCACAAAAGCTTCCCATGTTCCCAGGGTGCTTAGGACAAATCTAAAAGGAAGCATTTTACCTAATCTGTGGATAAATGTAAAAAGCACTCTCGGGGATAGGATAAGATGTGAGGTTCTAGGTTCCTTTTAATAGTTGTTCTTAAAAATGAAGTGACAGGAGATCTACTTCCTGGAATAACCGAGTTCTGTCACACAGGATGTCTTACACGCTTCATAGCCCAGACGGAGCTAGTGTCCATCTGTGGCAGAGGTTCTGCCTTGTACAAAGCCACATTTCAGTATACCAGTGGCATACCAACACGGGCAGGATCCGCAAACAGCCCTTTGTGAAGACAGGCTGTGGAAGCAGATATCTTAGTTAATATTCTAGGGAGCTACTCCTGGCCTCGCATTTCCTTTCATGTGAGCACACAGCTTTTTGTAAAACTCTGTCCTCCCTTGATGGGTGAGTATCTATGAATCACTCCATCCATCCACAAAGGAAGATAGCAGAGGACATTTGCATGCAATGAAATCACTTCCTAGTCTTCACCAGGCACCAAGCATGCATAATGCTCACTGCATGAGGCTCAACTTGAAACATGGGCCCAACCCCCCCCCCCGCCTCTCTCCAAAGTACACATGGCGGAATATAGTTTACAGGGTGGGTTTCAGAGATTAAAGTCCTTGTACACAATTATACCATCCGTCCATGGCCAAGCCAATGTCTCACAAGGTCAACCAGGCTACAAAACACATACCCCTTCTCTGTACCAGGTGGAGAGATAGAGAAAAGGAAAGGAACAAATACTAATGGATCACCACTGTATGCTCCAGATCTGTGCTGGATCCCTCACACATCCAATCCTTACAGTGATCTGAAACAACAGCTCAGAGAGGTTGAGGACATTGCTACAAGATCTGAACTGAAGCATGATTGGCTGCAAAGCCTGGAGTCTTTCCACTTACATCATCAGCATTGTATCACAACTCTCCCCTCTCCTTCCTGTCCCACTTCAGTCTAACCTACTCTGAACACTCAAGGTTGGTAAAGCACAGGCCGGAACTGGACTGGTTACCTGGGCTCTAGCACAGGGTATAGGTATTTATCTCAACTTGCTGTGACAGGTTAAAAAGGTAAGGATGGCCAAACAACAACTAAGAAAAGTGCTGTGTAAAGCGGTATGCATGCCCTAGATGAAAGAAGGGTTTCCTAAAGAGAAAACATACCTGTTGCCTCTGGCTAGATATTGTACTTGCTTTGTTTTATTGACCCTATCTGTAAAGTAGGTTCAATTCAATTGCCCCTGAGGGCACCTCACCCTTCTACCTATGGGTAGAAGGAGAGAAGCTTTCCAGAAAAAGCAGAGTCCTGTAGCAGGTGCCTTTGACCCAAAGCCAAAATCACAAAAGCACCAAGTGGCCCCAAACAGCTCCCATTCCAATATACAGGCCTCTTTCTTTCCCTCTTCTCCTCTTCATTTGTTCTAAAAGATCCCCAACTGTTATAATTTCTAGTCTGCTCATTTTTGCCTAAGTAAGAACCAATTTGCTGCACTTTTTAAAAATCATATTACACTATGCAATTCCCAGATTTTGTTTGCTACATTCATTTTAGGGAAGCACCAGAAAATAACAGAACATATTTTTTATATGTGTGCTGGTACCGGGGTGTGAACTCAGGGCCTCGGCACTGTCTTGTAGCTTTTTTGGGCAAAGCCTGTGCTTTACCATTTGAGCCACACTTTCAGCTTTTGGGCGGTGAATTCGAGATAAAGAGGCTTACAGACATTTCTGCCCAGGTTAGATTCAAAACACAATCCTCAGATCTTAGCCTCCTGGGTAGCTGGGCAGTGCCTGGCTAATAGAGCACATTTTTTGTTTTAAATTTATTATATTTTCAAGTGTTTTACTTTCTTAAATCGTTCATTGTAGCTTAATATTCATGTTTATTATTATTTTGTGTTTATGTGATATTGAGGAATCAAACCCAGGGCCTCATGCATGCTACATAAGCACTCTGCCACTCAGCCACATTCCTAGCCCCAGAGGATTTCAAAAATGAGTCTGTGCTATTGTAAGAGACAAGAAGTCTCAGCTTGGAGTTCTGCCTTGCTCTGTGTTCTCTTGGACCCCTGCCCAGCAGTGAGTCCTTACTCCTTATCACATCATCTGTGTAGTTATTCATTCCCTAAAATATATTCACTTATTTAGTCATTTAACAGCTACCAAGTTAGAGATTGTTTTGGTTGCTTGGGAAACACAGTAGTGAAGGAGCAAAAAATAGATGCTGTCCTTTTCCTTGTGGAATAGAGAGTCTAGTAGAAGAGAAGGAAATTAATCTATTAATCACATGCAAAAAAAAGTATAATTAAACAACCATGATAATTGCTTGGAAGAATAGTACACGATGCTTTGAGAGCAAATAACAGAAGGTCCTGACCTGATTGGAAAAAAAAAAGTGATGTTTGGGTTAAGATCTAAAGAATAGGGTGGGAGTAAGGGATCAGAGATATCGATTGAATTTGCATTTCGCAAAGGTCCCTGGATACAGCGTGAACAAGTTGGGAGTGATGGAAGCCGGAGAAAGTGCGTGCTTCATGGAATGCCAAGAAAGCAGATAGGAGGTGAGACAGCACAGCAGAGGAAAGGAGGTAACTGCCTTGGTGTCTGCATTGTGGCTAACAAAGAGAAAAGAACGTGTTGGGGGTGGGAGGAGCCAGACAGACACTCCAGCCACATCACCACCAGACTCAGACACTTGAGAAGGAGGAGACGACAGATTGAGTCTTGGCTTTGGCTGTTGGTGCTATTCACAAAGACCATGTTCCATCATCTCTCATACAAACCCTATCTAATCTTACAGCTATCCTACTCAAGATAGTACTGCTCTCCTGACTGCTCTGCCCTGGCAGAGAGAACCTGACACCTTTTCTGTCCCAGAAAATGCCAGACCCTCCTGTTCTAGATTCAGAATAGACATGCCCCCATGTCTACCCCAACCCACATCTCCACATGCAGCCGGTGTGTCTCAGTCCCCTTGGCTGGGTTGTGACCTTGCTTTCTGGGTCTATTCTGTCCCATCTGTGCGGCTTCTCACTCGCTGTGTGTGACCCCATCTCAGCCATACCTGTTCCTGTGCCTGATGACCCAATTTGGTTCTTCTAGGTTTAATACTCACAAACTCTAAAGCCAGAACTCTGTTCCCTTCTCTAGCTATTTTCACCACCCTTTACAGCCTCCCAATGGGTTAAATAATGAAAACTTCTAATTCCAACACTGGGAGAGTGGAGCTAAAGGATTGAGAGTTTGAGACTAGACCGAGCTACATAAACAAAACTTTGTCTCAAAAAAAAAAAGTCTGTGATGTATAGGAGAGTAATTCAGTATACCAGACGCATGCAAAAGGCCATGGATTCAATCCCCAACATCACATACAAAATTAAAAAAGAAAACCCTGTAACAGAGAGCATGAGGGAAGGAGTTTCTGGTCTTGCTCTCATTTGTTGGGGAGGGAGAATATTAAAAGTATGAAAATTACAATAATATAGCATTGGAGATGTGGCTCAGTTGGTAGAGCAGTTGCCAATGAGCAAAAGCAGCAGCAAATACCAAGTTCAAGTCCCAGTCACAGACCTAAAAGAAAAAAGGAAAGAAGCCAGCACTGGTGGCTGTAATCATAGCCTTTCAGGAAGCTGAGATCTAAGGATCCCAGTTCAAAGCCAGCCCAAATAGGAAAGTTCGTGAGACTCTTATCTTCATCAACCACCAGGGAAAAAAACTGTAAGTAGAGTTGTGACTCAAAGATGGAGAGCCCTGACCTTGAGCACAAAGAGCTCAGGGACAGAACCTGGGCCCTGAGTTCAAGCCTCATGACCAACACAAAATAAAAAAAGAGAGAATTAAAATAATAATCTAAATCGCCTGACACTACCAATAAGCAGAAATGAGAAGTGTTTTTTCTATGACATCATCCTAAATGAAAAGAGGTTGATTTTCTCCCGAAAGATGGTAATGTTTCAGCCAATAAGCAAGTGTCAGATACAGAGTTTGAATTCCAGTCTCAGACAAAAATAAGAAAGATTTATAGATTCTAGAGAAAACACCAAATGTGAATCCTCACTTCGTCTTCGCTGGTTTAAGTAAGTGATGTGAGAAAGGGTAATCTGAGTTTGCTTTCTTTCTCCTATAAAACAAAAGTAATAGGAAGTGGCGCTATAGCTCAAGTGGTAGAGCGCTTGCCTTGAGCTGAAGAATGCAGGGAAAATGCCCAGGCCCAGAGTTCAAGCCCCACGACCGACAAAAAAAAAAAAAAAAAAAAAAGTAATATCATCCCGCACAGAGCCATTATGAGATGTGTGTGTGGTTGACACAGCCACGGAGGACTACACACAGGGGTCTTGCCAGCAGATCCTGGGCTCGTTTTAAAGCCTCTGGCTCTACATTCACTTTTTCTAGACCTATGTCCTCACCCTGCTCAGGTTCCTTGAGGACTTTCAGGGACCTGAACACTACAGTCCTATCCCTCTTCTCTCATCCAGAGAAGGAAGTGAGACACTTAGGTCTCAAAATCTCAGCCCAGGATATTCTCTCATTTCCATGAGCCCATTCATTCATTCATTCATTCACTACTTAGTGAGAATTAACTTTGGATTAGGCATGGTTTTGAATGAAGGATACACATAGAAGTTTAAAAAAAATAACAGTATAGCTGGGCGCTGGGGGCTCACACCTATTATCCTAGCCCGTCAGGAGACTGAGGGCTGAGGAACACAGATAAAAGCCAGTCCATGCAGGAAAGTTCATGAGACCCTTATCTCCAATTCCCCACCAGAAAGTGGAGCTGTGGCTCAAGTAGTAGAGTGCCAGTCTTGAGCAAAAACAATGAGGAACAGTGCCCAGCTCCTGCGTTGAAGCCCCACTAGCCACATCCTTTAAGAAGTTCATGGACATTCGAATAATGGCAAAAGATAGACAAAAGATCTCTGCTAGTACATGTACCTTAAAGTAAGGCAGGTGAATGTGTAAGATGACAATGGCATTGAGCAGGAAGACTCAGGAGTCCAGGAGATCGCTGTCCCCTGATCTTCCTGAGGTCATGAGCAAGAGAAACTATTGAGGATGGGAGGCCTTTCTTGTATCAAATAGAGCAACACTGGAAAAGAAAAACAATCTTCCTCTTCTGCCCTTCTTTGGGTAGTTTACTGTCAGGTCAGAGAAGTTTTCCTCACCACAGAATCAAACATTGTTAGGTTGGAAAGATGGACAGGTCACTCATGCATGTTCTTTTAGAAGCATGTTTCAATGAAACCAGTGACCTGGTAACAGTCTACATGGACTGATGTCTTTCTTTTCTCTCTCCCCCCACACACTGATAAAATTAGGTATCTATAAAACCTGTGCTAGGCTATTTGCAGGAGAGTCAACATATTCTTTTATTTTTGGAATAATTATATATATAATAATCAAGAGACAAAGAGATTAGCAGCTATCCAAGTTACAGACCTGGCATTTATTTGAAAATATTAAGTACGTTCAAGGCAAATCATTGAAGTGGCTGAGAAGTCCCTACTAAAATATTTAACAATGCTTGTCTATCCTAAAGTCCTTACAAGGCCATTCCTGACTAGTGATAAGACAGTGTTTGATGTTTCTGAATCTGTGAGTGCTTAGATATGTCTAACAAAGTTGGTTACCAATAAAGTGTGCATCCATGTCTGAAATCAACTCATCTTTTTCTGTCATTCAGGATAACAGGGAATCAGTTTGAATGGGATGTATAACCCTTTACTGTAAAAAAAAATCTGGAAGTAAATATTTTAGGTTTTGCTGGCTATAGTATCCCTGTTCAACTCTGTCATGGTAGATCAGAAGCAGCCATAGATAACTTTTAAGTAAATAAACAAGTCTGTGTTTCAATAAAATTTTATTGATAGACACCAGAAAAGGAATTTCATATACTCTTTGCATGTTGTGAAATATTATTTGTCTAAACCATTAAAATATAAAAACTAGTCTTCAACTGCAAACCAGAAAGAGGCAGCAGGCAAATTTAGCCATAGTTCATAGACCCCTGATTTTGCATAATATGGTTGTGATATGTGACAACCATAGAAAGAACATAAATTTTGCCTCTTCACGGCCCTACCCTGGGCAGCCAGGCAATATTCTTAGACTTCTTGGGTCTCCATTTTTTCCTCTTAAAAATAAAGACAGTTATATGGCTGTGTTAAGGATTAAATGAGAGAGAGAGAGAGACAGACAGACAGACAGACAGAGACAGAGACAGAGAGACAGAGCTTTGACAAATCCAGAATGGCTGAATTCAGGAAGGATTTGAGTGTTTCATACATTCCAGTATTTTTTCTCCACTTTCTACTTGCCTTGGTGCTTATATTTTTTCTTTTTAGTTTATCTCCCCCTATAGCAACTCATTAAGTATTGAAGCATGAGAATGACACTGCTCAAACAAGAGGAAAACCAGTCCCTTCCTTGTGACATAAGCCCTTCCAGACTGACCCTTTTCCTCCCAGTACAGGTGGCCTATGATAGCCTCTGGAGGGCTGGATATCAGCTATTATTAATATCAAGGAGAGACTAATAAAGCCACAATTGATTCATCAAGCTGGATGCCATTTCTCTGTGAAGGCATACCATTAAAGACATAGAGCTCTGAAAGGATTTACAGCAGCAGCAAATGTCAGTGGCAATTATATGCCTCCCATCTCTCTTAGCAGAGTTGCCATTGACTCTTTCCCCTCCACTAAGGTTTATCTATCACAGGACTCACAGATCATCTCCATGTTAGCTATGGGTTCCATTTTGTGTTCCCTCAGCATCTAGTACAACCCTGACACACTGGATGGATGGTTGGATGGATGGATGGACAAGTAAATGAATAAAAATTAACAAGCTTCCCTGTGGAGTGGGAAAACAATATTTTTCTTCATTATTTATCATTTTCTTTTCCTCTAGAACCTGCACTCCAACTCAGGATGATGCTAAGGGGCATCAGTTTCCCAGTTCCAGAGTTTCCCCAGGGCTGGCTGAGGCATTCATCAGTGCTCAGAGTCTTCCTTTGCTACTAATTCTGTTCCCTATTTGTTTTTTTCTTGGTGTCAGTCCCCAAAATACTCTCTCAGAGGTTTCCTGCTCATGGATCACCATCTCAGAGTCTGCATCCTGGGAACCCTCAGGATAAAAGTTGTAAGCAAAATAGATTTTGGACACTCGTAACACACCTACATTTGAGTTTATATTGACTTGCATTGTTACCTTGAAAAGTACTGCCCGATTTCTCAGAGGCTTCAGCTGTAGTCATCATGAATTCCTCAGGTGGCAGGAGTTAAATGAAATGTTGTTTGAAGCAAACTTAGCACAGCACCTGGCATATTAACAGTGCTCAAAAAAAAATGAAGTCCATTGTCATCAACACTGAATGGTATGACAAGGCTCTGGTGTACAATGAGACATCTGAGCCCAGCTGGGTAAGCAAACAGGATGGCCCCCAAAAATGCAGGTATATTCAGGAAGACCATCCCACGTAAGTGTGGACAAGCTAATAGTCCTGTAGTCTAATGGCAGAAGTACCCAAAATATGCATAAAGGAAGGGCTGTGCAATGAGTGGTGGGTATTTCAGGAAGAAATCTAGAACCTAGGTACTTCCTCAGCCCCCACATAAGTTCTAGAAACCAATGAGGAAATAGAATCTCATCATCTGCAAGAGAAACCAAGAGCAGAGTTGTAGGGTTGTTTTGTTTTTGTTTTCCAACTACAAGTAATGTTATCCTGGGAGGAGGGGATGGGCGCTGAGATCTGTCTCAGGCTGGGGAGGGGAGGTACCCTCTGGGAGGTTGGGGACAGACCTGAGCACATATACAGGAAGAGCTATACTTTGAGTAAATTTGCCTTTGTTCAAAGACTTTGCTTCTCTTAGTATTTGAAGCCGAGAGTGCTAAATTACTTTTCTCCTAAAACATCAAGAACACAAAAAGAATGTTCCTTGTTAAAAGCCTTCTGATAGTTCTGTTTTCTTATTTAGATGTATTGATTTAATGAGGTACAATTTGAATAGTCTCTGATATCTGCTCTTGGGGCACTTGGATTCATATAGAAGAAACAGATATGCAAACAGATAATATAAGCTATAAACTTTATCATGCCTTATAACCCTATTACATTCTGGGCACTTTGTTCAGTGTGGCAGACACAGAAATGAACTACATGTGGTACCTGACCATAGATACTCAGAGATCAGTGAATAGATGATGCAGCCAGGAACACTAAGGGAGAAAGTGAGGGAAACTTGGACACTGGAAACCAGACTTCTGAGCTAGGGCTGGCTTCAGTCTTGAAAGTCAAGTTAGCCCTGATGAAGCCCAGAAATCCCAAATATTTATTGCCAACAACCCAGACATTTTGATATAATAAAGCAACACAAAATTTAGTCCAGTGCAGTAAATCTCTTGTTGGGTTCATTCTAGTACCTAGCAGACCACTGTAACTCCCCAACATGTATTTCCTTAACAAGGACCTAGCTAAACAAGAGCAATCTCTTTTTCTGTTGTTAATATGTCCAAATAGACATATACTAAAAACATTGCTGTGAGGTGCCAGTGGCTCACACCTGTAATTTAGCTACTCAGGAGGCTGAGATCTGACGATCATGGTTCAAAGCTAGCCAAGCAGGTAAATCTATGAGACTCTTATCTTCGGTTAACCACCAAAAACCTGGAAATGAAGGTAGGGCTCAAGTGGTAGAGCACTAGCCTTGAGTAGAAAAGTTCAGGGACAGCTCACAAGCTCTGAGTTCAAACCCCAGAACTGATACAAAAATAAAAAAATTATACATGCTCATAAGAGAACATCAAAATAGCCCTCTCTGGCTGAGCACTGGTGGCTCAGGCCTCTAATCCTAGCTATTCAGGAGGCTGAGATCTGAGGATCACAGTTCAAAGCCAGCCCAGGCAGGAAAGTCTCTAAGATTCTTATTTCCAACAAACTACTCAGAAAAAGCTGGAAATAGAGCTGTGGCTCAAGTGGTAGAGTGTTAGCCTTGAGCAGAAGAAGCTCAGAGATAGTGCTCAAACTCTGAATTCAAGCCCCAGGACCAGCACCCAAAAAAAAAAAAAATAGCCCTGTCCAAACACACATATTTTCTCTCATATGTAGAAGCTAGGTATAAAATATACAACTGGACATGATGATGTTCAAGACTCTAAGCATTCACACACAGTCAGACTAAAGGAGGATACCCTTAAGGGAAGAACCCAAAGGCATAACTGCTCTGAACATTTAAATACTATTTATTGAAACAAATTCCAGGAAGTGGAAACTGGGGAGCAGGGGTGGTAGTGGTGGTGGTGATGGTAGTATTTGGTTCTGCTTTTGTTTTTTTTCTTTTTTGGGGGGCCCAAGAGGAGCACAGAAATTGAGGGAAGAAGGGTAAACAAAGGTAATCATGCTATTTAGTATACACGATGTGGAAAATGAACTATGTAGCTTGTGCACTAGGACAAAAGGAGAAACTGGCGGAAAGCAAAGGAAAGGGTAGCATTGTCCAAAAAAGAAATATACTCATTACCTGACTTATGAAATGGTAACCCCTCTGTACAACACCTTAATAATAATGTTGTGTTTTTTTTTGGGGGGGGTCCAGTCATGGGGCCTGAACTATGGGCCTGGGCGCTGTCCCTCAGCTCTTCAGCTCAAGGCTAGTGCTCTACCACTTGAGCCACAGCGCCACTTCCGGCTTTTTTCTTTTTGCTTATGTGGTGCTGAGGAATCAAACCCAGGGCCTCATGCATGCAAGGCAAGCGCTTTACCACTGAGCCAACTTCCCAGCCCTGTTGTGTATTTTTTTTAAAAATAACCCTGCCCAGCCTTCCAACAAGTCATTTTTAGCCTAAATCCATTAAATAGGAATAACAGAAAAGTTCCCCTGATAACTCAGAACAAGGGATGCAAAGGACACTTGTCAAAGCACATACTCATAAACCCTTATAGCACCAAAAATAAAGAATGTATTCTAAAAGCTTCCAGGGAAATCAGTTTTTACCTTGAAATTAAATAGGACCAGAATACTATCAGATTTTTCAACAGCAACATTGTATGTCAGAAATCACTGCCTTAAAATTCTATAATTCTGGGGGCTTGGAAGTTGGCTCAATGGTAGAGTGCTTGCCTCGCATGTATGAAGCCCTGGGTTCGATTCCTCAGCACCACATAAGAAAAAAGAAAAAAGCCAGAAGAGGCGCTGTGGCTCAGGTGGCAGGGCGCTAGCCTTGAGCTGAATTGCTGAGGGACAGTGCCCAGGCCCAGAGTTCAGCCCTTATGACGGACAAAAAAAAAAAAAAACAGTATGTTAAAAAAAAAAGAAATGTACTTATTATCTAACTTATGAAATGGTAACTCCTCTGTACAACACCTTAATAAAAATAAAATTATATTTAAAAAATGAATGAACATATGAAACAGTGAATCTGATGGACAAAGACTAGAAGAAGTACACAAAACATCTAATGTACTGAGGACTACGGGTAGCTGTTTTTGTTCTCTTTGTAATATTTTGTTAGAAGGTACAGGGATGAGGTCAGCTTGAAAGGTTAAAGTTTGAGGCAGTGACCACCACGTGTTGCTTTGCTAGACAGAAACAAGCAACACGTGGTGGTAATCAAAACACCTGGTTGATTGTGTGCCTTTATAAGACCTGCAAATCCTTAGCTTGGGGCTCTCCTCCTGGGCTCCGCTGTGTCGGAGTGTAGGACGAGGCCCGAGCTGCAGCCCGTTTAAATAAAACAGCTGTAGAGTCTGACTCTCCGTGGTCTTCTTGTGAGGGGTCCTGCGAGCATGGCATAACAAGCTTTACTACTACTACTAATTGCAGTGGCTTAAAACCTACTGAATGTATTTGGGATCTTTTAAGGTAAGCAAAGTAAGTTTATTTGAAAATGAAAGGAAAACTGTGAAAGAAGTAGCAAGATTCTCTATCCATCAACAGAGGGGCCCAAAAAGGAGTCCTTGGGTTCCTATATGGTATAAAAAGTTATTATCACCCTCCAAAGATAATGGAGAACTAATTTCTTGTCTTAAAAACTGATAAGGAAATCATCCAACATTTATCTTGCATTTCCTAAATCAATTGTACCCCTAGGTATCCAAATAATAAGTGGGGGTAGAAATCCTTTTCTAAAAAACACACCCCAATTTAATAAATGAAAAGGAAGTAATACAATGAGAATGTCACCATCAACATCCCTAAGATGTTGTAAAGAAAAAAACAGATGGAGGAAAAATCTTAGAAATTAATAGACAATTGGGTTTTGAACTCAGACCCTTCAGCTCTTTTAGTTTTTGCTCATGGCTGGCACTCCACTTATATCACACCTCCAGTCAGCTTTTCTACTAGTTAATTGGAGATGAGAGTCTTGTGGACTTTTCTGTTCAAGCTGGTTTTGAACCATCAAAAAGCCAAAAGGAGAGCTGTGGCTCAAATGGTAGCATGTTAGCCTTGAGAAAACAAAACACAAAAAAACAGAGACAGTACCCAGGCCCTGAGTTCAAATCCTAGGACCAGCCTATCGAAGGTCAGGGGTCGTGCTAGGCAAGGCCCTTCACGACTCACCACTGCTCCTTACACATCAGATAATGGTCATCACTGAGACTCAGAACAGCCCGTCATCCAGCCTCACAGAAAGAACCCATGGATTCAGAAAGTCTCCAGAGGTTAGAAAATAAGAAACCTGCAACCACCCTGTCAATCCCTCAAATAGCAAAGAGAATGAAACTCAGTGTTCTTGTTGAGCAAGATGAAATGTTTTAGGCAATATACAAAAGCAAGAAGCCCAAGGGCCTTGCATGAGAAGTTACCTTTTGTTCAGAATGCAATAGTGTAAAAACTCATTAGTATCTTTTCAGTAGTATTGTATACATTCAATACAATATATTTCATATACTTACATCATCACTGCAATTTTCAAATAAATAAATGCATGATAGGTTTTATTTCAAATTGGAGAGACTCAGAGTTTGGTCCACTCTGTAGATTACTAAATTAATTCCAAGCTAAAATTGGGACAATCCCCGAATGACAGGAACCCATCAGTCTTATAAGCACACTAGGGCTCCCCCCCACCCCCCAAAGCAATCTGGGAGGCCTGGCCTTAAGCAACACATTTCTGGAAGCTGAGACTGGGCAGAATTTTGACAAAGGGAGTTGACACTGGAAGGAGAGAGAATTCACAGACATGAAAGTCAGTCAGGCACAGTTCCCCAAGGGAAATATCATTCATTTCAGAGGCCACCGTGACAGGGGGAAGGAGCAGTGGACCCAAAGTCAGGCCACCTGAGGTCCTGACTGCCATTTACTGGCTTTGTGACCTCAGATCAAGTCATTTAACATTTCTGAAAAACAGCCTTCCCAGAGGTATAAAAGGGCTAATAGCAGCTGCCCTTCTACCTCCCAGGGCTGCAGTAAGGATCAGAGGAGCAAATAGTAACAGCTGGTGTCCACTAGAGCTTGCTATGTGCCAGGCGGTGGGCCTCTTGCTTTACGTACTTTAGCACCCTGAATTCTCCAGCAGCTCTCTCAAATAGCCTCCAGTGTTGCTTCTGTTCTGCCTGGGAAGAAACTGAGACTTGGAGGGAAGGGGAAGAGGGAAGGGAGAGAAGACAGAGACAAAGATAGAGAGACAGAGCCAGAAAGAGGAAAGGAGAACGAGAGAGAGAAAAGGCCAAGCACTGGTGGCTCACACCTGCAATGCTGTCTCAGGAGGCTGAAACCTGAGAATGGCAGTTCAAAGCCAGTTCAGTCAGCAAATCTTATCTCCAATTAACCACCAGAAAACTGGAAGTGGAGCCATGGCTCAAACTGGTAGAATGCTAGCCTTGGGCAGAACAGCTAAGGGACAGGACCCAGGCCCTGAGTTCAAGCCCCATAACTGACAACAACAACAAAAAAAAAAAAAAAGAAGAAGAAAAAAGGAAGGAAGAAAGTAATCCACCAGGAGAATTCACACCATGAAAGGGAAGTCCACAGATCTGAATACAAAACAGCTTTTGGGAGAAATGGAACAAACACTCCTCCATTTCCTAGCCAACTCCAGCTCATTCTTCCAAATTCACATGAACACGGTTTCCCCAGGACACTTGTCAGAACCCTTCAGTCTAGGCCAACTTCTCGAAGCATTCTGCCCCCTTGGTAGTGGCCAAGTTTGCTGAACCTAAGGTAAGTGACTGCTTAGGATGAGGCGCAGTGCCTGGCATAGAGAGGTGCTTATTTAACATTCACTGAGGAGGACAGGTGGGTGAACAGGTGGCTAGATGGGTGGGTACACTGGTGGTGGATGGACAATCTGAAAACCCAAAGGGCAAACAAGAGGAAGCACAGGATGGAGGGAGAACACTGGGCAAATAAAAATAACAGTAAATAATTTTATTGCACCTTCTGGGAATTTTATTTCATTTTCCCCATGCAGAGTCCACAGCAGCTTACTGAAGAGGCAGGTCCTTCAATGAGGAAATTTTATCTCTCTTTAGCTGTCAATGAGAAAATGCATTTGCTGGCTCTGGCTGACTCAAAATTTTATGGTTTATTTTCAACTCATCTATTTTAAAAACTGACTTGAATTTTGCCTCCAGCTACCTATAGTCCCTCTCAATGTTCTCTCTTAAGGTCTTTATAACTTAACCCCTAAAACAATCTCAGTTCTAACTATTCTGACCTGCTGTGTGTATAAAGTTTATCAAAAACACCTCACAGGATTCATCATTTCCACATTCACACTGTATTTCTAAAACAGCATCTCACATGAAAAGGTAGAACAAAACTCCCATATATTGAATCAAGGATTTGAATTCACAATTCAGACAATGTGCTATTAGCAAATGACCCTATACTTTTATTTTCTTTTTCTTTTTCTTTTTTTTTTTTTTTGCCTGTGTGCTGATCCTGGGGCTTAAACTCAAGACCAGGGGGCACTGTCCCTGAAATTTTTTTGCTCAAGGCTAGCACTCTGCCACTTGAACCATAGTTCTACTTATGGCTTTTTTGTATATGTGTGTGCTTAATTGGAGATAAATAGTCTCATGGACTTTCCTGCCTGGGCTGACTTTGAATCATGATCCTCAGATCTCAGCCTCCTGAGTAGCTAGGATTACAGGCTTGAGCCACCAGTACTCAGCTTATATTTTTTTTTTCTGGTAATCAAATCAAATTTTCTAAGCTTTTTAAATACCTTTAAATACCTTTTTAAGGGCTGGGAAGGTGGCTCAGCGGTAGAGCGCTTGCCTTGCAATGCATGAGGCCCTGGGTTCAAATCCTCAGCACCACATAAGCAAAAAAAGGGGGAAAAAGCCAGAAGTGGCGCTGTGGTTCAAGTGGTAGAGTGCTAGCCTTGAACTGAAGAGCTGAGGGACAGCGCCCAGGCCCAGAGTTCAGGCCCCAGGACTGGACCCAAAAATAAATAAATAAAAATAAATACCTTTTTAAATACCTTTGCCTAGTCCCTCCCTCCTGTCTCCACCCATAAATTGTATGTTCACTTTCATCAGTGTCCAAGTGAGCTCCACTGGTGCATTTTTTTGCCCTTTTTCCCTAGAGCTCTGTACCCTCCAAAAACAAAATTCTTTTTGCAGTGAAGATATATACATAC
Source organism: Dipodomys merriami (assembly GCF_024711535.1). Lineage (NCBI taxonomy): Eukaryota > Metazoa > Chordata > Mammalia > Rodentia > Heteromyidae > Dipodomys > Dipodomys merriami. Next base: position 32,716,808 of record NW_027203270.1, on the reverse strand, counting down.
AGGGATATGTTTTCTACCTGCAGGGCACTGGTGGCCTGTAACTGAGATCTGAGGATCAAAATTGGAAGCCCAGAAGTAAAATCCTGAAGACTTTTATCTACAATTAAAGCCTGGAAGTGGAACTGTGGTAGAGCACTAGCCTTGAGCAAAAAGCTCCAGGAAAATATCTAGGCCAATTTCAAGCCCCTTGACCAAAAAAGTTAAGAAGATCTACAAAACTGAGTTTGTACATTCAATCTTACTATAGTCATTATGTAGACCAGTGGTCCACAGAGTACTCTGCGATGACTATAAGTAAGATTGAATGTACAAACTCAGTTTTTCTGTCTCTCCTCTGCTTTTTTTGTGCAGTTCTAGGGCTATCACATGCTATACTAGTAACTGCAAAGAGGGAACTGTATGAAAGAGTTAAAGGTTGTGGCCCTATCTTGAAGAATTGTCACTTGAGAGGAACAATTCCAGTATGACTCAAATTCCTAATTCCCATTAAAGGGTGAAAAGTTGTATTGAGACAATACACAGCCTCACTGGCACCTCTGTAGTCTGTAGAAAAGACATTTGTCTACTTTAATAGATTAGATCAGTAAACTTTTTACTAGCTCGAGCATAAAAATAACTAAAGCCAGGCACTGATAGCTCATGCCTACAATCCTCCCAGAAGACTGAGATCTGAGGAACATGGTTCAAAGATAGCCCAGGAAAGAAAGTCCTGGACACTCTTATCTCTAATTAATCATCAACAAGTCTTAGTGGAATTGACTCAACTAGTAGAGCACTAGCCTTGAGCAAAAAAGCTCAGGGACGGTCGCACACGGACACACACACACACATACAACACCAGGAGCCAAGGATTCATGCCTGCTACCCTAGCTATTCTGGAAGCTCAGAATCAGTTTGAAGTCAGCTTAGCCAGCAAAGTCTCTGAGACTCTTAGCTCCAATTAACCATCAAAAAGTCCTAAGTGGAGCTGTGGCTCAAGTGGTAGAACACTAGCCTTGAACAGAACAAAAAAGCTCAGGGTTCCAAGTTAAAGCCCCAGGACACACACACACACACACACACACACACACACACACACACACACACACACACACACACTAGCCTTGAACAGAACAAAAAAGCTCAGGGTTCCAAGTTAAAGCCCCAGGACACACACACACACACACACACACACACACACACACACACACACACACACACACACTAGCCTTGAACAGAACAAAAAAGCTCAGGGTTCCAAGTTAAAGCCCCAGGACACACACACACACACACACACACACACACACACACACACACACACACACACACACACACACACACACACACACTAGCCTTGAACAGAACAAAAAAGCTCAGGGTTCCAAGTTAAAGCCCCAGGACACACACACACACACACACACACACACACACACACACACACTAGCCTTGAACAGAACAAAAAAGCTCAGGGTTCCAAGTTAAAGCCCCAGGACACACACACACACACACACACACACACACCCCGTGTGAAGTTGGCTCAGTGGTAGAGCACTTGCCTTGCACGCATGAGGCCCTGGGTTCCATTCCTCAGCACCACATAAGCAGAAAAAAGCCGGAAATGGCACTGTGGCTCAAGCGGTAGAGCGCTAGCCTTGAGCTGAAGAGCTGAGGGATAGTGCCCAGGCCAAGTTCAGCCCCCACAACCAACTAAAAAAAAGAAAAACACTTAAAATTTTAACAAAGTGTATTTAATACACTGCTTCCATCATTTTGCCTACAAAGACAAACTAGACTCCTAGGAACTGAAAACTATTTGCAAAACAAGCACATAGGCTTGTTGTCCATTGCTGAAAAAAAGGGATGATGTAGCTGAAGCTACAGCCAATGCCATAGCAAAAGGATACAGCCCTGCCTTAGTCACTCTCATAATCCAATGCTGCCCTCTAGCAACCCAAGAGCGAAACAGCACTAGTAAGACACTGGTTCCAGGCACTCCAACTTTCAGTGTTAACATTTACTATGGACAATGTTGCTGAAAGTTAAGAGATAGTGGGAGACCCTCCACAATTAAAAGGGCAACATCCTTCTTAATTAAAAAATGTTCTTCCAAGAAAGATGCTGGGAACAAGCCATGGCAGTTCACATCTGTAATACCAGAACTTGGGATGCTAATATCAGAATATTGTTGAATGTATGGCCAGTTTGGACTACACTGGACCAGGTCTCATCAAGAAAAATACAAACCGGGCACCTGTAATCCTAGCTACTCAGGAGGCTGAGATCTGAGGATCACGATTCAAAGCAGCCCGGGCAGGCAAGTCCGTGAGACTTTTATCTCCAATAAACCACTAGAAAACCGGAAGTGGCGCTGTGGCTCAAGTGGTAGAGCGCTCACCTTGAGTTGAAGAGCTGAGGGACAGCACCCAAGCCCCACAACCGACCAAAAAAAAATAAATAAATAATACAATTATCGGATTGACTTTATAATCCAAAAGGAATGAAACCTTTAAGTAGGCATGAGTGGCTAATAATCAGTAGGACAAAAAAAGAACACTAAGTTTTTGTTTGGTCCTAGAGACTAAACTCAGGGCCTCTGCTTACAAAGCCTCAACCACTTTTGCCTGGTTATTTCCAAGGTAAGATCTTACTTTATGCCAAACCTGGCCTGTGATCCTCCCACTTGTGCTTCACCTATTTGTCACTGGAACAGGCATGCACTACTGTGCCCAGTCACGGGGCTTCTCCTGTAACTGACAGGCACTGGGCCATCATGCCTAGCCACTGAAACAAAGTTTCCTGAACTTGGATGCCCACATTGACCTCCAAGTGGGATCCCCTTATCTCCATCTCCAAGTAGCTAATAGATTTGAGCCACAACAGGAAAATACCAGGTTCTCATGTGTCCCTTCACGTTAGTTAAAATGGCAAGAATTTTAGAGAATCAATCTTTTTATTTCCATGATCAACTCTCTAGGAAGAATTAAAAGTTTAAAACTTACTCCATGAGGTCTTATTATTCTCACATGAAGTCATATGACCTCTGCAGCCATTCAGAATATCTACTGGTTAATACCCTAAAATCTAGAGATCTGTGCAGAAGGGAAAATATTAATCAGGGTTAATTGGGAAGAATGAGAATTATCTGCCTACATTATTTTGGGTTAAAGATAATTGTCTCCAATTTCTCCTGTTTAGTTTAAAAGATATGCATCCAAGTTGTAGAGTGGGTGTGTATATGTGCGTGTATAGATGGAAGGAAAAAAAAAAACATGTACTTATTGTCAAACAAAACTTGCCATGTTTATTAAGACATGATTGCTAGTAACTTAAGCAGAGTTGGTCCCACAAATCATTTTTCATACAAATCCTGCAAAGTTTCTGAGATATACTGGGACAGGCTTCCTCAGTGACTCAACTGGATCTGAGGAAAAAAAGAAAAAATTATACACCTGATTTATAGCTGTTGGTCATCACAAACAACATGTCCTAACATCCTAATTTTGAGACAGAATTGCTGTACTATTTCCCTTCACAACTGTGAACAATTCCTCCCATCTGTATGAATTCTTTTTTCTAACTAAATCTATCCACATTCCTACGAGTCTCTTCTTCAGATTCTTCATGAATCTGAAACCACTAAGACCCAGTAAACAACTATGGTGAACAGCTAACTGCAAAGGTCTACCATTATCAGGTCAAAGATGCAGATATAAGGGAAGCACGCCTAATGTTTTAAATACTGGGCCACAAAACAAATAGCCATCCACATACCCTACTTCACATGTAAGCCACTCAGTAATCAATCTCCCAGGAAACATCTATACAGTAAGAGGTTTAAGCTCATGCAAGCCTGTAGATTTCTATTTCTGCTAAGCCTATTCTCCTCTATGGATTAAACATGTTCAGTAATTACAATTTTGATGACAATTACTGAGTACAATATTAGAGATCTGACCTCAAAAGAACAGAGGCAGATTGTTGTGATTTGGGTAAGAAACTCCCAAGGAAGACTCAGGTCCGGCTATACAGCTCCTGCTCTATTTCCACGCCACTCCCCTAACTGAGGATACAGCAACCTAGGAGCAGAGAAACAAAGCTGAGCTAATGTGTACCTCTGCCAAGGGACAGCACTTGTGTAACCTTACAACCTGTAGCATTTATAAAATAGAATTTTCTTACTTCAAAGACTCTTTTTAGAAGTCCGAGTAATGGTGCAACCTGAAGAGAAAAAAAAAAATAGCTTTGTAATCACCCGAAGTATAGTCAATCTTATCATGGAATGGCACGTAGAAAGTGGCATTTCTCCTCCCCCACGGTATAACCCCCGTTTTCACTGTATTTGATGTTGGTATAGTTTGTGGAGGGGAAGGGAAAAAACAAATTGTTTAAATAGGGATACAAATGAATCCACTGCAACAATGAGGGGCGGGGGATGGGAAGGGACGGGAAGGGGAAACAAAGGAGGCAACAATGCTTGATAAGAAATGTACTCATTACCTTGCTCATGTAATTATAACCTCTCTGTAAGTTATTTTCACAATAAAAAAAGGGGGGGGGCATTTCTAATGACTAATCATTCTCAGTAGCAATCGGTCAGATTCCTCAGTCTGACATTGTGGAGGGTCATAATACCTCAGATAATAGACAAAACTATTAAGTTTATTCCAAAGCATCCAATTATGATCTAGGAAATACCTAATCATCAACACTAAATAGATGTGTTGTCAACCTAGTTCACTTATTAGCACAACTAGTAAATGCTCCATAATTGTGGAATCTACAAACTGTAAAAACCAAGAATACACAGTAACTCTTCACATTTCAAAAGCAGTTTCTACATATCTGACTTTTAAACATAAATAATACCTACCTATACATCAGGGCTTTGCCTTTCTCATTCCCTACAGCAAAATATCCACTTCTGGGAGAAAAATCCATGGTTTGGGCACGAGAAATAGTCTTCTTTTTAACAACTGGGAAGTTAGAAAATACTGTACAAGAAGGAAGATGAACCTGCAGATCATAAAAAGCCTTAAGTTACAAAAGTGGGAACTCATTTTTCTTGTATTTTATTTTTCATTTTATCTTTTTGTTAGGATGTAAAATTCATTTCGATTGTGGCATATACATGGAAGTGTTGTTCTCTGAGTATAGCAAAGTGTTTCAAAACTAAAATTTGATTTCTAAAATACTATTAAGTAAGAAGGAAGGAGGGAAGATGCAGCAACTAGCATGGTGCCTGGAGATTCAGACACTTGCTGAACAATAAGTGAATGAATAGGCTGAAGTGGCGAATCAATGACAGTACCCATTAAAGTTCTAGCTTACTGCTCATAGTAAATACTAGAATCAAACTGGACATTGGTGTTCACACCTATAATCCTAGCTACTCAGAAGGTGAGATTTGAAGATTATGGTTAGAAACCAGCCAGGACAGCAGTCTTTTTTTTTTTTTTTTTTTTTTTGTCAGTTGTGGGGCCTGAACTCTGGGCGTGGGTGCTGTCCCTCAGCTCTTCAGCTCAAGTCTAGTGCTCTACCACTTGAGCCACAGCACCACTTCTGGCTTTTTCTGCTTATGTGGTGCTGAGTAATCAAACCCAGGGCCTCAAGCATGCAAGGCAAGCACTCTATCACTGAGCCACCTTCCCAGCCCATAGAGCAGCAAAGTCTTATCTCTAATAAACTACTAAGAAAAAACTAAGTGGAGCTGTGGCTCAAGTGGTAGTGGACAGCCTCATGCAAAAATTCAGGACAAAACCTAGGCCCTGAGTTCAAGAGTTCAAGCCCCAAGACTGGGACAAGGAAAAAAAAAAAAAAAAGGAAACTCAAATCTCATCACAGGAATTGACATTTTACATTATGACGTATTTGATTTTACTGAGGCCCAAGGGGGTCACACCATTTTCTAGTATCTTATGACTTCTTTTTACATTTTTAAACATCTGATAAACCCCTTTACCTTTGCCATCTCTTCTCAGAGAGTTGAATCATAAAAATCTGATTCAGCCACTGAAACTGTATTCTGATTTAGAAAGCCAAAAGCTCCATGCAAAGCCTAGACCAAGTGTGAGATGGAGTAAGGTCAACTTCTAAGGAAAATGGACCCATGTCTAGATGAGTGAGTGAGGTAAGTCCTGATCCAATCTGTGGATGGATAAAAACCTAACAAGTTATTTTACTCCTGATTTACTGATTTAAGAAATTCAGGTAATTAGAAGGGAAAAGGAAGAATGATGAAATGAGTGACATTGAATAAAGATGAATTATATCCATAAACTGAATGGTAACTCCTTTGTACAACTACTTAAAGTATAATTTAAAAATAACAAAAAAAGAAATTCTGCAACTTTGTACTACATCCAAGATTGTGGATGTGTTCATTTGAGTTTCCTACTGATGCAACAGCTTTGTTTTATATTCACAGCTTTGTGCTGGGATAACAAAACTGTTTGGATCATTATAAGCAATTGCATTTAATGATACCAACATGGTTTCATTGAGGCTTTCTGAAGCTGTTATGCCTGGCTTCTTTCCATTAGATATTATGGTTGACTACCATTTTAAAAATGTGATTTGGCTGTTACTAATGAATTCCTTGTGTGATTTTACCACAATAAAAAAAACATAAAGGCTGTCATGATTACTGAAGCAAACTAGGCAGAACTAACTATTGTGCATCTTACAGAATATATTATGTCAACAGGATATAGATCCCATGGTTTTCTGAAACTATTTACTATCATTAAATTGACAAAAGGTTAAGTATGAGCCAGGAGAAAAACAGAGATTTTTAAAAGCTACCTCAAATTAGAACCTTCTCATTTATCAAATGACTCACTGAACAAGGAGGCAATAAAATACAAAAGCTCTATTCTTCATATTCTTTTTTCCCCAGCGGAGTACTTTTTTTTTTTGTCGGTGGTAGAGCCTGAACTCTGGGCCTGGGCCCTGTCCCTCAGCTCTAGCAGCTCAAGGTTAACGCTCTACCACTTTAGTCACAGCACCACTTCTGGCTTTTTCTGCTTATGTGGTGCTGAGGAATTGAACCCAGGGCCTCATGCAAGAACTCTACCACTGAGCCATCTTCCCAGCCCCAGCAGAGTATTTTCTAAGGAAAATCTTACACAGAATCCCAACATATCCCATAGACAGTATAGACACTATCCCATAGACAATGCTGTATGTAATACAGGCAGAAGCTTCAGCTTCTCTTCACACTAACTGCCAAAAAAAAAAAAAACAAACCTCTGTCAGCAGTGCAACAAAGAGTACAGAATCAGAATTATAATTCTGTCCCTTACTAACTGGGGCTTGGAAAGTTAATACTCTAAACAAACTGTTATTCAACTCAAAACTGTTCTAAAGAGTTCTTGGTGGGGCTGGGAAGGTGGCTCAGTGGTAGAGCGCTTGCCTTGCATGCTTGAGGCCCTGAGTTCGATTCCTCAGCACCACATAAGCAAAAAGAAAAAAGCCGGAAGTGGCGCTGTGGCTCAAGTGGTAGAGCACTAGCCTTGAGCTGAAGAGCTGAGGGACAGCGCCCAGGCCCCACAACTGGACCCAAAAAATAAAAAAATTTAAAAAGAGAGTTCTTGGTTAAGTGAACAAAATATGAAGCTTTTAAGTATGTGAAGCGTTTGTTGAGTAAGCAAGATAAAAACAACTATCTTTGAAAAACATAAACTGATAATACAAACATAACAGTACTATATAGTATCACTATTCTAAATTCTATGCTGTTTATCTAGAATAATTGCTAAATGAAGAAAATGAGTAGAGAACTTCACAGAGTGAAGAGTGACATAAAATGAGCTCCAGTGTTGGGCCAAAAGGAGTTAATGCAACACTATAGCTGGTATCCTCACAAAGGCTTATTTACAAGTATGACCCCTGGATAGTGTCTGGGAACATGGGTTGTAAATACTTCTATGCAACTTTTATGCTAACACTTGGCATTCTGGTACATGTATTTTGATAAGTATTATACTAGGCACAGGGTGCTGCCAAGAACCCAAAAAAAACTCTTGAGCATTACATCTCAGATGAGCATAGGTAAATGTGTAATATAGTTCACTGTCCAGAGGAATCAAACACGTCCTATGTGAACAGTCAAAGACGGTTCCTGGTAGGTTGCACTAGTTTCATCCAGTCTTCACCCCATACACCTCTTCCCTTTGCTCACTTTGCTTGCATTCTTTTGCTTTAATCAATTCTCAGCAAGTGAATATGGCCATACACAGTTCTGAGTCTTTCCAGTAACTCACAAACCTGAGGTGGTCCTAAGGACAGTTATCTGAATTCAAGTAATTTTAGGTTAAGTTATTTTGAATTTCAATTTATTTTCAAAATCTAAGTACTGCCTCCACTCCATTAAAACAGGCGTTTAAAAACCAGGTAAAGAAAAGCCATATACTGATACCCTACACCAACAATACTACTTATTCAGAAGGCTGAGACTTAGAAGTATCACAGTTCAAAGCCAGGCCAGGCAAAAAAGTTCATGAGACTCCATCTCTAGTTAATCAGCAAAAAGCTGAGTTAGAAGCATGGCTTGAGTGGTAGAGTATCAGCCATGAACTAAATGAGAATGCAAGGCCAAGTTCAAGCCCTGGGACCAAAAGAAAAAAAAAATAGATAAAGAAAACTGTAGAGGAATGAGGTGTTTACCCTATGTTTGTTTTCTGTCAATTGTGGGGCTTGAACTGTGGGCCTGAGCTCTGTACCTCAGCTCTTCAGCTCAAAGCTAGTGTTCTATAGCACTCTACCACTTGAGCCACAGCGCCACTTCCACTGCCTGGGCTGGCTTTGAACTGTGATCCTCAGATCTCAGCCTCCTAAGGAGGTAGGATTATAGGCATGAGTCACCGGCGCCTGCCTCCTAAGTATATTTTTTAACATATGTTGAAAAACATTTCTGAAAGTGAGGACTACCACTTAAGAAATGTTGAGAATGGACAGCTTAGCTTTCCTAAAAGAACTGAAAACAGGAAGGTGGCTCAGTGGTAGATAGAGTGCTTGCCTTGCATGCATGAGGCCCTGGGTTCAATTTCTCAGCACCACATAAGCAGAAAAAGACAGAAGTAGTGCTGTGGCTCAAGTGGCCAGCGCTAGCCTTGAGCTGAAGAGCTGAAGGGCAGCGTCCAGGCCCAGAGTTCAGGCCACACAACAGCCAAAAAAAAAAAAAAGAACTGAAAACAGAAAACTGGTGGTTAATTGTGCCAAAAACTACACTACTAATAATTTCTACAAGAGTGACTAGTCACTTCTAAAAATAATCCACTGTGGGGCTGGGAAGGTGGCTCAGTGGTAAAGCACTTGCCTTGCATGCTTGAGGCCCTGGGTTCGATTCCTCAGCACCCATAAGCAAAAAAAAAAAGCCGGAAGTGGTGCTGTGGCTCAAGTGGTAGAGTGCTAGCCTTGAGCTGAAGAGCTGAGGGGCAGCGCCCAGGCTCAGAGTTCAGGCCCACGACCAGACCCAAAATAAAACAAAAAAAAAATAATCCACTGTTCTGAAGTCACTATTGTGACTTCATTATGTTTTCTGCTTAAATTTTGAAGTTATCAATGATAAAGGGTAAAGAAATATTACCAATCTGACAGCTTCTTTCATTTTTCTTGAGGCTATTGCCAAGATTTCTGTAGTGGGATTGAAGGTCAGAGAAGTAACACCAGTAACCAGGTTCATTATAGCTTTTATTGGCTTTGGATTAGTTTCTTGGAGACAAGAATCTTGATTGTATATGTTTACTACTCCAGAACTAGAACTGCAAAGACAACAGGAAATAAAAGTATTTTAAAACAAGTAAAAGGGCTCTCACAACCTAAGTAACACAAATGTTAATCCACAAACTGGTGTTAGGAAAAAATAGCATGTTAAGGAGAACTCAGCAACTAGATGGTTCATGGCAAAACAAAGTCTTATCAGTTCCACTCCAGTCTTGCAGAGCTCTTAGATAACTCAGCTTCTGTCAGCTTATGCCCACCTTTAAAATTAAAAAAAGTAAAAAAAAAAAAAAACATAGAATCTCTATTATATTCATTCCCCTGATAAATATCTATTAAATGCCAACTCTATGCCAGGCAGTATTTTGAGTGCTTAGGACACAGTGTTGAACAAAAGAGATCAAGATCACCATTCTCAGTCTATAATGCTTACTGCCTATCATCCTAATGTGTGAAAAGCAACTGTCTTTCCCCATTGACAGCTCCTCCTTCCTTTACTGTACCTGTAGGAATGTGCAAAGTAGTGGTGAACAGCAGTAAAAAGTAGGAATACTATAATCAACTGTTACAGAAATTATCTACTCCGTTTATTTAACTGTTTACTAGCAAATAGTAAAAGCAAATCCAAACTAGTGATTTAATAATGTTCGTAAATCACTTATAAAATCAGTAACATACAAGAACTTTATATCAACATTTTTTGTCTCAATGTAATGTTATGAGCATTAAAAAAATAAGGCACAGGGCTGGGAAGGTGGCTCAGTGGTAGAGTGTTTGCCTTGAATGCATAAGATCCTGGGTTCGATTCCTCAGCACCACATAATCAGAAAAAACCACAAATCGCACTGTGGCTCAAGTGGTAGAGCACTAACCTTGAGTTGAAGAGCTGAGGGACAGCGCCCAAGTCCAGAGTTCAGGCCCCACAACCAACCAAAAAAATAAATAAATAAGGCACATAATTCAGACACTGAATTAAAACTATCTTACTATCTTAGCCCACTGTTGCTATAACAAAATATCTGAACTAGATAATATATAGGTGATAGAAATTTATTTCACACATAATTTTAGAGACATAAAAGTCCAAAAATCAAGGCTCCAGCAGTCAGTCTAGTGGGGCTGCTCTGTATTTCCAAAATGGGAGCCTCATTACTACGTCCTCCAGAGGGCCTTACCTGACAAAAGGAACTGAAGGCACTCCTTCAAGTCAAGCCCTTTTCTAGGGGCTCTAACTATAGCCAACACACAAACAAAACGTTAAGAATTACTTAATGCTTTAAAGTTTTCCTATTACTTATATATATACATTTTCTCACTTGATTCAAGTAACTTTTTTTCTTTTATTTTTGCCAGTCCTGGGGCTTGGACTCAGGGCCTGGCACTGTCCAGGAGCTGTCCTTTTGCTGAAGGCTAGCACTCTACCACTTGAGCCACAGCACCTCTTCTGGCTTTTTCTGTGTATGTGGTACTGAGCAATCAAACCCAGGGCTTCATGCATGCTAGGCAAGCATTCTACCACTAACCCACATTCCCAGCCCAAATAACTACTTCTTAAATAACTCCTGAACCAAGAGTAGACAATCCACCAACAGGTTACAACCAGGGTGTTCTGCATACAAAGATTTTCCCAAACAGGAGATGGCCATTAATTAGCCAGAACAATGTCTCCTATGAACTGGGACAACGAACTACCAGCATGTAGTGATTATGGTAGGAGCTGAAGCTGAAATACACAGAAGCAAGATGTAATGGCCTATGTCCATAATCCTAGCCACTGTGGATGCACACATAAGATACATAAGAGAGAATGATCACAGTTTGAGGGCAGCCTAAGCAAAACATTTGCAAGACTCATCTTGGCATGGCAGCATACACCTATCATCCCAGCTATGCAGGAAATGTAAATAGAAGATATGGTCCAGGCTGGCCAAGACATAAACCTAATCAAAAATAACTAAAAGCCAGGCACCTATGTAATCCTAGTAATCCTAGTTACTGAGGAGGCTGAATTCTTAAAATTGTGGTTTGAAGGTAGCCTGGCAAGTCTGTGAAACTCTCAATTCCAATTAACTACTAGAAAACTAGAAGTGGCACTGTGGCTCAAAGTGGTAGAACACTAGTCTTAAGCAAAAAAGCTCTGGGACAGTGCCCAAGCCCGGAGTTCAAGCCCCACAACCAACAAAATAAATATATAAAAATAACTAAAACAGCTAGAGCCTCGGCTCAAGTGGGGAAAATCTCTGCCTACCAAGTGCAAAACCATGAGTTCAATAAAAAGTATAACCCAACCAAGACATGTACAAAGGACACATTATAATTTTTTTCATGCTCCTAATACTACTATACTACTTAGAGATGCTAATCAGTGGTTTGGTAATGTATCTTAAGACTAAAAATGTTTGTATAAAGTGCTAAGGATCTAGTCCACAGTAAGTATCCAATATCTCCTCTCTCAATTAACTAGGAAAGAATAAAGCCATCTTTTCCCCAATGTAATAACCACTTTCTTCAGTAATAATGTTTTAGTTATATCATTTTTTAAAATACCTACAAAAATAAAAAATGCTATTTCCCAAGAACATAAGGAGATCCCACTACCAGAGTGCTAAAATTGCTATAATTATCCTTAAGATTTAAATCTGACTGGGTACTGGTAGCTCATCCTTGTATCCCTCACTACTCAGGAAGCTAAAATCTGAGAATCAATGTTCCATGATAAACTGGGCAAGAAAGTCCTTAAGACTCATCTCCAATAAGCCACTCAGAAAAAGTCAGAAAAGGTGCTATGGCTCAAGTGGTAGAGCACTAGCCTTGGGCAAAAGCTGAGGGACAGACCCGGGCTCTGAGTTCAAGCCCCAGAACTGCCCTCCCCACCCCCCAAAAAAAACCTTAAATCTGAAGTTGATTTATTCTACCTCCTCCTCAAGAAAATGAAAATAGAAAGAAAACAAGATGAGATCAAATGGGTATTTTAAATATAACGAAATACACAATGATTTAAGGGTAATTTATTACTTTCTTTGCTAAATATCTGGAAAACATTTATTAACATGGCATTATTAAATTAAAATATAAATTAAGTTATATGAATATATAATTTTTATAAGTATACATATTAAAGGCTGCATCAAGACAAAGCAAAAGGCTTACCTGGGTTTACCAGAATTGTTCATACACAAAACTACCTAACAGTATATTCAATTCCTACAACTTTCTCACTGGCACAATGTGATTTAGGTGTCATGAACCTCTACTCACCCACAAGCAATATACTGTCCATTCCTTGATGTGGCAATGCTTAATGCACGTAAATTGCCTTCATCAACAAATCTGTTAAGGCACCTCCTAGAGTTCACATCCCAAATATAAACTTCACCATCCCCTGAAGGAAAGATCCAAAGAAAAGCTTGGTTAATTTTGCTTTAAACCTGAAAGTCAAGTGAATTGACCATGTTTATAGGCCAACTTAATAGTATCATGGACTACAAAAAATAATACTCCTGCTTCTAGAAAAGACTACAAACATTTACTATAATGCTGAGGATCAAATCCAAGTCCTTGAACATGCTAGACAAACATTCTAATCGTGAGATACATCCCCAGCCCCTAAAAAAATTTCCTGTGAACTTACACAGTTTAAAAAGTACATCCAAAGAAAGGACTTTACTTTTTTCTTTTTTTGTTGGTTGAGGGACTTGAACTCCTCCCTGAGCTCTTTTGATCAAGGCTAGCACTCCCACTTTGAGCCACAGATCCACTTCTTGTTTTCTGGTGGTTAATTGGAGGTAAAAGTCTCAAACTTTCCTACCCAGGCTACCTTTGAACTATAAGCCTTAGTTCACAGTCTTCTGAGTAGCTAGAATTACAGGCACAAGCTGGGCTAACAGAAAGGATTTTTCACTTAAAAAAAAAAACAACAAAAAAACATGATCCTCAGATCTAGGAAGAACTGATCCAGACACAAATAATTTACCATTTAACTTAGAAGATATTCACTTTTTTAATCTTTCCAGGTCATTTCAATAACAAGGAATGCTACTAGTGATAAGCATAAATAATTTAGAGAAAGGAGAATTATGTGGGCAAGATAAAGATATTAAGCTAGGTGTCAGTAGCTCACACCAGTAATCTTAGCTATTCAAAGTCAGCCCAGATAGCAAAGTCCATGAGACTCTCATGTCTAATTAACCACCAAAAGAACACTAGTCTTGAGCAAAGAAGCTCAGAACAGTGCTCAGGCCCTGAGTTCAAGACCCAAGACGTGCGCATGTTCACACAACACATGCACACATGCACACACGCACGCACACACACAAGATATCAAATACGAAAAGACCACAAATATTTATATGTAAGCTAAGACATCTGTGAAAATCAGTCCTCATTTCATTTTTTTCTCTCATCCAGTTGATTCTGACAACCCTCCTCCCTAATCCATTATCCACAGCTGTGATAACCCTACAGCCACCTCAAAAACGGCTCCTAGTCCCCTACTTATCGCTTCCTTTTCTGTAAATATTGTTCCAAAGTTCACCCTTCTGTATATGTTCCCTTATTCCCCACTTCAATGAGATCTGAGCCAATTTCAGTTCCAACTACTTCCTTGACAAATCAACTTCCTCAGGCTGGGCAAAGAATAAAGGTTAAGTAGCAGTGAACATGCTAACACTGCATGTTGAAGGTGGCTAGTTCTTCACTATTACTATTTGTAAATAAGGAGGAAAATGTTAGTATAAAAAAGTTAGCTGTGCGATGGTGGCTCATGCTTGTAATCCTAGCTACTCAGGAGGCTGAGATCTGAGGATCACGGTTCAAAGCCAGCCCGGGCAGGAAAGTCCATGAGACTCTTATCTCCAATAAACCACTAGAAAACGGGAAGTGGTGCCATGGCTCAAGCGGTAGAGCGCTCGCCTTGAGCTGAAGAGCGCAGGGTCAGTGCCCAGGCCCAGAGTTCAAGCCTCATGACCGACCAAAAAAAAAAAAGTTAGTTATAATAAGTTAGTTATAAAGTGAAATCTCATCTTCTAAGGAAACTAAAAAAAAACAAAACAAAAACAAAAAACAAGTCATTTTTAATTAAACTTGACACAAGACATCCAAAGCTTCTGCTTCTCTTTTCATTAACTTACCAGAAGAAGTATATATTTTCTTACTATCTGAAGAGAAAGTACATGCTGATACTCTTCCATTAATCTTCATGCTACCAATCAGCTCCTTGGTCTAAAATAATACATATTATTTACCAAATGTTAGTGAACTGTTCTCTAGTTTCTAGAAGTTAATTTTAAATCTTTTTCTGACCATCAAGATTTTCTACCAACTGCCCACAATTACTCCGCTAAGTACCTCTACTATGAAGATTCCAGGGTATACACTTAGGGTTCAAGATTGTCTTTAATCCTGATATACTAATATCTAACTCAAAAGGAACAAGAGAACAACTAATAATGCTTTACCTTCATTGACAGTAAATGAGAATATCCAGCAATACCATTTATAAGCAAGAATGATCCATCTGGGGAGATTTCAAAACGTCTCACTACTTTCTCTTTCAAACCTATTAAAGGAGATGAATCAATTAAAATAAGGTTAATGTAAGTTTCAATAAAGTTATCACCTTCTTGCAACTGAGTTTACCTTTTAAAATGTCACAATGTTATAACTGAGCAAAATCCTATGGTTCACCAAAAAGGACCCAAACAAAATGCTTGGTAAAACTGTCGTAGTTAACATTCACCATTTTAATTGTAAAGCACAGATTCAGTTCTTCAGATAGTAAATATATCAATTTTCCAAATGTAAGTAGTAATGCACTATAAGAATAAATGATAAACCCATCAGAAATACTTCAGAATTGTAACTGCAACCTTGAGACTCCCAGCTAAATTCATATGCACATTAATGTCTAAGAAATCCTGGCTCAAAGCACAATTAGATAAACGAAGAACCTACTAAGAAAGGATCATGAAAGGTATTAGAGAACACAGTGAAGAGTGCAAATAATAAAGATAAGCACCATAAATATTTAAGTTGGCAGGCATTATTCAGTCAATGGCAAGCAGAAATATGGCTGTAAAAAGCTACCCTTGTTCTTTTAGAGACACGTGCATTGTAACAAAACCACCAGTGAGCTGTGGCTTGTGCCAACACTACCTCCCAGATTTATGACAATAACTCAGCCAACCTCATTACAATGGCATTGGTCCCCAAAAGAATCATGAAGTGTCACTATATTTTGTGGTAACAGTAGAAGAATACAAAAGAATGAGTAAGGTTGAGAACAAATAAATCTTTACCGATAAAAAGTTTATTTTTTACATTATTTTACTCTTTATAAACAAAAAAAAAGACACAAAGCCAGGCACCAACCAGTGGCTCATGCCTGTAATCCAAGCTACTCGGGAGGCTGAGATCTGAGGATCATGGCTCGAAGTCAGTCTGGACAGAAAAGTCTATGAGATTCTTATCTCCAATAAACTACTAGAAAAAGCTGAAAGTGGTGCTGTGGCTCAAGTGGTAGAGTGCAAGCCTTAACCACAAAGAGGCTCAGAGACAGCGCCCAAGCCCTGAGTTCAAGCCCTAGGACTGGCAAAAGAAAGACACAAATACCTTCAAGTATAAATAAAAGTTACAATAAACCACAGAAACAGATGATGTAATTCCTATCTATCAACGAAGTGAAGCATATGTCCAGGAGCTACAAGCCAGGTACATCTAACTCTCTCAGTTGCTAACTTTACAACCAAGAATCTGCAACTGCATTCTAGAGTGATATATTTGTAAATTATGATCATGCTGTAAATGCTTAAGAAAAAAGGCCAGTTCGCAAGGTGCCGGTGGCTCACGCCTGTAATCCTAGCTACTCAGGAGGCTGAGATCTGAGGATCTCAGTTCAAAGCCAGCCCAGGCAGGAAAGTCCATAAAACTCTTATCTCCAATAACCCACCAGAAAACCGGAAGTAGCGCTGTAGCTCAAGTGGTAGAGCACTAGCCTTGAGCTCAAGAGCTGAGAGACAGCACTCAGGCCGAGTTCAAGCCCCATGACCGACCAAAAAAAGAAAAAAAGAAAGAAAAGAAAAAAGGTCAATTTATTACCTTCATTTAAATACATTAGCTCAATAAAATGACATTTTTCCAAATGTTGTAACTAACACTCTTAAGATTCCTCTGAGGTGAAAAAGTGGTCATAATTATTGTTAAAATGAACTCAGCTTAGTGGGGTAGGGGGGAACTGGTTGGAAGCTCAACAGAAATCTTACCTCTCACTTGATGCACAGGAACTAACTTTCCAGCTAGCATATCATAGACATAAAGAACTTTGCTGTGAACACTTGTGGCTAAAACCTCTTCTCCATTTGCAGTAAAACAAGCCTTATAGATTGGAAACCTATCCAAATAGATACTCTGGATTTTAGGATTTGTTTTGCCATCAACCTGTAAGAAAGTACAAAATGTTGCTCTTGGTTTTTTGTCCATAGACTCTATATGCTGGCAGTGAAACTATCACATTACAAGCCTTCCCTTACAAAGCATACCTGAAAGAGTGAAATAGAATTATCTAACCCAGCAACCATCACCACCTGAGCACAAGGGTGGAACTGAACTGAAGAAATCCGAGCAGTGGTAGGCCGTTCAGCATTGGCATGCTGGCAGTTCTTCATCTGTAGAATAATAAAGCAAAAATTTTATCAACTCAAATAATGTAGTGTAGAGAAACAAGCATTATGATTACAATAGAAAAGAACTGAATGGTAGCCAAAAGCTACAACTCTGGCACCAACTACAAGTCTCTTCTTTACAAGTATCCATGTTTACCACCTCTCCAATTACGGGATTAATAATCATTAAGACAGATCCTTTTGTTAAGGCACAAATATGAAATGCTCCCCCAGAGACTCATGTATCCCCAGTGGTAGTGTTGAAAACTGTAGGATATGGGGCCCTGATGAAGGAAGTAAGTCACTGAGAACATGCCCCTGGAACTAAATTTTGCCCTGGTTTTCCTCTTTCCTTTTCTCCTTTCTGGCTACTCTGACATGATCGACTTTACTCCATGTTCTCCAAAGTATGTGAGAGTCCATCTCTGGTTTGTCAGCAAAAAGCAAGGCTGGAGTCAGGCACCAGTGGCTCATGCCTATAACCCTTAGCTACTCAGGAGGCTAAGATCTGAGGACCAAGGTTCAAAGCCAGCCCAAGTGGCAATGTCCATGAGACTCTTATCTCCAATTAACTACCAGAAAATCGGAGGTGGCACTGTGAGACAAGTGGAAGAGCATTCGCCCTGGGCTGAAGAGCTGAGGGCATCACCCAGGTCCAGCATTCAAGCCCCACGACCAACAAAATAAGTAAATAAATAAATAAAGCAAGGCTGGTAGTGGTGCTGTGGCTCAAGTGGTAAAGCGCTCGCCTTGAGCTGAAAACCTCAGGGACAGCACCCAGGCCGAGTTCAAGCCCCATGACTGACCAAAAAAAAAAAAAAAAAAAGTTGTTTCTTTATGGCTGAGACTGTGGCTTAGTGGTACAGTACCCTGGGTTCATTTCCTCAGTACCACATAAACAGAAAAAGCTGGAAGTGGCACTGTGGTTCAAGTGGTAGAATACTAGCCTTGAGCAAAAGAAGCTCAGGGACAGTGCCCAGGCCCAGAGTTCAAGCCCAAAGACTGGCAAAAACAACAACAACAAAAAATAAAAAGAAAGCAAGGCTGGACACATAGTTCAAATGGTAGAGTGCCAGCCATGAGTAAGCCAGCCAAGAAGGCATGAGGGAAGCATAATGTATACATTTGTTTGGAACCAGTGATTTATGTTAACTACATTTTCAATGGAGGTGAGTTCACTCTGTGAAGAACTGAATGAACTGTGCTCTCTCTGTCTCTTAGTAACTTAGCAAAATCTAAAACATGCCATTTTATAGTGCGGGGGGAAAAAAAGCTGTTAATTTGAGATATGTAATTGAAGCACTTTACTCTGTAGGCACTTAAATACCACAATAAATAGCAGAAGTTAAAATATAAATAGCATAAGCCACTTCATGCCTATAATCCTACTCAGGAGGCTGAGATCCAAGGATTGAGGTTCAAAGCCAGCCCAGGAAGGAAAGTCCATGAGACTCTTATCTCCAATTAACCCCCAAAAAACTGGAAACACTGTGGCTCAAGTGGCAGAGCACTAGCCTTGAGCTGAAGAGCTCAGGGACAGTGCCCAGGCCCAGAGTTCAAGCCCCATGATTGCCCCCCCACCACCCACCCCCCCGAAAAAAGTATTATCTAAAGTGGTACTTGAACAGAGACCAAGCTGGCCACTAGCAACACTTAATGGACAGACTGGAGGAAAAACATGGACAAAAGTTCACAGGTAAAAAAATAACCCAGCCTGTTTTAAGGAAAATAAAAGATTTGTATGGCTCTAGCAGAGAACAAAGAAAAGGAGATGTGGGCAAAAGCTAGATCATGCAAGGCAGTGTAGACTATGATAGGAATTCACAGGGTTCCAAAAGGCAATGAAAAGTGGCATGATCAACACTTGGCTACTGTATGAAAAATGATTTAGAAGGAGGCAAAGTGTTAAATATAGAGGCCAGTCACAAAACAACTACATGGGCCAAGGAGATGACAGCAATATGGTGAGGATGCTACCAAGGGAAATGCAAAGAGATATGCAAAAGGAGAAACTAAGTATGATTCAGGTTTTACTTTTTGATCTTTTTTTTTTTTTTTTTTTGCAAAAGCAGAAGCAAAAAGAAAAAAAAATAACAAATATTTACTGAAGTAAAATGACAGCAAGCACAATTAATCTTACACATATCAGAAACCCATACATACTGTGAAGCTGAATAGATCTCAAAAATAATTGGTAAGTCCCAACTTCACCAACTCTCACCTTCAAGATTCCTCTTGGAAGAGAAGTGGATGTGGATATGAAATTCCCAGTCCTCTGCAACAGATCATCTTCATCTTCTTCACTTTCATCTAAGTCAGGGAAAACCATAAAGCTAACTTGAGAATAACAGTCTTTTACTTTATCTCAAACTACTCTATTTCCAACTGCAATTCCCCTCCTGGCCTTCTAAACTCAACCACCTTTTTAAAGTTCCAACTGGTAAAAGCAAAACAGCAGAACACATTTTAAAGGAAAAGACAATGATGACTTAGCATTTAGCATACATAGTTAAAAATCAAAGCTTGACTCAAAATACAAGATTAACACACAGATGGTAACTAAAGATGAAGTGAAACACGCAAGTTTAAATAAAGCCAGCAATTTCATTTAAAAAGAGCAACTCATAATTATGTCAAAATTAGCAACGGGAAGAACAGTAGAGCTAGCTTAACAACATAAATGCAAAAGAACTAAGAGTAAGAGATCCATTGACTAAAAGATCACAGTCAGCAAAATGTATAACCTAACTTCAGAAAGCTAACAAGGCTTCTTGTCCCCTAGACATGACTGAAAACAGTACAAGAAACAGCTGAGAAGTTGAACAGACTTCTTTAAACCCTCATGGAGCTAAGAAGGCTAAAACTAGCACCACCAAGCCCTCTAAGCTTCTTGACAGAGGTCTGGTAAACTACCAGGCTTTCAATCAAGGCCACAAATGCTACAAGTAGTATTATAGGTAAAGTAAAAAAAAAAAAAAAAAAGTTTCAAGAACTGAAATCTAGCTTTAAACCTTCACAACTCCTCACTGGAATAAGATGCTCTGAGATTACTAGTATTCCCTACCCAGTCACGCAGACAAACTATTATCCTTACCTCTAATTAATTTTCATATGCAATGTTCAGCACTCAGTGAAATATAGTAAGGCCAATATTAGTATTATAATTTGACTGAAAATCAAAGAAAAAAATGCACAGGTTTCAAAATAATAAAGAGCCATCAAACTTTTTGGGGACAGGAAAGGAGGATGAAAAATTAGGGGTAGAAAATTCTTTTTTTTTTTTTTTTTTGCCCAGAGTCACTTGGATATGTGTAAATTCATTTGTGGGCCATACAAAATTATCAATGCAAGCAGACAATCATGGGCAGCTGACAAGAAGTATATGTCTATCCCATCAGGTACCAAATTCATGGGCCTCATCTGTCCACCAGGCAGCTATTCCTCATCTCTGCCCTATACTTCCCTCTAAGAAACAACAGACTTCAAAATCTGAGCATCAGCTAAAACAAAACAAAAAAGGCCTCTTGAAATACTAGATTTTAAGAAGCATAAGAAAACTCAAATAATAACAGAGTAAGTAAAGAGACTAACAAGCCATCAACTCACCATCTGAAGATGTTTTCTGCTTACTAGTCTCTGCCCATGCAGGTACTCCTCCCATAGCATGCTGAAATCTAAACAAAATATTGAGAAACAAAACAATGTTCATAGATGTGGATATATAAAATACATAAGTATCCTTTACAGTATGTATAGAATTTCTACCAGTCACTACCTTTAAGAACAAAAGTTCTTATTCATATAGAGCCTATGTTGAGAACTTTCATGAACCTCTGCTCACCTAAAGTAATCTTGGCTATAGAACATCTAGACACAAATCTTGTTAAATTTATGTCTAGATATTTGTCTTATTTGCTCAGAGAAACACAAATGTTCAAGACTAAGTAAAGAAGTCTCTTTGTGGTTACAAACTAATGTCAGAGTACATGAAATTTGTAATAGATTAGTGAGAATAAACCAAGCTTCATCATATATCATTTAAATAGGTGCTTTCCACCTGAAAAAAACAAGCCGTAATAGTTGTTCTAAAAGTAGCTAGAAGAGATCAGAGAGTCATTTTAATTCTTTAACACAGAAGTACAAACTAACCAGGTACCACTGGCTCCTATCTATAATCCTAGCTACTCAAACGGCTGCCATCTGAGGACAGAGGTTCAAAGAAGTTCCAAGCCAGTTCAAGAAGAGTCTGTGAAACTCAATTTAAATTAACCTGCAAAAATGCCAACCAGAGGCAAGTCTCAATGATAGAGCAACAGCCTTGTGTAACAAAGATCAGTGAGAGCATGAGGCTGAATTCAAGCCCAAATATTAAAAAAAATTAAAAACCCTCCAAACACAGCCACTAGCTATAAACTACTAGAAAAATGGACAAAACATATGAAACTACTTTCAGAAATTGGACAACAGGCATTAGTGTACTGAGCACTACAATCCCCAGAAAATTTCCCAACAGTATTAATGCCTGTTCACACTATGCCCATTTTTTTTTTTAAATTTTCCTGAACAAAACAGCTCTGGAAGAGTTCAAGCTTGGGGGTTGGAGGTGGGAACTAAAAATGTAATCAAAAAAGATGCTATGCTGCTACAGCCAAAGACAAGAGAAAACAAAGGTAAACTACTGGATATATACCTCCTGATGAAGCCAGTAAAAAGTGATACTTACTCTTCTTTGAGTCTCTTTTGAAGCTTATCTTTTGAGAGTTTAGTTTCTGTGACATTTTTCATCATATCTTTCCGAAATCGATTTTTCTTCATGTCAACCCTGTAAAATAAAGAACAGCAAAATTTAAGTAAGTGGCTCACACCTGTAATCCTAGCTACTCAGGAGGTTGAGATCTGAGGATTGGAGTTTAAAGCCAGCCCAGGCAGGAAAGTCTATAACACTCTTATCTCCAATTAACCACCAGAAAACTGGAAGTGACCACCAGAAAACTGGAAGTGGCGCTGTGGTACAATGCCTGCCTTCAACTGAAGAGCTGAGGGGCAGTGCCCAGTCCCAGAGTTCAAGCCCCACAACTGACAGAAAAAAAAAAAAAATTAAGCAATTTTAAAGTCATCATAAATTGATAGTACCTTTAGTATTTTCCAAGGCATTTAATGGAACAATATTGGTTATGACTGTAAGATATGGTGGTTGATGGTGTAGCTCAAGTGGTACAGTGCCTGCCTAACTTTCAGGAGGCTGTAAGTTCCAAACCTCAGTATCATGAAAAACATAAAAAGATTATAAGACGTGGAATATCTCATATGCATACTCTCTATTCTTTTTCTTTTGGTTCTCTGGTATTCCAAATCATAGTTACTGTCTAGAAAGCTAATATTTCACAACACTCATCATAACTTACCTAGAAATATTCTTCAAAATAAACCCCAAGTAAGAATAAGAGCTCAATACACAAAAAGCAAACTTTAAAATAACTATAAAGAAAAAATTTGCACAAAGGTTATCTCTTTATGATAAAGGACATTTCCTAGTTATAAATTATAAGTTATCAGAGATCATAAAAAAAATATTCCAGGCACTGATGACTCACACCTGTAACCCTGGCTACACAGGAAGCTGAGATCTAAGGATCACAGTTCAAAGCCAGCCCAGGCAGTAAAGTACATGAGACTATTATTGCCAATAAAGTACTCAGAAAAGGCCAGAAGAGACTCAGGGACAGTGCACAGGTTCTGAGTTCAAGCCCCAGGACCAACAAAGATAATAAACATTTTAAAGAAAAACAGTAAGTTGGGTGATAGTGGCTCGTGCCTGTATTTCTTTCTACTTAGGAGGCTGAGATCTGGGGATCAAGGTTTGAAGTCAGCCCAGGCAAAAATGTCTGTGTAACTATTTTTTTTTTTTTTGGGTCCGGTCGTGGGGCCTGAGCTCTGGGCCTGGGAGCTGTCCCTCAGCTCTTCAGCTCAAGGCTAGCACTCTACCACTTGAGCCACAGTGCCACTTCCGGCTTTTTTCTTTTTGCTTATGTGGTGCTGAGGAATTGAACCCAGGGCCTCAGACATGCAAGGCAAGCACTCTACCACTGAGCCACCTTCCCAGCCCAGTCTGTGTAACTCTTATCCCCAATTAACCACCAAGAAGCTAGAATGCAGCTCAAGTGCCAGAATGCCAGCCTTCAATGAAAAAAGCTAAGGAAGAGTAGCCTGGTCATGAGTTCAAGCATCATTACTGAGGCAAACAGACAAACAACAACCAAAAGGATGAGGAAGTTTCAAAGATTAGACTATCTTTTTTTTCTCTTTGTTAGTCCTGGAGCTTGAACTCTGGGGCTGGGCGCTGTCCCTTACTTAGCTCTTCAGCCCAAGGCTAGCGCTGTACCACTTAAGCCACAGCGCCAATTCCAGTTTTCTGGTGGTTAATTGGAGTTAAGAGTCTCAGGGATGTTTCTGCCTGAGCTGGCTTTGAACAGAGATCCTCAGATCTCAGCTAGGATTACAGGCGTGAACCACAGGCTGCATTCAGAGATCAGACTATCTTAAGAACTGAACTGAACACTTTCCAAGAAGGTAAACTGGTATGCAATCTAGCAGTATTTATCATGAACCTTAAAAGATATCTGTGCTATATAATCAAGTAATTCTATCCACAAAGAATCTTAAGGAATAAGAAAAAAATGTTTATGGAAGTGGCACTGCGGCTCAAATGGTAGAACATTCACCTTGAGTGCCCACGCCCAGAGTTCAAGCCCCACAACTGAAAAAAAAAAAAAAAAGAACAGCTACTCAGGAGGCTGAGATCTGAGAATTGCAGCTCAAAACCAGCCAGGTTAAGAGAGTCCATGAGACTCTTATCTCCAATAAACCACCAGAAAACCAGAAGTGGCACTGTGACTCAAGTGGTACAGCACTAGCCTTGAACTTAAGAGCTCAGGGACAGCACCCAGGCCCAGAATTCAAGCCCCACGACCAACCAAAAAAATAAAAATGTTTATTTTTGAAGATATTTACCTCAGTACTAATGTAATACAAAATATTTATCCAAAAACAGCTACATAAATTATGATTGATTTATTCAAGGACTACAATAACCATTTAAAATTGCATATAGTTTTTACATGAGATGCTTACAAAGTAACTTCAGGCAGAATGTCAAAATATCAAGTATACAGTACACACTGTATACTGTGAAATTACATCTGTGTGTGCAAGTTTTCTTTTAAGCCTTCAGCTTCAAGCATCATATACTAGAAATTTTATATGCACCATCTTAACCCCAACAGCCTGTTACTATTATTTATGCTGATTTTGCAAAATAAAAAAAGGTGGATTTCAAGCTTGTCCATGCTGTTTGGAACTGGTCAATTAAAAAAAAAAGGCAAGCTCAGCACCAAGACCAAACTATGTCCTCTTAAGAGCTAGTGTACATCGTATAGAATAGACCAGATGGGCCAAATGCATGGTTCAGTGGTAGAATGCCACTCTAGCAAACCCAGATAGGGAAAAACCTATACCAAAGGTTAACAGAAGTTCTCCCTCAGCATGGAATGATAAACAACCTTTTCAATAATCATACCTTTTTAAAATGAGTAATTTTCACCACCTGCTGCAATTTCTCATGCGTGATTTCTAAGTTTCATTTCATTGATGGAATCAGTTCATGGGAAAATGATTACATAGATTCTAGAAGGAACAAGCAACTTACATTTCTTCATCTTCATCTTCTTCATCCACCCAAACTGGTTTCTTCTGGGGGGGAAAATTATCATGTGCTTCACTCTCCCCTTCAGAATCATCCAAGGTTCCACCATGTTGAGTCTACAGAAAGTCAAAACACATTCAAGCTCTGAATTTTTCTTTTTTTTTTTTTTTTGGGGGGGGGGAGGGGGTCCGGTCGTGGGGCCTGAACTCTGGGCCTGGGCACTGTCCCTCAGCTCTCCAGCTCAAGGCTAGCATTCTACCACTTGAGCCACAGTGCCACTTCTGGCTTTTTTCTTTTTGCTTATGTGGTGCTGAGGAATCGAACCCAGGGCTGCATGCATGCAAGGCAAGCGCTCTACCACTGAGCCACCTTCCCAGCCCCAAGCTCTGAGTTTTTCTTATCCTGTGGTGGTAGACAGACCCCTCACCCTTTGAAGACTTGTAGAATGCATATTGTTTATGGCCCTCTGATGAAATAACACAAAATGCTACCACAACAATAGCAAGAGGCAGAAGCAGAAAATGGGTAAAACATAGATGGAAGGTGAGGCAAAATAAAGCCATCAGAAAAACTCAAAGCACTGAAAGGAAAATACTATTAGACAAGAACAAAGGTAAGTGGGCAGATGAAGAAAGGGGCAAGGCAAACAATAAAATCACAAAAATTACAAGACCCAGAATTAATTCTACAGACTAAAAATTAAAGATAAGGTAATCCCTACCTCATTTTCTTTTTTTTTTTTTTTTTTGGTCGGTCGTGGGGCCTGAACTCTGGGCCTGCGCACTGTCCCTCAGCTCTTCAGCTCAAGGCCAGCGCTCTATCACTTGAGCTACAGCACCACTTTGGGTTTTCTGGTGGTTTATTGGAGATAGGAGTCTCATGGTCTCTCCTGCCCGGACTGGCTTTGAACCGCCATCCTCAGATCTCAGCCTCCTGAGTAGCTAGGATTACAGGCATGAGCCACCAGCGCCCAGCTTCCTACCTCATATTCTTAGGTACATCTCTTTTCCATTGTTCTTGACTGTGGTTGGCCCCCATATCCTTGAAATTTTATACCAAAATATGTAATCTAAATCCAAACCACAGAACCCCGATAAAGTGATCTGGGGCTTCCCCCAACCCACATGACAGTAATGTCTTACAGCTGTTTTAAGCTCCTTCAAATACCATCGGCACAGTCCCAGTTGCACATTTTTCCAGTCCTTCTTCTCCCAACTACACACAAAGAAGGTTATGGACATCAGCAGATACCTGCTAAATGTGTATTAATTTAGCAGAGGGAGGCAGTAAATGTGTATTAATTTAGCAGAGGGAGCCAGTAATTCTGCCAGACTGTCCTTGGCCATTCAATCTACAAACTTCACACAACTCCCCTACACAAACTATTTCCCTTTCCTAAAAGTTTTACTTTGTTCTCTCAGCACTTGTCACCACTTTTATCTGCTTTACCTTGCATCTAGATCATTACAGGTTACAAAAGCTCCAAGAGAGCAGGGAGATTTGTTGTTGTTGTTGTTAGTTATGTCCATTGCAGGGTCTCTTCCAACGCCTAGAATCTCTACGTTGGTGCAAAAACCAGATACAGAATAAAGCGAATGACAGAGGGCAAAAACTTTAACTTTTAACTTTAATCGCGCCGAGTATTGCCCGTTGTCAGGAAGCGTCGAGTTCTGGCATCCAGAAGCTTGAGAATACGTACCAAAGGACGTACAATTCGCAAAAGATGATGTGTGTATATATGTGTGTGTATACATATATATGTATATATATCGTGATCACTCTGGGGGCGGGAGGGGGAGGTTTAAGATGGTCAAAATGCAGATTCCCAGGCCGGAACTCGGGGAAGCTCGGGCGAAGAACGGCGGTAGGTGATCCACCCCACGACTGCCCGGAGTTCGCGCGGAAGATAACGGAGCTGACTGCCAAAAGCGCTCTCCGCCGGAATTTTCCAAAAACGAACGAATGAAGTATGCTGCGGAGCGCCTGCAGCGGTACTACCAGGAGCTGGGGCCGCTCGGGGGAGGGGGGAAAGCGCGGTCCGCACCCGCCCAAACCCGCACCCGGCGCCGCAGGCGGAGTGCGCGCGGCGGAACCCCCACCCCCGGCGTCCGCCTTCCGGCCTCCCCCCCACCCCCTACACACACCTGTGCGCTCCCCTCCACACGCACACACGCGCGCACACACACCTGAGCGCCCGCGCGCCCGCCGCCGCCGCCGGGCAGGCAGGCTCCGCCCCCGGGGCCTCACCGCCCACCGCGCGCCCCGCCGGAACGCGCCCGGCCGCGCCGAGGCCCCCCTCACCTGCGAGCCCCGCAGACGCCGCAGCAGCGCGCCCTCGTCTTCCTCCACGTCGCCGAAGACCAGCTCCTCCAGGCACCGCTCCTCGGCCGGTATGTCCTCCTCTAACGTCTGGCGGTTCCGCTGGCGGAGCCGGCGCTCTGCCTCGGCCGCCGCCGCCGCCGCCTCGAGGGCGGTCGCCGAGCTCGACTGGGCCGGAGGTGTCCGCTGGGATGAAGAAGGGCCAGCCTTCCGGGGCAACCCGCCCCTATCCAGTCTGGCTCTCCCATCTGGCTTTCTTTGAGTCTTCCGGTCAAGCCTGGTGCCGGCTCTCCGGTCCGGTTTCGTACGGTTTCTCCGTTCGGGCGGCATCGCTGGGTTTGGAGAAGAAACGCAGGCGCACACGTGGAGCCCCCGCCGCGCATGCGCCGAGGCGTCACGCCTGCCGCAGCCACCGCTGCGGCCGCCGAAACCCTGAGGGACCGGAAGAAGCCTGCGCAGCCTCTCTCTCACGTGACTGATACTCCCCCCCACCCCACCTCACCCCCGCCTCCCTCCTGCGTCACTCCCACTCCGGTCGGCAGCCCCGCCCCGTGTGGGAGTTCCTCCGGGAGAGCCTATCTTCCCGAGTGTAGGGGGAAGCGGCGTGACTTGGGAGTGGAAAATTTTTCCGAGGCAACTCAGTGTTGACAGAAGCGCAAGAACGGCCGAGGACTGACGAGAGGAGACCGAAAGAAACTCGTCTGCTTGCTCCTGACTTAATAACCAGCGGGCCTGACACCAGCCCTCCGTACCTCTCCCTTCCTTCGTCTTGGTACGGCCCGTAGAGTACGGCGCCTGCCGAGGGTCCCACGCTGGAGAAGCGAGAGGAGGGTATGTGGGGAAGTGGGCCAATCGGGGCGCGGGTCACGGCGCAGGCGCGCTGCGGAGGGAGGGCTATGCTAATGTTGTTGATATCCTGGGGCCACCCGAGTTGAAGGGGGGGAAATCCGGGGGCTGCCGCAACCGCCACCGGTCTGGGCCCAACCGGGGCTCCCCCCCCCCCTGCCCTGTAGTCGCCGCAGTTCCCGGGGAGAGGTGACTGGTGTCCCCAGCTCTGGGAGGGGGCGCCGCGGGCTCGGGGCGCACGGACAACCCCTACCCATGAGGCCCTGATGGAAAACACAAAGGATCTGGTGAGAGCCGAGCGCGGCAGCCGCTTTGTGTGCCAGGTTGCGTGGGGGGGGGGGGGCGCCTGCAGCTCCCCGACCCCCGGAACCACCCCCGCAGCTCCCTGACCCCCCAGCTCCCAGGCCTGCTTCTCCCTCCCACGCCCCCCTCCACCTCCGGAGCACCCCTCCCCCTGCCGGCCGTTAAACGTTCCGGGGTTCCCCTCCCCCTCGGTCCCACACTCGCCGGGGTTCTTTCTCTCCACACTCGGAGGGTGTGTGTGTGTGGTGGTGGGGGGGGATGTTGGAAGAAAACAAATGGAGAAGAAAGTTGTTTCTTTTCCTCTCTCCCCACCCCCGCTCTGCCCGAGGAGAAAGGTTGAATCGGTGACTTTTCCTTTTTTAGCCGCCGAGGGTGGGAGCGTGGCGTCCCGGCGTCCCGGGGGCGGGCGAGGGGGCGGGGGGCGCCGTCGGGGGGCTCGGCTGGGGGGGGGGAGGGAGGCTGCGGCCGGGTTGGGGGGCGGGGGGCGCCGTGCCGCGCCAGACGTTTGCACGTGGAGGTGGAAATACGGAAGGGGGCGGGGTGGGCACGTGGGGGAGGGAGGGCCGCTGGTTCGCACGGGTTTCCACGTCGGTGGGCCGCCCCGGGACCGTGGCGTGGTCGTTGGTGAAAGACCAATCCTAACGTTTCAGAGTCGGACGAGACATTAGAGGTCACCCAAAGCGGCCGCCCCCCCTCCCTCCCTCCCTCTGCAGCTCCTGACAAGTGGTAGGTAGCGCGGCCTCTCCCCTTCCACCTTCACCCCCGACCACCCCACCCCCCCTCCACCACCCCCCACCCCGTCCGCCCAGCCCGGAGCTCGCTGCTGGGCAGGAAAGCCCCTTCCGTGTTCCCGTAGTCTGTGAAGTGTCGTTTGCCTCCCCTCATTAGACCCTGGAGAGTCTTCATTCAAGTCCTGGTTAAGTTGCTCCTGGTTGTTTATTTTTTTTTCTTTCTTTCTTTCTTTTTTACTTCTCAGTTTTTTTTTTTTCTCACATCCTCTTCACCCACCCACTGCTCATTGGCCTATATTTTGTGTGCCAGGAAAGAACAGCAGGGAAGTGGAGGAAGGGGGGGGGGACTTTGAGAGAAACTTTTTTTTTTCTCCTCTCTTTCTGGGGCTGGACAGTTTCAAGTGTTCCGGCTTACATGGGTGAAAATGGTTTGATACTGCTCTCTTCCACCAGATACTGGGGAAAGTGGCCCTTCTCTCTCTCTCTCCTGCCCCTTCATGAATGAAGCTCATAGAACCAGCACCTGGTTGAGAAGCATAATCAGAATTTTACTATTCCCCAATATTTTGGCTTAACATTCTTTCTAAACTTCCCTTCCAAGCCCCCTCTTCCCAACTGCTTTTACATTTTTATGTTTTCAACTTTTTTTTTAGTTTTATGCCATGCTTTTAATATTTGCATAGAGGTTGCAGTATTTTTAATCCTCTCCAAGTTAATATGTCAGTGTTTATTACTTGGTTATTTGTTTTTAAATATGTTTACCACTCTTTTTCTAATTAATGTTATCCTTCATTTGTTGTGCACCAAATGGTGTAAGAATATTGGGCACACATGTTTTCCTTTACCGAATATGGTATACTGGGAGTCAAAACAATACATATCTGGCCTAAAATTTAGCCAACTAATAAGTTTTATTTTAAATTCCCAGTATCTGTTTAAAACCTTTGAGAGCACATTTTTCTCCCCTTCTTAGACTGTTGCTTTGCTCTTGTGTGCTTAAACTGTTACTTTTCTTTCATTTATCTCAACACCAAAGAGTATTTAAAAAGAAAAATAGCTGTGTGTTTTTTTTCTTGCGCCCCATCTCTGAATAAACAAGTAGCTTCTATTTATATAGAATCCCATACTCAAGGCTGTGCAAATTATGGTAGAATCTTGCAAATTATGGTAGAATCTTTCTTGAATGTGTATGCATAGTCTTATGTTGTGCCATACTTTTTAACTATCCAATTTTTAACTTAATGAAAACTGTGACTATTTTCTCCAAATCTAATCACTAGAATTTAACATGGGATGTAAAAATTAATGGAGTTATATATAATGATACCTTTCAAGTTTTAGTTTATAGAGGGTTTCAAGTTAATTTCCTGCCAACTTTAAACCTCAACTGTCATGACATGTTGATTGTCTTTGGAAACATTTGCATTCTAAACATACTAGACAGGAACAACTGGTTTTATCTTTAAAGAGGACATTGCTGTATGCTTTATGGCTGGTTATATGTGGACTGTATGTATGTCAGATACTCTTAATCTCTAATTTTGAAAATTAAAATGAAACACATGATTGTGTTTTAAAATGTACACTAGTGCTCAAAATAAAAAAAAGAGAGCTGGGTATAAGTAGGCTGAGGTCTAAGGATCCATGCAAGAAAAACCCTGGAGTCTTTTATCTCAAATTAACTTCAAAAACCTGGAAGCCAAGCTTTGGCTCAAGGGATAGAGTGCTAGCCTTGAGCAAAAATGCTCAGGTCACCACCCCCAGGCCCTGAGATCCAGCCTAGTATTGGCACCAACAACAACAAAAAAAGAAGGTAAAATTTTATTTTACAAGTGAAAACAACACATTAATGCCATGTATCTCAAACTTAGGTAAGCTACTAAATTACTGAAAGCCAGGAGTACTCAGTATGCTAAGTGACCACATTCTAAAATTAGAAAATTAGGTTTCTTTGAATTGCTCCTTGTTTCCCACTTTTGCATCTTTAAGAGGCTTGTGATATAAGATTTAGCCATCTATTTTAAATTTAAAGTAAGACAACATGTGTAATTAGTCTCAGGGTTTCAAATGCATGAGAGATGAAAACTGGACAGAAGAAAATGGACTTAAGATACTTGTCTTCCAACGCCTGTCCTGCACATCTCTTGATTTTGTGTAGAAGGTACGGATTAGTTTTAGGTCTTGTTTTTTTTTCATAAACTGTGGGTTGAGGGGAGGCATGGGTATGGGTGTGGATGTTAGTATTAGGGTTTGAACTTAGGGCATTTTGCTTCCTAGGCAGTCACGCTACCACTTAAACCACTCCATTAGCACTGAGTGGCTTCAGACCCAAGCCTCCAATGTTTGCTCCCTTGAGGGTGGGATTGCAGGTGTGAACCCTCCCCCACCCTGTCTTTTGTGTTTTTAAATTATTTTCTCCCTCACATAATCAGATTTACAGTTTCTCTTATTTTACTTGGAAGCCACAAGAAAAGTTGAAAATGCAGTAAGTAGTTCCATTTAAACATACTGAATGTGTGGAGGGAGCTAGAGACCAGTGGCTGTATGGCATCTCTTGGACAAGCAATGTACATCAGCTTTCTCATCACAACTAAAGGGTTGATCATGATTCAATCACCATTGTCCAGTAGAACTTTTTACCATTTTGGAAATGTCCTCTTATCTGTGCTGGCCCGATAATAGCCAGTAGCCATATGTGAATATTTAAAATGTAGCTAATGGAGTATTAGGGGGTTTTTTAATTGTATTTCTTTTAGTATGTCACCTTAAATACCCACATCTCCCAAATTGGACATACAGGTGTACGGCAGTATTTTCTAAACTTAGCAAATCACTGGACTTAGAGAAGACTTGAGTTAAAATACTTCCTTCCTGAAGACTGACATTTAGTAGTTCTATACTACACTCTGGGATTCTTTTTAATGTATACCACAGAGTTAAGGAGACACTTCATTGGGAGATTTTAAAGTTCCCTTCTAGTTTTCACTTAAGTGTTAGTAATTTAGAATTTATTCAAGTAGAAGTAAGGTCTGGAACAAAGTCGGCAAAGTAGCTCCAGCTCTTGAGTATGCCCCTCTGACCTGTGACCTTCTTACAGAAGTTGTCTAATGTTTGAGCTTTGTTTTCCTTATCTAAAATATGGAATGGGAACCAGCCCTGCCTCCCTCCTGAGGTTTCTGTAAACCTCCACTCAGATAGTAATGGCTGCCATATCAAATGAACTGCTCTATAGATCTTGATACCTTCCCCTATGCTTTTTTCTCCCTTCTTACTGTATGGATTCCTATTCCTATTGTAACTCGTTTGCATGTAATAGTCACTAGTCTATTAAGCCATTGTAACCTAATTATTTGGCCCCGGTTTGCAATCTAGTTCTAGGGCAAGCATAGTAAGTATAACCTTTTGTGTATCTAGTACTTAGTATTATGATTTTAATACACTACTCAATAAGCTTTAAATAATATTGTATATACTTTTAGTCTTTTTTTTTTGCCAGTCCTGGGGCTTGAACTCAGGGCCTGAGTCACATTCCCAGCCCTACTTTTAGCCTTTAAAACTTAAATTCATTATTGTTACATGCCTAATATTCCCCTTGTATACATGTATGTGGTAAACTTCTTTTCAGTTAAAGTAATTCTTATTTATCAGTGATTGCGTATCTTATGAGCAACCAGCTAAATATGTGTATACAAGCCTTGTACTTGCTAGACAGGTGCTCTGTACTTGAGCCATGCCTGTGTACCTTTTTGCTTTCACTGTTTATCTGTTTTGTTTTGGTTTTTTGCCAGTCCTGGTGTTGAACTCAGGGCCTGAGCATTGTCCCTAATGCTTCTTTTTGCTCAAGGCTAGCACTCTACCCCTTGAGCCACAGCGCCACTTCTGTCTTTTTCTGTTTATGTGGTACTGAGGAATCAAACCCAGGGCTTCATGCATGCTAGGCAAGCACTCTGCCACTAAGCCACATTCTCAGCCTTTTCACTGTTTTTCTTATAGGGTCTTGCCTTTATTCCTGTGCTGGCCTAAACCTAATTTTACTTCTCAGGTAGCTGGGATAACAGGTATGTACCACCACATTTGCTTTTTACTTGGTTGAGATGGGTTCTTGTGTACTTACTTCTGAGTGGCTTTAGACTGCCATCCTCCCCATCTGGTATTACAGCGTATGAGGCACCATACCTAGCTAATATTTTTTAAACATAAATACATGGAGAATGTAGCTCAGTGGTACATTGTTTGCCTGGCATATTCAAGATTCTGATTTTCATCCCATCACCAAATTTTAAAAAATAAAACACCAAGAGAATGTCAGTATTTTATACAGATGTTTTTAGATTGTATCATATCAATATGACTTTGAATAACCAGTTTAATTTGAATTGTTATTTGTGTTAAAATTGACAGTTCGGGCTCACAGTATATGTAGCTATATGTGCTTAGTTAGTATGCATGAAGCCCTAATACAACCCACCCCCCCAAAAAAAAATAACCAATTTCTTTTTTTAAATGATTGTCATTAATAATTATCTTAAAGACCCTGTAGGCTACTGTGTGATTCATATTTAATTTTGACAAAGTCATCTTATTTTTAATTAGCTTTTCAGGTTCATACTTAAGGATTCATACCTTTCTTCTGAAGAACTGAAAGTCCATTCATGTGAACTATTTTATTTTATCATACATCCTTCCTGTGTGGTAAGTTATATTTTCCTTATTTAGAAAAGAGGGAAACTGAGACCAAAGTAGTTGTTGAATACGAAGTCATAACAGAACCAGAAATTTGACCCCAAGAGGGTGGAGAGGAGTGGGAAAGAGAGCTTTAGAGGTTAATTGGCTAAATAGAATGTATGTACATGTGAATTTAAAAAAAGAAATTGGACACCAAAAGGTAGAAATTTAGACTTATAGGTAGCCAGACTGTGCTTTCATCCTGGTAAGGGTCCAACAAGAACTAAACAGCTCCTTACCTCTAAGTCTAGGCATAAAGAATTTTCTTAATTCCTATGTTCAACTTTGTGGTCTCATACATAACGACATTCATATGTAAGGTTTGAGAAAACATATTTATCCCATTCCTCTCATTCTGTCCTGCCTAGACTGAGCCATTCTTTTGTCCGGCTTATCCACATTCTGTACTCACCTGTTACTTAAGTGCTGTCTGTCCCCAGATTGTCCAAGTATGACAGAGCTAGTGTTTGGATTACTCTTACATGGTAGCCTAAAGCCTCATCATACCTCACTGATCACATAGACATATCACAAAATAGGGTGTCCTTTTTATAATATATTTTGTGAAAACTTACTCATGTAACATTTTACCGCATGTTCTTACAATTGTTCCATCTTACTATCTTTGTTAGTCTCTTAGTGTGCCTAATTTATAAACTGGCCAACCATGGTATTTAATCCCAGCAGCCAGGAGGCTGAGGCAGGAAAATCATTAGTTTCAGACCAACCTAGGCTGTCTTATTTTTTTTTATCAAGAATAAAATGAGGAGCTGGGTGCTGGTGGCTCACACCTATATTCCTAGCTACTCAGGAGGCTGAGACTTGAGGATTGTGGTTCAAAGCCAGTCTGGGCAGGAAAGTCTGTGAGACTCTTACCCTCCAATAAACCACTCAGAAAACCGGAAGTGGCGCAGTGGTTCAAGTGCCTTGAGCTGAAGAGCTGGGGGACAGCTTTCAAGCCCCGTGACCGACAAAAAATTTAATAAATGAGGAACTGAACCAGGTGCTGGGCTCTCACTTGTAATACTAGCTAATCAGGAGACTAAGATCTGAGGATCACTGTTCAAAGCCAGCCTTGGCAGAAAAGTATGAGACTCTTACCTCCAAATAACCACCAGAAAACTGAAAGAAGTGCTGTGATTCAAGTGGTAGAGTACTAACCTTAAGCAAAAGAAGCTCAGCTACATTGCCCAGGCCTCAAATTCAAGCCTTAGAACCATCAGAATCAATCAATCAATTAAGGGGCAAGTGCTGGTGTCTCAGGAATGTAATCCTAGCTACTCAGGAGACTGAGATCTGTAAATTATGGTTTGAAGCCATCCCAGGCCCAATTAAACAGCAAAAAGCTGAAAGTGGACCTGTGACTCAAGTAGTAGAGCAGCACCAGCCTTGAATGAAATAGACAGTTCTGCGAATGACCTCATGATAGGCTGCAGTCAAAATACAGATAAAACAGGGCATAATGCTAAATACCTATAACCTCAGCACTCAGGAGACAGGGAGAGGAGAAACACAAGTTTAAGGTTGGCCTGAGCTATATAGTGAAACTCTTGTATTTCCCTCCCCCTCCAAAAAAAAAAAGGGGGGGTATTATAAACATTCTGTATGCTGGGTACTGGTGGCTCATGCCTATTATCATAGCTACTCAAGAGCCTGAGATCTGAGGATCAAGGTTCAAAGCAAGTCTAGTCCATGATACTCTTTATCTCCAATTAACCACCAGAAAACTGGAAGTGGCATTGTAGCTCAAAGAAGTAGAGCATTAGACTTGAGCCAGAGAGCTCAGGGACAGCGCCTAAGCCCTGAGTTCAAGCCCCACAATTGACAACAACAGCAACAAAAATCTATATATTTATGTACAGTATACATTACCTTCATGTGTGAAATAAATGAATTTTTATGTAGACTTGATTCATGCAAATATTCCAGAATCTGAAACATCCAAGAATTTCAGATAAAGGATATTCATCCAGCATCATAAAATCCAGCAATCACACTTTTTTTTTCTTTTATTTTTTTTTCCTTTTTTTGTCTTCCTGGACTTTCCTTGCCCAGGCTGGCTTTGAACCCCGATCCTCAGATCTCAGCCTCCTGAGGAGCGAACATTGCAAGTGTAAACCACCTGTGCCTGGCACAGCAATCACACTTTAAAAAATATACATCTAAAGAATTCAGATACTACTTTGCCAAAGCATTTTAGATAAGGCATTCTTAATCTCTTTGTACAAATGCTGATAGAACTCTGAGAAGTGAGGAATTGACTAGAAAAGTATATGATGGACATTTCTGTAGCAACTGAGAAGTCTAAATAATACATAATACTAATTCTGTAAAAAGAAGTCTTTAATTCACAAGTATGCCTCAGTTTTTAAAAGGTTAGCTACTAGCTGGTTCCAGTGGTTCACAACTATAATTCTAGCTACTCTGGAGGCAGAAGTAGGAGGATTTTAGTTCAAAGCCAGCTCAGGCTAGAGAAAATCCGAAGACTGATCTCCAGTTAAGTACTAAAAAAAGCCAGAAGTAGGGGCTAGGAGTGTGACATAATGGTAGAGTTTTTGCCTAGCATACTTGAGGCCCTGGGTTTGATTCCTCAGTACCACATAAAAAATTGTGTTTTTTTGGTTTTTTGTTTGTTTTTTGTTTTTTGGGGGTTTGGTGGGATTTTTTTGTGTTTTTTGTTTTGTTTTGTTTTTGGTCAGTCCTGGGGCTTGAACTCAGGGCTTAGGCACTGTCCCTGAGCTTCACAATGCCACTTCTGGCTTTTTCTGTTTATGTGGTACTGAGGAATCAAACCCAGGGCTTCATGCATGCTAGGCAAGCACTCTACCACTGAGCCACATTCCTAGCCCTGAAATTATTTAAAAAACAAAAACAACAAAAAGTAGACCTGTGGTTCAAGTGATATAGCGCTATCATAGAGCAGAATAAACAAACTTGGGACAGTGCCCAGGACCAACTAGGTAGGTAGGTAGATAGGTAGGTAGATAGAGGTAGGTAGGTAGGTAGGTAGATAGATAGATAGATAGATAGATAGATAGATAGATAGATAGATAGATAGATAGATAGATAGATAGATAGATCGATCTTACATTGGGAGCCGACTCCTACATTTTGTGTTTATTCCATTTCTTGATCAGGTCATTCTTGTACTTGTTACAGTCTTGTAATGTATTGTTTTAAAGAACAAGAGTAAAGGTGTTAAAAAAAATCTCCTTTATAGGATACAATGAGACTAAAATTTGAGAAGATTCTGTATCAGACTTGGAAAAACTTTCAATGACCTGAACTGAAGATAACACAGAAGCACATCTTTAGGCACTATGATAGTCAGTAGTGAAAGCAAAGAGTTTGTGATATTGAAAAGGCTGAATCTTACCACAGTTTTGAATTTACTGCTAACTCTTGAGTGGGTTAAGGATTCATTACTTCACATAATGTGAAAGTGAGCAGTGAGTATGTAAGTGTTAATATAAGGCAGCTGAAGAACTTACAGAAATTCCACGTAAGCTGATTGTGAGCAAGAATTACTTGACAAAACAATCTAGCAAGACCACTTTGGCACAGGAACAAGCTATACAGTACAGCCTAGGTGTGTAAGCTGTACTCTCTAGGTTCGTGTAAGTATACATAGTAATGTTTGCTCAACAGTAAATTACCCAGCATTGAATTTTTTAGAACATCTCTCTATCACCAAATGACACACGACTGTAGGATAAAGTCCAAAAATGGACATAACACATACAGAAAACTAGAACTTGAGAAGTTTCACAAGTGAAATTTCAAGTAAGAGGTAATGTTGGGCATGCCTTCAATAAAGAATATTGCCACAACTGGATAGCCATTTGGGAAGGAATGATATTAGAAATATTCTTTTCATCATACATAAGAGCAAACTTCAAATGGGTCTGAAATTTTTTAACAAAACTATACAAATACCACAAGAAAAGTTGTGTGGATTTTTCTGAGCCATCATTTAAGGAAAAATTTGCTAAATTGATTAATAAGGTGCAATGAAAGAAATACTGGTAGTATTATAATAGGTCATTGGTAGAGTATGTGTTCTTATGCAAGGCCCTGAGTTTGATTCCCCCACACCAAAAAAAAAAATTAAAAATTGCTATATATACAGATAAAGGGTAAATTATTGCATTTAAAGAATTGGGGGGGGGGGATGTGACAAAAACACTTTAAAAGGGGGCAAAAAGAAGAGAACAAAAGCATACTGCACCAAACACTGAGATTATCTTGGGATTTTAACTGTATTTTTTTTGTCTTTTCTTTTTTGGTACTGGGGATCGAACCCAGGACGTTGCACTTGCTAGGCAAGCGCTTTGCCACTGAGCAACATCTCAGCCCTATCTTGGGATTTTAATGCCATCTTTCTACTAAAAGAACTAAACTTCGTTGGAGAAGAAATTAATTTCAGGCTGGATTACTGTGGATGAGCCTGGAATGTGTAAAGTATGTCAAAAAGTAAAGAACTTAAAAATAAATGAGGGCGTATCCAAAAGACTTAGGAACCAGTACAAAAGGATTCGACCAGCCAACTCAGTGACTTAGAGCACTGAAATAAAGGCAGTGATGAGAGTAAATCACACTGATAATGAGTAGATGGGTAGATATATAAAGGGAGAGACAGGATATTCTGCTGACTGGTATATTGCTGGAGTTGGGAAATCGTTTTTGCAGCCATCAAGGTATGTTTGGTTTGACACAAGAGTTATTACATCTTAAATTAGTAGTGAATGAGATTTCAGTTATGAAAACAATTCTGTTTTATTTACATCCCCAAGATTGCTTATTAGTTGCAAGGAGAGAAATGATACACTGCAATGAAGGAAAAAAAGACCCAGATTAGACTTTGAGTGACCCAAACTGACATCACTACTGATAGACATATAGGCACCTTTGCCTCTAGATCCCATATTCTATGGGCACACTATCACTGTATAGTATTACAGGAATGCATAACTTGAATCTAATCAAGAAATGTCAGAAGAGCCCCAAAGAAACCACCTGTTGCAGGGAGTACTTCATTCTTTAAAAAAAAAATAATCTTCCTTGTTAAGGACACTAAAATACAGCATATGATCCTGGACTGAGATGAAGAAATGTGATTATCATTATTGAGTCATTGTGATTATGATGGTAAATTAGAGAAAATTGCCATGTTTGGTTTTGGGGATAGTCTCACTGCCATTGCTTCAGATTGTTCACTGAGCTAGGTACGTGGCTTAGTGGTAGAGTACATGCCTAGTATGCATGAAGCACTGGGTTCAATTCCTCAGTACCACATAAACAGAAAAGGCCAGAAGTGGTGCTTGGCTCTAGTGGTAGAGTGCTAGCCTTAAGCAAAAGAAGGTCAGGAACAGTGCCCAGGCCCAGGATTGTAAAAAAGAGAGACAAAAAAGATTGCTCACTGATGAATATTGGGAATGTTGGACTAGAAAGTACTAAGAATTGGGCTGGGAAGGTGGCTCAGTGGTAAAGCGCTTGCCTTGCATGCTCTGGGTTCAATTCCTCAGCACCACATAAGCAAAAAGAAAAAAGCCGGAAGTGGCGCTGTGGCTCAAGTGATAGAGTGCTAGCCTTGAGCTGAAGAGCTGAGGGACAGCGCCCAGGCCCTGAGTTCAGGCCCCATGACCGGACCCAAAAAAAAAAGAAAGTACTACGAATTGTATACAAATGCTTATTTGATACTAGAGATGGAGTAAAAATTTTGATGATTGGAATTTTTGTGTGGTTCTAAGTCCATAAATAGCTTAAAATCTTGTGCAGAGGAGACATCAGATAATAACTAGACCAGTTTATCAAAATTAGCATCCCCACAGGTGGAGGCAGTCATCATGTCTCTGAATTTGATACCCTTAGAGTGACACCGCATCAGTTACATACTCGCTTAGGACATGCCTCAATCTAATGAGGAATCCACAAACCCAAAATGAAACTTGAATTTCCAAGTCGTGTAGATACAGTGTCTCCTCAAATGTGGCTGTTGATGGTTACCTCCTTGCAAAGAGTACAGTATGGGAAGAGGTTAAGAGTTACTTTATAATAGAAATATCAGACAATCACCACATAAACTAGACCAAAGTGAACATCAACAGGTAAGTCATATTGATAGTGTCTTTGAAGACATGTAATCCAAATGGCATGTAACTAAAGCCTGTCGTGTACCTCTCAGAGACCACCTCTGTAAAAAGGAAAGTACCACACAAATAGCAATTAGTGGCTGACTCCTATAATTATAGCTACTCAGGAGGCTGAGATCTGAGGATCATAGTTCAAGGCCAGCTTGAGTAGACACAAGTCTCCAGTTAGCCAGCAAAAAAACTGGAAGTGCCCTTGTGGCTCAAAGGTAGAGTTCCAGCCTTGAGTGGAAAAGGCTAAGTGAGAACATAAGGCCCTGAGTTCACGCCTCAAGCATACAAAAAAAGCAGTCAGCAACATACCTAACCACTACTCAAAATGGTCAAGGCTATCAAAAACAGGGAAGCCTGAAAAATTGTGAAAAGCTAGAGTAGCTTTATTACAACTTACATCAAGACTTACCACAACAGTAATGTGTTACCTTGGAACGAAAAAATAAATGAAAATGAAGGCAGTCTGAATAAAGCATAGATGAACATGTCAAATGTTAGCCAGGCACTGATGGTTCACATCTATAATCCTAGCAGTTTAGGAGTCAGATCTGAGGATTGTGATTCAAAGACAGCTCAGACATACAAATCCCTGACACTTGTGTGGTAGAACATCAGCTGTAGAATTAGAGACCCTGAGTTCAAAACCCCTGTACCTACACCCCCCAAAAAATATGTTAAGTTTCCTTCCAGATTAAAAACTAACAATTTTGATCAAAGATTCCTATTAGTCTCTGTGCCTTCTAAGCCTGATATTTAGCTTAATAATAGGCCATCCCTTTATCTACCCATGACCATAGAAATTCTTACCTCTGACTTGTGTTGGATCATTTAGTTCCTAAATCAGCCATAATCCTTTCTCCTGGTTACTTTTATATGCATTGAAGCACATTATGTAATTACTTGAGAAAACAAGAATGTAGGAGCCAAGGTTTTTTTAGGATTGGGCATATCTGAAAACACCTTTATTCTGCTGTTACAATTGGTTAATAATTTGACCAGGCATTGGTTTCTAAAACTGATTTTTTTTAAAGTAAAATACTGTATTTTTTGGCAGTAATGGTTTTTGTTTTGTTTTTGTGCCAGTCCTGAGTCCTGAATTCAGGGCCTGAGTTCTGTCCCTGAGCTTTTTTTGCTCAAGGCTAGTACTGTACCACTTGAGCCACAGCTCCACTTCCAGCTGTTTAGAAGTTAATTGGAGATAAGAATCTCATGGCTATCCTCAAATCTCAGCCTCCTGAATAGCTAAAATGACAGGCCTGAGCACCATTGCCCTATGCACTTCCTGAGCCATGCATCCAGTCCTTTATTTAAAAGGTAAAATTTGATAGGTTTGGGGTTTGTTGTTTGTTTTTTTTTTAGTGTTTGTAGGGTGCGGGTGACTCATGCCTGTAATTCTAGCTACTCAGGATGCTGAGATCTGAGAATTGCAGTTCAAAGCCAGCCCAGGCTCAAGTGGTAGAGCTCTATCCTTGAGCTGAAGAGCTCAGGGACAGCGCCCAGACCCAGAGTTCAATCCCCAAAACTGATGACCCAAAAAAAAAAAATGGTGTCAAGCACCAGTGCCTCACACATGCAATACTAACCTCCCAGGAATCTGAAGATCAAGATTCAAAGCCAGCCCAGGCAGAAAAGTCTGAAAGTCTCCAGTTAACCAACAAAATGGGTGGTCTGGAGGAGTGGGCCAAGTGGCAGAATGCTAGACATGGTCAAAAAATGGTGTGCTAGAGTACAAGTGTCTTGAATTTAAGCCCCGGTAGTGGCCAGTATATACTTGCACGCATGTGTGCACACACACACATTTTGGGTGGTTGTGTTGGGGTCCAAGCTCAAGGCAAATTTTCTACATAAACCATCATAGTTCCTGGAATTAAAATGTATTTCTTACTTCCGCTTCAATTTGGATCCCTTTAGATTTTTGTCTTGCCTTGTCTCTAATATAAGACAGAACTGAGTAAAAGTGGCACGAAAAAAAAAAAAGACATACTTTCAGTATCTAGCCCTTCACCTTCAGTATGTTCACTTTTAAAACAATTATTGTGTGACAAAAGTTTCTATTCCTGTCTTACTGAGGTCTTGTAAATCAAGAATTAATGTTGGATTTTGCCAAATGCTTTTTCTGCATCTCTTGATGAAGTGTTTTCTGTTAATAAGGCCAATTTTTGATTTTCAAACATTACACTAGACTAAACCTACTTGATCATAATATGCTACTTTTATATATTGATAAAAATTTGAGCTCAGCTTTTTTTTTATTGTGAAAATACTGTACAGAGGGGTTACAGTTACATGGGCAAGAATGAGCTCAGCTTTTTTATTGGTTGATACAAAGTCTCACCAACTATTTGCTGGAGCTGCCCTCAAGCCATGATTCTCCCAATTTCAGCCTCTCACATACCTAGGATGATAAGCCTGAGGCACCACACCTAGTCTGATGTTTTCTTTCTGGGAACATACAAATTTAAAAAAAAAAAATGGGGGGGGCACTAGGTGCTGGTAGCTCACACCTGTAATCCTAGCTACTCAGAAGGCTGAGGATCGCAGTTCAAGGCCAGCCCAGGCAGGAAAATCCATGAGACTCATATCTCCAACAAACCACCAGAAAACCGGAAGTGGTGCAGTGGTTCAAGTGGTAGAGCACTTGCCTTGAGCTGAAGAGCTGAGGGACAATGCCCAGGCCCAGAGCAAGCCCTACAATGAACAAAAATTTTAACTAATTTTAACAAAAATTTTAACTAATTCAGGTATCTTCAGGTACCTGTCTACAAGTAGGTTTCTTTTTTTTAACTGTCCACATCTCAAGACACACCTCAGATTGTTGAAGAAATAGAGGAAATGGGTATGTTTTGAGATGACTTGTATACTGCTAATCTTATTTTCAAAGTCTTCTAATGTCTCCCTATGTAAATATATCTTAACCCTTTTCAAACCTGAGCTCAGCCAATTTGCACAGAAGGGCAGGGCCTAGTACCTTAAGGATAAATAGTGAACCACCTACCTGCTTGTCAGATTTGGGGCTGATGGTACACCCTTCTGCAGAAGTAAATTTTGCCTTGGCATTTCATCCTGGGTTTTGTTGTTTTGTTATGGGTCTTGAACTGGGCACTGTACCTGTGAGTTCTTTTGCTCAAAACTAGAACTCTACTACTTTAAGCCACAATACCACT
Source organism: Dipodomys merriami (assembly GCF_024711535.1). NCBI lineage: Eukaryota > Metazoa > Chordata > Mammalia > Rodentia > Heteromyidae > Dipodomys > Dipodomys merriami. The sequence goes on along the minus strand of NW_027203270.1, from coordinate 32,673,518 downwards.
TCCCAGTTTCCTAGTGGTTAGTTGTAGGTAAGTGTATCATAGACTTTACTGCCCCAGCTGACTTTGAACCACAATTCTCAGATCTCAGCCTCCTAAGTAGGTGAGATTATACTCATGAGCCACCAGCACCCAGCTTGGTTATTAAACTTATTAGTATGGAATCATTGGTAATACTTACACTGTCCATTTGATAAGTAGGATAAATGTCTGTAGAGAGGTGATATCTGTTGATAATCTCATATTTGAAATTTTATGCCATTTTTTTTGGGGGGGGTTCCGGTCGTGGGGCCTGAACTCTGGGCCTGGGCGCTGTCCCTCAGCTCTTCAGCTCAAGGCTAGCAATCTACCACTTGAGCCCAGCTCCACTTCCGGCTTTTTTCTTATATGGTGCTGAGGAATTGAACCCAGGGCCTTGAGCATGCAAGGCAAGTGCTCTATCACTGAGCCACCTTCCCAGCCCCATTTTTTTTTTTTTTTTTTTTGTCGGTCATGGGGCTTGAACTCCAGGCCTGGGCGCTGTCCCTCAGCTCTTCAGCTCAAGGCGAGCGCTCTACCACTTGAGCTACAGCGCCACTTCCGGTTTTCTGGTGGTTTATTGGAGATAGGAGTCTCATGGTCTCTCCTGCCCGGGCTGGCTTTGAACCGCGATCCTCAGATCTCAGCCTCCTGAGTAGCTAGGATTACAGGCGTGAGCCACCAGCGCCCGGCCCAGCCCCATTTTATGCCATTTTTAATATCTCTGATTTTAGGTTTGTGTCAGATTAATGTTGATTATAAACGACTGATTTGAGAACTGCCTAGAGGTAAAGCAGATACCTCTGGTATCTATGAGGACATTTCCAGGTGATCTTAACATTTATCTTCCATTTCTCCATTTTGAACCAGGCCTAGTCTTTTGAACTTTTTTTTAATATGCCTTTGCTTATTTTTCAGTAATATTTTCATTTTCTCTCAAATGATTCATATACAGTTTTATTTCTGGCATTTATATTGCTTGAAGTGTTTGTCATTCTTAATCTGTTTCTGCTGATATTTGCCTATAGTAGATTTTGTGTGTGACTGATACTTGATTATTCACTCACGATAAAATCTGGGAAAGCTGAGGACCCTGATGATTTAGGATTGCTTCTGTGGTCAAGGGGTACAAGTATTCTGCAACCACTATAAGTTCTTGCTCAGGAGATTTTTTTAATCGTAGAGGGCAGGTAAATTACCACCTCAGACTTAGTCATGAGAGCAAGCCCATGATTACAAAATCTCAGGGAATTCTCTCCACCTGGAATATGCACAGAAAAGACTCCCTTGTAGATCCCCTTTTCATATAGTCAGGATTCCCCCCACTTACCCTTTCATTAAAGTTGCAGCCTCCTTTAGGACCTTTAGTCTGATGCAAGTGTAAGTTCCTCCAAGTAGGCACCAGTGGCTCATGCCTATAATCCTAGCTACTCAGAAGGCTGAGATCTGAGGAAAGCCAGTCCAGGTAGAAATGTCTTGTGAGACTTCTATCTCCAATTAACCACAAAAAGCCAAAAGTAGAGCTGTGGCTCAAGTGGTACAGTGCTGGCCTTGAGCATGAAAGCTCAGGAACAATGCCCAGGCTCTGAGTTCAAACTCCAGGATGGAGGGCTGGGAAGTTGGCTCAGTGGTAGAGCGCTTGCCTTGCATGCCTGAGGCCTTGGGTTCGATTCCTCAGCACCACATAAGCAAAAAGAAAAAAGTGGGCTGGGCGCTGGTGGCTCACACCTGTAATCCTAGCTACTCAGGAGGCTGAGATCTGAGGATCACGGTTCAAAGCCAGCCCGGGCAGGAGAGACCATGAGACTCCTATCCAATAAAGCACCAGAAAACCGGAAGTGGTGCTGTAGCTCAAGTGGTAGAGCGCTCGCCTTGAGCTGAAGAGCTGAAGGACAGCGCCCAGGCCCAGAGTTCAAGCCCCATGGCCGACAAAAAAAAAAGAAAAAAGTGGGAAGTGGCACTGTGGCTCAAGTGGTAGAGCGCTAGCCTTGAGCTGAAGAGCTGAGGGACAGCGCCCAGGCCCAGAGTTCAGGCCCCAAGACTGGACCAAAAAAAAAAAAAAAACCTCCAGGATGGGCCAAAACAAAAAAGATTCCTCCATCGTAAGTGGATGGGACGTTTTACACTAGACTAGTAAATTACAGTTCTCATCTGCATAATTCACTAGTAGACCATCCTAAGGTAAGAGATGCAGCACTCCTAAATAAAACTCAATTTTCTAGGAACTAGGGTATGAATTATGAGTCTATGAGGATATTCATCCCTACAAAACTCAGATATTTTGGTGCATCCAGGCTTTGTTCCCTGTGTTACACAGTGATCTTTTTTAAGTGTTCTGGAATCATGGAAAAGGTCAAGTATTTCTTGCCAATATTAGTCATTCAAGAAAATTTGGGGGGAAAAGATACCATTAGTTTTCCTTTAATCATAATATTTAGATTCATATTAAAGGTTCCAAATGACCTTGAAGTATGGAAATTTTCCTAAATGCATTTGACCATGGTACTTTAAAAACACACACACACACAGAAAACTTAACAATAGTTGAAACTAAGTTGTTTGTAATTATTTGACCTGAAATTTCAAGTTTCTATTCTCTGAAAGTAGGATTAAAATAAGATATTCTGTGTTGACATTAAAGGTCAGTACATGTGCCTTATTTGCTAACCAAACTGCAATAAACTGGCTGGGTGCCAGTGGCTCATATCTGTAATCCTAGCAACTCAGGAGGCTGAGATCTGAGAATCACCGTTCAAAGCCAGCCCAGGCAGGAAAGTTCATGAGACTCTTATCTCCAATAAGCCACTAGAAAAAAACGGAAGTGGCACTGTGGCGCAAGGGGTAGAGAGCTTGCCTTGAGCTGAGCTGAAGAGCTGAGGCATAGTGCCCCACAACCGACAAAAAAAAAAATTAACAAGCCTACATGGAATCTCAGAAGTCACTGCTTCATGAAAGTGAGCTATGTGAATCTAACAGAACTTAAAAGTTTTACCATGAATGTTAGGTGTGAAGGCCAGACACTGTGGTAAATTGGTTCATCATATTTTCCCACTGCCTCAGGAGGAATTAACTTACACAAGCTGGCCCATAGGACCCTCATGATCTGCCCACTACATTCTCTGACCTCACCTATACCACCTGAGCTGACACAAACCACACTGGCCTTTCAGTGTGACAAGGCTATTTGATTATTCTTGCTTTTTCCTTTGCCTAGAATATTCCCACACTGGATTCCCCTCCACCCACCTCCACTGGTTGTGGGGCCTGAACTCTGGGCCTGGGCACTGTCTCTCAGCTCTTCAGCTCAAAGCTAGCACTCTACCACTTGAGCCACGGTGCCACTTCCAGCTTTTTCTGCTTATGTGGTGCTGAGGAATTGAACCCAGGGCCTCATGCATACAAGGCAAGCACTCTACCACTGAGCCACCTTCCCAGTCCCCAACATTGGATATTTAAGTTGATCCTCAGGGTCTTACTGAGACTGAAGTCAGCACTGAGTTTCAAATGTGACAACCCTAGTTACTCTGATTCACATGGCCTTGATTGGAGGGTGGTGTCTGCTCTACACCACCACTATCTTTAACCTTCAGTAACTGAGATATGAATGTGCTGTAGGTATTAGCACAGATGCATGGCAGAAACGTGGTGGGCCCATAGATTGAATAACTGAATGTTAAATGAATAGGAAAAGAAATTCTTTAAGTTACTCAAGTTCCCAGGTAATAATCAGTGGCAAATCTGTCATCTGTAAAATTTTAAAACTTTTCTTTTTTAATTACCTTGAGAGTCAGATTGATCCTTTTGGAGGGGCTTTGAAGCCAAACTCCAGCTTGTTAGGCAAGCACTTGAGACATGCCTTCAGCACTTCTTGCTCTAAAGTCTTACATTTTTCCCAGCTGGCCTGGTCTGAACAGGTATGCACGACTTTGCGCAGCTTTTTGTTAACAGTCTCATGAACATTTTGTCAGATCCAGATTTCAGTCTCCTAAGTAGCTAGAAATATAGGCAAAATGGTCCCTAAAAATAAAAATTGTCCAATTCTTTTAGAATTGTTAAGAATGAATATTTGGGATTGTTTGGTCTGTTTCTTTGTTTTTTGGTGCCAGTCTGGGGCTTGACCTCAGAGTCTGTGTACTATTTCTCAGCTTTTGCACTCAAAGGTACTGCTCTACTAGTTGATCCACAGCTCCCCTTGTGCCTTTTTAAAGTTGGAGATAAGAGTCTCACAGACTTTTCTGCCCGCACTGTCTGAAATGTGATCCTCAGATCTCAGCCCCTTAAGTAGCTAGGTTTACAGGTGTGAGCCACTGGCACTTAACTACAAAAATGATCTTTTTTCTTTCTCTTTTTTGTCCATCATGGGACTTGAACTCATGGCATGGGTGCTGTCCCTGAACTCTCTTGCTCAAAGCTAGCTAACTCTACCACTTTGAGCCACAGTGCCTCTTCCAATAATGATCTTTTTTAAAACCATTTATATTTCTGGTATAGAAATTTACGATCTTAGAGCCAGAAGACAAGTTAAATCATCTATATGTATTTTGTTAAAATATTTTTTAAGTGACATGCCTAATTAAAGATAAAACTTTTACATGATAGTCTTCTGGACCACATTCACATTGGCTGTGCTTTCTTTTTTTTTTTTTTTTTGCTGGTCGTGGGCTTGAACTTGGCCTAGACGCTGTGCCTCAACTCTTCAGCTCAAGGCTAGCACTCTACCACTTGAGCCACAGCACCACTTCCAGTTTTTTCTGCTTATGTGGTACTGAGGAATCAAACCCAGGGCCTCATGCATGCAAGGCAAGCGCTCTACCAATGAGCCAGCTTCCCAAACCGTGGTTGCTTTCTATCACTATACATCTTACTATCTGGCAATGATAGCTAATTTGTGCTTTATAGAGGACTGTGTTTTCCCAAAAACGTGCAGCTTTTTAGTATAAACATCAGTGATTTCTCAAGTGGTTTTCATTTGTCAAATCTCATTTCCCAGAATTTGTGATAAGGTCTTTGAAAGGGGATTGTTTGTGAGTGCTGTGTCACATGCTCCCGGTTTCTTTTACTTGTAAGACAGAGCATTCTTCACAACCCCGAAGGGAAGGCAGACTCATCCGGGATGTTTGACGGCTATGACAGCTGCAGTGAGGACACAAGTAGCAGCTCGAGTTCTGAGGAGAGTGAAGAAGAAGTTGCTCCTCTCCCTTCCAGTCTCCCAATTATCAAAAACAATGGACAGGTCTACACATACCCAGATGGTAAATCTGGCATGGGTGAGTATTCATACTTTTCATGAGTTACATAGCGTCATGTTTAAGGCATTATTTTCATCCCATTTCTTCTGTCATTTCCTTTTCTGAGAACTCTTTGTTTTGTTTGGCAGTATTGTGATTTGAACTCAGGGCCTCCTCTTACTACGTAGGCAATTCTACCATTTTCAACCACACTCCCAATCCTTTCTTGCTTTAATTTTCAGGTAGCCCCCACACATACACACCCTTAAGAGACTTTTACCAGAGCTGGCCTCAAACTCCAATCATCCAGCCTTTGGCCTCCTGAGTAGCCTTAATTGGAGGCACATACCATCATGTCCAATTTATTGACTGAGATGAGAGCTTGCTAATTTTTTGCCAAAGCTGTCCTTGAACCTCCATCCTCCCATTTCTACCAGCATGCCCAGCTGTAGAATTCCAAATAAGTAAACGGAGACATTCAAATTTATCATATATAACATCCTGAGTTTGTGTTTGGTTGATTTTTACCTTCCTTACAGTGGAAGGCAAGTAGAACAAGATAAAAAAGCAACAGGCTTTTTATTTCAAAAGGTTGAGATCTGAGGATCACATTTTGAAGCCATCCTGGGTAGAAAAGCTCTGAGACAGACTGGGATGTAGCTCAGTGGCAAAGTACTTGACTAGCAAGTACAACATCCTGAGTTTCATCCCCAGTTCCAGAAAAAGCCTTCATTTCACTGCCAAGGAGACAAGCCATCCCATCCCCTACCATCATGGCTGAGAGACAAAGGATTATTCTACCAGCACCCATATACTGGCCACCAGAGACACCCTGAGACTTATCTCCAATTAACAACAAAAAAGCAGAAGTGGAGCTATGGCTCCTCTAGTTGTAGAGTGCAAGCTTTGAACACAAAGGCTCAGGGACAGCACCCACACTAATGTTCTAGCCCCAGGACTGGCAAAAAAAAAAGGCTATTGAGAAACTGAAGGTGTATGTAAATTCAATAAATAAAAATCCTGTGTAAAGCCGGGCACCGGTGGCTCATGCCTGTAATCCTAGCTACTCAGGAGGCTGAGATCTGAGGATCACGGTTCAAAGCCAGCCAGGGCAGGAAAGTCCATGAAACTCTCCAATAAACCACCAGAAAACCGGAAGCGGCACTGTAGCTCAAGTGGTAGAGCACTAGCCTTGAGCTGAAGAGCTGAGGGACAGCGCCCAGGCCCAGAGTTCAAGGCCCACGACCCACCCAAAAAAAAAAAAATCCTGTGTAACTGAAAGTTAGATAGAGCTTTCACCAGGACAGTTCCTCAGTTTTCTTATTAAATACTTCCAGTGATAAGTCCAACTTAGAAACCATTTTTCTTTCTTTAGTGTGTCTAGTAGAGTATTCTTTATCTTGACCCAAATTTGACTTGTTTTGATTGGCTTTTGGCTTTAATTTTGCTCTTAAACCCTCACAAGGAGCTCAGGACATAGCTTAGTGGTATAAGGTACTTCCCAACATGCCCAAGTCTCTCTGATTCCATCCCCAGCATGCCAGAAAATACGTAAAAGTTTTTTAAAAAATTATTAGCCTTATGAAAAAGATGACAGTTTTTTGTTTTTGTTTTGACAGTCCTAGGGCATAAACTGAGGCTCCTCATGAGCACTGTCCCTGAGCTGCTTTTGCTCAAGGCTGGCACTCTACCACTTGCCACACCACCACTTCCAGCCTTTTCTGTTAATGTGGTACTGAGGAATCAAACCCAGGGCTTCATGCATGTTAGGCAAGCACTCTACCACTAAGCCATATTCCCGGCCCCAGCTTTTAAATTTAATAAAGCTGCAGGACTACTTGTAATCTTGTTACAATGACTGTTTGCACTGGAGACCTGGCTCTAGGATGTCTCTGGAGCATATCACAGAGCCTGAGTTAGGCCAGCTGTTTATTTCTCAAAGTCATTGCCCACTTTCATCAGGGAATTAATTCTCCTGTGTGGTAATAACATAACTGTCCTTCTGACTGACCTGGCACTATGAAGTTGTACCTCTGCAAGTCCATATCCTAGAACACTCCTCCAGCTTCTAAGGTAGATAGCTCAGCCTGGCTGTCTTGTTCAGGATGCTGTTTTCATTCAAGCCAGAAACATTGCTCTAGCTTTTTTTAAAAACAATACTGAATAATAATGGTTTTTCTTTGCTCTTTACCAAATAAACTAAATCAGTCTTGTGCTTTTCCAGTAAACTATTTTGTGTGGGGGCTTTTTTTGGAGTGTGGGGGGAGGGGTGTTAATTGGTAGTAGTGTTTTGATGCTGGTACTGGGTCTTTTTGGTTTTTTTTTTTTTTTTTTTTTTTTTTTTTGTCAGTTGTGGAACTTGAACTCAGAGCCTGAGCACTTTTTGCTTAAGGCTAGTGCTCTACCACTTTGAGCCACAGCTCCCCTTCAGTTTTCTTGTGGTTAATTGGAGATCATTGTCAGGGACTTTTCTGCCTGAGCTGGCTTCAAACCACAATCCTGAGATCTCAGCCTCCTGAGATTACAGAATTCTGGGTCTTGAACTTAGTGCCTTGTGCTCTCACTTGGCTTTTAGCTCAAGGCTGGTATTCTACCACTTGAGCCATACCTCCACTTCTAGCTTTATACTGGTTAATTAGAGATAAGAGTCTCAGGAACTTTTCTGCCTAGGCTGACTCTGGACCCCAATCCTCAGAGTTCAGCCGCCTGAGTAGCTCGGGTTACAGGTATGAGCCACCTGTGCCCAGCAATCCAGTAGAAAGTATAGTACTTTACATTTCTTACTTTTTTCTTTCTTTTTTTCTTTTATTTTTTTAATGGAGCTTGAATTCAGGGCAGGGCACTGTCCTTGAGCCTTTCTGTGTTCAAAGCCAGTACTCTACCACTTGAGCTACAGTGACACTTGCAGTTTTTGAGTGGTTAGTTGGAGATATGAGTTTCCCAGGGACTTTTCTGCCTGGACCAGCTTCAAATCCTGATCTTCAGATCTCAGCCTCAACCACTTGAAACAAACCTTCAGTTTTGCCTTTTTGCTGGCTAATTAGAAATAAGTCTGGAGGATTTATCTGCTTAGACCAGCTTTGACTCATGATTGGCAGTCCCCTGAGAAGTTTGGATTCTAGGCATGGGCAACCAGTGACCAAAGCTTAGAACATTTGGAGTGCTAATTGTGTCATCTGATATTGAGTACTATGTCGGCTAATCTTCTGATACTACATCATTTACAGATTTGGTAATCCTGCCAGTATTGGTCTTATGCTAGACTTTTATTAAAAAACTCCTAGAATGTTGTATACTGCAGAGTTCTACAGACCATATAAGACAACTATATTTAGCTAGTAGTATAACGCCAACACTTGAGTTAAAGCAGGAGGATCATGAGTCCAGCCTTGCTAGGCTACATAGCAAGAACTGTCTCAGAAACAATAAAACAAATTACAAGATTTATTAGAGGCTCATGCCTGTAATCCTAGCTACTCAAGATCTAGGAATCCCACCTCAAAGCCAGTCTTGGCAGAAAAGTCTCTGAGACTCTTGTCTTCAACTTACTAGCAAAAAGTTGGAAATGGAGGTGTGGTTCAAGTGTAGATTGCCAATCTTAAGGGAAAAAGAGCCAAGAGATAACTATATGAGGCCCTGAGTTAAGCCGTAGTACAATACACACACACACACACACACACACACACACACACACACACACACACACACACACACACACACACACACACACACACACACACACACACACACACACACACACACACTCACTAGAGTCAGAATGGTAGAAGTTAATGACCAATCATGACTACCTAATGAGACCATGGTTAAGTAAAATGAAAAGACCCTGTATGTGAAATCATCATCACACCAGTTAAAACCTATCTAGGAGATTGAGGCAGTGCAGCTCTGTCATAGAGTAATTGCTTTATATGGGCAAGACCCTAGATTAAACCCCTAACACCACACCTAGAAAAAAACCTACCTAGATATCTTCTATTCCAACTAAAACTTCATGTTTTAGTTGCCAGAGTTAGATGCACAGTTTTACTAAATACATTCTTTGCTATTGGTAGATTTTATTGCCATAGTTTGGTTATACTATGTTCTGGTAACCTTGCCACAAAAGGAAAGTTACATTGATTTTATATGTGCTAACATCTGTTTCAGATCCGAAGGGAAAGAGATGAACCACACAGAATAAGGCCCTATTCCTGCCTGATAAAGTGTGTGTCTTATTTAGCTGAGTTGTATTTTAACATACAAAACTCTTGGCAAGGATTCATAAACCCCTTTGGGATTATGTTTTGTTTTATTATCTACATGGTCATGAACCTTTATTAATCTAGAGTTTTTACAATATACTCATTTAAGTACTACTTATACTACAAGTCCCTTCAGTTTAAGTTAGGGTGGAGATATTAATTCATCTGATTGCCATGTTACTTCTTTTTTTTTTTAACTATGGCTTTATTAGAATACTTTCCTTTTATTTATTTTTTACTTATGTGGTACCAAGGAATTGAACCCAGGGCCTCATGTGTGCTAGGCAAGCAGTGTACCACTAAGCCACATTCTTAGCTCTGCCATGTTTCTATGTATGTTTTTAACTTGATTATGTAATTGTCCTTTTCGAGTCATTGTCTTGTTATGTAATAGTTGTCAAGGGTTATGCTGTTTGTCAACATCACTGTTTGTAGCTCTTTCCTCAAATGTCTACTTAAAGACTACTGAAACTCATACTAATCCTCAATTATATTGTACTTTTGTTTTTTTTTTTTCAAAGCCTGGAAATTACACATATGATAATGTCTAGTACATGGTAAATACTAAGAATGTGTTAGTGACTTCTATTTGGTTGTATGGCTTTTGATCTTTGGTGGTTTCGTCGGTTTGGTCCAAGCTAGGTGGATCTCAATATTAGGTTTACAGCATGTGCCACCAAATCTTAACACACTCCTTCATACACACCTACTACTCCTTATACTGGGTTTGAACTCAAGGCTTCATACTTGCTTAGCTTGCTTGCTGTACTGGTATCCTTATCAATTCGGCCATGCCTCCAAACTGGCTTCTTGCTGATAATTTTTTTATATATATAATGTTTCACTTTTTATGTTGCCCATCCTGGGGCTTGAACTCATGGCCTGGGCAACTATCTGTGAATCCGTGAGCTTCTTTTGCTCAAGGCTAGCTAGCCCTCTACCACTTGAACCTCAGTGCCACTTCTGGCTTTTTCTGTTTATGTGGTACCGAGGAATCAAACCCAGGGCTTCAGGCATGCTAGGCAAGCACTGTACCACTAAGCCGTATTTCTAGCCCCCTTGCTGGTTACTTAGGAGATTAACTCACCCAGATTTTCCTCTCTGAGCTGGCTTTGAACCATCCCCTGAGTAGTTAAAATTACAGGTGAAAGCCACTAACACACTTAATCCTTTTGTGTATGTTATCTGTATGTGTGTCAGTTAGTGGGGTTTGAACTCAGGGCCTCATTCTTCCTTAGCTTTTTCTGCTCAAAACTAGCACACTAGCCAGGTGCTGGTGGCTCACGCCTGTAATCATAGCTACTCAGGCTGAGATCTGAGGATCAGGGTTCAAAGCTAGCTGGAGCAGGAAAGTCCTTGAGACTCTTATCTCCAGTTAACTACCAGAAAACCAGAAGTGGCACTGTGGCTCAAGTGGTAGAGTACTCACCTTGAGCTGAAGAGCTCAGGGACAGTGCCCAGGCCCCAGAGTTCAAGCCTCATGAAGGGGTATGAGCAGGAGCTGGGGAGTTGGCGAGTGTGACTAGCACACTATCACTCCAGCTAGCTTTTTGCTAGTAAATTAGATTTGTCTGCCTCAGCTTGCTCTGAACTCTGATCCTCAGATGTCAGCCTCCTAAGTAGCTAGAATTATAAGCATAAGTCAACCAGTACCTGGTCCCTTAACCCTTCAACTATTGTCCAGGTCCTTACAGCTCCTCACTATGAAATTATATAACTGTTTTCTCCAACTTTTTTGTAGGATTTCCTATCATTTGTATATTTTTAAAAATAGAAAATTTCAAGGCAGAATATTAAAAACATCTAGATGGAGAAATTACTAAAATGATAGATAAAATTTGATATTACTATATAATCATAACACCAATGTTTTTATTTTATTCTTTAGCCACCTGTGAGATGTGTGGGATGGTTGGTGTGCGAGATGCTTTTTATTCTAAAACAAAACGTTTCTGCAGCGTTTCATGTTCAAGAAGTTATTCGTCAAACTCCAAGAAGGCAAGCATTTTGGCCAGACTTCAGGTAACGGTACAGAAACCTTCTTATTCTTTATATCTGTTGTTTCTCCAGCTTTTACCATTTATCATTTGATTGTGATTCACTGTGCTCCACCTCAACCCACCTGGCCAGTCATTTCATGTCCCACGTTTTTAGTAAATGTGTAAATTCTAGTTTTCTAGAACTGAGTAAATATTTTAAATGGGCAAGGCATGCTATCTGAAATAAAGTGTAAGTTGTTTGTATAAGTAAAATAAAAATTTTACCCTATTCAAGTTTTTTTGTTTTTTTGGTTTTTTTGGGATTGGGAGGTTGTGCTTTCATCGTGGATGAGGGTGGTGCTGAGTATGGTATAGTTTTTGTGTTTGGTGCCGAGCAGACTCAGGCCGTTGGCATTACTAGGCAAGAGCAACTTTGTACATTGGAGTAAATTCATTTGATTTGACCAAGTGTGTTTGGTTAATCCAACTAACCTTTTGAAAATATTCAATATTCATAGGGCAGAATTAATTGTTATCATTAAGTTTCTAGTAGTGCCTCCATAATGACCTGGAGTTTTGACTGACTCAGTTGTTACTACATTAAACAGCTTTTTCAAGGCACTACATAACTGATTTTTGTAATATCTTTTATTGAATGGTCACATTTTTCCTTTTTTTCATTTAATTTACTGTGATCATTACATAGCATGGAAAGGGTTTTTTAATCCCCCAAATTACGGAAATACATCACTTAGATGTATTTCTATATTTCAGATAGACAGTACCTAAAGATCCTGAGCAGTGGTCTGTACCCAAATGGATGGCAGTTTGTCACACTGTGAATTTGGCCATGATCATTTTGTCATTGATCTTTTGCGTTAGCACTAAAGGTATAAACCTCAGTCACTTGCTCTTTGAACATCAAATTATCTTCTCTTACCATATAAATAGTAATGCTTGGCAACTTGCATGAGTGAATAACACTGGTTCTGTCTACTGTAAGAAGAAGTCAAATATCCACCACAAGCCTATATTTTAACATTTATGGGATGTAATTTTTATTAACATATTAATTTGCATATTGCTGTTTTAGTCTTGTGCCAGCTCTGCTGCCCATATTAGATATCTATGTTATAGCAGAACTCCAGAAGACATATCTCATGTTAAAATTCCTTGTATGTTTCCTCTGCTTTAATAATTTTCTAAACCCTTGGATTTACTTAAGCAGAATGAGTAGCATACAGAATTTTGGTAGTGGGAAGATGCAAAAGAATCCTATTTACTTAACTTTTCTTGTTTCAGGGTAAGCCTCCAACAAAGAAAGCAAAAGTTCTTCAGAAACAACCTTTAGTTGCTAAACTAGCTGCTTATGCTCAGTATCAAGCTACCTTGCAAAATCAAGCAAAGACAAAAGCAGGTAATACTGGTTAATATTAACAACAGGTGAAATATTTAATAATGACTCACCTATTAAAAATAGTAACATTTTAAATCCGATTTATGTTTGACTAAGCTACTTCTATAGTCTATTAGCACAGTATGGCTCTAGGTTTCCTGGGGGTGGTTTTGGTTTCCATAAATGATTCTAAAATATACAAATTCCAGTGCTAGTAACAATCTCCTTAATACTGCTCTCCTTACTTGGTTTGTTATTTACTTTTTATGTACTACTCTGGTAGGGGAGCATTTAGCAACCATTACAGGGATTGGAGAGAGGGGAGTAACTATTTCTAATAGAAGATTCTTAATTGAGTACAGATAGGATAAGTAGGCTGTAATTGCCTTACATCATAAGGCAGTTAAGAGCCATAGTAAAACGAAGGCCTAGTGGCAGCATCGATAGTCCTAGCTAATCTAGAGTGTGAGTCAGGACAATCACTTGTGAGCAGCCTACACAACATAGCAGACTCATCACAGAGAACAATAAAGGTGTGCATACCTGCAGTCATCTATAATTTCAACACTCAGGAGTGTGAACCAGGAGAATCTCAAGCTCAAAGCCACCTGGAACTCATAGCAAGTTTAAGGCCAACCTGGGCTTGACAACAGAAACAATACAACAAAACTTTAGTGAAAGTATCAGGTGCTTGATAATAGGTAGCTATTTAACTGAGATACAAAAAAGATTTGAGTAGTTATATTAGCAGAAACCCGCTACAGTGGTGACTGTTACACTCCACACTTAACCGTTCTTTTTTTTTTGCCAGTCCTGGGGCTTGAACTCAGGGCCTGGGCACTGTCCCTAAGCTTCTTTTGCTCAAGGTTAGAACTCTACTACTTGAGCCACAGCACCACTTCTAGCTTTTTCTATTTATGTGGTACTGAAGAATTGAACTTCATGCATCCTAGGCAAGCACTGTACCACTAAGCCACATTCCAAGCCTTTAACTATTCTTCACTCCCCTAACTAGAGAACTTACATCTCATTTCCCAAGGATTATGTGTTGCATATAGAAGATTTAAGAAACTGCAGTTTGAACCTGGTGCATGTGGCTCATGCTTGTAATCCTAGTTCTCATGCAGCTGAGATCTGAGGATGGTAATTCAAAGCCAACCTTGGGCAGGAAATTCCCCACCAAAATTCAAGAGTAAAGTTGTGGCTCAGTTGGTAGAGTACTATGAGCAAATAAAACTTAAGGACGGCTTCAGGTCCCAGGACCAGCACAAAAAAAGGAAAGAGAAAGAGGGAGCGGTGGAGAGGAAAGAGAGAGTTCATTTGCAAAATCAGGTGGAGCATCTGTAATAAAAATAAATAAATAAAAATAAACCTGAAGTCTAGGTTGGAGAGGTAGCTTAATGGTAGAATGCTTCCTTGGCATTTACAAGGCCCTAAGTTTTATTCCCAGTACCACAAAAAAAAAAAAAAAAAAAAAGTAAAGGAAAAAAAATAATAAAGATACCTGATGTTGGGTGCCAATATGCTCATGCCTGTAGTTCTAACTACTCAAGAGACTGAGATCTGAGGATTGTGGTTTGACACCCGCACAGGCAGGAAAGTCCTTGAGACTCTTGTCTCCAATTAACCAAAGAAATCTAGAAGTAGAGATGTGGTTCAGGTAGTGTTGAGCCAAATAAGAACTTGAAGATAAAGCACAAGCACCAACACCAAAAAAGTCAAACCTGAAAGCCAAGATTTGAAGCTTATGTGCGTCAGTAAATTCTGTACAAATGTTTAAAAGTCCGAAAGATGGAAATCTTAAAATATCTCAGCTCCCAAATAGTTCAGAGAAATACTCAACCTGTAGCTAAAAGCTCATGTTATTTAGCCAAGTTATTCATTATTTGCAGAAAAATGAAAACTTTTTTAATGGGATAAGTTCACTTTGTTTCCTTCACATTTTAACAATAACAGCCTCTTTATAAATAAAAGGATTGAAAGTTATATCTAATTTTTTTTCAGCAGTCTCTCTGGAAAGCTTCAGCTGGGGTAACTACATCAATAGCAATAGCTTTATAGCAGCTCCAGTTACCTGTTTTAAACATGTGAGTATGGAGTTTCTCACCTTATTTTTAAATGCTTAGCCACTGTTTAAATCTGAAGTTTCAGTAACACCTGCCTCATCCTTACAAGGTGTTCATTAATACCTTAAAATGAAAATATTTCTTTTTTATTAGTTATTACACTTCATTAGTAGCTAAGAACAACTTCTATTCCTTTTATAAGTAAAACATGTCTGTAAAGAAATTACAAATTGATGGTTGGGGACATAGTTCAGTGGTACAATGCGTACTTGCCTAGAATGTCCAAAGCCTTTATCTCTCTAGCACTGTTTAAAAAGAAAAGGAAATTGCAATTTGAGATGATTGTTTGAAAGTTAAAATTAAACTGGACTATATAAAGTTGCTAAGTTTTTGTGTATCAAAGGAGTTGCATTCTGATGATAATATGGCTCAATCTAGAAATCACTTAGCATACATGTTATGTAAAGCCAGTTATTCAGAAATAGAATCTTTCTTCCAGTTTTGTCTTGCCAAATATAAAAATCACAGAAAAACAAAACAAAACAAAGAATTAACAGTGATAAGTTACGTGAGCTGAAATAAGTGATCTGTGTAATTAAAAATCACTTAAAGTTTTTTTTTCAGGGCATTTGAAGTAATTCAGAATTATGTCAAAAATACATCTGATAACAAGTACTTTTGTTTTGACTGGGATTCTCTGTAATGTTTTGTAAATTGACTAGAATTGTAATTCACTTTTAAAGATTCTGTTGGTTACTAACTATACCTATATAAGAATAGACAACTTAGGAAATAATGAAAATTTGTTCGTGCTTAATATTTTGTTGATTTAGAGCTTTATTTTTGAACAATAGCATATGAATAAAACTGAGCTTGGTCTCCTGCTGTGGAAATCCAAATAAATTAGTACTCATTGATAACCAGGAGATTTTGATCGAAATCAAGCATATTAATTCAATGTAGGAATATAAATAGAAGCATGTAATAACATTAGTTTGTTCTGGTTGTTTGTTGTTGTTTTTCGTGAAAGTACAAATCTTGGGGTTAGAGGCATGGCTCAGTTGGTAAATTGTCAGCTAGTAAGCAAAATCTTCAGGAACTAAGTTCAAGTCCTGGTCTCAGACTGAAAAAGAAAAGAAAGTACACATGTTAACAACCTTAGTGCCAACTACTACATCCTGTAGTGTAGAACCTTCAATATTGACCTCAGAGTAAAGTAGTTCAGATGTCTTGGTGTACTTACTTATTATATATATGGCATTGGCAACTTTATTGAGAGCTGCAAGTCTGGGAAGGGGGTTGGGTAGCTCAGTGGAAGAGCACTTGCCCAGCATGAGCAGCACTGGCACCACATAAAAGAAGGGGTAAGCCAGGCACTGGTGGCTCACACCTGTAATCCTGCTCAGGAGGCTGAGATCTGAGGATTGAGATTCAAAACTATCCCAGGCAGGAACGTCCATGAGACTCTTTATCTCCAATTAACCACCAGAAAATGGGAAGTGGTGCTGTAGCTCAAGTGTTAGAACACTGTCCTTGAGTTGAAGAGCTGAGGGACTGCTCCCAGGCCCAGAGTTCAAGCCCCACGGTCGACAAAAAAAAAGAAGGGGCTGAGAAGGTGGCTCAGTTGGTAGAGTACTTGCCTTGCATGCATGAGGTCCTAGGTTCAATTCCTCAGCATCACATAAGCAGAAAAAGCCAGAAGTAGTGTTGTGGCTCAAGTGGTAGAGCACTAGCCTTGAGTTGAAGAGCTGAGGGACAATGCCCAGGCCCAGAGTTCAGGCCCCATGACCAGCAAAAAAAAAAGAAGAAGAGGGTAGGGGAATGTGCAAAAACTACAAGGCAAGTGAGTCCTTTTCTCATAGATACTGCCTTCAAGTGGCAGAAGCTCAGAATTAGATGGAGTTCTGAGTCGGAGATCTTCATCTCCAGACTCCTGGAACTCTTGTCTCTTAATGGCCCTTATCTCTCTTCAGATGTCCTTTTTATGTTTTGAAATCATAAGCCTGGTCAAACCATTTTAAATAAGTAGTCAGGATATGTTAAAATGACTTCTATCTCCATTAAACTACCTCAAAGCCAGAAGTAGAACTCTGGCTCAAGTGGTAGAGCAAAAGAAGCTCAAGGACAGTGCCCAGGCCTCAGGACCAGCGCACGCATACACACACGCACGCACGCGCACACACACACACACACACACACACACACAAATATATAGATAGCTAGAGGGAGAGTGCATTTCAAAGACCTAAAAGCTTATTTAATTTAACATGCTGTATTAAAGTTGTTGCAGCTAGAAGCCAGTGGCTTCCACCTATAATCCTAGCTTCTCAGGGGGCTGAGATCTAAGGATCACACTTTAAAGCCAGCCTGGGCAGGAAAGTCCATGAAACTCTTACCACCAAAAAACTACTCAGAAAAGTCCTAAAGTGGCACTGTGGCTCAAGTGGTATAGCACTAGCCTTGAGCACAATGAAGCTCAGAGACAGCACCTGGGCCCTGAGTTCAAGACCCTGGCCCAGCAAAAAAAAAAAAAAAAATGTTGCAAGAACATATTACAATTTTATTTTCTACTCTGCTTTTAAGAGAATACTAAAATATTTTATCATAGGACAAGCAATTCTACCCCAAAAACAAATCAGGCCTGCCTATTGGGCTTAAATTTAGGGTAGAGCTGTCTGTGGTCCTACAGTAGGTCTTAACTCTGCAACACACTGAGGACCTAAACATTTTGAAAATATTGTCTCCTTACAATTCTCCTCTATTCTTTTTTGTGAGATAGCTGTTACTAATTTTTTATATAAATTAAAAACATCATTTAATTAAAAAAGGACTGCAAGAATAAATAGTAATCAGGAAATTGTGATTATGTGCAGAGGGGAATTAGAATAGTAAGATTGGAAGTGATAAGCAAAGAAACTTGGCTAATATTTGGGGCTTTTTTTTTAAAGGATAATATTTGTGGGGGGGTTTTCTCATTAAAGCCTCAATTAAGCAATGTTATCTTGACCCCACTTATTCCTGTTCCTCTTAGCATTGCTGCCTTCTTATCAAATAGGAAAAGGTTATATTGGTAATTCCTAAGTATGTCTTAGTATGCTGAATTTGCTTTGTTATCTTAATCATTATTTTCATTCAAAGCCATTTGGTTTAAGAAGTCAGACATCCCACTAAACTCTACTTTGTGCTTTAGAGTGATTTTTTTTTTTTTATTTTTTGGTCAGTCCTGGGGCTTGAACTCTGGGCCTGAGCACTGTCCTTCAGCTCTTCAACTCAAGGCTAGCGCTCTACCTCTAGAGTCACAGTGCCACTTCCGACTTTTTCTGCTTATGTGGTGCTGAGTAATCGAAACCAGGGCCTCATGCATGCGAG
Source organism: Dipodomys merriami (assembly GCF_024711535.1). Classification (NCBI taxonomy): domain Eukaryota; kingdom Metazoa; phylum Chordata; class Mammalia; order Rodentia; family Heteromyidae; genus Dipodomys; species Dipodomys merriami. The sequence continues at coordinate 32,655,203 of NW_027203270.1, read as the reverse complement.
GCAAACATGCTACCACTGAGCCACCTAAAGGAGTCAGTGTTAGTGGTTTTTGCTATCAGGAACTCTGGGAGCAAAAGACGCTGCTTGTGTCATCATCAGCTCAAGTAAGATGATGCCTACTCTAACATATCCAGTCTCATCCACTCAAGCACAGGGTAGGAGCCTTTCCCTGATCCTAGAGGGTTCTATTGTAAACATAATTTACAAACATACACTGTAAGCAATGTGGAAGTAGAGCTATTGTGATTGAAACAGGAATTGTTGGGACAATAGCAGAGCCCTGGCTGCTGGCTTCCTGAATTTAACCCAATCTTTTCTGTAGTAAGGATTCCAGTATTTTCTCTATGTCAGTACTTAGGTATTATTGTGATTATCACTGAAATCATTGAACACCACCATAGAAATCTTCTTTTTATCATTAAGTTTCTGGGAAGGAAATTTTTGAAAAGTACATCCTAACACTGGATATTTTTTGATAATTGCTGTGAGTAGTTACTAAGTACAAAAATCTGTGAGGGAAATTGAATTCCCATTGTCCTTTAACTTCAGTGTATCTCCTTCAATATCTATGTAATGGTTGCTATCTATCTCTGGGTGGTCACTTTTCAGATCTTTTAAGCATCAGAATTCCCCTATTCCCTTATAAAACATGATTCAGACCTCAGAGCACAGCCATGGTATGAGAAAGTGAACTGAGTATTCCAGCAAGGCAAAGCAGTATTGCCAGACCCTTGATCTTTGGCCCTTGACATCCCTTTCTTAGTAATCCATGAAGTCGGAAACCACTAAATTAGATAATACTACTTTTAATTAATCTTTAAGCCTGTGGAGGCAACTTTTAAATCTAGTTCACCTAGTCCACCTCATGAAATGAAACAGTTGGTACTTTTCATAATTTATAGTCTTTTTTTAACTCTATTCCTACAAGCAGTATCTATATCTATCTATATCTAGATATAGATAGATACATATATATCGAAGAAAATCTCCAAAATACTAATATAGTACTATGTTTCACTATGAACATTTTACATATTCATGAAACTCACAGATTATTTCTTTCTATTAGTACTTTGGCTTGTATGGAGGGTGAGGGAAATGAGAGACTTATTTATCCCAGGTTGGCCTCGAACTCAACCAAGCAACCCAGGTGGGCCTAGACTCTAGATCTTTCTATCTTATTCTCCTCAGTGCTGAGATTACAGGCAGGCACCACCATGCATTAGTTTATTTTTGAGACAGGAAAGCTTCTATTTGATTGATGTGTTGTGTTGTTAACATTGTATAGACTACATTCTTTTAAATTGAAATACTCCTTCCTGTTGTTACCCTTACAAAATCAAGCAAAACATTTATTTCCAAGATATTACAGCATAGGCCATAATGTACTGATATCAAATATACATAAGCCCATACAAAGCTTAACTCTTAGTTTTACCTATAGTCACAGATTTAAAGTTTCTACTATTTGGTACCTGAATTTACACTCTTACTACTTGTTGGTACTGTCACTGCTAAAACAAAAATATAATCATTCTTTTCTTCTCCCTTGAAAATTGTAGTTTGACCCTCAGACTTTTCTTTTTTTGTAAAACAGTCTCACTTTGTGGTGGATTCTTGAGTAATCCAGCTAGATTAGAATTCCTCATCCTCCTGTCTCAGCTTCCCAAGAACTAATTACAGGCACACGCCTCTGTGCCTGGCTATACTATGAATTTGGACTGAATTTATTGTGCTTCTTTACATTGCCTCAATGTTTTTACCTTAACTGCTGGTATATTCTAATTTTCTTCTTGTACTTAACCTGAATGTCTGCTTTATTTATTTGCAACAAACATCATCCATACATTTTAGATTTTAAGGGCATAAAACCAAAGCCTTCTGTTTGTATACATGCAGTTAGGTTTATAGTAAAATACATCTTTTTTCTCAGATACATGGGTTTTTTTTGGGGGGGTAGGGGGGGTCCTGTCATGGGGCTTGAACTCTGGGCCTGGGCACTGTCCCTCAGCTCTTAGCTAGCACTCTACCACTTGAGCCACAGCGCCACTTCCGGCTTTTTTCTTTTTGCTTATGTGGTGCTGAGGAATTGAACCCAGAGCCTCAGGTATGCAAGGCATGCCACTGAGCCACCTTCCTAGCCCCTCTCAGATACATATTTATTAGTAGTGTTTTCTAACTAAAATTACTTCTTTTCTCCCATATTCTTTTGGCTCTGTTGAAAATTGCAAATTGATAATATGATTTTATCTCCAATACAGCTGTATATGGAGTCTTCAGTTCTTCTGCATCTCAGATTGCAGCACTTGTTTAAAATGAAAATATACTGTGTAGTGCTCCATCTAAGTTACTATGAATATTGTCATGAAATAGATTCTAGGAAAGCATTGAGCTTTAATATGAAAACCACTTGTGTTAGGCTTTAAAAGAAATCCTCATTTTAAAAAGTTTTAGCTGAGCAGGGTTGCCACACATCATAATTGCAGCGCTCGGAAGGCAGAGGCAGGAGTGCAAGGCAAACCTGTACTACATTGTGAGACGGACTCCCAGTAAAAAAATTAATAGGCAATAAGCACATTTTGCTCAGTGTTGATAGTTCAGGCCTGTAATCCTAGCTACTCAGGAAGCTAAGATCTGAAGAACCACAGTGCAGACAGCCTGATCACACAGAAAAGTCCATGAGGGTTTGTCGACAAAATATCCATCAATAAAAAAAGGACACGGGGGGGCGGGGGGGGGGACTGGGAAGGTGGCTCAGTGGTAGAGCACTTGCCTTGCCTGCTCGAGGCCCTGAGTTCGATTCCTCAGCACCACATAAGCAAAAAGAAAAAAGCCGGAAGTGGCGCTGTGGCTCAAGTGGTAGAGCGCTAGCCTTGAGCTGAAGAGCTGAGGGACAGCGCCCAGGCCCAGAGTTCAGGCCCCACAACCAGACCCAAAAAAAAATAATAATAAAATTTAAAAAAAAAAAAAAAAAAAAGGACACGGGCACCTGTGATCCTAGCTACTCAGGAGGATCAGATCTAAGGATCACAGTTCAAAGTCAGCCCATGCAGGAAAGTCTGCGAGACTCTTATCTCAAATAAACTACTCAAAAAAAGCCAGAAGTGACACTGTGGCTTGGGCTAAAGAAGCTCAGGAATGGTGGCTTCCAGGCCCAGAGTTCAAGCCCCAGAACTGGCAAAAAAAAAAAAGTGTTGCTAGGGCTTAAAGTTCGTAGAGCACTACTAACCTTTAGCAAAAAAAGCTCAAGGACAGACTAGACCCTGAGTTAAAGCCCTTAATCAGCCTGGGGGGTGGGGGAGGGGGGGAGAAGAGGGAGAAAAAGCTGGGTGCTAGTGGCTCACACCTATAGTACTAGCTACTCAAGTGGCTAAAATCTGAGGATCATGGTTCAAAGCCAGCCTCAACAGGAAAATCCAGGAAAATCTAATTAACCACCAAAAAACTAGAAGTGGATTAGAAGCAGTTAAATTGGTAGAACTTTAAGCACAAAAAACTTCAGGGACAGTGCCTAGACCCTGAGTTCAAGACGCAGGACCTGCACAAAAAAAAAAAGGAGGAATTAAATGGGGGAGATAAGAAATAAAGGAAACAAATAAATCTAGATTATGGTCTTAATTTTTATTTATTTCCTAAAATAGTTTCTGTTTGGTTTTTTTGTTTTGTTCTGTTTTTGTCAATCATGAGGCTTGAAATCTGAGCTGGAGCGCTGTCCCTCAGCTCTTCAGCTCAAGGCTAGTGCTCTACCACTTGAGCCATAGCACCACTTCTGGTTTTCTGGTTGTTTATTGGAAATAAGAGTTTCACAGCCTTTCCTGCCTGGGCTGGCTTTGAATTGTGATCCTCAAATCTCAGCCTCCTGAGTAGCTACAGGTATGAGCCGCTGGTGCCCTGTTTGTGAGGGTTTTTTTTGGGGGGGGGGTCTCTAAATATTTTTTTAGAATCTCTTGAGCAATTTTTTAAATATTTATGGACTATTTTAATTCTTTCAAATTAGTGGTCTCTGGGCTGGGATGTAGCTCAGTGGCAAAGTGCAACATCCTGGGTTCAATCCCCAGTACCAAAAAAAAAGACCCAGAAAAAAAACTTTAAAAAAAAAAAAAAGGCAATGTTGCTTAGTGGCAGAATGCTTGCCTAACATGCATAAAGCCCTGGGTTCAATTCCTCAGTACCACATAAACTGAAAAAGCCAGAATTGGCACTGTGGCACCAGTGGTAGAGCACTATCCTTGAGCACAGAGAGGCTCAGGGACAGTGCCCAAGCCCTGAGTTCAAGCCCCAGGACTGGCAAAAAAAAAAAAAAAAATAGGCACCAGTGGCTCATACCTATAATTCTAGCAACTTAGGAGGCTGATATCTGAGGATCATAGTTCAAAGCCAGCCTGGGCAGAAAAGTCCTTGAAACTTACCTCCAATAACCACCAGAAAACCAGAAGTGGTGCTGTAGCTCAAGTGGTAGAGTGCTAGCCTGGAGCTGAAGAGTCCAGGGACAGAACCCAGGTCCTAAGTTCAAGCCCTATGGTCTCTGCCCCCCCCATGCGTGTGTGTGTGAGTGCACATTTTCTCATCTTTAATCATGTATCTTATGTAGTCCATTTTTCTTTTGTGCTTTAACTGTACTCCTTGTGTCCGCCACCAGCCCAAAAAGACAGACTCTAGTATCTGCTTGAAAAGTGGGTGGACTTCCTTGAAAGAGTGGGAATTTGTTTTTAATCTGTTTCTGCTACTTGCTGATTCCATTGAGCGGTATATAGGAATCCTAATCTTTTCCTAGGTAGGTTTGTTTGTGAGGGAAATGTTTGTTGTTTTCAGGGGGAGTGGTATTCTTTTGTTGTTTTTTTTGTTGTTTTTGGTGACACTGGAATGGGAATTCAGTGCCTCATGTTTGCTAGGCTGGCACTCTGTACCACTTTTGAACCATGCCTCTAGCCCTTTTTGCTGTAATTATTTTTCAAGTATCATCTTGCTTTTTTTCCTGGGCCAGCCTGAAATCCCAATACTATCTACACTTCCTGTGTAGCTAGGATAGCAAGTGTGTGCCCCATGTCCAACTGGTGATACAGATGGAATATCCCAAATTTTTTTTCAGGCTGAATTTGAACTGCTGTAGTTCCATCTTAATTTTTGAAGAAACTAGAATTACAGGCATGAGCCACCACACCTGGCTTCTAGCTGGTTTTTTTATAATGTTTTCTTTTATGATCAGATGTTATTTTATCTTTCTCACTAGATACATTTTAGTAATCATATACCTGTTAGTCTTAAGGTTCTTTTTCTTTCTTTTTTTTTTTTTTTTTTGTCGGTCGTGGGGCTTAAACTCTGGGCCTGGGCGTTGTCCCTCAGCTCTTCAGCTCAAGGCGAGCGCTCTACCACTTGAGCTACAGCACCACTTCCGGTTTTCTGGTGGTTTATTGGAGATAAGAGTCTCACGGTCTGTCTTGCCCGGGCTGGCTTTGAACCGCGATCCTCAGATCTCAGCCTCCTGAGTAGCTAGGATTACAGGCGTGAGCCACCAGCGCCCGGCTTCTTTTTTAATTTTATTGTCAAAGTGATGTACAGTGGGGATGCAGTTACATATGTAAGGTTAGTGAGTACATTTCTTGTCAGATTTTCCCCCCACCTCATTTTTCTCCCACAACTCCTCCCCCAGTCTTAAGTTTTTTTAATACTGGCTATTTATATGCTTGCCATATTATAGTGATAAATTCTTCCTATGTTTCCTATGTACAACTTCAGGTCTAGCTTCTGCCCACTCGTACAGTTTGTTAATAATAAAGACTGTAGATTTATCAAAAGCTGTAAAATGACAGCTTAGTGGAGAAGAATCTTTTTATCTCCACCCTAAACATTGTGTGCCCTCAACAGCCGCAGCACCAGCAGTCTGGTCTATTGAACTATTTAGGAATGTTCTTAGACTGCAGAAAGTCCTCCTGCCCCCTTCTTTTCTTACAGATAGGTAGAGGTTATACATTTGTCCTCCTTCCCCCTTATTTTCTCACAGGCAGATAGGTAAAGGTTATCATACATTTGTGTTGGGGCCCCCAGAGCCCCCCTCAGATTTGGATTTGGCCATGTCCTACAGGACCTGATGACAGCTTACCTTGCAGGGAAGGAGAGTCGCTCCCAGATAGTTCTCACGAGTGGCCCTGGAGCAGGAAGTGGTGGAGCAGATCTTCCTTGTTTGGGAGGAGCCTGAGGTGGACCTCGCCTCCTGAGTCTGGAAGGTAAATTTGTTGTTACCTGTAAATGATGGTTCTGCTAGTTCATGCTGTGCCAATCCAGACTTTCAAAGGTGTCCCTCCTGCCAGCAAGAGAAGACGGATGACTTGGATGAAGATGGCTGTGAAGCCCTGGGTCATTTAGTCTTCCACATTTATGAATCCTCATTTTCAACAAAAGGGCAGTTATATCTATGAATATAAACACCTTATTTCAACACATTGAGCACATACTATGCTATAACTGGTGCTCTTGTTGATGTTTTTCTTTCTTAATTGTTTTCTTAGAGCAAACCATATGGATTGGTTTAAGAGGGCCTAGCAGAACCACAACCTTACAGGCAAGAACAAATGTCACTTTCTGCTACTTTCTCCTATACCAATCCAGACTGTAGGGACCAAAACATAAGATTTCCCACTCAAGTGAACGTTAAACTTACGAGAGCATATTGACATGTTGTTTCTTTAATGAAATGTGACTAAAACTTAATTTCCTCCAAACAAATGCTAAGGCTTTCCAAAAAAATGACAGATTATTATACCTAGCTCAAAAAGGAGTCCTGTGTGCCAAATTTACCTAGCACTATATCCACCTCATCCCTAGCTTGGCAGTGTAACCATGCCTCTTCTCAATGAAAAATAAACCCAGCTCTCAGATTGGGCAGTCAAGCAGAGAGGAATGGGTGCCCTACTTCAATTTAATGTAATTTTGTACATACATGTAGCTGCATCTATATGTTCAAATTGGTCTTTCTCATAGAAATGAACATGTGGTCTTCGTATTGATGTATGTTAGCTTAGTCTTTGTTACCTACATTCATTGAAGCCTCTTCTTTTCTGTTTATATCTGCTGGCAATAGGGATAGCCTTATAGTCAAGAATAATATAGGGGGAGGTAGCAGAACCTGAGGGGTCCACTCTTCAAATTTACAAAAGAAAGGTAGCCATAAAAGGGGTTTTGGTGGTGGGTGGTGATTTTATTTTTCTTTTTGTTTTTATACAACTTATAGAGATAGGTGATATATCTTCTTTCCCAGAATCACTATTAGTTGAGATAGGGTATATCTCAAGTATTAAGATACAGTCATTCATTGCTTTACTACTCAAAGAATAGCTACTGATAAGTTCTATCTAGTTTCTAGACTTGCCTTAGTCAAAAATTACTTGGCATTCTCTTCCTTTCCTTATGAAATTCTACAAATTATTGAAAGAGCAGGAGATAAATGTTGTTCCAGAAGACTAGCCTGTTCTATAACTATCCACCAAAGTATTAAGGGACCAGAGGAGGCATTTCCAGTTTCCAAATTGGCTATTTCTTGTAACTTGAATGTCTTATGTTTGCTTTTCAGTATTTTAAACCTTTATGTATGTACCTAAATTCACTAATTTGCTACTGCTTAAACTCTAGATAATTGTGAATTGTCTTGTAGTTTAAGGACCAAAATATAAAAGTGGTAATTTGGGAATATGTATTTTGGAAAATCCCCTTGTGATGCTCGTACAGTCCGTTTTCTGAATCCCCTCCGCCCCTTTAACCATTTGGTGTGAAGGCTGCTGGTCACCGACTCATTATAGTAAAAACCAATTATAGTAATTCTTGCCTTGGAAATGTTAAAGTAAGAAGTTATTTAACAAGCCAGCTGCTGGTGGCATGCCTGTAATCCTAGCTACTCAGGCTGAGATATGAGGATCATGGTTCAAAAGCCAGCCTAAGCAGGAAAATGTCTGTGAGACTCTTATCTCCATTTAACCACCAGAAAACTGAAAGTGGTGCTTGGGCTCAAAATGGTAGCCTGCTAGCCTTGAGCAAGAAAGCTCAGGCAGGGACAGCATCCAGGCCCTGAGTTCAAGCCCCATAACTGACAAAAAGAGAAATTATTTAACAGTTTACTCTTGATACTCAACCTCTCACAGGTCTTCACCTCCACCTTTTTAACTTTTAACTTACCTCGTGCTTTTCATGTTTGTTGAAGTACACTGTATTTATAGTCTATGAGTTTAATTGCAATTTAAAATGTAGTAGCTAGGTTTTATTTCTTCGTGTTGGAAACCTCATTGCTAATTGGAACAGTTTTTCCTTCTGCTGTTTGCCCACATCTTAAAGGTTAAGTGTATCCATTCAATGCACCAAAATGCCAACCTTCTCACTTCAGCTTTATCCTGTGCAGTTGAATTTTGTAATTCAGCTTTTAGAAAAATGGATTTTTACATATTATAGTAGGTCTGTTGAATTTTGAATTTGACATGGATCTAATCTTCGTCTTGAGTATGACATTGGCTTTTTCCAAATAGAGTCTCTACAAGGGAAAAGATCAGTTATAAGTTTAGAGAAAAATAGATTAAAAAGGTGGTTTTGCTTCATTATTATTATTGATAATAATACTTAATTTTGAATACATCTAGGCTTTATGTTAATAAGACAGTAACCTAATAATTCTTGTATGACAGGCACCTATGGGGACCTGCTGGGGTGATATATCAGAAAATGTGAGAGTAGAAGTTCCCAATACAGACTGCAGCCTGCCTACCAAAGTCTTCTGGATTGCTGGAATTATAAAACTAGCAGGTGAAAGCATGCATGATGACTTCCTGGAAAATACTAATAATAACTAACCTTTCATAAAAGAGCATGTTTATAAATGTTGCAAGCATTCCCAAATGATATGACCAAATTTGTATCTATAAAAAAGCAAACTAGGTCTGGGAAGGTGGCTCAGTGGTAGAGCACTTGCCTTGCATGCATGAGGCCCTGGGTTCAATTCCTCAGCACCACATAAGCAAAAAGAAAAAAAGCCGGAAGTGGCGCTGTGGCTCAAGTGGTAGAGTGCTAGCCTTGAGCTGAAGAGCTGAGGGACAGCACCCAGGCCCAGAGTTCAGGCCCCAAGACCAGACCAATAAATAAATAAATAAATAAATGAACCATGGAAATATGTCAAGACTTGGCTGAAGTAGTAAAGCACCAGCCAAACAAGTGTTAAAGCTCTGAGTTCAAACTATAATAGTGCTAAGAAGGAAAAAAATGCAAAAACAACTTTTAGTTCCCTGGCCAAATGATAGAAAGCTAGCTTTGAGCAAAAAAAGGCTCAGGGACAGCACCCAGCCCCTGAGATCAAGCCCCAGGAGACAGACACACATGGCCAAGATACTGTTTTCAGCTATTGATGAGCTTTACCATACACTGCAAAACAAATGTTGTATTGGTCCCTAATGTAAATATTTTGCTCTGAAGCTAGTTTGTGCTCATGCAGCATGTACTTAGGACTCTTCGAAGAATGTACCAAGCTCTGTAATGTGTAATATTCAGTTCAATCACCAAACTTTTCCTTGAAATGTTTTCCTGAATATATCAGTATTCTCCATATGTTTATATTCTCAACATTCTGATTTAAAATAGTTTGTGTCCTAGACGTTTTAAGTCCTTTGCACTTAAAGATCCTTTGCTCTAAAGATCAATACATTTAATGTCCAAAGATTGTTTTTGTCTAATTGCATTATGTCTTTTTAAGTCACTTCGCCATTGTGGAGAGGTAAGCTTTGTGTTAATCATAAACTAGTTTACCAATAATTCACAAACCAGTAAGTTCTACAAATTTTAAAACTAAAGATTTAATACTATAAAGTTTAATTGTAAACATTAATGCAAGAAAATGCTAATAACTGAACTTGGTGCCTTGCCTGAAATTCCATTATTGGCCCTTGTTTTATTCTACTAAAGGCTTTATATTAAACCTAAACTGGGACTGGAGGCATGGCTCACTCAAATGGTAGAGCACTAGCTTACCTACCACCATGAGGCTCAAAGTTTAATCGCCAGTACTGTTTTGGTTTTGCACTTTTTTACTTAAGATTTGTTAAATTATAAACAAAATACATACTTTTTGTTTTCCCTAGGAAATAAGAGCCCCCTATTTGCCTAGGACATTAAGTGCTGTCAAATATGTATATTTGTATTCATTGAACTTTTACTTAGCATTTTTCAATCTAATCTACAAATAGGAAAAACTTAGATTCTCAAAGTAGCCATATCCAGATTATAATTGGCTGTCTAATCAGCTGGATAAGATGATTTCTTTGTAATATATTTAAAGTAGGTTTCTGTCACATACGGGATTGTACTAATACCAAAACCTTCTCTTGCACTGGGCACCAATGTTACCTGCCTGTAATTCTAGCTACTCAGGAGGCTGAGCTCTAAGGATTCTAATCCTAATCCCGAACTCATCCTTGCAAAGAAATCTAAGAGACTCTCATCTCCAGTTAATCAGGAAAAAAAAAAAAAACTGCAAATAGAGATATGGCTCAAATGGTAGAGCACCAGCCATGAGTAAAAAAGCTGAGCCTAAAATTGTGGGTAAAATTGAAATGCATTCAAAGGAGAAGCCATGCTCAAAAAAACAGTTGAACTGATTGAACTGAACAATCAGTGTTTCTCAAAGTTTGGTCCATATTCCAGGAACTAGTGGCTCATACTTGTATCTCTAGCTACTCAGGAGGCTGAGTTCTGGGAATTGTAGTTCAAAGCCAGACCAGGCAGAAAAGTCCAGGAGATTTTTATGTCCTATCAACCATCAAAAATAGCCAGAAGCAGCGCTGTGGCTCAAGTGCTAGAGCCCTAAGCCTTGAGCACAAAAAAAGCTCAGGGACAGCACGGAGATCCTGAGTTCAAGCCCCAAGACTGGCATAATTAAAAAAAAAAAAAAAGTTTGGTCCACGGGGACTTGATGTGAGTGTAAAATCTAGAATGGGGCCACTCTCTGTAACTAACAGGCTCTGCAGGTGGTTCTGCAGAGGACAGTAAAGATTGACAACCACTACTACTTCTTTGTTTTTCTGTTTTCTTATTTAGTGATTGATTTGTTGGTTTTAGGTTACAATGCCCTTTTAAGATATGAAGGATTTGAAAATGATTCTGGTCTAGACTTCTGGTGCAATATATGTGGTTCTGATATCCATCCAGTTGGTTGGTGTGCAGCCAGTGGAAAACCTCTTGTTCCTCCTAGAAGTAAGTGGCTTATTCACCCCTACAGTGACTCGAAACATATCTCACACATAATAACCTTAAGGTAATATAGACATTAATATTTTAACAGATAATTTATTAAATACTTCTACTTTCTGCTAAAGCATAATTGGTTATTTTCTTTTATTTTAGCTATTCAACATAAGTATACAAACTGGAAAGCTTTTCTTGTAAAAAGACTTACTGGTGCCAAAACACTTCCTCCAGATTTCTCACAAAAGGTAAAAGCAGGATCTTGTTTATAAAGGATTGAAGAGCGCTTAAGGAACTGTAATTTCATAAACTGAATAATCTATGTTAAAATATTGATTGCATTCAGTATTTTTGACAGTATAGTGTTAAAATTATTTGAAAAATCCTGTCATGAATTTCAAACAGGTTTTGTCTGCTTGAATTTGAAGGTTTCAGAGAGTATGCAGTATCCTTTCAAACCTTGCATGAGAGTAGAAGTGGTTGACAAGAGGCATTTATGTCGAACGCGGGTAGCAGTGGTGGAGAGTGTAATTGGAGGTAGACTGAGGCTAGTGTATGAAGAGAGTGAAGACAGGACGGACGACTTCTGGTGCCATATGCACAGCCCCTTAATCCATCACATCGGTTGGTCTCGAAGCATAGGTCATCGTTTCAAAAGATCTGGTAAGCAGCTACCACAAACTTCCTATTGAAAGTATCCAAGAGGATGAACTTTACTACTTGGTTATTTTTCTCAGCAGAAAAGCATAGACCAAAAATAACATTTGAGTTGTTCAGGCTGCTTATTCTATTTTAATTAGGAAAAGTTCATACCATATTAGTGTCCCTTTAGTGTTCCTTCATGTTCCCTACTCTTGCCTCAATTTAAGAATAAGGCACTTGGGCTGGAAAGTTGGCTCAGTGGTCAAGTGCTTGCCTCTCATGCATGAAGTCCTGGGTTCAATTCCTCAGCACCACATAAGCAAAACAAAAACAAAAAACAAGAAAAAAAAGAATAAGGCACTTTTATGTGGGAGGCCCTGTGTTTGGTCTCTAGCACCACAAAATAATAATAGCAATGATTTTAGTCAAATAGCAATTGTCTTCATTTTCTTATCCAGTCCATTTGCAAGACACAGAGATAAGTTTCCACTTAATCAAAATGGAAAGATTAAGTGTGGCTAGACTTAATATTAGACAGATTAAAACATACTTCTAAACTGGTAATTACCAATTGTAGAATTCTCAGCATTATGAATAGCTGGTGTATATCTAATAGCATATGCACATGTCAACCAGTGCTATTTATTCAACATATATATAAAAGGCATGTCTTTTTGCCATGTTAAAGCATTAGATTCCTTGTGAGTTTGAAGCCTTCAAAGAAATGTGGTTTTTGGTCTTCTCACAAATGCTGACAGATTAGTATGTAACTTTTCCTTGTAGATATTACAAAGAAACAGGATGGACATTTTGATACACCACCACATTTATTTGCTAAGGTAAGAAGTTTTTATAAGAACCCTCATGTATAAATTAAGTTTGAAAGAGGGTTGTGGGTTTGTTCCTAAAATGATAGAAATCACAATTGCATATGTTTACTAAAAAGGATTAAGACCTTATAATTCATAGCTGTCATTGATGTATTATAATTACTTTATAATTATTTGATCCTTTATTCTCTAATAAGAGTTTGAGTTTCAGTATTAGGTAGGTAGGAATAGGCATCAGTAGACGTTTCAAGTTGGTAAAAGTTTAATTACTAAAATCACAACATTTATAACAGTATATGTGCTTTCATATAATTCTTTAGGTAAAAGAAGTAGACCAGAGTGGAGAATGGTTCAAGGAAGGAATGAAATTAGAAGCTATAGACCCATTAAATCTTTCTACAATATGTGTCGCAACCATTAGAAAGGTAAGAGAATATGTATTAAAATATAGAAATCATATTTATAGGAATTTTATTAAGCAAGCAAAATTATAGAATTATTTTTTAATACATAGAATGAGTTGCATACAGTGTTCGTTGTAACAAAGAAAGTGTGACTCTTCAAGATGGAGAAAGTTACTACAAGTTTCAGATCTCTTTTGGGAAGCAGAGGTATTACAGGCACTAAGTGTTTTTACCTTTTTTTTTTTGGCTGGTCCTGGGGCTTGAACTCAGGGCCTGGGTACTATCTCTAAGCTTCTTTTGCTCAAGGAAAGCACTCTACCACTTATACCACAGTGCCACTTCCAGCTTTTTTGAGGAGTTTATTGGAGATAAGAGTTTCATAGACTTACCTGCCTGGGCTGGCTGCAAACTACAATCCTCAGATCTCAGCTTCCTGAGTAGCTAGGATTACAGGCAAGAGCCACCAGCACCTGGCTATATTAAGTACAAAAAAAAAAAAAAATCCCTGAAGAAATTGTTCATACTTTGATATCCCAAACTACCATGTAACTGTCAAATAGAGGGAGATAGCTTGGTCCAGAAAGGCATTTTGAAGACACTAATAATAAACAGCATCCAACTAGTCACTACTGTGGCTATCACTATTTCTCAAATATACTACAGTAACTAAACATGCATACTGAAGGCTTTTAGAAGCCTTTTCTAATGATATTAGGGAAATTAAAGCATTTGATTCAAAATAACTACTTCCTGAGGCTCTTTGAAGAGGGATCAAAGGAGCCAGACCAGTGGCTCACTCCTATAATCCTAGCAACTCAGGAAACTGAGACTTGGGAGGACTGAAGTTCATAGCCCATCAGACAAAAGCATTAGACTTTTAACTCTTATTTACTAGCAAAAGCCAGGCTTGGAGGTATGGCTCCAGTGATAGAGCACATGCCATGAGCAAGAAATCCAGAGAGGTTTTTTGGGGTTTTGGGGGGGACCTGGGCGCTGTCCTTCAGCTCTTCAGCTCAAGACTACCACTTGAGCCACAGTGCCATTTCTAGCTTTTTCTGCTTATGTAGTGCTGAGGAACTGAACCCAGGGCCTCATGCATGCAAAGCAAGCACTCTTATCACTGAGCCACCTTCCCAGCCCCGAGTTTAATAAAAAGAAAAAAAAAATAGCCTGGACTCTTGGCAGACAAAGACAGATCTTTTTTATATGACATGTCAAGATAGTCATTTGTGGGGCTGGGAAGGTGGCTCAGTGGTAGAGCGCTTGCCTTGCATGCCTGAGGCCCTGGGTTCAATTCCTCAGCACCACATAAGCAAAAAGAAAAAAGCTGGAAGTGGTGCTGTGGCTCAAGTAGTAGAGCGCTAGCCTTGAGCTGAAAAGTTGAGGGACAGCGCCCAGGCCCAGAGTTCAGGCCCCACGACTGGACCCAAAAAAAAGAAGAAAAAAAAAAAGTCATTTGGATCTGCAACCTTTATTTGCTGAAAAATATCCTGAGGAGAAAGAATCTTGATTTAAATTACTTCTGGCCAAAAATACCCCAGTACAGAATTGTAACAAGATAAGTTTATCTTCATTTTCCTTTTTATGATTTTTGTTCTTGGTAGAACTTTATTTATTCTTTTTTCTTCTCCTTTTCATATGAAGAGTTCTCGGTTCTTAGAATCAGGATTCCTTAGGGAACTTTGGAAAGTACAGGTAGCTAAACCTCTTATCCTTTATTCTAATTTAATCAGTCTAGGTTTGAACTTAAGCACTGGCATTTTTTTAAAGGCAGGTCATTTTTTTTATTATATATTTTTTTATTGTAAAGATACTGTACAGAAGGGTTACAGTTACATGAGCAAGGTAATGAGTCCATTTCCTGTTGAGCATTGTTACCCCCTCCTTTGTTTTTCCCCTAGCATTGCTTCCCTCCTCACCTCCTAACTCCTAGGCAGGTCATTTTCATGGACAGTGATGGTTAAGAATCAGTAATTCAAAAGGAAATGTAATCACTACCTGACTTATGTAATTGTAACCCCTCATTACATCACCTTTACAATAAAATTTTAAAAATTAAAAAAAGAACCAATAGTCCAAGGCCAGGCATAGTGGTATGTTCCTATAAAACTCAAAAGACAGAGATCAAAAGGATTGTAATTTGAAACCAGCCTAGGTAAAAAAATTAGCAAGGCCCACCCATTTCAATAAACATAAGACTCTTTCAAAAAGTTAAAGCAAAAAAAAAAAAGCCTATGGGTACACATGAAGACCAAGGCAAGATAATCAGCAGTCTGGTCACAGAAAAATATAAAACAAGAAGGGGAAAAAAAAACACTGGTTCAGAATCTACTTGTGTAACAGTATAACTTGAGATTTGAATTACAGCACTACTTAGAGCCGAAGCCAAAAGAATTAAGTTACAATGAATGCATGTCCTGTGTGCCTGTATTCATGGCAACACAGGTAGACAGGACTGACTCCAAATCCTGTTCCTTCCTGTTTACCCCACAGAAACCACCTGATAAGGTTTAAAATACAGATTTTCATGTCCTACTGTAGACCTGTGTAATTAGAATCACAAGAAATATCCAGAAATCTGTACTTGTCTTTAAAAAAAAAGAAGAAGAAAGTAAAAACAAAAAATTCTCCAAGTGGATGGGCATGGGTGGCTCAAGCCTACAATCCTAGCTACTCCAGAGGCTAAGTTCTGTGGATCTCAATTCAAAGTCAGCCCAGGCAGGAAAGTTCCCATGAGACTTTTATCTCCAATTAACCATTCAAAAACCAGAAGTATAGCTGTTGCTCAAAGTGTTAAGAGCACTAGCCTTGAGCATAAAAGCTCAGGGACAGCACACAGGCCCTAAGTTCAAGACCCACAACCTGCCAAAAAAAATTCTCCAGGTGATTCTAACAACCAATCAGGTTGGGAAGTAATGCCATCAGAACATAATCTGCTCTGGAGAAATGAACATGAAATGATGTCCCAGTGAGCAGCATATCAGGTGTCAGAGAAGAAATTATGATCATAACTACTTTTGTTTTGAACTTTAAAAAGTTTGTAGCCAGGCATTGGTGGCTCACACCTGTAAATCCTAGCTACTCAGAAGGCTGAGATCTGAGGATCACAGTTCAAAGCCAGCCCAGGCAGAATAGTCACTGTGAGACTCTCATCTCAAAGTAACCATTGAAAAACTGAAGTCGCATTGTGGCTCAAATGGTAGAGTGCTAGCCTTGAGCACAAAAAAGCTTAGGGACAGCACCCAGGATCTGAGTTCAAGCCCTACAACCAACAAAAAAAAGTTTGTAGTCTTGGGCTGGTGGGATGCCTTAAGCCCACTAGCACCTTGCAGTCATACGGGCCTAAATTCAATCTTCAGTATCACAAAAATAATACTGTTAATAATGAAAAAAGTTTACAGTCTTGAAACAAAAGTAAGATGTGTCAGGCACCAGTGGTTCCTGCCTGTAATCCAAGCTACACAAGAGGCTGAAAGCTGAGTATCTAGATTCAAAGCCAGCCTGAGCAGATAAACCTGTGTGAGATTCTTATCTTGTTAGCAAAATACCAAAGTGGAAATGTGAGTCAAGTGGTAGAGCACCAGCCTTGAGTGAAAAAATCCAAATGAGAGTACAGGTACCTCTGTTCAAGACTCCTTTCCTAGCATACACACACCCCAAAAAAATAAAAAGATCAAGTTGAAAGCTCAAAAGCTTGGGAAGGGGCAGAGAGTGTGGCTCAGTGGTAGAGTGCTTGCTTAGCATACATGAAGCCCTGGGTTCTATTCCTCTGTACCACATGAACAGAAAAAAACTGGAAGTGGTGCTGTGGCTCAAGTGGTAGGTCGCTAGCTTTGAGCTGAAGAGCTCAGGCCCAGAGTTCAAACCACATGGCTGTCAAAAAAAAAAAGGCTTGGGAAAATGATAATGCTCCATCAGAAGGAAAGAAAGAAAGAAAGGTATGAACTGAGTTAAGACTTAGCTTCAGTCTTTAACAGACACAGATATGCTCAGATCTCTTGAGATACTGCTGTTGAATCTTGGAATCTTGGCTTGTTTTTTGTATACACTACTACATTTTACATGGGTTTTTAGTATAGCTTCTATTCTTTTTTTTGTCAGTCGTGGGGCTTGAACTCTGGGCCTGGGTGCTATCCCTCAAGCTCTTCAGCTCAAGGCTAGCACTCTACCACTTAAGCCACAGTGCCACTTCCAGTTTTCTGGTGGTTAATTGGAGATAAGAGTCTCATGGACTTTCCTGCCCGGGCTGGCTTTGAACCATGATCTTCAGCTCTCAGCCTCCCTGAGTAGCTAAGATTGCAGGCATGAACCACTGATACCTGGCTATATAGCTTAGCTTCTATTCTTGAACATTATTCAATAAAAACGCATTTCTCTACCAGGCACTAGTGGCTCACACCTGTAATCCTAGTTCAGGACACTGAGATCTGAGGATTCTAGACTCAAAGCCAGCCTAGGCAGGAAAGTCTATGAGACTCTTATCTCCAATTAGATTCTTTATCTCCAATTAACCACCCAAAAGTCTGGAAGTGGAGCTGTGGCTCAAGTGGTACAGTGCTGGCCTTGAGCACAAAAGGTCAGGGACAGCACCCAACCCCTGTGCTCAAGCCCAGGGACCAGCATTAAAAACAAAAAAATGAGAAGGAGGGGCTGTGAAGGTGGCCCAGTGGTAGAGTGCTTGCCTTGCATGCATGAGGCCCTGGGTTCGATTCCTCAGCACCGCATAAGCAAAAAGCCGGAAGTGGCGCTGTGGCTCAAGTGGTAGAGCGCTAGCCTTGAACTGAAGAGCTGAGGGACAGCGCCCAGGCCCAGAGTTCAGGCCCCACAACCGGACCCAAAAAAAAAAAAATGAGAAGGAGAAGCATTTCTCATGAAGTTTCCAGGCTTTTTTCTAATAATGGAATCTAATTTCAAGTACTTGGATTCTCTTAATTTAAAAGGTGCTGGCTGATGGATTCCTGATGATCGGGATCGATGGCTCAGAAGCAGCAGATGGATCTGACTGGTTCTGTTACCATGCAACCTCTCCTTCTATTTTCCCTGTTGGTTTCTGTGAAATTAATATGATTGAACTTACTCCACCAAGAGGTACATCCTGTGTAAACACTGAGTCTTACCCTTGCTATCTTCTTACATGGTGTCTCTTTACATTTAACACAGCCTGATATTTTCTTTTTCTGTGGGTTTATGGAACATGTATGTATATGCAGATTAAATATACCAAATCTGGATTGCTATGAAAACACCAAATACTGTACCTAGCTAGCTTTAGTAAGCTTTATTAGTTTGGAATTTTTTTTCTGAGCACCTGTGCAATATTCAGGGAGACTGCAGGGGTCTCAGGGATCTCTTTTATTAATACTTAGATTTTGAGGGAAAGAACTTACCTTCCTAGATGTGGTGGCTTTTTAAAAAGCCTTTTTTTTTTTTTTTTTTTTTTTTGCATACTTGAAGCAATTCGCATGGCCTAACTAGTGGTTTTTCTAAGTTCAGTGTCTTAGTCAAAGATTTTTCTTATGATGGAATGATAGTAAAACAAAACAAGTTTTATTAAAATATTTACTCATCTAGTTTTCTTCCTCAAATATAAAAAAGAAGAAGAAAAACTATGAATGTAGCCTATTATGTGCTAGGTTGTTGTAAAGCAAAGATCTGAAAAGTGAGTCTTCAGCTGAGGTGGCTCAGTGGTAAAGCTCATAGCAAGCACAAGGTGCTGGGTTTGATCCCCAGTACCACAAAAGCAAGTCTACCCTTTTTATAGTAAGAATAGAGGAGAGCCACTTTTGTATAGAGTATGTGTCTAGAAAAGAAGAATGAATATAATGGAGTAACCAGTGTGCTCAGCAGTATTAGAACATAATTAAAGTTCATTAAAAAAAATTCAACCTACCGGTGGCTCATGCCTATAATCCCAGCTACTCAGGAGGCTGAGATCTGAGGATCGAGGTTCAAAGCCAGCCCAGACAGAAAAGTCCATGAAACTCTTATCTCCAATAAACCACCAGAAACCAGAAGTGGCACTGTAGCTCAAGTGATAGAGCGCTAGCCTTGAGCTGAAGAGTGAGCAACAGAGCCCAGGCCCAGAGTTCAAGCCCCATGACCAACCAAAAAAAAAAAAATTGAGCCTAACATATGATGGGGCTCTAGGTGATTAACCTTTTTGATTTGCACTTTAGTATTATGTTAACTTTACATAAACTATTACTTACACTGATACTGTTTTTTAGGTTACACAAAACTTCCTTTTAAATGGTTTGACTACCTCAGGGAGACTGGCTCCATTGCAGCACCAGTAAAACTATTTAATAAGGTAAATGTAAAGGGTAGCCTAACTGTCATAACATAAATGATAAATGTATACTATAGTTTATCCAAATGTCTTTGCCTTGTAAGCAAATATTTGGCAATAAAAGAATATATGGGGTCTTTTTTTGCATAATTCAAGAATTACTTGGGGTCTTTGGGGTTTATATTGTATTTGGCTACATTGCTTTTCTTAGTATATTTGTGCATTCTTGCATACATTGGTGTTAATTTCTTGCTTCTCTCTGTCAGGATGTTCCAAATCATGGATTTCGTGTAGGCATGAAGTTAGAAGCTGTGGATCTCATGGAGCCACGTTTAATATGTGTAGCCACAGTTACTCGAATTATTCATCGTCTCTTGAGAATACATTTTGATGGATGGGAAGAAGAGTATGACCAGTGGGTAGACTGTGAGTCCCCTGACCTCTATCCTGTAGGGTGGTGTCAGTTAACTGGATATCAGCTACAGCCTCCAGCATCACAGTGTAAGTTTGTATTCAGAAAAGGTTCCCTTTTGTAAAAATCAAAAATTCTCTAGAGGACTATCTTACATAAATCATCGTGGTAGCTCACAGAACAGGAATATACCTATGTGTGACTGGTTGACAGGTAAGACACTAAGACTTAACAGAATCACAAAATCAGACCATATGTACTTGGCAATGCTAACTCAATAGTAAGTTATATAGTGGTTGTAGCAACACTGCTGTCACCAAATAAAACTAGACTTACTATAATTACCAGCTACAAATATATTGGTGTATAGTAAATAATGTTGAGTACACAATGAAATCTGTCTCATACTGTATTCAGCTTTATGGTTTTTTTTTTTGTTTTTGTTTTTTGGGGGGGGTCCGGTCATAGGGCCTAAACTCTGGGCTTGGGCACTGTCCCTCAGCTCTTCAGCTCAAGGCTAGCTCTCTACCACTTGAACCACAGTGCCACTTACGGCTTTTTTTCTTTTTGCTTATGTGGTGCTGGGTAATCGAACCCAAGGCCTCATGCATGCAAGGCAAGTGCTTTACCACTGAGTCACTTTCCCAGCCCCTCAGCTTTATGGTTTTATAGGAACAAATATATCCTTATTTTCAAAGCATCATGTACTCTGATAAGCATAATCTTCAATAGTAAGCAAGTGTGTGGTACCAACTTTTCCTTTTATTTTTCAGCATCAAGAGAAAGCCAATCAGCTTCATCAAAACAGAAGAAAAAAGCTAAGTCCCAGCAATACAAAGGACATAAGAAAAGTGGGTCACCACGTGGTGTTTACATACATTTTCTAATTGTTAACCAATTGGGGTCACAGTGGTCTTCCACAGAAAATTCTATCCCTGTGAGAGCTGATGCTTGTTTATTATGTATTATGCTTAAAGGTGCAGTATGCCATAAAAGGCAAACCTTCCACTAATAACAAACAATTAACAGGAGCAATGATATCATGGAATTTCAAGTATACATAGTAAAAAATAGAGCCTGCGAATGATTCTTGCAGTAATATGTAAAGCTTCAGAAAGTCAATGGTTTTTGTTTTGGGGGTTTTGGGAGATTTTTTTACTTTCTATTTTATAAAACTTTAAAAAAGCAGATACTTGGTGCTTACACAGATTTGGAGCCTAATAAACCATTCTTTCTGCAAAGTTCTTTCTAGAATGATTCTTGTAAGAAATTCAGGTGGACCGATTTCCAAATTATTCCAAATATGTTATCTATATTGTATTTTACCTTATAGTAATCAGTTATTGGCATTTATTAGCCACAGTAATATAAAATATGATAACTATATTTGACGATTTTCAAGTATGTCTTTATCATAGAAAGCCACAGGTTTGCTTATGGAATTCATCATAGAATATTTCACTCTGAGATGTTTATTTTTAATTGAAGATTTTTTAATAGTAAAACATACTTCAGTATTAAAACTGAAAGACTTCCAACTGACTTGCATATGTTCAAATAAGTAAAAATCTAGCTCATTAACCGAGGGATGACTGGTAGAAAAATTAAGTAAATTCTATTCTTACCTTCCTGATGAGCTTTTTAAGCCTTCTTAAACTGGACTAGTAGTGGTACTTTGAAAACATGGCTCACTCCCAGCATGAAGCCCTAGCCAGCCTCACTCACACTAGTGACATCGCAAGTACACAGAAAGGCTGTCACCTGCCTTGTCTTCTATGGGCAGAACTTACACAAACACACTCTCAGAATTAATTTTTCCCCACCTGCTACTGGGAAGGGAAGGACTGGTATTCATCAAAAAGAGGTTTAGAATATTACCAGATCAGATGGATGAGGCTGTACTTCCACTCAGCCGAATGAGCTTAGGATAAGTTCCCGTTGCAATTTCATGTCTGAAGATGAACCATAGCAGGTATGAGCTCTAGGCTTTCTGTAAAATGGATCAACAGGCTGATTTAACCCCTTTTCTCACTTTCTGTTGGACAAGACTGAGATTTCAGAATTTGGTCTCTAGGACATGGAATTAGGATGTATTTGTACTTAGTGGCTTATGAAGAATCGCCTTTATTGATTGATGGGTAGAATGCACAGTTCACAAACCTTCACTGTGACTTACAGGGTTCATTGTGACTTACAGGTTTTAAATTATTTTGAGCTAATGGGTTAGGGGAATGGAAAGAAATATGTAGTTGATCAAGTAAGAATGTCAATATCACAAGATAAAAATTAAGAATGAGAATGTCCATTTTTAGTAATATTTATCCTATTTCTAGATGCACTGAGTAAAATGGCTATACATAGAATACATTTCTTTTTTGTTTGTTTGTCTGTCCTGGGGCTTGAACTCAGGGCCTGGGCACTGTCTCTGAGCTTCTTTTGCTCAAGGCTAACACTCTTATCATTTGAGCCACAGCACTACTTTGGCTTTTTTTTGTGTATGTGGTACTGAGAAGTCAAGCCCAGGGCTTCATGCATGCTAGGCAAGCACTCTATCACTAAGCCACATTCCCCACCCTAGAATATATTTCTTAGCTGACACTTTGATAGCTTTTAGTATTGAAGACATCATCTCTAATGCCTTTAAGTTTTTCTTGGGACTTAGAAATACAAACCCACAATACTTACTAGAAACCCCTGGGGCCATGTGTTTCAGAATTCAGAAACTTTTGGAATTGTTGTTGTTGTTGTTGGGCCAGTCTTGCAGCTTGAACTCTGGCCTGGACACTGTCCCTGAACTTTTTTTGCTCAAGAATAGTGTTCTAGGGGCTGGGAAGTTGGCTCAGTGGTAGAGCGCTTGCCTTGCATGCCTGAGGCCCTGGGTTCAATTCCTCAGCACCACATAAGCAAAAAGAAAAAAGCCGGAAGTGGTGCTGTAGCTCAAGTGGTAGGGCACTAGCCTTGAGCTGAAGAGCTGAGGGACACAGTGCTCAGGCCCAGAGTTCAGGCCCCACAACCGGATCAAAAAAAAAAAAAAAAATAGTGTTCTACCACTTTAACCACAGCTTCACTTCTAGCTTTTGGGGGGTTATTTGGATATAAGAGTATCAGGGACTTTCTTACATAGGCTGGCTTCAAACTGAGATCATCAGATCTCATCCTCCTGAGTAGCTAGGATTACAGGTGTGAGCCACCAGCACCTGGCATGGATTTTAGAAAAGAAACAATGTATGTAGATTATACTGCATAATATCCATTGAAAGACTCTGGAGCATTTTCTGAAGCAAAATGTAAATACTTACATAAAATAGGCCAAGTAAATATTATAAATATGTCACCAAGTAACAATGGTTTTGTTGACAAAACTTTACCAAAAACTTTTCTGAATGTTAGCATTGAAGTGTTAAGCAGATGTTTTCATTGTAAGGTGCTATTCATTTTTGGTTTGTGGGGGGTTGGGTTTTTTGTCTTTTTTTCTTAAAAATGTAGCTTACTAGAAAAATTTCCCACAAAACTTCAGTTCCAAAGATAACAGAACTTAGGGTTTCAAAACCTAAGCCAGCACCACAGCACACAGGTAGCAGCGGATGGACTACACACCTTGCGTTTCTCTTTGAGTTTGCTGATAGAATTTTTTTTTCTGCCTTTATTGTTTCATCTTATAGCTCTTTAGTCTTTTTCTACTTAAAGTTCATCAGAATGTTGTTTGGTGGTGTTATCCTTTTTGTAGAGACAGATACTCAATTTGTTACCTAGCTTGGTGATTAATGAGCTGAGTTTGTGCCATAAAGGGAGAGTTGTTAGCTAGACTGATCTCAAAAGCCTTTTTCTGTCAAGTAATTGTGGAGCAGAAAAAGCAACAGTAATTTCCATTTTAAGTTTCACCATATTCAGAGGCTACTGTGAGGTGGAGATTTCTCTTTTTACCCCTACAGGGTATATTATGCTGGAAAGAGTCTTTAGTAGTCACTGCACATGGTTTTATTTTGGCAATTGAGAGTTGAGTGTGTACCTGCTAGTAATTTAGCATCCAGATTGTTTTATATAGGAGTACTGCTGTCTTAGATTATCTTTAGTTCTGATTTTCTGAAACTGAAATATTTTTTATCTGTGCTGTTATATACTTTGGAGAAAAAGAGACAACTTACAGTTGCAATTATATGTACATATTCATATTAATCGGCTTACAACCTATTTAGTTCACTGTGCCTGACGGTAGTTTAGTATTTTCAAAGTTCAAACTAGATCTTAGGCTGGTGAAAACATTGTGTAAAGTCATCAAAGGCTTAGGGTTTTTTATGAGCCTGAAACCAAAGGATGTGATGAATTGATTTCAGAAGAACTTAGGTTACAGACTTAGAAGCAAAAGTCGTAAGCTTTGTATAAGAATTAAAAGTACTGCCAGACTCCGGTGGCTCACGCCTGTAATCCTAGCTACTCAGGAGGCTGAGATCTGAGGATCTCAGTTCAAAGCCAGCCCATGCAGGAAAGTCTGTGAGACTCTTATCTCCAATAAACCACTCAGAAAACTGGAAGTGGTGCTGTGGCTCAAGTGGTAGAGCCCTCGCCTTGAGCTGAAGAGCACAGGGACAGTGCCCAAGCCCAGAGTTCAAGTCCCATAACCAACCAAAAAAAGAAAAGTACTTACTGAAAAGATACATTGCTAACTAAAAGTTATGGGAGAACCATGTTTATCAATACTTTCCTGCTGCACAGTTGATAAGTCTGAACCTTGACTAAGTGTGATTTCTCCCTGAAGGCATGTTTAAGCAGTGGAATGCTACCTTAAAAGGAGTACTTTAAGGTGGGTGCCAAATCCTAGCTATTTTCAGGAGGCTGAGATCTGAGGATCACAGTTCAAAGCTAACCCAGGCAGGAAAGTCTGGGAGACTTTTATCAACTAAAGAAAAGCCAAAAGTAGCACTATGCCTCAAGTGGTAGGAGTGCTCGCCTTAAGCAAAAGAATCTCAGGGACAGTGTCCAGACCCTAAGACCAGCACACACACACACAAAAAGATCTCTCAAGATATGCATGCAGCTCAGCACTGCTAGCATGCTTTACAAAGCCCTACTGGTTCCTAGAACTGAAGAAGATAATTAAAACACCTTCTTGGTCTTCCACTGGCTTTTTATCCTATCTCAAGCTGAAATTGTCCTGAAAGAAATTAGCCAGCTATTCTTCATACTAAATGCTCTGTAGTTCATTTTACTTTGTTTGAAATTTATTTGAGAGACATCAGGGCTGTCTGAGAAAGTAGAAACAGTCTCACTACACACACACACCCTTGTTTTCAGACATAGTCTGGTGTGGTCAGTTCTCTCTGCCAAAGAGTATCTGTCCTATGCAACCAGCTTTCCTAGTTATACAAAATGCACTTTTCTTACCACGCAGAAAAGTCAAAGCTTACTTTAGTCTGACTTGATGTTTAGAGAGGAAGATGCCAGTTGGGAAGAAGCCTGTCAGTTTGTCGAGCGGGGTGCGGAGGAGCTTCTCTGGTGACGAAGAGTTGACTCCTCCTCCATATGGAACCCTGCCAGCACAGACAGCCCCTGAGGCCTTCCCACCTCCCAGCACTAGCCGAGAGTTCAGGCCCAGCCTCAAAACAGGTAACTAGTCATGCAGCACCTCAGGTGCTTCAGAGGGCAACGTGCTGGGCAGGGTGGTGGGAGACAAAGCATGGTCTGGCATGACAGGTGCGCTGACTCATTGAAGTTTTTATTTTCTTTTACTTAAAAATATTCATTCTCACTGGTCCTTGATAGTCACTTCACTAAGACATGCCATCTCAGGAAAGGACTTTTTGTTGAGCTTCAATTCAACTTAGGGTAAAATTACCATTTCACTTTATGGAATTGTGAAACAACTTCTGTTTCATGCTTGCATTGAAATGGTTAAATATTTTACATTTCACAATTCTTGTGAGGGATCTGTCTGCTTGATCAGACCAAAGTAAGGCTTTCTTCATAACATTCCATAACATCTCATTCATAAAAGGAGCTGTGTTTTGAGTTCTAGAGAACTTTGAGGTTTAGTAGTAACATTACCTTGATCTGGGGTGACTTTCATATATAAAGGAATGCAATCAGTGCCTGTGTGATCTTGGTGTTGAATTTGAGTGAAATGTATTTCCATTAATTTCATGTTCCTGTATGTGTAGTGATTAAACTAGGTACATGACATTTAGTTTGAGTTTTAATTCATTAGGCCAGGGAGCTAGATTGCAAGACAGTAGAAGGATTTTGCCCTTTGTAATTGCTAAGAAAAAGGTGGCAGCATTGTCAGGAAGGCTGCACTTTCACAGGGTGAACTGTAGACAGGAGTCCAGGTCCTCTCACTTCAAAGCCAAAGTTGTATCTGTCATGTAACTTGCTTTTAAACTAATTTTTTAAATCTGATCAACCTTCTTTAAAACATCTTTTTATAAGACTTAGTGCCTAGAAACTGTTTTCTTCAGTTTCTTCTATTAATATTTTTACATTTAAAGCCATCAGTTTTTCTCTTTGGGTTTTTTTGGGAGGGAGGGGTCGACCCTCTTGAAACGTATTCTCACAGTGTGAGAGATGGAGAAGCCTTCTTGCTTCTTACGAGTCCTGTTTTTCTAAAGATCATTCTAATATCCTTATGCTAGAGGAAATTGTGCCCTTCTAAAAACAAATTATCATTACAAACCCCAAGTTACATGCTCATTAATGGAAACCTTTCAAAATTCTATCTAAAAGGCATTCCGGTTTCTTATACTTGCTATTTATAAAATAGACTTCCTTTACCTAATTAAATATAGATAATGTGAGTTCTGATGTTTGAATTTTTACTGGATTTTCAGTGTATTGTCTTTAAACAGATTTAATTTTAGAGGCACGTGTTTTGTTTTGTGAGATTCTGATTCGTGGAAAACTGCGTGACTTCCGGGATTGCAAAACCCCATGATGGAAGGAAACCGTGTGACTCCAATGCGACTTCCCTTTTCCTCTAGTGTCTTCTGAGCTGAGGGTACATCTTGAGGCGTGTTGGGATGCTTTCTTCTGGTGACACTGTAGGGACTGCATTACCACTTAATTACCTGAAAGCCACATTGATTAACTGTTGAGTATATTATTTGAAAGCTTTATAGCTGCGAAAATGTCATACCCATTAATCTGTCTTTTGAAAGGTTAGTGATTATTGTCAACAAAGTGACCTCTGTAAAATCAGAGCTAAGAAAATGTATTATAAAAAGTGCCATTAGGTTCAGGAGCTATTTATCTCATCCATCATTCATTGAGAATAAGGCCTGGAAAGGAGAAATGATTATTGTGAATGAACATACCAGACAGGCTTTCTTCTGGGCTCCATGGAAACAATGGAACATTGCATTAAAACATTCCACATCTGAGTGAGTGTTTCACCTTTATCTTCAGTGATTCTTTTAAGTACATCATTTCCATATTTTCACATAACTAGAAGCCTAATTCCGAGAATTTAATTTCTGATATTGAAAATGCATGTAGCTCCAGGATGGGTTATAAAACTCAGCTTACCTTTCTACATTTAAAAAAAACATCCATATGAGTAAAACATGTTTGATCTTGAAGCATAGTAATTCCCATTCATTTAGCCATCTGATCATCATGTAATAAGATACTGTTTTAACCAACCTTTTATTGTGGGTACTGCACCTTTAATGAAATCTGGATTTTCTGTTCCTTGTGTCTTGTTTTTATGGTATTGTTAAAATGTCACTAACACCTAATGCATGTTGGTTAGATTTGAAAGATAACTATTACACACTTGGTATTGTTCTCTGTAACAGCATTTTTATTAAGCAGTTTTTTGGTTTGTTTTTTTTTTTTTTTTAAGAAATCCAGTTTTACTTGCTAAACTTTAACTGACTTGATTGGTGTTTTGTTATTATACACCAGATGTATTCACTTTTCTGTCTTTGGGTGATTCTTCTTCACCAATACCAAAACAGATATCAAAATAACAAAAATAAATGGTTTTCTCTCAAAAGATTATTCCTTTTGGGGATTGCTTTGTTTTTTAGTTTGTTTTTATGCCAAACTGGGGCTTGAACTCAGGGCCTTGTGCTCTCACTTTGTGTCTTGAACCACACCTCTACTTCTGCCTTTTTGCTGGTTAATTGGAGATAACAGTCTCTCTAATTTACCTGATGTCTATAAGGCCAGCTGGCTTTAGACATCAGTCCTTTGATCTCATTCTCCTGAGTAGTTAGGATTGATGTAAGCCACCATCACCTGACCCTGTTTTTTTGTTTTTGTTTTTGTTTTTGTTTGGTGGCGTTGGTTTTTTTGGGGGGGAGGGTTGTTTTGTTTTGTTTGCCAGGCGTAAGGCTTAAACTCAAGGCCTGGGTGCTGTCCCTGAGCTTTTTTTTTTTTTTTTGCTCAAAGTTAGTGCTCTACCACTTGAGCCATAGCTCTACTTCTGGCTGTTGGTGATTAATTAGAGTCTCACAGCCTTTCCTGCCACAGCTGGCTTCAAACCAAGATTCTGAGGTCTACAGGTGTGAGCCACTGGCATCTGGCTAGAGGCTATTTTTTTTTAATCATTTTCTACAACTAAAATCAGGAAATGGGAACTAAAAGTACAGGTCAACAGTAGAGCACTGGGTAATTGTATTGAGAGGCTCATAAAAGGAGATAGGAAAATTGCAAAGTTAAACTTGGCCTGTGATCAATTTGGGGCTCATCAAAGAAAATTCCTTTTTTCTTGACCCTTACTTATATAATAAAGCCCTTAGAACTAAGAGTTCTGATCATCATTTATTCTGTGGCCGCCAGAGATTGGAAACAGTTCTCCATTGAAATAAAGACATACTGGATCATAGTCTATTCATAAGTTGAGGACTGCTTATGCTGTTGATTTGTTTTCATTACAAAGTTGTCAGATAAGAACTCTGACAAGCGGTGGACACTACTGTTAATATTGGAAACATCCATTTGACCATAGAATTTTACACACTGCTGTCAGTGAGCCCTCATCCCCCAGAACTGCTATCACTTGAGGCACACATCCCAGCCCTTTGGTTTATATTTTCCTGTTGCTGCCTTTTCTTTTTATTCCCCCAGTAACAGAGTTTGAGCTCAGGGCTTTAAGCTTTCTAGGGAAATGATCTAACACTTCCAGCCCTGTATTTTGCTTTCTGAGGTATGGTATTGCTGACTTTGCCCCTACTGGCACAATCCTCCAGCCTCTGCTTCCCAAGTGGATGGGTTTACAGGTATTCACCACCATGCATAGCTACTCGCTTTGTATTTTAACTAAAACAATTACCCAGGTTCTCTATAATTACAAATTTAATATGAGTTTAATATTAGGCTTATTTTTATAAGTATATAAGTTCAATGTAACTTAGTAGATTTCTATTTATGATTTTTAAACAGGAGATTCTTACCTTTTTCTGAAGGAAGTCTTTTTGTTTGTGTATTTTTTCATTTTTGGTTTTGTCTTGTTTTGAGGAAGGATCTTGGTTTATGTCAGTCTTCCAAGGGCTGACATTACAGGCATGTACCACCATGCCAACCCAGGAAGTCTTTTTAATAGATACCCCTTGGCTGGAGGTCGTCTATCTCAGTGATAGAACATTTTGCCTCCTTTGTGTGAGGCTCTTGAGTTTGAGTCCCAGCACCACAAAAATTAAAATACTGGTGCTCCTTGGGGATGATAAAATTAAAGCCAAATTTCTTGTGTTGTTATTATGCTTCAGAAACATCCAAGAAATGCATCCTTTCTATAGACACTGACTTAAAAGTGAATGCTGAATCACAAGAAAATTCCTAATTCTTACCTTGTCTGGTGTGCAGTGTTATTTCTTTTCAGATTATCCCTTAGTAGCCAATATAGTTTGAAAATTAAAATTAATGCTGGGAGTGTAGCCCAGTAGTGTAATTGTTGCCTAGCAAACCCCCAAGGTTCTACATTGGTTCCCAGCATGGCAAAGACTTTTAAAGAATTCAGTGTTCATACTTGCTCC
Source organism: Dipodomys merriami (assembly GCF_024711535.1). Lineage (NCBI taxonomy): Eukaryota > Metazoa > Chordata > Mammalia > Rodentia > Heteromyidae > Dipodomys > Dipodomys merriami. Next base: position 32,625,447 of record NW_027203270.1, on the reverse strand, counting down.
TGTAAGCTTGGCAGCACTCCACCACTGAGCTACATCCCTGGCCCTGCAGGATTTTGTTGTAAGAATTGTTGAAGAAATGAAGTCTTACTAACTGTAGAGTTGATAACATGAAGACTAAAGGCAATGTGGATACTCTGAGTTTGGTAACATCCCTTACATTTTCTCTCCCACACAGTGACTACGCTGCAACTGAAGGAGGAGTTGCTAGATGGAGAGGACTATAACTTCCTCCAAGGAGCATCTGATCAGGAAAGCAATGGCTCTGCCAACTTCTACATCAAACAAGAGCCATGAATGAGATGGCTCAGAAACTTGAGGGTGGGAGGGGGAAAATTTTACACAGGACTGATTTATAATCAATCTAGCTGTACAGCGGGCTATTCTACTGGGACATTTTGCTAAACACAGAAAATTTCAGTTCCAGATTTTTCAGGTGGGTGGGGAAACTATTTTAGTGGGGGGGGGGGAATTTTTCAATTTATAAAGATGGACAATTTTTGTGTTGTATTTGAAGCTTTTGAAAGAATTTTGTAATATTTTCCAAGTTTGGATTTATGTGCATTGTTAACAAGAACTGAAATTCTAACTTTTTTGGTAAGATTAAAGTTTAGGTAGCAGGATTGAAGGAAATGATTTTCGAAGGAGATAGTTGTAAATGCAAATGAACTGTCATTACAAATGAACCTTCTTGGTACCTGTTGGGAGATTTTTGGATTTCAGAAGTTAGGCCAGTCACATCTCCAGCTTCCTCGCTGCAGAAATATGCATCTGAACCCTCACAGAGGCTCCTCCCCATGTTCATACAGAAGGGGCCATTTACTCTGCTCATTAGCATTTTATTGCAGCCCATTTTAAATGTACAGAAGTTTTTCATTCTGCAAAAAATGTATTTGGAGTTCTACATGAAACTGGAAGAACTCTGTATACTTTCAATGTTCTCTTTTAAGTAGGAAAGGAGTAAAATTATCCTAACACTAAAATCTTAAACTGGAATGGTTGACAAGATATACAGGATCAGTCTACATGTTGAAGGGTTGGGAAAATGCAATATTGTCCTGAGTTTCCTTTGTTTTCCTTGCTAACAAACCCCACAGGAGGGATTCTGATGGGTACTCTGCCCATTTCCCTCTGTCTGGAGATAGCAGCTTGGTGCAGCCACACCCCAAAAAAAATGTCTGCATTATCAGGAGAATCACGGTCTAAAGTGATCAAAGCCAATAGATGTAGATTTCAGAATCATTCCAGCTCCACTTTTAACTATCTTGGATTTGTTAGAAAACCAATTTGAAAGAGAATTTCATTTTCTTAAAATTCCATATATATAGTTTGAATCGTCTTTAATTGTCATAATTTCTTTTAACAATATAACTGATTTGGACCATTTTGAACATTCCCTATTTTAAAATTCACTTGGCATCCTTTAAAAGTAGGATAAAAGGGTAAATTGATGAAAGGTTTGCTCTCTGCATTTTCTAACCTACCAAGTTGTGACTGAATGAGAGAGCACTAGCGTTTACCAGTAAGGTTCATAAACTATAAACTCTCAGGAATTCATTGCATCTGTTTTAGAAGTGCTCGGGGTCTTAGCCTGGCCTCTTCAGAGTGGTAATGCTGACCATCTCCTCTGGAAAACAGGCAGGGCTAATTAGAAATTAATCAAAATGATTAACCTCTACAGTCCTTCAGCCTATGGAATGCTTTAAAAAAAAAAATGTTAGTGGAAAGCCCCAGGAGACCATTTTAGGTAAGATTTTTGTTTGAGTTTTAAAATGCATAGAAACATTAAAAAAAAACCAGCAATTTAATTTTCTAAAATATTGCTCTACTTTTGGGAATAATAACATTGGTAATACGCACAGGTTTACCTCATTCTATGCAAGAGGGGTTAATAACATACATAAGGTTTTGTAGTCGCTACTGGAAGTAAATTGTGTTACTTTATAGTGTAAGAATGTATGGAATCACATGTCACCATTTCTTAATACTGACTCTGGGGGCATAAATGCAGATCACATCAACGCAGGTTGATTCTCATGTGTCAAATATATGTGAATTCAGCTATCAAATTACTGGATATTTATCTTGAACAGCATTACTGAGAGGGACGTACTGTAAATGTGACATCCTCACACTTCCCAGATCTTTAACTTTGAAGAATCTTCCTATGAGCTTAAAGCCTAGAAGAGGTCCAAGGCAAAGGTGACAGTAGTCTTTAATCTCAGGCTCAGATTAGACCCAGGACTCTGGTTCCTTGGTACAGGTCAGGTATAACTGCCGGTACCTTGGAGGTAGGGACTCTAGGGAACTGCATATCCCAGGATTGGTGTGGTTGGGAGCCCACCAGTCCTATCAACAGTTCTGTGAAATGCTCGTTTGTAGCCGGGTTTTATAAACTTCAGTTCTATAGCCAAACCAAGCTCTGAGTGTTCTAGAATCTCCCGGCCACTTGTTAAGTGTTTCTTATCTCGATCCAGTGACCAACAGTTTAAGGCTTGGTAAGGACCTTGTATAGTCTAAACCCAGCCTGAAGCCCGGAGCCCTCTTCATTGTTCAGATTCTCACTCCTGCTGCTTATGATGAATAGGAAATAAGTTACTGCAGAGGAGATTTATGTCGTAGCCATAACTCCAGTCGTACAACTCAGTAGTCCCATTCTCTTACGGTTCAAATGTACTGCTGACCTTGGGTTTGTATTTTTTATTTGTTTTTGTTTTCTTTCCTGTTCGGATTACTTGGGAACTTTGTTAGTTTAAACTCTTAACCTTTTCCTTGCTGTGTATGAGGAAAGCTAAAGCTGTTATCAACTTCTTACTCTACGGATACTAACACGGGTTTTTTCAGTGTTTGTTTGTTTTTATTATTATTAATTTTGCGTGATGTGAATCCCCCCTCCCATCAATATTTGTATTATGGTGCTATATATTTGGTAATGATCCTTTAATATTGGGAAGGGATTTTAAAAATACTGTGATTAAACTGGGTTTCTTCCTTTGATTTTCATATTTTAAATAAAGCCACAGTCATTTATACAAAAGAAAGCATCTGTCCCTGGGCAAATCTTTTGAGGACAGAGGTCAAAGTAAACTGCATTAAGGTTTTTACATCATTTCTGTATGTATTTGATATATAGATCAATATCTGTACAAATTTAATCTTTTATTTTCTGGTAACATGATTACTGAGAAAGTATTTCAAACTTTCTCACGAAGTGTATATAATGGCGTGAAAAATTCCTTTGGAGAAATTTATGTTTCCTTCATTTTTACCAAATTGCAAACTCAGCATGGATGTGAAAAGCATTAAAATTATAACTTTGTGTACAAGATGAAAATAATTCACTAAATTTGCCCTTTTTTACACAAAATAAAATGTTAAAGTTAGGTGTGTTTGAGCAAGTTAATTTGTTGGTGTTTGGGGGGAGGGGTGGAGAGAGTCATGTATCCTGTGAATGCTGGCCATATCTTCCTGCTTGGGACTGTAATACTACACAATGAGGTAGAGCCAGGTGCTGGGTATGAAGGGAATGTTAGCAGGAAGGACAAGAGCGGATTGGTGCTGGGATTTAACAGGCAGGGAGGAAAAGGGCTATACCACAACAGGACCAAACTTTTAAGGTGGGGGGCACGAAGTAAGCATAATGGAGTTACTTAGCTAAGTCAGTGGAGACCGAGGGACTGGGGGTTGTTGGGTGTACTCCCAAGCCAAGACTCCAGACCTGCACACACACACACACACACACACACACACACACACACACACACACTCCCACTGCTCTGTAGGCTTCATTCCCCCACACTAAACAGTTCTTCCTCAATTCAGCTGGTGTCCTCATTCATCAGAGGAATCTGTACATTTAAGTGCCTGTCACATGACTCAGGTGGCAGCTTGTACTTCAATGGATTTGATCCACTGGGGCACCTCACAATGAAGAATATAGAGATAGATGGGAAAGATGCGTAGGGGGAGACCTGGAAGGGGCCACAGAGCTTAGTCTTTTCTGCACATGCCACCAAGATTGTGGGCACTTCTTCAGGCTCCATGACATTGGCATGACCACATCATTGACAAACAGTGATGACTAACTTCAGCCCCTCTGCTCTCCAGAGGTTTGGAAATGACTACAGACTACAAAAAATGTGATACAGATGTCTTTACAACTGTGCCAACCAACTTTGGGGGGGGGGGAGGCAGTTGTGGGGCTTGAACTCGGCCTGGGCACTGTCCCTGAGTTCTTTTTTTTTTGGTCCGGTCGTGGAGTCTGAACCCTGGGCCTGGGCGCTGTCCCTCAGCTCTTCAGCTCAAGGCTAGTGCTCTACCACTTGAGCCACAGTGCCACTTCCGGCTTTTTTTCTTTTTGCTTTATGTGGTGCTGAGGAATCGAACCCAGGGCCTCATGCATGCAAGGCTAGCTGAGCCACCTTCCCAGCCCCTGTCCCTGAGCTCTTAAGTCTAGCACTCTTACCAGTTGGAGCCACAGCTCCACTTCCAGTTTTTGAGTGGATAATCTCAGGGACATTATCTCACAGGGACATTTCTGTCCAGGCTGGCTTCAAACCACAATCCTTAGATCTCAGCTTCCTGAGTAGAATTGCAGGCATGCGCCACAGGCACCTGGCCTTTACCTCAAATTTTTAGGCCACCCACTGCTAAGAAACAGTATGCTAAATATCTTGTTGCAGCCAGGCATCAGTGGCTTATACCTATAATCCTAGGAAATTGAAGTCCTAGGCAGATAAATCTGGGACTCTTATCTCCAGTTAACCACTAAAAAGCTGGAAGTATAGCTGCGGCTCAAGGGGTAGAGCCCTGAGTTATGCCCCAGTGTAACAAAGAGTACATGATTGTGGGAACACCTGTGTACCAGCTATGGGCAAGCCAGAGGTAAACTGCATAGTTTTTTAAATCGTGCATACCAATGGTAGGTATCCCCAGTTTACCTGTCTTTAGACTTCCACCAATGTACATATAGACCACCTGACTAATGTCTATGCTCGCTTTACCAAATTCCTACAAATCCTTAAACATTTACAGCCAGGGCCATACTTTGCCCTTCTCCCTATTAGTTTTCCTTGATGTCTTCAACTACACCCATATTTGGAGAAAGAATTCCTCCACAATAAATAGGACTCGTTTGTTTGGGTAATGCCACTAAACCAGGGAAACAAAGTCACTTCTCAGCATCAAATCAGCACAGGACTCTGTACCCCTAGTTCCAAAGGCTTTATTGGTAAATATGCTTTAGAAAAGTTCCATCATATCATTCTGTCAGTAAAGCGGAGAGCTGGGTCCGGGGACGCAGGTGTTTTGCTAAAGGTGATCAGGACCCCTGCTGTGTCCACTTCTACTCATAGACCCAGTCATGAGCACAAGGCTTATAATCAACCAATTCTTCAGGCTTAAACCATAAGCTGATTTCCTTCTCAGCACTTTTTACTGAGTCACTGCCATGAATGATGTTCCTGAGAAACAGAACAATTACTAGTTACTATGTTTTAAAGTGCCCAAGTGTTTTTGTTTTTTTGTTTTTGGGGGTTTTTTGTTGTTGTTTTTGCCCAAGTGTATTTAAAGGGTTATTTAGCAGAGGAAGGGAATTGGGCATACCTTTGCCCCACCCAACATGTTTTAAAAGGAATTGTGAACCTTTATTCTGTTTGAATGCCATGAAGTGTTTTGATATGACTATGTTGGAGAGAGAACCGAAGAGCTATATGTCAAACCCCTGGACTTGGGGGAGGGAAGAGGGCCGCCCCACCCCCACCCCGCAGAGGTTGTGGGCAAAGCTAGAACCCATCCTCTCCCCATACTTAGCTACCTTCTGCCATATCACATGACAACAGCCATATGTGGCTCCCTTGGGCAAGGGCCTGGGTAGAATTTTAAGTAACCTAGGAAGTCGCTATTTATGAAGGCCTTTATGCAATGCTAATTATCAACGTTCAACTTATTCTAAAATTGGGAAATATACAAAATGTTCTCTAGAATCGGGCACCGGTGGCTCAAGCCTATAATCCTAGCTGTTCAGGAGACTGAGATCTGAGGCTCATGGTTCGAAACCAAACAGGGCAGAAAACTCTTGAGAATTTTATCTCCACTAAACTGCCACAAATGCCAAAGTAGACCTGTGGCTCAAGTGGTGGAGCACTAGGTTTGAGCAAAAGAAGCTTAGGCCTTGAGTTCAAATCCCAGAACCGGCACCAAAAAAAAAAAAAAAATCAAAAAATGTTCTGTGCAAGTTTTCAGTAACATCTATTGCGTAGTTGTCTCACTATGACATTTCTATACAACACAAGGTATGGGAATCCAAGTCACCTCTCAAACTCTCTCCTCTTCCTCAAGTTTCAACAGCTTTCATTGTTATACTTTCACCCATGCATATGAAGTACTCTGACCACTCACTCGTCTTGTTGTCAAAATGTTCTAGACTCCACTTAAATGAAGTTTATTCAAATAGCCCTACCAGTCCCCTGCCCAGGACTCACCTGCCAACTTGAATGCAGAAGTCCCCTCGAATGGTGCCTGGCTTAGAATCTGCTGGATTGGTTTCTCCAAGCATTACTCGGCCAGTCTTCACCACATTCAGCCCCTCCCAGACCTTGACCAGAGAGAAGAAGGAATTACTGAAACAGATCTACCCACCTACCTAATAGCAGTCACCAAAGAGATCAACTAGAGACTGTCCCATAAACCCCAAAAGATTGTAGGGGCCTTTAAGAGAAAAACAAAAACAAATGTGAAACAGGGAAGATCTACTCAATTTGGGGAGTTTCCAATCTACCTAAGGTGGAGACTAACTAGGACTAAAGAATGCTGGTATGGCTATAAATACTATGAAGGCTGGTCACTGGTGTCTCACGCCTGTAATCCTAGCTACTCTGGAGGCTGAGATCTGAGGATCGAGGTTCAAAACCAGCCTGGGCAGGAAAAGTCCATGAAACTCTTATCTCCAATAAACCAACAGAAAACAGGAAGTGGCGCTATTTCACGTGGTAGAGCGCTAGCCTTGAACTATAGAGCTCAGGGACAGCACCCAGGCTCAGAGTTCAAGCCCCATCACAGACAAAAAAAAAAACACTATCAAGGATGGGTACAGGGACTGGGAAAGTGGCTCAGTGGTAGAGTGCTTGCCTTGCATGCATGAGGCCCTGGGTTTGATTCCTCAGCACCACATAAGCAAAAACAAAAAAAGCTGGAAGTGGCGCTGTGGCTCAAGTGGTAGAGCGCTAGCCTTGAGCTGAAGAGCCGAGGGACAGCGCCCAGGCCTAGATTTCAGGCCCCACGACCAGCAAAACAAAAAAGGATGGGTACATCAATGACAAAGATCCCAGAAGACAAGGACAGCCAACAGTGGCATAAATGGGAAAGTACTCCAAAGAACAGCAGAAGAAAGCCAGCCACATAGGATCCGAAAGTTGTCTTTTCTCAGAGATTTCAGTGTCTCCCAATTAATTACACCCTCAGTTTTACTCCCAACTGGACATGTGGGACATCCAAAGACTAGAGAACTTTTACTTCAAGTATCACGTAGTTGGTTGGTTTTTTTTCTTTGTCCTGGAGTTTGAACTCAAAAGCTTCGCATTTCAGCGGCCACTCTATCATCTGCGTCAAGCTGGACTTTTTGCTAGTTAAGTGGAAATGGGAGTCTCTAAGACTATGCTGCTCCAACTGTTGGGGTTGGAGGGGGAGGGGGAAGAGGGGACAGTTCTGGGGCTTGAACTCAGGGCCCAGGTACTGTCTCTCTGAGCTTTTTTGCTCAAGGATAGCAAACTACCACACAGCTCCACACCCAGCTTTTTTGGTGATTAATTGGAGCTAAGAGTAAAGTCTTTTCACCAGTTTTCCTGCCCAGGCTGGCTTCAAACCAAAATCCTCAGATCTAAGCCTCCTGTGTAGCTAGGATTACAGGTATACGCTTCAGCTGTTTTTGAATCTCAATTATTCAGGTCTCAGCCTCATGAGAAGCTAGGGTTACAAGCATGGCACTGGCATTTGGTCCATCTGAATTTTCCATGAGAAAATTTTGAAGTGTATTTATTTAACTTTTGTTGGTACTAGTGTTTGAACTTTATTGCTAGAAACACCCCTCCTATCCCTGAAGTATTCATTTCTGTCTAGGAAGCATTATGGTTAAAATCACCTGTCAGAGCCAGTGAAGGGATGACATTATCCAAAGAGAAATGTACTTATTACCTGACTTATAGAATCCCTCTGTACAACACCTTTGTAACAAAATAATTTTTTTAATCTATTAAAAAGGAAATTTAGCATTTTTTTCCCAGATAGACTGACCCAGGAGAGATGGTCCTTTTTTTAAGATCTGTTTTGGTTTCTATGTGTAGCTGGGCTTAGCACAGAGGAACTTACTGCACAGCCCCACATATACAAGTCAGAGCTAGCAAGGCAAGCACCCTACCACCTGCCCCACCCTTAACCCTTTTGGCTAAAATCTTTTCTTTTTGGCTTCAACTTGTAACCCCTCCCATGCTCCAATTTAACCAAACACCAGCACGCTCTATTTGTAAAAGAGAATTTAGGTCGGTAATCCTGAGGAGGGGTGTTAGTCTAAGAACAGACCACAACCTCAGGAGGCCATCTACCAAAGTTCAAGGCCAGGCTGGGAAACACAGCAAGGTCCCAGTCCTTAACTAAGTAGTTGGTAAAATTAATATTTTAATTCATTAAAATGCTGCTCATAAGTTATTAAAAAGGTAACGGTGGCAGAAAAAGAAGGGGGGAGGGGGAACCTCAGGCACAGAGAAATTTCCCTGGTCCCTCTCAGCGGCTCCCTCCCGGCCTCCCCAATTTTCCCCCAGCACTCACCATGGCTACCACGGGTCCAGAGTTCATATATTTCACCAGCCCCGGAAAGAAGGGACGGTCTTTCAGGTCGATGTAGTGCTGCTTCAGGTGTTCCTCAGAAGCCTGACATTCAGAGGGTCCCATTAGGAAACCAAATGGAAAGGTTCAAATATGGCTCCAACCCACCTTTCCCAAGCCCACATGGCAGCTTCTTTGAAACTCAGGTCTAGTCTATCAACCTATTCCTAAGGCTCATATTTTTAAAATCCGAATCAAATCATAATGCCACCTTGGCGGAGGGGGAAGGAAGGGGAGAGAAGGGGCAGAAGCTGTTGTGATCATAAGAAACATCCTTGTGCTGTCAATGAGATTTTCTAATCCTCAGCAGAGGATCTTGATAGCTGGAGTAGAAGGGTGGCTGTTACGGACGAATATGCCAGAGAAAAGAGACCACATCAAAGCCCTCGGGCCTACCCAGCGCCTCTCCATCGTTTCGGACGACATCCCCTTTCAGGGAAGGGGACTTGATGGAAATTTCAGTCCTTGGGTACTACTTACCCCCTTAAAACTGTAGGGGCTCGGATCTGAGCCCCAAATGAAAAATCTGGAAACTACAGTCAAGCGCCCCTTGCCGAAGCAGACCCACACCGCCGCAGCACCTCGAAACCTCCATCAGGGCCAAGTTTCAGGCTGTAGCACCCAAGAGCTGTGCGCCCCCCTGCCCGCCGCCCCCCATCCCGAGCCAGCGCGGCCCCACGTGGGCCGGAAGGAAACCCCAGGTGGCCTCTCCGCTCCGGGCTCCACGCCCTCCGCGATCCACCCGCCAGGCAGGCGGAGGCCCCGGGGCGACCCGCGCTTCCGCAGGGCCCAGGTGCCCAGCCTGGGGCGGGAGTCACCTTCCCAAGGGCGCCGGGTCCTCCGGGGCCTGGGAACGCGGCCAGCGGGGCCCGCGGGCGGCCTGGGGCGGGGCGCGGGGCACAGGGACTCTGGAGGGAGGGAAACCGACCCCGGGCCCTCGGGCAAGGAGACGCGGACCCGCCGCTGCCCAACAGCTGCCCGGAGGGCAAAGCACTGGCGAGCCGGCGGCCGCAGAGGGCCGAGGGGGCGCGTTACCCGCAGGAACTTCATGGCCACCAGGCGGAATCCCTTCTGCTCGAAGCGCTTGATGATCTCGCCCACCAGGCCACGCTGCACGCCGTCGGGCTTGATGGCGATGAAGGTCCGCTCCAGGTTAGCCATGGCTCTTCTGCGGGGCCAGAGGTGCGGTCAGGGCGGCCGGCCGGGGCTGGGTCCTGGGTCCAGGAAGCCACGTGGGCGTCGGCCCGGCCTCCACCACCCGCCCGGCCTGGGACACGTGGCTTCGCGGCCGCCCGGCCCCGCCCCGCCCTGCCCTGCCCCAGGCCCGAGTGGGGACGCGGAGATCCGGTGGACCACGGCCCCGAAGGGGGGGTTGCGGGAGGGCGGGGGGCCCAGGGAGGGCGTCCTGGCCTTACCGAGAAGCCGGAGGGGGAGATCCGATCGCGGCGGCAGCGAAAGCCGGGAGGCGAGAGCGACCACCCGGAGGAGGGGCGAGGGGTGGGGCCGCCCTGGACCCCGCCGACCAACCCCGGAGGCCCAGCGCCCGGCGGCCGGCGCTCTGTCCCCGCCCAGTGGCCCGGGGTGCCCGCCTCCGCCGGCTGAACGACCGTGGGTTCCCAAGCAGGAAGTGATTTGTCGTTCCCCACACACACACCCGTGCACCTCCAAACTCTGGAGGCCCCAGAGGCCTGCGCACGCGCGCGCGCACACACACACACGAGTGGGACTCAGCTCAGACACGCCGAAGTCCCTTCATGTTTCCACAGCCTTTCCATTTCCCTCCTCTGTGGGCCCTGGTGGCGCCCCCCCAGCCCTTTCTCTTCCACACACCCAACCTCCCTATGGCCTGTGCCCCACAGAGCCTCCCTCTGCACCCCCCTCAACTGTTGGCTCCTGTCTCTGCCCCCTGCCACAGGATGGCATCACCAACTCCTAGGATGATAGCCCTTGTCTTCTGTGGTCGGCTTCTTCCCTCCCCCCCCCCACCCCCAGGCTTAATAACCTGTCTCCTCCACCCAGCCTTTTCCAGTCCCTTTGAGTCTCCCCTTGAGTCTCCCTGTTCCCTTCCGGAGATGGAGGTTCCTGCTCCACCCAGCGCTACCTGTGAGCTGAGCAGGTTATTCATGCTCAACCTAAGACAGACCAGAGACAAGATTCTTCTAGATTCTTCTAGAAGTTAAGGCCTGTTGATTTGCAGAGTATGCCTAAGCCCTGTCTACTTTGCACAACCACTAGCCCCCCTGAACGTCCTCACCCCCACGCCCCTACTACCATAAATCACAGTTCCTTGTTGCCTCTGTGACCTAGCCAGCTAGCTGCAGATTTTTCCTGACAGGCTTGTCCAAGCTGGGGCCTTGAACATTCCCAGACATTAATAAAGGTGTTATGGTCCAGGCCCTGAGCCAAAATTCCTTAAGCCCTCTTACAAAAATTCTATACTGACTCTTTAACACCATTTGCCCAGATAGACAGACCCAGGTCCTTTGCTCTCACTGGCTCTCAAACATGATCTGCAGTTCTGTACATTCTCCTAATAAACTATTTGTTTTTGTTTTTTTTGGGGGGGTCCAATCGTGGGGCCTGAACTCTGGGCCTGGGCACTGTCACTCAGCTCTTCAGCTCAAGGCTAACACTCTACCACTTGAGCCACAGCACCACTTCCGGCTTTTTTTTTTCTGCTTATGTGGTGCTGAGGAATCGAACCCAGGGCCTCAGGCATGCAAGGCAAGTGCTCTACCACTGAGCCACCTTCCCAGCCCCCTAATAAACTATTTGGACTGCTCACCCCATCATTCAATGCTTCTTTCCCTAGAATCCCAACAAGCCCTATCTTGGGATGATTTAAATTCCTTTGTGAGGCTTCACTGCCACATTTGGGAGTGACTCCAATTCATTTGATCAGGAGAAAGCCCTTTTCTGATTGTGTGTGTGTATGTGTGTGTGTGTGTGTGTGTGTGTGTGTATACTCTGAGGCTTGATCTCAGGGGCTGGATGGTGTGTGTGTGTGTGTGTGTGTGTATACTGAGGCTTGATCTCAGGGGCTGGATGGTGTGTGTGTGTGTGTGTGTGTGTGTGTGTGTGTGTGTGTGTGTGTGTGTGTGTGTGTGTGTGTATACTGAGGCTTGATCTCAGGGGCTGGATGGTGTGTGTGTGTGTGTGTGTGTGTATACTGAGGCTTGATCTCAGGGGCTGGATGGTGTGTGTGTGTGTGTGTGTGTGTGTGTGTGTGTGTGTGTGTGTGTGTGTGTGTGTGTGTGTGTGTGTGTGTGTGTGTGTGTGTGTGTGTGTGTGTGTGTGTGTGTGTGTGTGTGTGTGTGTACTGAGGCTTGATCTCAGGGACTGGATGTTGTCCTTTAGCTTTTATGCTCAATCTACAACTTGAGCCACCCCTCTACTTCTGGATTTTTGGGTGGTTTATTGGAGATAAAGAGTCCAACAGACTTTTCTGCCTGGGCTGGCTTTAAATCTCCATTCTCAAATCTCTGCCTCCAGGGTAGCTAGGAGTACAAGCATCTGGTTTCTGGTGTCTCTAGAATAGTAAGCCCTCCCTTGTGGGCCGAGGGAAGCTCTAGGACTCATGCCATTTCCTAGCAGCTCGCTCAAGCACCACTGGCCACCTGTGCCTGACCAGGTAGATGCAATACAGACCTTGGCTACCCACCATTGGCTTTCCCAAACCTGGTGGTTGTAGAATATCAACACAGAAAACACTGGCAATGTCACTTGCCTTCATTCTGTGCCTCAATCTGAAGCACCCTCTCCTCTGGATTTTTTTTTTGGGGGGGGGGGTCAGTCGTAGGACTTGAACTCTGGGCTTGGGCACTGTCCCTGCACTCTTCAGCTCAAGGCAAGTGCTCTACCGCTTGAGCCACAGCACCACTTCCGGTTTTCTAGTGATTTACCTGAGATAAGAGTCTCATGGACTTTGCTGCCCGGGCTGACTTTGAATCGCAATCCTCAGATCTCAACCTCCTAAGTAGCTAGGATTACAGGCGTGAGCCACCGCTGCCCAGCTTTCTCTGGATTTTGTTTTCTGTTACTAAAGGGTCTGGAAATTTAGTGGACACTTCCCTGCAGTGGACCGCACTACACACATTCATTCCCCGAGTCCTGATACTCTCCTTCACCCTCTAAAACAGCCAGTGCTGTGGCTAACAGACATGCACACACCCCAAGCTTCCTCATCTCCACAGACCTCCCTTTCCTCCCTCTATTGCACCTAATAACCTCAAAAATAACAAGAAAGAGGTTGGGGATTTAGCTCAGTGGAAGAACATTTGCCTGGCAAGTGCAAGGCAGAGTTCAGCCCTCAGCTCTACAGAGAAAAAAAGAAAGAAAAAGAAAACCTGCTGAAGTTTGTAGCAAAAATCAGTTGCCCCAAGCTCACCCCTAATCCTAATCAGGAGACTGAGATCTGAGGATTGTGGTTGGAAGCCAGCTTAGGCAAAAAAGTCCCTGAGAAGCCAGGTGCCAGGGGCTGGTGGCTCATGCCTATAATCCGAGCTACTTAGGAGGCTGAGATCTGAGCATCATAGTTCAAAGCCAGCTCGGGCAGGAAAGTCTGTGAGACTCTTATCTCCAATAAACCACTGGAAAACCAGAAGTGGCACTGTGGTTTTTTTTTTTTTTTTTTTTTTTGGGTCCGGTCATGGGGCCTGAACTCTGGGCCTGGGCACTGTCCCTCAGCTCTTCAGCTCAAGGCTAGCGCTCTACCACTTGAGCCACAGCGCCACTTCCGGCTTTTTTCTTTTTGCTTATGTGGTGCTGAGGAATCGAACTCAGGGCCTCATGCATGCAAGGCAAGCGCTCTACTACTGAGCCACCTTCCCAGCCCTATGGCTCAAGTGGTAGAGCACTAGCCTTGAGCTGAAGAGCTGAGGGACAAAGCCCAAGCCCAGAGTTCAAGCTCCACGACTGACCAAAAAAACAAGCAAAAAAAAAAGTCCATGAGACTCATCACTAATAAACTACTCAGGAAAAAAAAAAAAAAAACAGAAGTGGCACTGTGGCTCAAGTTGGTAGTTAGACTTGAGCAAAAGCTCAGGGACAGCACCCAGGCCCTGAGTTCAAGACCAGAAAAAAAAAAAATTGTTGTTCCCCAACTCTCCAATATTCACTCTCACTTCTAGGTAAAACTTGGGAGCTTTACCTTACAAATAAAGATAGACAGTATCTCAGTTTTGTTAGCTAATGCAGCCTTGTGACTAAGTCGGTTCTGGCCAGTGGAATGTGAGGGGAAACAAAGGTTATAAATCCGGAGTTTTGGTTTTTTTGTTTTGATCTTCCTACCTCAAGATCCTGAGTGCTAGGATTATCAGCCTGTTATTTGTCATAGGGTCTTACTTTCGGCACGAGCAAGCCTAGACTGCGATCTTGCTATTTACACTTCCCTACCATAGCTGGGATGTGAGGTTCCCACCACCACATTCAAGATTTTTCTAGAGATGTGGTCTCAGTAAATTTTTAGCTGTGCTAGCCTTGGACTCCAATTCTGATATTCTAGTCCAGAGTAGCTAGGATTACCATGCTGGCTTCTAGCCTCTCTCAAAGCAACTCAAACAGTGTCCTCACAAATCAAACCTATTTACCTATAACCGCTCTCATTTTGTTTGATAGCATCCCAGGGATTCAAACCTACTATCTACATAGCTCTTTTGATTCTTAGAATAGTTACAACTCCTCACACATGACCATCTGTTCCTGAGAACTTCTCAGGTTTTCCAAGGTAAGGCATAGCTATGAAGCCCAGGCTACATAGCTCAAACTCACGATCCTCCTGTTTCCACCCCACTGGTGCTAGGATCAGAGGTGTACAATACCCAATACTACACGCTGCTCTATCTTTTTTTTTTTTTTTTTGCCAGTCCTGGGACTTGAACTTAGGGCCTGGGCACTGTCCCTGAGCTTCTTTTGCTCAAGGCTAGTACTCTACCACTTGAGCCACAGAGCTACTTCCAGCCCTTACTGTTTATGTGGTACTAAGGACTTGAACCCAGGGCTTTGTGCATGCTAGGCAAGCACGCTACCATTAAGCCACATTCCCAGCCTGCTGCTCTTTTATTTCTGAAAGAGCCTCTATGCCCAGTAGTCTTTACAACCTAGCAGACATCCTCCACAGATGCTTGTTAATTGACTCAGTGCCAAGAGTAGATGGGATGGATGCAGGGGGTAAAGAATCAGGCAAAAGGGCTGGGAAGGTGGCTCAGTGGTAGAGTGCTTGCCTTGCATGCATGAGGCCCTGGGTTCGATTCCTCAGCACCACATAAGCAGAAAAAGCCGGAACTGGGGCTGACGCTCAAGTGGTAGAGTGCTAGACTTCAGCTGAAGAGCTGAGGGACAGTGCCCAAGCCCAGAATGCAGGCCCCACAACCAAAAAAAAAAAAAAAGAATCAGGCAAAAAATGACCATATATAGGTACAGTCAACATTAATAATTCACAAAGTATTCCCACTCAGTATAAAGGAAATAAGCAATGCAAAGCAATGAAGCAGTATGAAGTAACACATCAACTATTCCTATATTGAGATGAAATATTTTAATCCGATGGCAGCACATAACACTGTAAAAGGAGCACTCACATCTTTGAGAGCATTCCTCTAGGTTACAGGAAGTTCCAGAAATAACTGAATTTGCTAGTCTGGGAATGGGGAAAAGGGTGGAGAGTAGACAGGAAAACTATCATGGCCTGTGCGCCTGTCACTCGTAGATCCAGTCCTGCGCACAGCTCTTGTAATCTACCAGTTCCTCAGGCCGAAACCACAAGTTGATCTCCTTCTCTGCACTCTCCACGGAATCGCTGCCATGAATGATGTTTCTAGGTGGAGAGAGAGGACCATGTGACCAAGACCAGGATTAACTGCCCAGGGGTCCCCTGCATGCCCACTGCAGGAAAGCCAAAGGTCTGTGCTCTTGATAGCACATCAGAAGTAAACCCTTTGGGAAGGGGAAACAACGAGGAGGCAACAATGCTTGATAAGAAATGTACTCGTTATCTTGCTCATGTAATTGTAACTCCTCTGTACGGTATTCTCACAATAAAAAATAAAAATAAAAAAACAGAAGAAAACCTTTGGCCACCACCAGTAGAAAGGCTGACACAGGCTGTGAGACAGTAATAATGACCTCAGAGGCACAGCCACAGTGGCAATAACGACTTCAAAGTCTACCACAACTTCTAAGAGAAGACCATGAGCTGACTTAAAGTTGATCTGCCTATGGGACCACGTTCATTTCCAGCCTCAAAAATACAAATTCGTTTTTTGGGTTGTTTTTTATTTTGTCAGTCTTGGGACTTGAACTCTGGGCCTGGGTGCTGTCCCTCAACTCTTCAGCTCAAGACTAGTGCTCTACCACTTGAGCCACAGTACCACCTCCAGTTTTCTGATGGTTCATTGGAGATAAGAGTCTCAAGAACGTGGGGCTGGGAAGGTGACTCAGTGGTAGAGTGCTTGCCTTGCAGGCGTAAGGCCCTAGGTTCAATTCCTCAGCACCACATAAGCAAGAAAAGCTGGAAGTGGCGCTGTGGCTCAAGTGGTAGAGTGCTAGCCTTGAGCTGAAGAGCTGAGGGACAGAGCCCAGGCCCAGAGTTCAGGCCCCACGACCAACCAAAAAAAAAAAAAAACTTTCCTGCCCAGGCTAGCTTTAAATGGTAATCCTCAGATCTCAGCCTCCTGAGCAGCTAGGATTACAGGTATGAGTCAGCAGAAATACAAATTCTTGTGGTGACCAATTTGGCTGTTGGAAAAGGATAAAAACCACCCAATCTAGCAGGGCATCATTGGCTCAAGCCTGTAATCCTTGCTACTCAGGAGGCTGAGATCTGAGGATCATGGTTCAAAGCCAGGGAGGGCAGAAAACTCTCTGTGAGACTTTCATCTCCAATTAACTACTCAAAAACAGTAAGTGGACTATGGCTCAAAGTGGTAGAGCACTATCCTTGCACAAAAGAGCTCAGGGATAGTACCCAGGCCCTGAGTTCAAGCCCCACAACTGACAAAAAAAAAAAAAAAAAAAAAAACACCCAATCTGGCACCAGTGTCTTGCACATATAATCCTAGTTACTCAGAAGGCTAAGATCTGAAGATCATGGTTCAAAGCCAGCTCACTTCTGTGAGCCAGAAGTGGAGCTATGGCACAAGAGCTAGAAAGATAGCTTTGAGAGAAAAACAAACAAAAAAACTCACCTGCCAACCTGAATGCAGAAGTCCCCACGGATGGTCCCTGGCTTGGAATCTGCAGGGTTGGTCTCGCCAAGCATCACTCGGCCTGTCTTTACAACATTGAGCCCCTCCCAGACCTCCAAGGACAAAAGAAGACAAGGTCAAGAAAGAAAACCAATCTCAGCAGAAAATCTGGCAACTACTAATTCAAAACAGGAAAATTAAGAATTAAGTGGAAGAGTGCCTGCCTACCAAGTACAAGGGCCTAGAAGTTGATATCCATCCATTGGACAAATATGCAGAGAGCTTCTACTTATTCCAGCATGGGGGATACCAGTCTCTCTGACATCTCTGTTATCTGTCTACAGTCCACTCTCAACATGATACCCACAGTATACAGAACACTAAGTAAATGTGAAACCTCCCAGTGTCCTAGCATTTAGTGAAGGACATGCCAACACAGCCTAAATGATGTGCCCTGACTGTGCCTCTGAACCCTTCTCACTCTATCTTCTACCTGCCAGACTTCAGGCATGCCAGCCTTCTTCAAAAAGCCATACCTAGTCAAGGACCAGTGGCTCACTCCTAAAATCTATTCAGGAGATTTGAGGATCATGGTTTGACACCAGCCTAGGAAGGAAGTTCTCAAGATTCTATCTCCACTTGCTCAGCTGAAAAGCTGCACTGGAGGTATGGCTCCAGTGGTAGAGCATCAGCTGTGAGGAATGGCTGTGAAAAAGCCAATCAAGGGGGCTGGGTATGTGGCTTAGTGGTAGAGTGCTTGCCTAGCATGCATGAAGCCCCGGTTCCATTCTTCAGTACCAGATAAACACAAAAAGCTGGAAGTGGTGCTGTGGCTCAAGTGGTAGAGTGCTTGCCTTGAGCAAAAGAAGCTTAGGGACATTGCCCAGGCCCCAAGTTCAAGCCCCAGGGCTGGCAAGAAAAAAAAAAGGCATTAGTTTGAAAATCATACTCCTAAAATATCCAACTTAAAGTTGTAACATAGCCAGGCACTATGTCCGTAAGTCCTCAGTACTCAAGAGGCTGAGACCTGGAAGACCAAGGTTTGAAGTCATCTTGGGCTGAAAAGTCTATGAGTTTATCTTCAAATAACTGGTAAAATAGTGGAATGAAGGCATGGCTCAAGTGGTATATCAACAGCTATGAGCAAGAAAACATATCCAGAGTACCAGGTCCTGAGTTCAAGATTCAGTACTGGCACTGAATGAATAAGTAACATTTGTTATCAGCCTATTTCATTTTTGTTATCACTCAGCACTAGCTGATATATACTTCATAATTCCTTTATTGTATAACACCTCCACCCCTTTAATAAGAGTAAACAAAGTCTGAGGATGTATCTCAGAGGTAGACTACTTACCTAGAATGTATGAAGACCTGGGCTAAATCCTCAGCCTCCCTCACAGACAGACACACACACAGACATACACACAGATACATACAGACATAAACACACAATGTGTGTATGAAGAGTAAGCCAAGAAAACTATGAAAATCTGATACTTTTTTTTGTCTCATTAATGACTGTATCCCCAATGTCATAAAGAGTGATTGACACAAATATAAAAAGCAATGCAGCCAGGCACTGGTGGCTCACACCTTTAATCCTAGTTACTCAGGAGGCTGAGTTCTGAGGATCACAGTTCAAAGCCAGCCTGGGCAGGAAAGTCTGTGAGACTCTTTTTTTATTTTTATTTTTTTTGGGTCCGGTTGTGGGGCCTGAACTCTGGGCCTGGGCGCTGTCCCTCAGCTCTTCAGCTCAAGGCTAGCGCTCTACCACTTGAGCCACAGCGCCACTTCCGGCTTTTTTTCTTTTTGCTTATGTGGTGCTGGGGAATCGAACCCAGGGCCTCATGCATTGCTAGGCAAGCGCTCTACCACTGAGCCACCTTCCCAGCCCGTCTGTGAGACTCTTATCTCCAATGAACCACCAGAAGTAGAGCTCAATATGGTACAGTGCTAGCCTTGAGCAAAAGAGTTCCAGGCCTGCACCAAACCCTGAGTTTGAGCCCTACGACCAATAAAAATTAAAAATTAATTTAAAAAAAATAAGAAGCAAGTCGACTTGCAATAAATAAGAGACAACCTCTCTACCCTCCAGGGCTTTCAAGCCCGTTCTCTGGGTCTTCACCTCAGACAGCTGACCCCCACCCCAACTGTTCAATCCTACAACCTATTCCTCTGCAGCAGTGAGGACCTGACATCCAACACAGGAAGAGGAACACTCACCAACAAAGTCATTCTCATCAACTTCCCACCCAGGCCTACTCACCATGGCAACCACGGGCCCTGAGTGCATGTATTTCACCAGGCCTGGAAAGAAGGGACGGTCCTTCAAGTCAATGTAGTGTTCCTTGAGAAGATCTTCAGAAGCCTATTCCACAGGACAACAGATGAGGACTGGGAGCAAAGTGTCTACAAATCATCAATCTAGTTATCCCCTCACTGACCCTACTATCCAGCATATACGCTCTCAGCCTACTGATTTGTTAAAACCCAGTTTGCCCTTCACACTACTAGAGGGCAGAGAGCACAGAGACTAAAATGTTTCTGCAGTTTTGAACCACAATTTCCCCTTCTTGCCCTTGATGGGTCTGAATAAAATGATCTTGGAACTGAATCCAGCCTTCTCCTGTGAGAAAGGAAAACTAATAGTATAATGAATTTCTATTCCAGAGCAGACCCCAACTAAAACACCGGAGGGAACATTCTGCATCTGATCAGCAGCGACATGAGCCAGGACAACTCCTGGAGAGGCTTCACGTTTATTCAGAGGATAGAGGCCCCATGTGATTACCATATGATCTAAACTACCCCAAAATACAAGACATCAAGCAATAAATACTTCTGCGGAAGTTCAGAATCTCACCCTGCGAGGATGGCACGTGGGAACAAATCAAGCTAGCTAGAGAGCAAACCATCTGCTGAGTTTCAGCTGATCTTGGCTCATGCTATCCCTTTGCTACAGCATCTAGTCTTGCTAAGGGTCTATCAGGGCCCCTTAGTTTTTCTGATTCCGCAGAACAGTATCATACAAGACATACTGAACACTTTAGGTATATACACACATACATAAAAATTAGCTATTAAAACACACATCAACCTATCAGCTACTAAAACATGCATTCAAAACATACTAAGGAGGGTCCAACATTAATTCACTTAATGGGAAAAATTCTATCTGCAACTTTATTTAAGAATCTGAATTCTCAGGCTGGGAGAGAATTCTCAATGGTAGAGCGCTTGGCTTGCATGCCTGAGGCCCTGGGTTCGATTCCTCAGCACCACATAAGCAAAAAGAAAAAAGCCAGAAGTGGTGCTGTGGCTCAAGTGGTAGAGCGCTAGCCTTGAGCTGAAGAGCTAAGAGACAGTGCCCAGACCCAGAGTTCAGGCCCACGACCGGACCCAAAAAAAATAAAAAATAAAGAAAGAATCTGAATTCTCATCTCTGACTTGTTTGAAAGACGGTTCTTGGCCACTAGTTCTTTGCATTTATTGAAATATTGCTTTGTATGCATCTGGCAGCTGTGTCTGCAGTAGGAGAGGAACCTCCCCAAGGGCAAAACGTTTTCCCCAAGGCCCAAAGGTACCTGACCTATGATGGACCCTAAGCAGGTAGTAATTGGTGATGTAAATATTTTCCTGCTGAAATACCCCCTGCCTCAAAGGACTGGGAGTTCAGGAAGAAGAGAGGTGGGGGTTTTCTAAAATTATCTGCTTAAGAAACTAGAGATCAGGAGCTCAAAGACACACTGAGCTGAGTCAGAAATTACAGGGCTGCAGTAATATGTGGAATTCTTCACTGCTAAGGGTAAATGACAGACTATTTTTGGAAATACAAAATAACTTGGTTTGGTCCCAAGATTCTGCTAACATGCTTAGTCACTGAGGAGTTTTCAAGTTTTGACATCTTACTACAGAGAAGTCTTAGGAAGTCCACTCACCTGCATAAATTTCAAACTAACAAGGCGGAATCCCTTCTGCTCAAAACGCTTAATGATCTCTCCCACAAGACCCCGCTGCACCCCGTCAGGCTTGATAGCAATGAACGTACGCTCAGTGCAGGCCATGGTCCTGGGGATAGGGGAATCAAACAGCACGGATTCTCATTCACATCATTATCCTTCTCAAGCAGATTATTCCTAAAGCTGGCTTAAAACTGCCATGCCTACCCCAAATCTCCCTAGGTAAAACCCCAGTTCCTCTCCAGCCCCCTCCCCCCCCCAAGAATTAATGTCCAAAGTAGGACTGTAATTTCTATCCCATTTGATTTAGTAAATTTCTATTCATTTTCTGCTGTATATCCAATACTGTGATGGAACTAAGAAAGGAGGTATAAAAATAAAAGTACAAAGGGGCTGGGAATGTATGTGGCTTAGTGGTAGAGTGCTTGCCTAGCACGCAGGCAGCCCTGAGTTCGATTACTCAGTACCACATAAACAGAGAAAGCTGGAAGTGGTGTTGTGGCTCAAATGGCAGAGTGCTAGCCTTGAGCAAAAGAAGCTCCAGGACAGTGAGCCCAGGCTCTGAGTTCAAGCCCCAGAACTGGAGAAAGAAAAGAAAGAAGGAAAGAAAGGAAGAAAGGAAGGAAGGAAGGAAGCAAGCAAGCAAGCAAGCAAGCAAGCAAGCAAGCCAGGTGGCAGTGGCGGAAAGTGGTGCTGTGGCTCAAGTGGTAGAGTACTAGCCTTGAGCTGTAGAGCTAAGGGACAGTGCCCAGGCCCAGAGTTCAAATCCATGACCGACAAAAAAAAAAAAAGAAAGAAAGAAAAGAAAATGAAATACCAAAATTTAAAAACAAAACCAAAGACATCCTCTTTCTCGATAATCCAGGTTGGAAAAAAACAGTACTGATGTGGTTTTACTAATGTGGAAGTGACATCTGCTATCAGGCACAGCCCTGGTATTAGAACTGGCAGAGTTTTTAGAGACTGTCCAGATGACACTCCCCCTTTATTTTGCAAATGAAGAGCAAAGAGGAGACCCCAGTCCTGGAAACAGAATGGGAGGAGGGGCTGACACACCACCAGCCAGCTCTTCCTTCTCGAGTTAGACTCTTGAAGCTGGCGTCCGACTTTACTTCTGTGTCTGTGACCCGCACACCAGGCTCGCTTACTCCCAGTCCAAGGTCCTAGCAGTCAATTAGGAGCCCCCTCCTCCCCTTCAATATCGATCCCTGTCCTTCCAAGAAAACGAGAGCAGACCCAAGGCCCGGCTGGAGAGCCTCGGATGGAACACGGAGACTAAGATGGAGCTGATGTGCGGGAAACGGCTCCGGACGCAGCCCTCCCCACGCATCCCAGGTCATTCATTCAGCAAGCGCCCGCCACAGCGCCAACTCTGGGCCCAGCACCGAGCTAGAGAGAAGAAGGCGGCGGCGGCACGGTCCCCCCCCCCGCCCCCCCGGCCCTGCGTCCGGGCGGGGGCCGGGGGGAGCGGGGCGGGGGCCGGGCGGGAGCGGGGCGGGGGCCGGGCGGGGGCCGGGCGGCCCCGGGACAAAGCACGGCGCACGTGGCCTGGGGACCCGTCCGCGGGCGCTGACAGCCCTCCCCGCCCAGCCCATCTCCTCCCGCCCGCTCAGGGGTAAAAACCCTCCACCTCCCCCGTCCATCCCCCGGGCCTCACCCCTTCCCCTGCTGCTTCGGGACCCCGAGCCCCGCTCACTGCTCCCGCGGCGGGGGCTTTCTCCCGGGCTGCCGCCGCCGCCGACACCGGAAGCGCGCTCCGGCTCCGAAGCCTCCGCACGCACGGAACGATTCTGCGCGCGTCCACAGCAGAAAGCCGAGCGCTTTGGGCCGAACACCTCCCGCTCTACCTAGGGACGTCTTTCTAGGGAGCAACCTTCCGGCATGGAACTTCCGGCACCAGGCCTCAAGCTCTTCCGTCCAGCTGCCATGTTTTTGTTTTGTTTTGTTGTTTGTCTCCTCAAAGTTCTGAGTCACTTCCTTCATGCCGGCGCGAGCCAGCCTCCCGAGAGGGGGCGCTCGCGGCTCGCCGAAGCCCGAGGAAGGCCGAGGCGTCGGCAGCCGTCGCTCTTCTCCTCTTACTTCTCTGTTCCTGCCCTCGGTCCGTCCAGACGTACATTATTTAACGAGCGCTGCTGCGTGAGCGCAGAGCCTGGGGATAAAGCAATATTCTCGTCTCGGGCTTCTTCTGGTCGGGTTGGGGCGGGGGAAGGGGGAGAGGGCCAATTGGTATGTAAGTGAAGAAAAAGGAAAACAAGGTTGGAGGGAATAATAATCAAATGGACCCGCTTGAAGTCTAGTTCACCAGGAATTGACTGGGCACGAGCATTGCAGGGGGCACCGAGTGGGCTGAGGTGTAAAGGCCGCCGTAAAAGCCCTGGCCCTACCCGGGGGTGGAGGTGCAGGCCTGCAATCCCAGCAGTCAGCAAGTGGAAGCCAGAGGATCGCCAAATGTGAACCTTAAACTAATACGTTATGCAAAGTTCACTCAAGATGGGCGCTGGTGGCTCATATTTCTAATCCTAGCTGCTCAGAAGGCTGAGATCTCAGGGTCTTGATTTGAAGCCAACTGGAGCAGGAAGGTCCATGAGACTCTTGATCCCCAGTTAACCAGCAAAAAGCCTGAAGTGGAAGTATGGCTCAAGTGGTAGAATGCCAGCTCTGATGGAAAAAGCTAAGGGACAGCGCCTAGATCCAGAGTTTCAAGCTCCAGCATACGCAAAGAAAATTTTAAAAATCGCTCAGACTAGATTGCATAATAAAGGTAAGGCTATTAAACTTTTCTTAGTGTAGTAAAAAAAAAAAAAAATCTCAAGACCTAAGCTGGAGGCAGTGAATTCTTAGACTTGATGCCAAAAGCACAGAATACATGGCTCAAGTGCTAGAGCAAATGCCTAGCAAGTGCAAAGCTTTGAATTTAAAGATTCGTGTCACCATCACCACCACGACCACTGGGGGGCGAGGGGAGGGGACAGATACCAAAAGTAAAACCCATAAAAGGGAAAAGTTGAAATTAGACCTTACTGAAATTAGAATTCTTGCTCTGAGAAAAATCCTGTGAAGAAAACAATTAAAAACAAGTTAGAATGGAAAAAATTGCATGTAGCTGACTCTTTACCCACAATATATAAAGAAAAACTAACGTCAAAACTAAAAGATAGAGCCGGGCTCCAGTGGCTCACGCCTGTAATCCTAACTACTCAGGAGGCTGAGATCTGAGGATCATGGTTCAAAGCCAGCCGGAGCAGGAAAGTCTGTGAGACTCTTATCTCCAATAAACCACCAGAAGACCAGAAGTGGTGCTGTGGCTCAAGTGGTAGAGTGCTCACCTTGAGCTGAAGAGCTTAGGGACAGTGCCCAAGTCCAGAGTTCAAGCCCCACGACCAACAAAAAAACAAAAACTAAAACAAAACTAAAAGATAGGACTTGCCTAGCATGCATGAAGCCCTGGGTTCGATTCCTCAGTACCACATAAACAGAAAAATCTGGAAGTGGTACTGTGGCTCAAGTGGTAAAGGACTAGCCTTGAGCAAAAGAAGCTCAGGAACAGTGCTCAGGCCCTGAGTTCAAACTCCATGACTGGCAAAAAAGAAAGGAAAACAAAAAAGATATATGTGTATGTATGTTGTCCAATCAGAAAATAACAAAAACAAAACAAGTTCAACATCATCAGCCATTAGAGAAATCCACTACATACAAAATATCACTCCTTGCACACCTATCAGAATGCTGAAATTAAAATAGTTACATCACCAATGTTCAAAAGAAGCTGGGTCCACATTACTAGGAATGTAAAATTATACAGCCAATTTGAAAATGTTTGACAGTTTCTTATAAAACTAACATATGATTACCATATAAGCCAGCAATTGTACTCTTAGGCATTTATCCCACAGAAATAAACCTTTCTGTGCACTCAAGCCTGCCAGAAAGTAACTCAGGCTTCCCTCCTAGCACTCTGAGTCTAATATAACTCTCTCATTTCAATGAAAAAAAGGTGTCTAATTTTTTTTTCTTTTCTTTTTTTTTTTTTGTCGGTCGTGGGGCTTGAACTCTAGGCGAGCGCTCTACCACTTGAGCTACAGCGCCACTTCCGGTTTTCTGGTGGTTTTATTGGAGATAGGAGTCTCACGGTCTCTCCTGCCCGGGCTGGCTTTGAACCGCGATCCTCAGATCTCAGCCTCCTGAGTAGCTAGGATTACAGGCGTGAGCCACCAGCGCCCAGCAAAGGTGTCTAATTTTAAAAAATAAAAATAAATGTTTATATAAAAGGCCAGATGCAATGGCTCACACCAGTAACCCTAGCTACTCAGAAGGCTGAGATCTGAGGATCATGGTTCAAAGTCAGCCCAGGCAATTAACCACTCAAACACTGGAAGTGGTGCTGTGGCTCAAGTGGTAAAGTTAGTCTTGACACAAAGAGGCTCAGGGACAGTACCCAGGCCTTGAGTTTAAGCCCCCCACAACCGACCAAAAAAAAAAAAAAAGGTGTTTGATAAATCTATGTAATGCCTATAAGATTAACTATAAGTAGAGTAAGTTCTTATTCCACTCTCCTACCCCATACTTGGAAGGTGAAGAAATATGATTGTTGTCTTCACTATAGAGGATCAGAGCTGATTGGTATAAAATGAAATGGGCTTTGAGGATGGGATGCACTTTTGGTCAAGAAAATACCCATGACCAAATGATACAAGCAGGAAAATGTAGAAAATGTTGGAGAAACTGATTCAACAATCCTAATAAAGTCCTGTAAAACATCAGGATATAAGGCCAGTCGATTAATGACAAGTCTTCGATGTTTGTCTAAGAAGTTAAGAATTTACGTAGGCACTGGTAGCTCATACATCAGGAGGCTGGGATCTAAGAATGGCAGTTCAGAGCCAACCTGGGCAGACATATCTTTAAGACTCTTTTCTCCAATTAACCAGCAAAATTCAGGATCTGAAGACAAAGTTCAAATGCCAGCTTTGAGTGGAAAATCCTCCCAGGAGTGGGAATCCCTGAGTTTAAAACCCAGTTTAAAAGGGACTAGGAAGGTGACTCAGTGGTAGAGTGCTTGCCTCACATGCATGAGGCCCTGGGTTTGATTCCTCAGTACCACATAAGCAGAAAAAGCCAGAAGTGGTGCTGTGGCTCAAGTGGTAGAGTGCCAACCTTGAGCTCAAGAGCTGAGGGGCAGCACCCAGGCCCAGAGTTTAGGCCCCATGACTGGCAAAAAAAAAGAAAATAAAAATTTCTGATTTTAATTTACAGCTAAAGGGAAACAACTAAAATTTTTTTGGGGGGAGGGTCCGGTCGTGGGGCCTGAACTCTGGGCCTGGGCACTGTCCCTCAGCTCTTCAGCTCAAGGCTAGTCCTCTACCACTTGAGCCTCAGTGCCACTTCCGACTTTTTCTTTTTTGTTTATGTGGTGCTGAGGAATTGAACCCAGGGCCTCAGGCATGCAAGGCAAGCACTCTACCACTGAGCCACCTTCCCAGCCCACAACTGAAATTTTTGAGGATAGGACAGTGACATCATAAATTTGAAAATTTGTCAGGCACTGGTAGCTCATGCCTGTAATCCTAGCTACTCAGGAGGCTGAGATCTGAGGATCGCGGTTCAAAGCCAATCCAGCCAAGAAAGTCCATGAGACTCATCTCCAGTTAGCCACCAAATAGCAGGAAGTAGAAATGTGGCTCAAGTGGTAAAGCATTAGCCTTGAGCAAAAAAGCTCAAGGATAGTGCCTAGGCCTGGCCCTAAGTTCAAGCCCCAGGACTGGTGCATGCACACGCGCACAAACATACACACAAAGTGAAAGCTCAAAAATTAAAAAAGAATTTATTTTTTTAAACTCATGTTACAGATAAAATAATAAGACTGATGTATTCAAGAGTACACTGGTATATGGGAAAAGCTATCATTATAGACCTTCATAAATCTAGCTGCCATCTAGAGGGTAGGTTAGACAGGGAAAGGTCAAAAGCCAAAGGTCCAATAGGAGGCTACTGGCATCATCACCAATCAAAGCTAGAGATACCAACTCTTCTGGACTAAAGTGGTCAAAGGAGTATACTTATGAGAGACTTTCTGACAAGATTGAGAACTTGGATGTGAAGCAATGGTTAACTAGAGGCACTATATTATAGTAATGAGAGGGCTTACGAATACGGGTATGTTTTCAAAACACATGGGTGTGACTGTTGGCTCAACCACTTTTTAGTTATGTGACCTTGGGCAAGTTACTCAACATCTCTATGTATCAATTTCTATAGCTGCTAAATGGGGCTAACAGCACCTACATCTTAAAATCACTGTAGGGATTATATAAAATAAGCCAATAAAAATCTAATAGTGAAAATATACCTGGAACTCAAAAAATTAAATCCCCCAACAACAAATCAAAGAAACAACTGCTAGCCATACAATGGACAAGAGTCTCATATCTAAAATATACTTGAAACTCAAAAAATTAAATCCCCCAACAACAAATCCTCAAAGAAACAGCTGCCCAATAAATAAGTGGGCTAAAGACTTAAAGAGAAACTTCTCTGAAGAGGAAAGAAGGATGGCCAATAGACACATGAAGAAATGCTCAACCTCCCTAGCCATAAAAGAAATGCAAATCAAAACAATATTGAGCTACCACCTCACTCCAGTTAGAATGGCTAAAATCAAGAACTCTAATAACAGATGCTGGAGGGGATGTGGACAGAAGGGAACCTTACTGCATTGTTGGTGGGAGTGTAAACTTGTTCAATCACTTTGGAAAGCAGTATGGAGGTTCCTCAAAAGACTCCACGTAGAGCTCCCCTATGACCCAGCAATCCCACTTTTGGACATTTACCCAAATGTTCACAAACAAGACCACACTAAAGCTACTAGCACGACTATGTTTATTGCAGCATTATTTACTATAGCTAAGATATGGAACCAACTCAGATGCCCCTCAGTAGATGAATGGATCAAGAAAATGTGGTATAATTTTATGCCTCCATCAGAAAGAATGATATTGCCCCATTTGTTAGGAAATAGAAAGGCATGGAAAAAATTATATTAAGTGAAGTAAGCCAGGCCCAAAGAAACATAGGTCCCATGGTTTCCCTTATTTGCAATATCTAGTATATGTCTGAGTCAAGCAGAAAAGGTCAGATAAGTTGATGTTAGGGAAATGAACCCTAAGATATGTATTCAAATGATTTTTTTCTTTCATGCGATTGTTTCTAACACAGTTAGAAACTGTGTTTCTAACACAGTTGCTTTGTATGTCCCTCCCCCACGGTATAATCCCTGCTTTCACTGTATTTGATGTCTGTATAATTTGTGGAGGGGAAGGGGAAAAATAAATCGTTTAAATAGGGATACAGGTGGGCCCATTACAACAATGAGATGTACAAGTCGTTATATGGAAAAACAAACTTTACAACTTTGGTGGGGGGGAGGATTGGGTGGGGGCAGGGGGAGGATGGGAAGGGATGGGAAGGAGAAACAAAGGAGGAGGCTACAATGCTTGATAAGAAATGTACTCTTGGGCCGGGCGCTGGTGGCTCACACCTGTAATCCTAGCTACTCAGGAGGCTGAGATCTGAGGATTGCGGTTCAAAGCCAGCCCGGGCAGGAGAGACCGTGAGACTCCTATCTCCAATAAACCACCAGAAAACCGGAAGTGGCGCTGTAGCTCAAGTGGTAGAGCGCTCGCCTTGAGCTGAAGAGCTGAGGGACAGCGCCCAGGCCCAGAGTTCAAGCCCCACGGCCGACAAAAAAAAAAAAAAAAAAAAAAGAAATGTACTCTTGGGAAATAAAGGGAGCAACCCCATTCACAATAACCTCCCGAAAAATAAAATATTTAGGAATTAACCTAACCAAAGATGTAAAAGAACTATTTAATGAGAACTATAAAAAGTTAAAGAAAGAAATTGCAGAAGACACTAGGAAATGGAAAGACCTCCCATGCTCTTGGATAGGCCGACTTAATATAGTAAAGATGGTAATACTTCCAAAACTAATATACAAATTCAACACAATTCCTATTAAAATCCCAATGACGTACATCACTGAAATACAGAAAACAGTCCAAAAATTCATATGGAACAACAAAAGACCTAGAATAGCCAAAACAATTCTAGGGGATAAAGACAATATGGGAGGGCTATCCATGCCGAACTTCAAACTCTACTACAGAGCTATAATAACAAAGACAGCATGGTACTGGCACAAAAACAGACCCGAAGACCAATGGAACAGAATAGAAGATCCAGAAATAAATCCACAGGCCTACAGCCAGCTGATATTCGACAAAGGAGCCAAAGACATACAATGGAAGAAACACAGCCTCTTCAACCGCTGGTGCTGGGAAAACTGGGCAGCCACATGCAGAAAACTAAAAGTGGACCCCAGCCTATCACCATGCACCAACATCAACTCAAAATGGATTAAAGACCTTAACATTAAACCTGAATCTCTGAAACTACTGCAGGACAGAGTAGGAGAGACACTTGAACTAGTAGGCACAGGAAGGAACTTCCTGAACAGAGTCCCAGGGTCACAACAAATTGGAGAGAGACTCGACAAATGGGACTACCTTAAAATAAAAAGCTTCTGCACAGATAAAGCTATTGCAACCAAGCTAGAAAGACAACCAACTAATTGGGAAAAAATATTTACCAGCAATATATCAGACAAGGGGTTAACATCCTGTATATACAGGGAACTCAAGAAACTAATCCCTCCCAAACCTAACAAACCAATTACTAAATGGGCAAGGGAACTAAAGAAGGACTTCTCAAATGAAGAAATAAAAATGGCAAAGAAACACATGAGGAAATGTTCATCATCCCTGGTGGTGAAGGAAATGCAAATAAAGACAACCCTGAGATACCACCTTACCCCAGTCAGAATGTCCCACATCCACAAATCAGCCAACGACAAATGCTGGAGGGGATGTGGAGAACGAGGAACGCTATTACACTGCTTGTGGGAATGTACACTCATACAACCACTTTGGAAAGCAGTCTGGAGGGTCCTTAGAAAGCTAAAGATTGACCTCCCTTACGACCCAGTCATACCACTTCTAGGCATCTACCCTGAACAACAGGAACCAATATACAAGGACACGTGCACCTCCATGTTTATTGCAGCACTGTTCGCAATAGCTAGGATATGGAAACAACCTAGATGCCCCACCACAGATGAATGGATCCAAAAATTGTGGTATCTATACACAATGGAATATTATGCAGCCATTAGAAATGACAAAATAATGGCATTTGCAGGGAAATGGATGGAGCTAGAAGGAATCATGTTGAGCGAGGTAAGCCAAGAACGAAGAGACAAACAGTACATGGTCTCCCTGATAAGTGGATGATAAATCCAAAATGTTAGGTGATATGACAAAACTAACAGGACTTAAGAAACAAAGAACTCCCACTCATCTGGTTGAACCACTACCAAATATCCCCATGCTGCTGATCACATATATGATATATAACATGTGAGCACCGTTATATATTACAGACTGTGATAGACAATTTGCTCCAGGAAAGTTAGAATGAACTTGTGACTTTAAACGAGCATCATTATTCCACAATACTGTGAATTACCGGAAATTAAGTAATCACTTAATCACAAAAAAAAAAAAAAAAAGAACCTTGGGGAAGGGAGGGAGGGAGGGGATGGTAGGGGGAAAACAATGGAGGGGGTAACAATGCTCAAGAGGAAGTGTACTCATTACCTCACTCATGTAACTGTAACCCTCTGTATAATATCTTTACAATAAAAAAATTAAAAAAAAAGAAATGTACTCTTTATCTTGCCCATGTAATTGTAACCCCTCTGTACAGTATTTTCACAATAAAAAATAGAAAAAAAATCTAATAGTGTTTGTCACACCGTAAGTAATAAATGTCAAATGAGTTTCTTTCTCTATCTCTCTTTTTAAATAGCTATAGGTAACAAAATTTCACACCTTGGAAACAATACTTAACAGAAAGAGTGAAGACAGGAGAGAGCCAGCTAGAGGACCAGGAATTTGATAAAATGTCACTAATGGAGAATAATGCAAAGAGAAAGTGTAAAGCCATCAATTGTACTTAAGAGATACTGGGCCTGAGGACAGACATATGGAAATTATCTGCATAAAGGTGATCTGTAGCTGGGTGCTGGTGGCTCACACCTGTAATCCTAGCTACTCAGGAAGCTGAGATCTGGAGGATCGCAGTTCAAAGCCAGCCTGGGCAGGAAGTCCGTGAGACTCTTATCTCCAATAAACCACCAGAAAACTGGAAGTGGCGCTGTGGCTCAAGTGATAGAGCACTAGCCTTGAGTTAAAGAGCTGAGGGACAGCGCCCAGACCCAGAGCTCAAGCCCCACGACTAAAAAAGAAAAAGATGATCTGTAGGCCCACAAACTTTTTTTTTTTGGGGGGGGGGGTCCAGTCGTGGGGCCTGAACTCTGGGCCTGGGCGCTGTCCCTCAGCTCTTCAGTTCAAGGCTAGCCCTCTATCACTTGAGCCACAGCGCCACTTCTGGCTTTTTTCTTTTTGCTTATGTGGTGCTGAGGAATCGAACCCAAGGCCTCAGGCATGCAAGGCAAGCGCTCAACCACTGAGCCACCTTCCCAGCCCCACAAACTTTTTTTAAAAAAGGGATGATAGTTACTCTTCACTTGCTACACAAAAATTTGTAATACCCAACATTCATTGAAGTTACTCTATGCTAGGCACAGAGTGTTTCACTTATACTAAATTATTTAATCACACAGCTACATGATATAAATAGTGCTGTTGGCCGGGGAGTATAGTAGAACAGCAACTGTCTAATATCTATAAAGTCCTGGGTTATTCTGACCAAAATATAACAATTGCACATTTGAAATAATATAGTGATAGCCAGGTGTAGTGACTCATACCTGTAATCCTAGCAACTCATGTGGCTAAGATCTAAGGATGAAGGTTCAAAGCCAGCATGGGTAGGAAAGTTCATAAGGCACTTATTTCCAGTTAACTACCAAAAAGTCAGAAACAGCACTCTGGATCAAAGTGGTAGAACACTAACCATGAGCACAAAAGCTCAGGGGCAGCACCCAGGCCCTGGGTTCCAGCCTCATATTTTAGACAGGGAAATATAGGGCCTCTAGTTAACCATTGCTTCACATCCAAGTTCCCAATCTTGTCAGGAAGTCTCTCATAAAGTATACTCCTTTGACCACTTTAGTCCAGAAGAGTTGGTATCTCTAGCTTTGATTGGTGATGATGTCAGTAGCCTCCTATTGAACTTTGGCTTTTGACCTTTCCTTGTCTAAAATATTAAAATAATAATAACATGGTAAAAGATTTTGGTACAACTAATATACACTGAAAAAAATGAATGATAGTAAAATAAAACAGGCTCTGCTGAGGAAGTGGGTACTAGTGTTTAGGGGGAGGGCTAATGAAGAGGGTAATGATGAATATGGTCAGTAGTAGTAGTTTATTTGCATGTATGAAAATAGAACAATTAAACCTGTTAAAATTATTTTAAGAAGCAGGAAGGAATAAGCAAGTATGATAGAGTAGGGTGAGTTTAATTGAGATATATTGTATACATGTATGAAAATATCAGAGGAAGTGACGCTGTGGCTCAAGCGGTAGAGCACTTGCCTTGAGCTAAAGAGCGCAAGGACAGCACCCAGGCCCAGAG
This sequence comes from Dipodomys merriami, assembly GCF_024711535.1. Lineage (NCBI taxonomy): Eukaryota > Metazoa > Chordata > Mammalia > Rodentia > Heteromyidae > Dipodomys > Dipodomys merriami. The sequence continues at coordinate 32,592,773 of NW_027203270.1, read as the reverse complement.
TTCAAGCCCCATGACCAACAAAAAAAAAAAAAAAAGAAATTGAAAATATGAGTGAAACACCAGCCCTTGTACATCTAATGAATACTACTTTTTAAAAATCTTATTTTCCTCATTTTTCAAGTGAAGAAACTGAGGCTCATCATATAACTTGGCCACACTAGAAGAGGTGAGTCAGGATTTCAAGCAAATCTGCCTGAAAGAGTCCATAGCATGGGCCCTTAAACACATGTGTTTTCATGAGCCTTTCCTCTTGGGTCTCACTTATGGAGGGAATCATTATGGGTTGCAAATAAATCATAGTGACAGACAGGAAGGTGACATAATTGTTTTTAAATTAAATTTGAGATGAACAAGCCATAGAGGTTTACTACTGTACAAAGAACGAAATTGATTCAGGACATGACCATCCTGTTATGAATGATTTAAGGAGCCAGAACAACTAATGCATTATGCCCATGCATGAGAAACAGAAAGGCACCTTGGGAGACAGGGCAAGGGCTGAACATTTATAACACTAATTGAGAATGAACCCTTGGGGAATCTTCACTGCCCTAGTCAAGAATAAAGTGTAAACCTCCCACCTTTGACTCTAGAGGCAAACTACAAATCATGCAGCAGGATTGTTTGGGTGAAGGCAATGGTCTGTGCTTTACACAGCCCAAGCACAGGTCATCTGCTTCTACTTCCCCAGCAATTCTTAGTGCCTGATTCCTGACAGAGATAGTGAGCTTTTGAAGAAATCTGCATTATTTGATGATTGGAGGCAGAAATGGTGAGCAACTCTTTATCACATACTCTGATGCCATAACCAGATGAGATTTTCAGTCCTATTTCACAGATGGGAAAACTGAAATGTAAGGTTAAATAGGGGCTGGAGGTCTGACTCAAGTGGTAGAGCACCTGCCTAGCCCGAGTTCTTGAATTCAAACTCCAGAACTACCAAGAAGATTAGTGGCATATACCTGTAATCATCTCAGCTACTCCGGAGGCACAGGTAGGAGTTTTGAAGTCTAAGGTCAATTGCCAGCAAATGACATGAGACTGTCTGAAAAACAACTACTCTCTCCCCCCTAAAAATAGAGCTAGACAGGTGGTACTACACTAAAAACACAACACTGCCAAAAAATTTAATTGAACAAAAAATTCAAATAAAAATTTTAAAGCTGGATACGAGGGGACTGGGAAGGTGGCTCAGTGGTAGGGTGCTTGCCTCGCATGCATGAGGTCCTGGGTTCGATTCCTCAGCACCACATAAGCAAAAAAGGCTGGAGTGGCTCTGTGGCTCAACTGGTAGAGTGCTAGCCTTGCCATGAAAGCAGAGGGACAGCACCCAGGCCCAGAGTTCAGGCCCCACAACCAACACGTAAAATAAACTTAAATAAAAAATAAAAAAGCTGGATACCAGTTGCTCACATCTGTAATCCTAGCTACTCAGGAGGCTGAGCTCTTAGGATCACAGTTCAAAGCAAGCCCATGAGACTCTTACCTCCAATTAACCACCAAATAGCCAGAAGTGGAGCTGCAGCTCAAGCGGTAGAGGACTAGTCTTGAGCATAAAAGCTCAGGGTCAACACGGAGTTCAAGCTTCAGGAAACCAGCACAAAAAAAAATAAGTAAGATAGCAGGTGCCAGTAGCTCATACCTATAACTCAAGTCAGGGACCTGAGATCTGAGAACTGTGGTTTGAAGCCTGCTGACTCAGGAAAGTCTGTTGGACTCTCATCTCCAATTAATCACCAAAGAAGTAGAGCTGTGGCTTAAGATCAAGTGGTAGAGTACTAGCCTTGAGTGAAATAGCTCAGGGACAGCACCCAGGCCCTGGGTTTATGCCCCAAGACCAGGGGAAAAAAAAAGAATAATAGCCAGCAATTTCAAACCCCAGTACTGAAAAAAAAAAGAATTAAAAAAAAGGCTGTCTTAGAACTTGCTATGTACCCCATATCTGCCTCCTGAGATCTGGCAATCATTCTGAATCCCCATACTGTGCCTTTTAGGCAATCATAGACTTTCTGGCAGAATAGGCCTTTACAATCACAAGCTAACTTAAATTACTAAATTACATCAGCTTTTTCTTCATATTCAACTATATTGCTTGCCTGTGACACCCTTCATTTTCTGCTGTTATGAGCAAGGATTGTAATGCCATTGATCTTTTCACCGTACGTTCCTTCACCTTCTCCCCATTTATTTTTACCTTCTCTTAGAACTTCTTGTTTCTACTCTCTAAGCATAGATACAATAAAACCTTTAGTAAAACCATAGACTTTTGTCTATAAATCTCTATGCTTGCCCTGACCCTGGTATAGTCTTTCAGTCTAACTCTCTCTGGGGAGAAGATCATATAGATGAATAGGCTCAACATTCAGAGTATTAATTTAGCACTGAATCCATTCTTTGCAATTACTGAGTTTAAACTGAGGGCTATACACTTGTTTGGCTTTCTCATCCACTTGCTGGCACTCCACCACTTAAGCCATGACAGCAACCCAGCTTTTGGCTGTTTATTTTGAAGATGGGATCTCATGCACTTTTCTGCTGAAGCTGGATCTGAACCTCTATCTTCTGGATCTTATTCTTCTGAGTAGCTAGGATTACAAGTGTGAGCTATCAACCCTCAGCTGCATTAATTTCATTTTTGCTTTCTTTCTTTCTTTTTTTTTTTTTTTGACTTTCCAGGAGCCCCACAGGGAATCTGGGACATAGGTCTGATTTGTGGGTATGGGTGTAGGTGTGGGTGTGCTTATCATTAGTAATTCTACACTGGTTCAAAACATCCTCTCTCCAGCCTTGCCAGCTTCAAAGCCATGATATTCATTATTTCTAGAGCATTAGAAATCCCTATACTATCTTTTGTATTATGATAAGCTAGGTTTTGGTACTACAGAAAAGGAAATCCCATCTCAGTGACTACACTACTTAGGGCCTGGGTGCTGTCCCTGAGCCTCTTTGTGCTCAAGGCTAGCACTCTACCATTTGAGCCACATCACCACTTCCAGTTTTTGAGTGGTTAATTGGAGATAAGAGTCTCACTAGGACTTTTCTTCCCAGACTGGTTTCTATGATCCTCAGATAGTTGTGAGCTATCAATGCCACAATAAAACCAAACCTCTTCAACCACATGAAATCAGCGAAAGGGCCAGCACTCCTCCAATGAGCTACACCTTTGCAGCAGCCCTAGGAGCCTTATTCTTTCCAACATATGGCTATGCCATCTCAATTACAGGCCTAAGTATATCACAATGGTGCAAAGAACTAGAGGCTGAGGTGAAAGGATCATGAGTTTGAGGCCAGTCTCTCCAGAATAAGATCCTGTCTCAACAAATAGGTAAGAAAATCTTTTTTTTTTTTTTTTTGGTCCGGTTGTGGGGCCTGAACTCTGGGCCTGGGCGCTGTCCCTCAGCTCTTCAGCTCAAGGCTAGCACTCTACCACTTGAGCCACAGTGCCACTTCCAGCTTTTTTTTTTTCTGCTTATGTGGTGCTGAGGAATCGAACCCAGGGCCTCATGCATGCAAGGCAAGCGCTCTACCATGGAGCCACCTTCCCAGCCCTAGGTAAGAAAATCTTGAGGTGACACCCATCTCTTCTTTTTCTAGCCCATTGGTCAGAACTAGTCAAATTACTCTGAAGGAGTTGGAAAATATAGGAGCTATGAGCTATCAATGTCATTGCCTTTTTCTCATTAATATGTCATGTACTACAATAGGTCCTCTCCTTTCCTAGGCTAGTTACAAAAGATCCACTTGTACCTTGGACTTTTACCTTCCATCTCTAAACCCACTAATTATAGATTAATCCAATTTCTGCTCTTTGGAGTGTTTAATGGTCTGTCAGATGACAGACCTCTGCTTTTAGAATAAAAGCCAGTTGAGTAAATCCTCCAGAAGCTGGTCTAACAGCCATTCCTGTTCCACTATATCTCCCCCAGAACAATGTCATATAGTCTGGATGCTAAGACCTCTGGGAAAAGGACCCAAAGAACTCTGACAGAAATGAGTCTTCCAGCCGGGCGCTGGTGGCTCACGCCTGTAATCCTAGCTACTCAGGAGGCTGAGATCTGAGGATCGCGGTTCAAAACCAGCCCGGGCAGGAGAGACCGTGAGACTCCTATCTCCAATAAACCACCAGAAAACCGGAAGTGGCGCTGTAGCTCAAGTGGTAGAGCGCTCGCCTTGAGCTGAAGAGCTGAGGGACAGCGCTCAGGCCCAGAGTTCAAGCCCCACGACTGACAAAAAAAAAAAAAAAAATGAGTCTTCCTCCTCTACACTGTGTACATTCTGATCCAAATGAACATCAGCGTCAGGCTTTGATGGGGGGTTTTGTTGTTTGCTTGCTTTAGATGCAGTCTCTTTTGTCTTCTCATTCTGTCATATGCTATTTGTACAAATAGCTCACAAATCTTAAAGGCTGGTACTCAATAGGGAAATCATGTCCAGTTACTTCAAACTATCTTCTCATGTCATGTCAAGGCTCCAATGCCCTGTCCAATGAAGCCATTGTCTCGTGTCAAACGTCTGTCTGAGTACTATTTGTTTTTTGACTTAGGATTTTTTTCCCATTTGTTTTGGTACTGGGGCTTGAACTCAGAGCTTTGAGTTCTTGCTTAGGCTTTTTCCTTGTTGTTGTTGTTTCCTGGCATGAGCCACCAGCACCCAGCTTTGATTTAGAAATGTGAAACAGTGCCAGTGGAATGGAGCACTGAGCTGAGAGTAACACCACAAGATACTAGTTGCAATACAGTCACAAACTTCCATGTCAACGAATGATACTCCAATTGTAAAACAATTCCACTCAGTGCTGGCTAAGAAAGCTCATAATGCTGAAATCTCATGTCCCAAGGAGTAACTATCCCATTGGGAGTTTCCAACACTATGGGTGAAAGAATGAACAAATACAGACCTTGAAAGAGGCACTGGTGTTCCTTGAGTCATACATGTTCACTTGAAATGAATAAATGAGCATTTATCCCCTGCTATTATGTGTGAAGCTGTTGACTGGCAATGGATATTAGGCTGAGGTTTTTCAACTGGATCTGTTGCCCAACTAAAAATAAGTCACTGGAGTTAGACTAGCTGAGTCATTTCATACATGAATATGTGGAGGAAAAAAGTGACAAAGGTCATAGACACTCTGCAGATTATTTCCCTTCTAACCAGACACCGCCCCTTACTCCCACCCAGTCCATCTTTTTTCTATTTTATTCCAGATAAGCTGTATACTTTAAATAGAAAATATTTTCAATGGCAAGTTATTGCGTTTCAGTCTGTTCATATCCTGTTTTCTGCTCATGGATTGGTCTTCTCTTAAACTTAGGTGTTCCACCCCAGCCCCCAGCCCCACCCCACCCTCAGAAGTTGGTGCTAATCCTTGTAACTGCTCTTTACAGTTTTCAGAGTGATTTAATGTATAAGGTTTTGTTCAAATATCAGCCATCCCCTGGTAATGTGGCAACCTGAGGACAGGTTCCAGATTTCTCTGGAGGCAGAAGTCTTATTGGGACAGGCCCTATCTTGAACAAAATAGGAAAGAGATTGTGATTTGTTTTCAGGCAGACTTCTTATTCAGCTTTTGCGGAATCTTTCCTGGACGTCCATTTTTTCAGTTTTCATTCCCATACCTGGTGGATATCCTCAGCCTGCTTTTGTCTCAGAGCCTCTCACTAAGTAGACCATAGTTCCCTCACTTATAAGATGGAGTTAAATTCTACAACCTCCCCCCCCCCCCCATTTTCATGAATCCTCTGGCTAGAACACAGGATCTTGCTTTTTTTTTTTTTTTTTTTTGTCAGTCGCGGGGCTTGAACTCTGGGCCTGGGCGCTGTCCCTCAGCTCTTCAGCTCAAGGCTAGCACTCTACCACTTGGGCCACAGTGCCCCTTCCAGTTTTCTGGTAGTTTATTGGAGATAAGAGTCTCGGGACTTTCCTGCCTGGGCTGGCTTTGAACTGTGATCCTTAGATTTCAGTCTCCTGAGTAGCTAGGATTACAGGCATGCGCAACCAGCGCCCCGCTGGGTCTTGCATTTAATAATAAGCAAATATTCTACTACTTGAATCAGATGCACAAGATCCCCTCCTTTTTAAAATTTTTTGCTTTAGTTATTTTTCAGACAGGATCTCACAAATTTTGCCCAGACAGGATTGGGTCTCAACATTTCAATCCCACCCCTTCCCCGCCCCCCCTCCCCCACCCCTACTGGTTCCTGTAGCTGGGATCACCACCATGCCATGACATGAAGGCAAGCTAACTTTTTCCTTGATTTCCCCCCAATATGTCCCATCTCCACCTCCCAAATACAGACATGAGCCACTATCCCCCTTATATTCCCTTTATCTTTCTTCCATTTCTTTCCCCTTCCTTCATTCCTTCCTCTCGTTCTCCTCTGTCCTCTTTTCCTCGTTTCTCTTTCTTGCTCACTCTGTGCATGTGAGTGTATGCGTGTGTGTGTGCGCGCGTGCTAGTATAAACACCTATTCTTTTTTTTTTTTTGAGCACCTATTCTTGAACTCAGGGCTTCACACTCTCACTAAGCTTTCTTGCTCACAGCCAGTGCTGTACTGTTTGAGCCATATCTCCAGTCCAGCATTTTGCTGGTTATTTTGGAGAGAGTGTCTAGCAGACTTTTCTGCCTGTGTTGGTTTCAAAATGAGGTCCCTTAGGTTTCAGTATCTGCTGTAGCTAAGATTACAGATGTAAGACACTGGCACTTTTTTTTTTGATGCCAGTATTGAGACTTAAACTCAGTACCTTGAGTTCCCACTTGGTTTTTACACTCAAGCTGGCATTCTACCACTTGATCCCTACTTCCACTCTGGCTTTTTGCTGGACTTTTCTGCCCAGATTGGCCTCCAACCACATCCTCAGATCTCAGCCTCCTAAGTCATAAGCTCTGGGATCTTTCCTTTTTTGAGACAGGGTCTCACTATGTTCTTCAGACTGGCTTTGAATGCTCTAGGAAGCCCAGACTGATCTCAGATTATCAATCTTCCTGCTTTCCCCTCCTACAAGGAGTGTTTCAATAATCTGTTTACATCGTTTTCTTCCAAACTAGGTCTGTTTTATAAGGGCTCAGTCCGGATTAGGTTTAGACTAAACTATATTTTCTTTACTCATCTGAATAAGTATCTGTCTAAATTACTTTTTTGTCAGTCATGGGGGGCTTGAACTCTTGGCCTGGTCGCTGTCCCTGAGCTCTTCAGCTCAAGGCAAGTGCTCTACCACTTGAGCCACAGTGCCACAGTAGTTTATTGGAGATAAGAGTTTCACAGCCTTTCCTGCCCCGGCTAGCTTTGACCTGTGATCCTCAGATCTCAGTCTCCTGAGTAGCTAGGATTACAGGCGTGAGCCACTGACACCCAGCTCTAAATTATTATTATTTTTTTTTTTTTTTTTTGCTGGTCCTGGGGCACTGTCCTCAAGCCTCTCTGTGCTCAAGGCAAGCACTCTACCACTTGAGCTACAACACTACTTACAGCTTTTTCTATTTATGTGGTACTGAGGAATTGAACCCAGGGCTTCATGCATGTGAGGCAAGCACTTTACCACTAAGCCACATTCCCAGCCCCTCTAAATTACTTTTCACTTAGGCAGGTCTTGCAAAGAGGTCTTCATCTCAATAGTTTATTGTTTTGTCCACTTTACCATGGTTGTGCTTTGTTGCACTTCAACACCGGAAAAAATATTATTACTATTATTATTATTTGGTAGTGGGGCTTGAACTCAGGGCCTGAATGCTGTTCCTGGGCTTTTTTGCTCATGGCTAGCACTCTACCACTTTGAGCCACAGCATGATTTCTGGTTTTCTAGTGGTTAAATGGAGATAAGAGTCGCACATGGACTTTCCTGCCCAGGCTGGCTTTGAATCATGATCTTCAGATCTATGATTATAGGTGTGAATCATTGGTGCATAGTTCATGCTGAATATGCTTCAGGCCAGCCTCCATTTCTAAACTGTACAGCTTGGGGCAGGAACTATTCCTGATTCCTATTGACGTTTGGTCTAAAACCTTTACCTTGGGTTTAGGACAGGACTCACTCAGCCGTGTGTGTGTGTGTGTGTGTGTGTGTGTGTGTGTGTGTGTGTGTGTGTGTGTGTGTGTGTGTGTGTGTGTGTGTGTGTGTGTGTGTGTGTGTGTGTGTGTGTGTGTGTGTGTCTTTGTGTCTGTGTGTGTGTCTGTGTCTATGCCTGTGTGTATTACTGCTTGAACTGAGGGCCTGGGCACTGTCCCTTAGTTTTTTCACTCAAGGCTGACATTCTACCACACTCACTTTTATTTTTGGCTTTTTTGGTGGCTAATTGGAAATAGAGTTCTGTCTGGGTTGGCTTCAAACCACAATGCTCAGATCTCAGCCTCCAGAGTAGCTAGGATTACAAGTATTAGCCACCAGTACCTGGGTCTGGCACTCTTAAGAATCTGAAAGTATATAGCTAGAATGCCTTACAAGTATGTTCTAGTTTGCATAGAGTGAAGAAACACTTGTCTTTTTCCACTTCCATAAAGGAGAGGACCCTGAGCCCAGGAGTCCTCTCTTCTCTTTGCCTTTTAACAATTCTCTGTCCACAAATGGGAAAACATCAAGTGTTTAAACCCAGAGAAAATGGATTCATATAGAAGTAACTGTTCATAGTTCTAGAAGGCTGGTCAGGACTAGTAATTTCAGACTTCCAGTGATTATAGTTATTATGCTTAGGAAGAAACTCCTCCCTTCCTGCCTTCATCAGCTCCTCCCTCCTACTGCCCCCAATACTGTCCACACTATTTTTTCCAGGACAAGGAATCTCTTGAAATGGAATTTCCTCCCCCTTAGGAATCAAAAGTAAACACTTCAAAGTCCACAATGTGGCCTTCTTTGCCTTGATAAATCCTAGTCTTTAATGATAATCTTAGTGTTTGTGGGAATTAGAGGTTGGTGCTGGGAATCTATTCAGCCAGTTGATTATAGGAAGCATATTATTGCCTACATAATTAGGAAATGACTAAAGGGACTCAGTTTGAAGTCCAGAACTTCTGTTACCTCTACCTATGAAGGAGAACTAGGACCTTACAGTGAAAGGAAGTGTTTATCAATTTTCTCACAGATGGAGAAACCAAAAGTTCAGGAGTCCTTACTGTAGTGAACAGCACTCAGTAGGTACTCAGTATCTATTTGGTTGTATTTATGGCCTAATGATCAGCTCTAACACTAAGTTTTGAACTTCAAAACCATTTTCTTTCTACTACCACAGGGAAGTTTTGTACTTCATTGCATCTACTTGTTATTGCAGCCAAATATTTATTTATTTTTTTTATTGTGAAAATACCATACAGAGGGGTTACAATTACATGGGCAAGGTAATGAGTACATTTCTTATCAAGCATTGTTGCCTCCTCCTTTGTTTCCCCTTCCCAACCCTTCCCATCTCCCCCCCCCCACAGCCAAATATTTAATTACACTCATTTTCAACAGCTTGAGATACAGTTCATAGTATAAAGTTTAATGTCTTTTAGTATACTGACCGAGATCTGTATTGCCACTTCAATTTTAGAGTATTCTTGGTGCTCTGAAAAGAAATTTCATACCCATTAGCAGTCACTCCTATTTTCATCATCCTCTGCCCTATGGCTCCCTAACTCTAGGCAACCACTAATTTATTTGTCTCTATAGATTGGCTATTCTGGACATTTCATATGAATGGAACCATATATAGTATGTGACCCTTTTATGACTAGCATTCTCACTTAGAATATATTTTCAAGGTTCACTAATATTGCTGGACATATCTTCTCTTTATTGCTGAAAATTATTTCATTATATGTATGTGACACATTTTATTTAGCTGTTCATCAGTTGATAGAGATTTAATTCATTTATTTTTTTATATAAATTTGACCTTGAATGGTAACCTCTTTGTACATCCACTTCAATAAAAATATAATTTTTTTAAAAGTTGGCCTTCAATTTGACATTTCTCTTCCTTGGCCTCTTGAGCACTGGGATCACAACACTACCATATCTAACCTGAATTTTATTTTAAATAGTCAGATGTTGGTATGAGTTAGTAGAAAGGAAGATAGTCAAGTAATTGCAGCCTATACAACTTGCAGATAGCAGAAGCTGAAAAACGAAAGTCTTCCCAACAACAAAATAGAGCAGGGCAACAAAAGAATGAAAGAATGAGGTAGTAGGAAGGACAAAAGAATGAGAAGTCAAGTATAGTGCAATAAGTACTAATCTTTGGTGCCAGGACCTTACAGGAAACATAAGATGTCATCAATTACAAGCATCTTCAAGGACTTCAATTCTCTCTATGTAACCCAAGGCCAAGAGAAAGACAATTCAAGGTAGCTGAAATGGGAGGAAGTACTGTCTTCCTGTGGCATGTTTATGCCATGTGCTCTCTTTCTCTGCCATATTTCTTTCTTTCTTTCTTTTTTGTTGGTCATGGAGCTTGAACTCTGGGCTTGGGTGCTATCCCTGAGCTCTACCACCTGAGCCATAGGGTCACTTCCGGTTTTCTAGTGGTTTATTGGAGATAAAAGTCTCATGGAGTTTCTTGCCCAGGATGGCTTTGAACTGCAATCCTCATTTCTTGGCCTCCTGAGTAGCTAGGATTATAGGTGTGAGCCACTGGCACCCAGCTCTTTTTTTGTTGTTGTTGGTCGTGGGCCTTGAACTCTAGGCTTGGGAGCTGTCCCTCAGCTCTTCAGCTCAAGGCTAGCACTCTACCACTTGAGTCACAGCACCACTTCCAGTTTTCTGGTGGTTTATTGGGAATAAGAATCTCATGGGCTGGGGCTGGGAAGTTGGCTCAGTGGTAGAGCGCTTGCCTTGCATGCATGAGGCCCTGGGTTTGATTCCTCGGCACCACATAAGCAAAAAGAAAAAAGCTGGAAGTGGTGTTGTGACTCAAGTGGTAGAGCACTAGCCTTGAGCTGAAGAGCTGAGGGACAGTGCCCAGGCCCAGAGTTCAGGCCCCACGACCGGACCTCCCAAAAAAAATAAATAAAAAAAATTAAAAAAAAAAAAAAAAGAATCTCATGGGCTTTCCTGCCCAGGCTGGCTTTGAATGGTGATCCTCATATCTCAGCCTCCTGAATAGCTAGGATTACAGGCGTGAGTCACCAGCACCTGCTATGCCACATTTCTTTTCTAGTAAACTTCCTATCATATATATTATGTTCACATCTTGCCTGAATACTTCTCTTGTCAGAACAAGGATCAAGGTCAACTTTGCTGCCCCAAGTTTCTGGTAACAATGTGATCTTTAGTAGGTACCAGGGCTGGGAAGGTGGCTCAGTGGTAGAGTGCTTGCCTTGCATGCCTGAGGCCCTGGGTTCAATTCGTCAGCACCACATAAGCAAAAAGAAAAAAGCCAGAAGTGGTGCTGTGGCTCAAGTGGTAGAGCACTAGCCTTGAGCTGAAGAGCTGAGGGACAGCGCCTAGGCCCAGAATTCAGGCCCCACGACTGGACCCCTCCCCCCAAAAAAATGGTAGGTACCAGAAGCTTAAACTCAAGACTCATTCTCTCTCTCTCTTTATATATATATATATATATATATATATATATATATATATATATATATATATGTACATATATACATTTAATGTATATGTACACATGTATGTACATATATACATTTAATGTATATGTACACATGTATGTATGCATATATAAGTATGATATAGGTACGATATATATCATACCTTCAAGAAGCATATTTATTAAGAAGACATTATAACCTTGTATGTGAAAGTCAGTAAGATGTTTTTTCTCTAAATTTTCTGGTGTGTATAATAATTGTGGAGGGCTGGGAAGGTGGCTCAGTGGTAGAGCGCTTGCCTTGCATGCCTGAGGCCCTGGGTTCAATTCCTCAGCACCACATAAGCAAAAAGAAAAAAGCCGGAAGTGGCGCTGTGGCTCAAGTGGTAGAGCGCTAGCCTTGAGCTGAAGAGCTCTGTGCCCAGGCCCAGAGTTCAGGCCCCACGACCGGACCCCCCCCCCCCCCAAAAAAAAAAAAAAAAAGAAGAAGAATTGTGGAAAGCCAAAGTAAAGCTTTGTATAAAATTTTGCTCTTCAGAAAAGAAGCACCTATACAAATTGATTGCCTGCATGACAATTCGGGAAATCAAAAGCAATGCAGAGCAAGACCTTTTCCAGTTTTCAGAGGTGAGTTTAGGAAGTATAAGGAATCAGGTTCCAATTACTCATGCCTGAATTCCTAGCTACTCAGAAGGTTGAGATGTGAGAACCAGAGTTTGACGTCAGACTGAGCAGAAAAGTCCACAAACTCCATCTCCATACAGCCATCAAAAAGCCTAGCTGTAGGTTGGGAATGTGGCTTAATAGTAGAGTGCTTGTCTAGCATGCATGAAGCCCTGGGTTAGATTCCTCAGTACCATATACACAGAAAAAGACAGAAGTAGCTCTGTGGCTCAAGTGGTAGAGTGCTAGCCTTGAGCAGAAGCAGCACAGGGCAAGTGCCCAGGTTGAGTTCAAGCTCCAGGATTGGCAAAAAAAAAAAAAAAAAAAAAAGGAAGGGACATTTGGGGCTCATATCCAACCAGCTATTCAACATTCCTAAATATTATTATTGTTATAATCATTATTATTATTTGGCATGCAGTACTAGGTTTTGAAACTCGGGGTTGGTAGGCTAGCATTCAATCATGTGAGCCACACCTCCAAGCCATGTGGTTAGCATTCCATAGAGCAGGCTTACACACAAAGTAAGGGTGGATGTGATGACCGCACCGGCGCAAACTCAGTTTACCTCTATACTGTTTTTTGTTTTTGTTTTTCCAGGAAGGTCAAGAGAGGAAAACTTTGAGAGACAAACTTGGGCATGCAAACATCAAGCTGAGGGTATTTAGGATCGCAAGAGAAGGGCGATTTCATCTTTAATCTCGTATCCAAAAGCTGCTTTCTTCTCTCGGCACTTACATGAGTTGAGGCCGGGAAAACCTTAGATGATGAGTCACCTAGGGAATAAGGAAGGGGCTTTTGAGTGTCATCGCCCCCCCTGGAAAACACTGGGAAGTGATCTTTGACTCATCACGCCCTAAACTGGAGTCTTGAGACATTCCCCACACTTGACGCATTCCCAAGCACAGAAGACCTCACACGTATCACGGGACTTATTCATCCTACCGACTCCACCCCTTTCCTCTCCAACTTCTCAACTTTCCACTTACCCGCTCCGCCTCCCTTCCAAGAGAAGACAGGATAGGGGCGGGAGTCTGCAGCCTGGAATTTGCTAGTGTCAAGTTTTCTGGGAGCCAGGAAACCCACCCAGTGTTTGGGAAAATGCAAGATGTGGCTGGCGTTACGGTCTTCCTCTCCAGATCTCTTCGCACTTCCTGTTTTGAGGCTAACTCGGGTCACGGTGGTCTTTCCTGAGAACGTCTTTAATGAATCCTTCAGTCAGTCTGTCTCCTAGTTATTTCCCTTCCGTCCCACCTCTGCTTTTCATTTTTCCCAGTCCGGAATTCTCAGTCCGAATGGATTGGAATCTCGACGGAGCCTTTCCGGTTCTGGCTGCGTGACCTTGAGCGAACCACAACTTTCTAAGGCCTAGTTTCTAGGTCAGGGAAACGGGGGCCAAAAGTCAACCGCACACCTATTTTGTGATGATTAAATGAGCAAGCGCTCAGAGAGGTGTAGAAAAGCAGAAAGGGGGGGAGGGGGAAGCACGTCTCCGCCGGCCAGCCTCTCTCCCGGAGCCCCTCCCTTCCCTTTGGGAGCGTCTAGAAAATCCAGCTCGCGGCTGACACTTCTCCTCCACCGCAGCCCCCGGCCTTTCCCTTTGGCGTCGCGCCCGTCTCGCGGCGCCGGGTGTTGACGTCACAGCTTTGCCTCAGCCCGCGCACGCAGACGCCCGTCCCGCCCCCGGCCGCGCCTGGCCTCCCGCGGGGCCCCGCCCACCGGGCCGACGCGGCGCCGGCCCCGCCTCGCAGGTGACGTGTACGGCGCGCGGCCCGGCCGCCCCGGCAGTTGGTGCAGCAGCGGTTGGGGTGAGTGCGCTCACCCCACCCCTCCCCTTCTCAGGCCCCGGGCCCCCCCCCTCCCACCCCACCCCGCCGGGCCCAGCCCCAGCCTCAGCCGGGCCGGTCCCGTGCGGGCCCGTGCCGCTCCTCAGCCGGCGACGCCCCCGGGCCGCCCGCCCGCCCGCCACCATGGAGCTGGAGGACGGTGTGGTGTATCAGGAGGAGCCCGGCGGCTCCGGGGCCGTGATGTCGGAGCGGGTGTCCGGCCTGGCTGGCTCCATCTACCGCGAGTTCGAGCGGCTCATTGGGCGGTACGACGAAGAGGTGGTCAAGGAGCTGATGCCACTGGTGGTGGCCGTGTTGGAGAACCTGGACTCGGTCTTCGCCCAGGACCAGGAGCACCAGGTGGAACTGGAGCTGCTGCGGGACGACAACGAGCAGCTCATCACCCAGTACGAGCGGGAGAAGGCGCTGCGCAAACACGCCGAGGAGGTGAGGGCCGGCGGCGGGGGCGGGGCGGGGGCCGGGGTCCGCAGCCCGCCTTGGGGACGCGAGGCGCGCCCCCGGCCTTGTGCAAGGCCAGGCGAGCCCGAGGCCGGGTCGCCTCGGGGACCCCGAGACCTCAGGACCTGGCCTGAGGCAGGCCAGGGAATGTCAGAAGGGAGTCAGGTGGGAGGGAGGCCAGGCCCCGCGGAGGAAGCGACCGGCGACCGCCTGGCACGGAGGCACCTGGGGTTGGCCGAGGGCGGGGACTTGAGGGTGTCCTGGTTGGTTCTCGTCGGTTGTTTGAGGGAAGTTTCCGACCACCGCAGGATGGTCTGATGGCGGCACAAACTTTTCCATCGGGGAGGGGGCCACTTCTGTCCTGCCCATCTGTGTGAGTTCCGCGCTGGTCCCAGTACCTTTCCAGGGAGGTTGCTGCTACTGTGGGAAGTTAGCGATCTCCCTCTTTCGGTCAGTTGCTTCTTGACATTTTAATCCTGTCGAGAAAGAGGTCGTATTTTACGTCTCCTGTACCTGGTTTAACACTTTGTCAACCGCTTGGGTCCCGGGTAACAACGCTCAGTAAATCCTAAGCGTATACGCTGTTTTATTTGATTGCTATCCCACACCGAGGCATTCCTCCCTATCAGGTGGTAACCTTGGACAGTTCCCTTCAAAAATCCCTCTATTTATAAAGAGGACTGGGGTGGGGGCGGGGTTCAGTAGATGTGAGTGACAGTTGCAGCACTTTTTCCCATATGAGTTTGCTTCTACTCTGTAGTTTACCAGGTGCATTTGGCCGGCTGTTAAGTCTAGCAGATGAGCAGTGACCTCGGTGCTTTCACATTGAGGTTGTGAACCTTTGAGGTTCAAAGCAATACATCTGGCCTGCAAAGGATAGGGATAGATCCTTTATGGGAGTCAGGGATTTTAGCTTTCAGGTGACATTATTCTGTTGAACTTACCTAAGGCATGTGGAGGGTCCTATTTCCTACAGGTCTAGCACACTAGGGAAATACATGGTGATTGAAGGGAGCCTAATCAGTTATCAAAAGAACCACATGTCGTTTTTCAGAAATACTCGAAAAGTTCTTAGGATGTGAAGTTTATTTACTAGCTCATTTCTGAATAGTAACACCATTTGAGCTTTTTTTTTTTTTTTTTTTTTTTTGTCCGTCGTGGGGCCTGAAGTCTGGGCCTGGGCGCTGTCCCTCAGCTCTTCAGCTCAAGGCTAGCACTCTACCACTTGAGCCACAGAGCCACTTCCGGCTTTTTCTGCTTATGTGGTGTTGAGGAATTGAACCCAGTGCCCCATGCATGCAAGGCAAGTGCTCTACCACTGAGCCACCTTCCCAGCCTCCATTTGAACTTTTATTTTTGCTTTGTCACAGGTACCTTTGCCATCTAGGTACCTTTTCTTCCTTGGTTTTAGCTTGTTATGAGTGATGAGTTTTAGTTCTGATTTTGTGACCTATTTGTGGTCACAGAAGGAATGTCATCGAGTTTTCCAAACATAATTAACTATTTCCAGAGTATTTATATGCATATGAGGGGGGAATGTTGGAAAACAAAGATCACAACCTGCACAGGTTATTAATACTGTTTACAGAACAGAGGTCAAGTACTGTTTTTAAGATGGCTTGTCACTTCTTCATGATCATACAGGCCCTTTTCAGTATGTGAATCTGCATGGAAGAGACTAGGAATTTAACCATGTAAGCACACAGATGAGAAGTAGGCCTGGCCTGATCTATCACCTCAGGTGATAAAAAAAAAAATAAAGCATCTTACACTCCCATTAGTGTACATAAATATGGGCAAAATGCCAAAGTCACATGTGTCCATAAAACTGTCTGCCACAAGTTATAGAATCAGAAAACTAACTGCTAGCCTCTAAGTTCCTTAAGTAAACAACTTTTTAGAAATAGGTTTCTTTATAGTTTATACTCTTTCAGTCACATCTATAAAATTTTTTCTAAGTTAAACATTTGGTTATGACCTAGGAGTTGAGAACATGGATGTAATTCTTGATGAACCAACCTCCTAACTTCAAGCATAAAACACCTTCATTGTCAGTGTTCATGTGAATTCATAAACCAAGCTTTTCCTGTACTTGTAAGTGGGAGTAAATTCTAGAGTGTTTATGCCTTTAACATAAGGACCAAGGGTCTACTATTATAGCAGAAGTGCCTCAGAGAGAGTATTATCAGCAAAAGTAATTTGAAAGTGTGGAAATTATCCATCACAAGAGTGCAAAGTAGATTCTGAACACCTTTATGGAAATTTAGGAGGGTAATATAGTTGATGAGAATGTTTTAGGAGCCTGTGAGGTGCTATAATCTTTTGCTTGTAGAAATTGTCGGTGAGGAGGTGAAATGTAAACTTTATTATAATGGTAGTATAACTTGAATATACTCTGTGCTTTAATTTGAATTTTTTTTGTGTGTGGAGTTAGTTTACTGTATTAGTAGTTCTTTAAAAGCATCCTAGGGACTGAAGATGTAGCCTAGAGGTAGAGTACCTATCTAGCATTCTAGTGGTCTTGTGTTCAATCATTATTCAATACTGCAAAAAATAACCACCACTAGAAAACAAACAGTAATCTCACCAACCAACAAACCAAAACACGGGCTGGGAAGGTGGCTCAGTGGTAGAGCGCTTGCCTTGCATGCATGAGGCCCTGGGTTCAATTCCTCAGCACCACATAAGCAAAAAGAAAAAAAGCTGGAAGTGGCGCTGTGACTCAAGTGGTAGAGCGCTAGCCTTGAGCTGAAGAGCTGAGGGACAGCGTCCAGGCCCAGAGTTCAGGTCCCACAACCAGCAAAACACACACACACACACACACACACACACACACACACACACACACACACGCACACGCACACGCACACGCACCCCCCCCAAAACACATATGTGAAGTAGCGCTGTTTTTTTTATAAGTAGAATTGTACCAGTTTTAAGTGTTCATCAAAATATTATTCATCCTTCCACCCACCACTATCTCTTGTATGCTCCCTGCCATAGTTTTTCCATTACTTAAGCCCTGTGGGATACCTTTGCTCAGGTTGCTCCCTTGCCATGTAGTGCTTTTCTCTGATATTTACCTGATTGGCCTCCTCCCCCTCCTTTCCTTTCCCTCTTCTCCATTCCTTTCTTTCCAGATTTGCTTTATTTATTTATTTATTTATTTATTTATTTATTTATTTATTTATTGGTGAAGGTCCTAGGGCTTGAACTCAAGGACAAGGTTGCTTAAGGTTATCCGTCTACCACTTAAGCCACTTGGGGCTTTCTGTTGGTTAATTGAGGAGTCTCATAGACCTTCCTTCCTGGACTTGTTTTGAACCTCTATCCTTGTATCTCAGCCTCCTGAGTAGCCAGGATTTACAGGCTTGAGCCACTAGTGCCTGTTCTATTAGTGTTTTTTTTTTTTTTAAATACTTTTGTTTGTACAAGTTATACGATAGGGGCTTGAGATAGGGTCTTGTTATGTGCCTAAGCTGTTTTAGAAACAACTGTATAGGCTATGTTACCTTTAAACTAACAATCTTTCTGCATCGGCCTCCCAAGTACTGGGATACAAGCCTTCCATCATCACACCAGCTAAATTCTAGTCCTATATTCTATACCTGGGTGTATGACTATAATTCCAGCACCGGCGAGGCTGAAGCATGAAAATCTCAACTGGGAGACATGGTGAGACTCACTTGGGAAAAAAAAAAGACATGGGGGCTGGGCTCAGTGGTAGAACGCTTGCCTTGCATGCCTGAGGCCCTGGGTTCAATTCCTCAGCACCACATAAGCAAAAAGAAAAAAGCCAGAAGTGGTGCTGTGGCTCAAATGGTAGAGCGTTAGCCTTGAGCTGAAGAGCTGAGGGAGAGAGCCCAGGCCCAGAGTTCAGGCCCCACGACTGGACTCCCCCCCCCCCCCAAAAAAAAAAAAAAGACATGATTTGCTTTAAATTTTTCATGTGTGTGCTGGTCACTGGGCTTGAACTCAGTGCTGGGTGTTGTCCCAGAGGTCTTCTACTCAAGGCTAGCACTCTACCGGTTCCAATTCTAACTTTTTTTCTGGTTAATTGGAGAGAAGAGTCTCATGGACATTCCTGCCTGAGCTGGCTTCAAACCACAATCCTCAGGTCTTAGCCTCCTGAGTAGCTAGGATTATAGGTATGAGCCACTGGAGCCTGGTGATTTCCTTTAATTTTTTTTTTTTTCTGGTCTTGGGGCCTGAACTGTGGGCCCGGGCACTGTCTCTTCAGCTCAAGGCTAGCGCTCTACCACTTGAGCCACAGCACCACTTCTGGCCTTTTCTGCTTATTTGGTACTGAGGAATCGAACCTAGGGCCTCATGCATGCAAGGCAAGCACTCTACCACTGGGCCACCTTTCCAGCCCTAATTTAACTTTTATTTTCATTTTGCCAGTCCTGGAACTCAGGGCCTAGGCACTGTCCTTGAGTTTCTTTTGCTCAAGGCTAGCAGTCCACTACTTGAACCACAGTACCACTTCTGGATTTTTCTGTTTATGTGGTACTGAGGAATTGAATCCAGTGCTTAATGCATGCTAGGCAAGCACTCTACCACTAAGCCACATTCCCAGCCCCGCTTTAATTTTAAATAAAATGTTCCTGGAAGGAAGGCAGGGAGGGAGGTTTGTTGTTTTATTCTGGAAGTAGGCACACAATTTAACCCTTTTTCTTAGAAATTTGGCTGCAAGTAATTTTGTAGCCCTTATCACTATTGTCTTCAAAGGGAGAGTTTGTTTAGTATTACTGGGTAAAGGGAGCTTGCACAAAAAATGAAGATATATTAGTCTTCATCTTTTTTTTGTACTAAAACATAGAATATCTTTGCTAGGAACAATGTTTTGTGATTTTTTTTGACTGCTTTCTTTCTTTTTTTGGGGGGGGCGGGGGGACCAGTCGTGGGGCCTGAACTCAGCCTGGGTGCTGTCCCTCAGCTCTTCAGCTCAAGGCTAGCACTCTACCACTTGAGCCACAGCGCCACTTCCGGCTTTTTTTTGCTCATGTGGTGCTGAGGAATCAAACCCAGGGCCTCATGCATGCAAGGCAAGCGCTCTACCACTGAGCCATCTTCCCAGCCCCACCCTTGAAACTCTTATCTCCAATTAACTACCAAAAAAGGCCAGGGTGGAGCTGTGGCTCAAGTGATAGAGCACTAGTCTTGAGCAAAAAAACTCAGGGACAGTGCACAGGCCCTGAGTTCAAGCCCAGGACCAGCACAGGCACAAAAAAAGAAGTATATAAACATGGAACTATATAGGCATTGACATTCAGTATTCTCTTCCACCCCCAATACTGTAGCTCTTAGTTATTCATAAAAGAAATCTTGGGGCCTGGTACCAATAGCTCACACCTGTAATCCTAGCTATAGGAGGCTAAGATCTGAGGATTGGGGTTCAAAGCCAGCTAGGGTAGGAAGGTCCATGAAATTCTTACCACAAACTACTCAGAAAAAGCTGGAAGTGGCTCTGGGCTCAAGTGGTAGAGTTCTAGCCTTGAGCAAAAGAAGCTCAGGAACAGAGCCCAGGCTCAGAGTTCAAGACCTAGGGCTGGCAAAAGAGAGGGGGGCGGAAGGGGGGAGTGAGAGGGAGAAAAGAAATAGAAAACTAGGGCTAAGTGGTTCATGTTTGTAATCCTAGCACTCCAGAAACTAGGCGAGGATATTGAGACTTTAACATCAGCCCAGTCAGCTGGGCACCAGGCACCAGTGGCTCACACCTGTAATCCTAGCTACTCAGGAGGCTGAGATCTGAGGATCATGGTTCAAAGCAGCCCCGGCAGGAAAGTCTGTGAAACTCTTTTCTGCAGGAAACTGCCAGAAAACCGGAAGTGGCGTTGTAGCTCACGTGGTAGAGTGCTACCGTTGGGCTGAAGAGCTCAGGGACAGTGGCCAGGTCCAGAGTTCAAGCCCCACTACCAACAACAACAACAACAAAAAAGATCAGCCCAGTCTACATGGCAAGTTTAAGACCAACATAGCTACTCAGGAGGCTGAGATTGAAGGATTGTGATTCAAAGCCAGCCCAAGCAGGAATGTCCATGAGACTCTTATCTCCATTCCAGCTAACCGGAAAAAAGCTGGAAGTGGAGCTGTGGCTCAATTGGTAGAGTTCGAGCCTTGCGCGAAACAGTTCAGACAGTACCCAGGCCCTGAGTTCAAATCCCTGGACTGGCACACAAAGCAAAGAAAATATGTTGATAGATGATGATAGTCAGATGACTATCCACAGTCTAGATTCAGTAGTAGTTTTATTTATCTGTTTATCGGGCTGTTCTATACCCCCATACAAGTGTACACACATTTTTTTTTTTCTTTTGGTGGTACTGAGGTTTGAATTCAAGGCCTCTTCACTTGCCAGTTTGCCACTCTAGCCATCCTTCCAGCCATACACATTTTTGGAACCATTTCAAAGTAAATTGCAAATACAACATTTTACCATTCAGTATTTAACAGTTATCTCCTAAGAAATGAGAACATGCTTCCATTATCCATTGTATTATTTACATTTGAAAATTTCCAAATATAAATCTTAATTTTTTTCCTCCCTCCCTCCTTCCCTCCTTCCCTCCCTCCCTCTCTCCCTCCCTCCTTCCTTCCTTCCTTCCTTCCTTCCGTCTCTCCATCTCTCCATCTCTCCATCTCTCCGTCTCTGTCTGTCTGTTCTGTCTGTCTGTCTGTCTCTTTCTCTTTTCTCTTTCTCTCTCTCTCTCTTTCTCTCTACTGGTCCTGGTGTTGTCTCTGAGCTTCTTTTGCTCAAGGCTAGTGCTCTACCACTTGAGCCATTGCTTCACTTTTGGCTTTTTATTTATTTATTTTTTGTCGGTCATGGGGCTTGAACTCTGGGCCTGGGTGCTGTCCCTCAGCTCTTCAGCTCAAGGCAAGCGCTCTACCACTTGAGCTACAGCGCCACTTCCTGTTTTCTGGTGGTTTATTGGAGATAGGAGTCTCATGGTCTTTCCTGCCCGGGCTGGCTTTGAACCGCGATCCTCAGATCTCAGCCTCCTGAGTAGCTAGGATTACAGGCGTAAGCCACCAGCGCCCGGCACTTTTGGCTTTTTAAAAAAATATGTATATACTTGATTGGAGTTAAAAGTCTTACACACTTTCCTGCCCTGGGCTTTGAACCATGATCCTCAAATCTCAGCCTTCTGAGTAGCTAATATTACCGGTGTGAGCTACTGACATCCAGCTAAAAAAATTTGTGTGTGTGTCTGTGTGTCTGCGTGTGTCTGTGTGTATCTGTGTGTCAGTCCTCTATCACTTGAGCCACAGTGCCACTTCTGGCCTTTTCTGCTTATGTGGTGTTGAAGAATCAAACCCAGGGCCTCATGTATGCAAGGCAAGCACTGTACCACTGAGCAACCTTCCCAGCCCCTCATTCATTTATTTTTGCAGTATAGAAGATTGAATTCCTTTGAGCATATTAAACAAATACAACTTGTTTTTGTTTTTGTGCAAGTTCAGAGTTCAAGGCTAACTTTTACCAATTGAGCCACAGACAGCTCTACTTACAGGCTTTTGGGTGCTTAATTGGAACGTCTCACAGACTTTCCTACCTAGACTGGTTTTGAATTTCATTCCTCAATCCTCAAATCTCAGCCTCCCTGAGTAGCTGGGATTATAGGTGTGAGCTACCAGCTCTGGGACCAGCATCACTGTCTTTTGTTTTTCTTTTATATATATATATAAGATTATATATATATATATATATATATATATATATATATATATATATAAATGTGAGATTATCCCCCCTCCCCCCATATACTGGATCTTGAGCCCAGGATATTTTTTTTTTGTTTGTTTTGGGTCTGGTCGTGGGGCCTGAACTCTGGGCCTGGGCGCTGTCCCTCAGCTCTTCAGCTCAAGGCTAGCGCTCTACCATTTGAGCCACAGCACCACTTCTGGCTTTTTTTCTTTTTGCTTATGTGGTGCTGAGGAATTGAACCCAGGGCCTCATGCATGCAAGGCAAGCACTCTACTATTGAGCATCTTCCCAGCCCCAAACCCAGGATATTTTTGCTTAAGGCTAGGACTCTATTTTGGGTAGGTTTTTTTTTTTTTTTTGATTTGTTTTTATTTTCGGTGGTTTTGAGGTTTTGTCAGTTGGCCTCTAACAATGATTCTCAGATTCAGCCTCCTGAGTAGATAGTGTTACAGGTGTGAGCCACCAGCTTTGGGCAAGAATTTTACCTTTTTCCCCCACAGTATAATACCTGCTTTCACTGTATTTGATGTTGGTATAATTTGTGGAGGGGAAGGGGAAAAACAAGTCGTTTAAATAAGGATACAGGTGGACCCGTTGCAACAATGAGAAGTGCAAGTTGTCATGTTGAAAATGAACTTTACAACTTTGGTGGGGGTGTGGGGAGGATTGGGAGGGGGGGTTGGGGGAAGCCTGGAAGGGATGGGAAGGGTAAACAAAGGAGGAGCTACAATGCTTGATAAGAAATGTACTCACTATCTTGCCCATGTAATTGTAACCCCTCTGTACAGTATTTTCACAATAAAAAAAAAAAGAATTTTACCTTTTGAAGTTTAGACAAAAAAAGAATTTTATTGTAGTATTTCCATATGTTCATGTTCATATAATGTACTTGGCCAAACTTACCTTCTTCCTAGCTCTGTTCTTGCCTTTAAAATTTCATTTACTCTTTCTGCCTTTTTTTAAAAAGTGACTGGAAGTAATTTCATATTTCTCTAGTTTTACCCTATCCCATTCAAAAATAGTCAGCTATTTAATAGATAGACACAGTTGCTGAGAAAGAACTAATACTTATTGAACAAGACACTGTTTTAGGCTCTGGTGATGTAGTCACAAACAAAACAGATGAAGAAGGTAGCATGACTTTCTTGAAGTTTATGTTGTGATGAAGAGTAACAAAAAGAATAGATTACAGATTGTGAAAGTTCCTTTGACCCCCAGATTGTTTTTGTCTTTCTTTTTCAGGTTGTAGTTTCTGATAACCTTTAATTATCTCTTCATGCTTTAAAAGTGAGGTTGCTAAAAAAAAAAAAGAGGACCGGAAGCTTTGTATGCCAGAATGTATTTTGCTGCCTGCTGGGAACTCAGGTTTCTGTAGCCCATCGTCTTACAGACATTTGAGTTCTTCCTGTGGGGTGGTTGATGGACTGGTAGATAAGTCCAGTTATATACGTTATGGGAAGCTGCATGAGGTCAGAAACTGGAAGGGCATTGTCAATATTACTGTTTGGTTTATAGACTATCAGTTAATACCTCTTTTTCCATTTGAATTTCTCCTGGCCTGGTTTTGTTCCTAGCCTAAGATCTCAGGTTGAATTTCTTCAGAAAACAGATTTCTTTTCTATGTGGGTAACTATGGAAAGCTACCTGGTTGCCCTGGGATGAGTCTGGGACATAATAGGGATATTACTAAGTAATTATTTGAGATTTTGAATCACCTCCCCTGTTTTCAGCCTCATCCTTAGCTCCATATCAGTTCTTTGGCTGTTAGAGTTTATATAGTATGGATCTATAATTTACTTATCCATTACCTACTAAAGAACACTTGTTATTTTTCAGTTTTTTGTTTTTTTTTTTTGGGTGCGGTCATGGGTCCTGAACTCTGGGCCTGGGTGCTGTCCCTCAGCTCTTCAGCTCAAGGCTAGCGCTTCTACCACTTGAGCCACAGCGCCACTTCCGGCTTTTTTCTTTTTGCTTATGTGGTGCTAAGGAATCGAACCCAGGGCCTCATGCATGCAAGGCAAGCGCTCTACCACTGAGCCACCTTCCCAGCCCCCTATTTTTCAGTTTTGAACAGTTACATATAACATGTTTATTCCTGTACATGCCTTTTTGTGCATATTTATTTGCTTTTTTTTTTTTTTTTAACAAAAAGGCAGTACTGGAGCTTGAACTCAACTTTGTGCTCTCACTTACCTTCTTAGATAAAGGCTGGTGTTTTTCCACTTGAGCTAGTGTTTTGGTAGTTACTTGGAAATAAATCTCTTGCATTTGTCTGCCAGATCTGGCTTTGAACCCCAATCCTTAGATCTCAGCCTCCCAAGTAGCTATGATTATAGGCCGATACCCAGCCTTTATATTTATTTATTTATTTATTTATTTATTTATTTATTTATTGCCGGTCTTGGGGCTTGTACTCAGGGCCTGGGCTGTCCTCAAGGCTAGTGCTCTACAACTTGAGCCACAGCAACACTTCCAACTTTTTCTGTTTATGTGATACTGAGGAATGGAACCCAGGGCTTCATGCATGCTAGGCAAGTGCTCTACCACTAAACACATTACCAGACCTGTTTTGTTTTTTTTTTTCTTTTTGCTTATGTGGTGCTGAGGAATCGAACCCAGGGCCTCAGGCATGCAAGGCAAGCACTCTATCACTGAGCCACCTTCACAGCCCTTTTTTGTTTTTTTTTTTTGGTCGGGGCTTGAACTCTGGGCCTGGGCACTGTCCCTCAGCTCTTCAGCTCAAGGCAAGCGCTCTACCACTTGAGCCACAGCGTCACTTCTGGTTTTCTGGTGGTTAATTAGAGATGAGTCTCACGGAGTTTCCTGCCCTGGCTGGTTTTGAACCTCGATCCTCAGATCTCAGCCTCCTGAGTAGCTAAGATTACAGGCAGGAGCCACTGGCGCCCAGCTTGTTGTTGTTGTTGTTGTTGTTGTTTTTAAAGCAGTGTTTAGTTCCCTGGAGAGTTCTGTCTGACGTTACTTCAATAATGTTGCTGGCCTACCAGCTGTTGAGAGGAAAGGGGGTCTTTAGTAGAAGATGTGCTTATTTATTATACATGCTAAAAAAGCCCATCCACAGATTCTTACTCCCACCTCACTGAAAGTATATAAATTAGTATGTGAGCTAGAGACAGTAAAAGGCAGAGATCTGGTAAATTGCTATTCTGGGAATAAATAGCCAGAATTTCTGGATGTCTTTGTAATTTGAAAAACTGTTGCCTGCCCTCCTATCATAATTTTGTTAATGTACTGACCTCATGATCTTGCTAATGCTTAGCCAAGTGTTGTAGAGAGTTAACACTTTATAAAATCATATCACATCTTACAAGAGATTAAGTTAAATCAGTTATGCATGTCCATAGATATAAGCATTCAGTTCTTTTTAAAATTTATTTTATTATTATTATTATCGGTCATGGGGCTTGAACTCTGAACCTGGGTGCTGTCCCTGAGCTCAAAGTGAGCACTCTACTACTTGATCCACAGCACTACTTCCGGTTTTCTGAGTGGTTTATTGGAGATAAGAGTCTCAGGGACTTTCTTGCCTGTGCTGGCTTTGAACCATGATTCTCAGATCTCAGCCTCCTGAGGCGAGAGCCAGGGAGGCCCTGCTTGCTTACTTGTTTGCTTCTCCCCCCCCCTTTCTTTCTTTCTTTCTTTCTTTCTTTCTTTCTTTCTTTCTTTCTTTCTTTCTTTCTTTCTTTCTTTCTGTCTGTCTGTCTGTCTGTCTGTCTGTCTCTGTCATGTCTGTCATGTCTGTCGTGGGGCTTGAACTCTGGACCTGGGCGCTGTCCCTGAGCTCTTCAGCTCAAGACCCACGCTCTATCACATGAGCCACAGCGCCACTTCCTTAAAATTTTATTATTTTTGTTAGTACTGGAGTTTGAACTCAGGGCCTTGTATTTGCTATGCAGACACCCTACCATTTTAACTATGCTCGCTCTGCTTTCACAGGCTTCCCCCCCTTCTTTTTTTTTCCCCCTTCTCCTTCAAAAAGTCTCTGGCTAGGATAAAGCCTCCAAATCTCATCTACAAAACATAGACAACGCTCTCTCTGCTTTCACACACTTTTTTCTTTCTTATTCTCTTTTCTCCTTCAAAATTCTGGGTTGGGTACTGGTGCCTTACACCTATAATTCTAGCTACTCAGGAGGCTGAAATCTGAGGATTGCAGTTCAAAGCCAGTCCAAGCAGAAAAGTCCATGAGACTCTCATCTCCAATTAACCATCAGAAAAACTGGAAGTGGCACTATGGCTCAAGTGGTAGAGTGCTTGCCTTGAGCTGAAGAGCTGAGGGACAGTGCCCAGGCCCAGAGTTCAAGCCCCACAACTGACATAAAACAAAACAAAAAAACAAAAACATTTCTGGCTAGGATAAAGCCCTCACATTTCATCTATAAAACAGAAAACTGTTGTAGGCAATTAGCCATGCCCTCATGGTTCACACCTATAATTTCAGCTACTTAGGAGACAGACCTAGAGGATCAAAGTTTGAAGCCAGCCCACACAGACAAGTATACTAGATGACATCTTTGATTAACTAGCAAATGTCAAGACTGGAGCCATGGTTTGAGTGGGTGAGCACTATGAGCAAGAAAATGGAACAGGAAGACAAGGCCTGTGTTCAAGCCTCAGTACTGGCACAAAAAGAAAAGAAAAGAAAGTGTGATCATGTACAAATTATAGTAATAAAAAGAAACCACCTTGCCAGGGGCTGGTGGTTCATGACTGTAAGCTACTCAGGAGGCTGAGATCTGAGGATTATGTTTCAAAGCCAGTTTGTGCTCTAGGCTAGTGCTCTACCACTTGAGCCCAGCTCTACCTTTCAATCTGTAGGTGGTTAACTGGAAATAAGAGTCTCACCAAACTTTCCTGCCCAGGCAGGCTTTAAAACATGAGCCTCTGATCTCCACTTCCAGAGTAGCTAGGATTATAGGCATAAGCAACTGATCTCAGATAGTGAGTGTGTGTGTGGGGGGGAGAGGGGTGGAAGATGAGTATGTGTGATTTATACATTTTTACGAAAGTTTCAGGTTAATTCAGAAAGTATTATTTGTTCAGTCATTCGTTCAAAAATATTTGAGAACCTACAATACACTGTCATCATTCTTCAGGAGATATAATAGTAAATTAAACAACTGTCCTTGAATTCATCATGGAGCCTATACTCTTAATGTTGAAAGGCATATAATAACTAAGCTAGATGACTGAAATGTGTAGCATGCTGGATGGCATGAAGTGTTCTGGTGAAAATAAACAGGAAAGGGGGATAGAAAAGTGGGGGTAAGGAATTAGCCGGGCGCTGGTGGCTTACGCCTGTAATCCTAGCTACACAGGAGGCTGAGATCTGAGGATCGCGGTTCAAAGCCAGCCCGGGCAGGAGAGACCATGAGACTCCTATCTCCAATAAACCACCAGAAAACCGGAAGTGGCGCTGTAGCTCAAGTGGTAGAGTGCTTGCCTTGAGCTGAAGAGCTGAGGGACAGCGCCCAGGCCCAGAGTTCAAGCCCCACGACCGACAAAAAAAAAAAAAAAAAAAAGAAAAGTGGGGGTAAGGAACAAAGACAAAGGAGACGAGGAAGGGAGCAACCCATTCCAATATGTGGAGGAAAAGAATTCTGAGCAGTGGGAAATCAAGTGCTAAGGCTTGGTGTTGGGGGAATCCACCCAGAGCTCAAGTCAGAGAATAGGAAGTAGTGGGTGGGATTTAAATAGGGGTGACATGACATCAGAGGCCTAAGAGGGTGGTAGTAATAGATTGTAGGACCAGGTTGGCTATGGTATAAGAGTTGACAGTAAAGAGTGCAAACTGTCAGAGGGTCTTGAGCAGAGAAAAAAATACAACTCCTCTTCCTCCTCTTTCTTCTTTCTTTGCTCCCCCCGCGCCCCCCCATCCCCCCACCATAGCAGGGTTTGAAATCAGGGCCTGGTCTTTCTCAGCTTGCTTGCTGTACTGGAACTCTACTACTTGAGCCACACCTGCCTCCAGCCCTATTCCTTTGTTTCCCCCTCCCTGTTTATTTTGAAGATAGGAGTGTCATACTTTCCTGTCCAGGCTGGCTTCCAACTGTGATTCTTCAGATCTTTGCTTCCTAACTAGGATTACACAGGTGTGAACCACTTGCATCTACTGTGACTTCATTTTTAAAGAATTCCCCTAACCACTGCCTTGAAAATGCAGGATAGAATGGCAGGAGTGCAAGTAAGGAGGTAATTAGGAGGCTGTTGCTGTAGCAATAATCCGGGCAATAGATAATACTGACACAGATTAGAGTGGTGCTGGAGAGGAGGAAAAGTGGTTGACCCTGAGGTAGCTTTGATGATGGATTGGAAATGAGATATTAGGGAAAGAAAATAGCCAAAGTGACTCCAAAGTATTTGGCCTGAACAGTTGGCCACAACGATTTAAGAGGTGAGAGAAGTCAGGAGAAAGAGCAGGTTTTGACATGTCAAGTTTAAGATGCTTATTAGAGTCCAAATGAAGTTGTGCAGTAGACTGTTGGACACACAAATCTGAAAATTAGGTCTAGGCTGGAGGTAGAAACTTGGAAGCTGTCAACATAAAGTTAGTATTTAGAGCTATGAAATGGATGAGGTCATCAAGGAATTAAAAGTAAGCAAGAAGCTGAATATAGTGGTATATACCTATAATCTCATCTACTTTAGCTACAGAAGCAGGAGGATCCAGATTTCCAGGTCAGCCTGGGCAATATAATGAGGCTTTGTCTCAAAATAAGTAAATAAGAAAAATAAAATTTGTCCAGGGACAAATATACAAAGGTGATTACGTTTGGGAGAAGAGGTATCACCAGCAAATATCAAGAAAGGAACAACTAGTAACTAGTAGGGAAACAAGGAAAAGTCCTAGAAGCCACATGAAAAAAGTGTCACCAGAAAAGAGCCACGAGGCACTGGTGGCACATACCTGTAATCTTAGCTACTCAGGAGGCTAAGATCTGAGGATCAGTGTTCAAAGCCAGCCAGGGCAGGAAAGTCCATGAGACTCTTTATCTCCAGTTAACTATCAAAAAACTGAAAGGGAGCTATGGCTCAAAGTAGTGGAGCACTAGTCTTGTCAGGAACAGCATCCAGGCCCTGAGTTCAAGTCCCACAACTGACAAAAAGAAGTGTTTTAAGGAGGAATGATCATCAGTAGTCATATGTTGCTATGTAAGATGAAGACTGCAATTTAGTGATTACATTTAACCATAATCTCCTTGATGAGAATAGTTTTATTTATTTTGCTTGGTGGAGATATTTCTAGTCTATACAATCTATGTTTATATTTATCTATTTATATTTATCTATTATATATGTATATACATACATACTTATACAAATATACATAAAGAGAGTATTCATGTGTGTGTATATGTGTGTGTATGTGTGTGTGTGCATGGTGCTGTCCTTAACTTTTTCCATTGAGGCTAGTGCTCTACCACTTCCATCATTTGGAAGTGGTAGAGGTAAGAGTCTCACAGACTTTTCTGTCCAGACTGGTTTTGAACCACAGTCCTCAGGTCTCAGCCTTCCTGAGTAACTAGGATTACAGGCCTGAGCCACTGCCACTAGGCCCCAAACTGCTTATTAACCATTTACTTATTTAAGAAACATTTATGGTTATTCCTTTATTTTTTGTCCCCTAATGTATACACTTCAGATTAAAAATTATTATAAACTGAAGATGAGTATTAGGATTTATGCATTTATAGTAGGATGTATATTTTTCTTTAGGATATCCATTCCATAAGATAGAAACACCTTACTAATTTTTAAAAAAAAAATGGCCTAGCTAGCTTAGATTATACTATCTATTTTTCAAAACAAAATGCCTTTTTTTTGGGAGGGGGGTGCCAGTCCTGGGGCTTGCAGTCAGGGCCTGGGTGTGATCCCTGAGCTTTATTTGCTAAAGGCTAGTGCTCTACTCCTTGAGCCACAGCTCCACTGCAGGCTTTTTTGGTAGTTTAGTGGAAATAAGGTCTCATAGGCTTTCCTGCCCAGGATGGCTTAGAATCATAATCCTCAGATCTCAGACTCCTGAGTAGCTAGGATTGTAGGTGTGAGCCAACAGCACCCGACTCAAAATACCGTTTTGTTATAAAATTTTACATACTTTATCAATGTCCCTATTCTCCTCTCCCTTTCTAAAACAGGTTTCATTGTTTTGTTTTCATATATGGAAGTAAACTACTTTGACCATATACATCCTCATTCACTCTCTCCATTTGCCTTCCTTTCTCTACAACAGCCTCTTTTATTTTCTTGTCTTTTTTTTTTTGGTTGGTCATGGGGCTTGAACTCTGGACCTGGGTGCTGACTCTTCAGCTAAAGGCAAATATTGTACCACAGTTTTCTGGTGGTTTATTGGAGCTAAGAGTCTCAGGGACTTTCCTGACTGGGCTGGCTTTGAACCATGATCCTCAAATCTCAACCTCTTAAATAGCTAGGATTACAGGCGTGAGCCACCAGCGCCAGGCTTTTCTTGTTTTTGTG
Organism: Dipodomys merriami; assembly: GCF_024711535.1. NCBI lineage: Eukaryota > Metazoa > Chordata > Mammalia > Rodentia > Heteromyidae > Dipodomys > Dipodomys merriami. The sequence continues at coordinate 32,562,105 of NW_027203270.1, read as the reverse complement.
TGTGTGTGTGTGTGTGTGTGTGTGTGTGTGTGTGTGTGTGTGTGTGTGTGTGTGTGTGTGTGTGTGTGTGTGTGTGTGTGTGTGTGTGTGTGTGTGTGTGTGTGTGTGTGTGTGTACATAAGAAGTTTCAGCATGGGGGGCTGGGAAGGTGGCTCAGTGGTAGAGCGCTTGCCTTGCATGCCTGAGGCCCTGGGTTCGATTCCTCAGCACCACATAAGCAAAAAGAAAAAAGCCGGAAGTGGTGCTGTGGCTCAAGAGGTAGAGCGCTAGCCTTGAGCTGAACAGCTGAGGGACAGCGCTCAGGCCCAGAGTACAGGCCCCACGACCGGACCCAAAAAAAAAAAAAAAGAAGTTTCAGCATGGTATTTTAGATGTGCACATACTATATTTTATCAGGATAGCCCTCTCTATTGCTTTCTCTTTGTATCTTTTTTTTTTTTTTTTTTTTTGGGTCCGGTTGTGGGGCCTGAACTCTGGGCCTGGGCGCTGTCCCTCAGCTCTTCAGCTCAAGGCTAGCGCTCTACCGCTTGAGCCACAGCGTCACTTCCGGCTTTTTTTTCTTTTTGCTTATGTGGTGCTGAGGAATCGAACCCAGGGCCTCAGGCATGCAGGCAAGCGCTCTACCACTGAGCCACCTTCCCAGCCCTCTCTTTGTTTCTTATTTTTACTTCTAAATTCAGAAGTTTAAAACATTTCTTGAGGTACTGGGGTTTGAACTCAGGGCCTTGTATTTTCTGAGTACTCTTATCATTGAGTCATGCCTCTAGCTTTTTTTTTTTTTTTTGGTGGTGGTGGTTGCTTTTGAGATAGGTTCTCACTTTCTGTCTGGGCTTGTGCCTAGTCCCTGATCTGCCTAATTTTGGCTTCCTTTCATAGAATAACAGGGATGCAATGTAATACTGGATCTAACTCTTAGTTATGAAGAGTTATGAACTCTTACTAACATTTCTGCCTGTACTGGCTTTACACTTTGATCTTCCCAATCTCAGTCTCCCATTTAGGTAGGTTATAGGATTGATCCATTTGTGTCTGACTAAACAATTTTTTTTTTTTTTTTTGCTGGTCATGGGGTCTGAACTCTGAGCACTGTCCCTCAGCTCTTCAGCTCAAGGCTAGTGCTCTACCACTTGAGCCACAGAACCACTTCCGGGTTTTCTGCTTATGTGGTGCTGAGGAATTAAACCCAGGGCCTCATGCATGCAAGGCAAGCACTCTACCACTGAGCCACCTTCCCAGCCCCCTGACTAAACAATTCTTATTTTTATTGGCCAGTCCTGGGGTTTGAACTCTGAGCCTGGGTACTGTCCCTGAGCAGCTTTTGCTCAAGGCTAGTGTTCTACCACTTGAACCCCAGTGACACTTCTGACTTTTTCGACTATTAATTGAAGGTAAGAGTCTCACAGATTTTTCCTGTGTATGCTGGCTTTGATCCGCAATCCTCAGATCTCAGCCTCCAGAGTAGCTAGGATTACAGGTGTGAGCCACCAGCACCCAACTTTTGACTAAATTTTTTTTTTTTTGCCAGTTCTGGGGTTTAAACTCTGGACCTGGGCACTGTCCCTGGGCTCTGGGCTTCTTTTGCTCAAGGCTAGTGCTCTACCACTTGAGCCATAGTGCTACTTCTGGCTTTTTCTGTTTATGTGGTACTGAGGAATTGAATCCAGGTCTTCATGTATGTTAGGCAAGCACTCTATCACTAAAATACATTCCCAGATCCCGACTAAACAATTTTTATGGAGGGGCTGAGAAGGTGGCTCAGTGGTAGAGCGCTTGCCTTGCATGCATGAGGCCCTGGGTTCAATTCCTCAGCACCACATAAGCAAAAAGAAAAAAGCCGGAAGTGACGCTGTGGCTCAAGTGGTAGAGTGCTAGCCTTCAGCTGAAGAGCTGAGGGACAGCGCCCAGGCCCAGGCCCCATGACCGGACCCAAAAAAATCAAACAACAAAAAAAACCCACCACAATTTTTATGGAGAAATTTAAAATCAACCCAAGTTCACCATTCTACAGTCTTTTATTTTTTTGGTCATGGGGCCTGAACTCTACATCTGGGCACTGTCCCTCAGCTCTTCAGCTCAAGGCTAGTTCTCTACCATTTGAGCTAGAGCGCTACTTCTGGCTTTTTCTGCTTATGTGGTGCTGAGGAATCAAACCCAGGGCCTCATGCATCTTCCCAGACCTCTACAATCTCTTTAAGTAATTAATACCTATCGTTCTTCTTTTTTTTTTTTTTTTTTGTTGGTTGTGGGGCTTGAACTCTGGGCCTGGGTGCTGTCCCTCAGCTCTTCAGCTCAAGGCTAGCGTGCTACCACTTGAGCCACAGCACCACTTCTGGTTTTCTGAGTGGTTTATTGGAAATAAGAGTCTCATGGACTTTCCTTACCCCAGCTGGCTTTGAACTGTGGTCCTTAGATCTCAGCCTCCTGAGCAGCTAGGATTACAGGCGTGAGCCACCGGCACCCGGCTCTATTGTTATTCTTGATACTGAGAAACATAGGAGTTGAAAAATAGAAGAAAGATTTTATTTTTCTGGTGAAAATGTATATTGTTCTTTTTTTTTTTTTATAGAAATTTATTGAATTTGAAGACTCTCAAGAACAGGAAAAAAAGGATTTACAGACCCGAGTAGAATCTCTAGAATCTCAAACAAGACAACTTGAACTCAAAGCAAAAAACTATGCTGACCAGAGTAAGTGAAAACACCTCTCCTCCTAAGTACACATTGAAGAGTGGGCTTCAGTAGTGTGATCCTGAAATTTGACACGGGTTTCAAATATATGCTTAAAATTATTCCAGAATCAAAAGTTGAGACTCGGTGTTCATGACAGTTATGTACCTATGTATGCAAAAGTAGCTAAAACAAGATAAAAGACTCACTTCCTTTATTTAGCTCTCAGCCTGATTATAGTTAACATGCTATGTTCATTACATAGGGATATGTGGGTGTAGATCATTTATACAATTCCATTGTTCTGTTATTGCATTTAAATTAAAAATAAATGAGAAAAAGCTTTAAGCATGTATAAAAAGGACTGGTTTATTTTAATGGAACAATAAGGTTACTAAGAAGAACAGAATTTCACTTTTCAGATTTAATTCATTTTTACTATAATTTCATGTTATTCTCTACTTCTAAAATAGTTGTTTCAAACCTTTAGAGTGATTTCTCTTTTTTGGCTAATGAAAATGTTAGAAAAGGAAATGGCAAGAAACTTTATGACCTATTTACATCTCATGTAGTTAGAGATCTCTGCTTGTCCCTCCCACCATTAAAAACTTTATAAATCCTATGAAGCAAGAGGTGTCCTACTCTTCTTCCTGCTTTACCCTAAAGGCACATTACGTCTAATGTTAAAAAACCACCATTCATGCTGGATAATTTTTAGCACCAGGCTTGGAATATGTGTAATGTATGTGATAAGTCAGTGCACTTTATTGAACTCTAGAAGTGCCTAAGAGAGCCAAATAAAAATCACTGGGAATCTGGAGTTCAAGCATTCCAAGGCTATTAACCAGATACCATACATGGTTATTAACCAGATACCATAGAAGAGAGCTACTGGATGTTTGGTAACAAAAATGGGCGTGAATGAAACAAAATGAGCAAGATGTCATGCCTTTGTATTTTTAAGCTCCATGATACATAGACTTATGTATCTTTTTGGTTAACCCTGAATTTATCAACTTATATGATTCTATTATAGGTTCTGTTATAGAAATTTGAAGACTTGAGAGCTTATGCTAGACTATTGTGCCTGTTGGAGTCACATTACTATGAGTACCACTCATCTACATAAAGTCTTTTTTTTTTTGTTGGTCGTGGGGCTTGAACTCCGGGCCTGGGCGCTGTCCCTCAGCTCTTCAGCTCAAGGCCAGTGCTCTACCACTTGAGCTACAGCGCCACTTCCGGTTTTCTGGTGGTTTATTGGAGATAGGAGTCTCACGGTCTCTCCTGCCCGGGCTGGCTTTGAACCGCAATCCTCAGATCTCAGCCTCCTAAGTAGCTAGGATTACAGGCGTGAGCCACCAGTGCCCGGCTCATAAACAGTCTTATAACAGTTGCAAGCTTTTGGCACATTTAACATCCACAAATTCTCAATTCAAAGAACAAGAAATTTTGGCTATTGAAGATAAACTCTCTAATCCTGATTTGCTTGTGCTTTTATAGCAGAGAGGAAATAGTATTTTAGAATTCAACACTAAAAGCACAGTTGATAGAACTAACCTAATTTTCATTATTTTAAAGTATTTTTTTCTTTTCTTTTTTTTTTTTTTTTTGGGTCCGGTCGTGGGGTCTGAACTCTGGGCCTGAGCGCTGTCCCTCAGCTCTTCAGCTCAAGGCTAGTGCTCTACCACTTGAGCTATAACGCCACTTCCGGCTTTTTTCTTTTTGCTTATGTGGTGCTGAGGAATCGAACCCAGGGCCTCAGGCATGCAAGGCAAGCGCTCTACCACTGAGCCACCTTCCCAGCCCCTAAAGTATTTTTTTCTTGATTTCTGAAGAATAGTAAAGTTTTAGAAAATTTTTCTTTGATTTAGAAAGGAATTCCTTGTAGATTCCTTTTATCCATTTTTCAGTTTTTCAATTTTTTTGTTTGCTTGTTGTAGTCCCCTTTTCCTTCCCTCAAATCTATAATATGAATCAATGCCACTTATTTTTAAAAAGATGACAGTAAGTTATAGTCATTCATATCATTATATATATATATATATATATGTGTGTGTGTGTGTGTGTGTGTATATATATATATATATATATATATATATAGGGTCTGGTCGTGGGACCTGAACTCTGGGCCTAGGCACTGTCCCTCAGCTCTTCAGCTCAAGGCTAGCACTCTACCACTTGAACCACAGTGCCACTTCCAGCTTTTTTCTTTTTGCTTATGTGGTGCTGAGGAGTCGAACCCAGGGCCTCATGCTTGCAAGGCAAGTGCTCTACCACTGAGCCACCTTCCCAGCCCCAAGTGCCCTATATTAATAGAAATCCAGGACTGAGTTTAAAAGATGAAAGCAAATTTGAATAAACATGTTAGGCTGAATTATAATTTTTTTTTTATACTGGTGGTACTGTGATTGAACTCAGAGCTTCTCACTTGCGAGGTAAGGTTTCTACCACTTCAGCTACTATACTCCTAGTCCTTTGCTTTTATTTTATTTTTATTTTTTCCCACAAAGTGTCTCTTGCAAACTTTACCTGGACTGGCCTAAACTATTTTCCTTTTGCCTCTTCCTCCCAAGCAACTAGGACAATGGGCATTTGTCACTACGCCTAGCTTGTCTTTGAGATAGGGTCTTGGTCACTTTCGTCTGAGTTGGCCATGTACTATGATCTTTCTGCTTCTACCTCCCAGAGAGCTGGGATTATGGGCATGCACAACCAGTTCTAGTTCTTTTTATGTAATAAATAAGATGTATGGTTTTTTTTGGAAAAATTAATTTCGAGATAAACTATGTGGCCAGGTTGGCCTTGAACTGTTTATATTCCTGTCTTCTCTTGAGTGCTGGGATTATATGTGTCCACTACCATGCCTGACTTCAAGTTCCATATTTTTGTCTATACATCTATATTGTCTATATTTTTCAAGACTGAACATGTCAGTTCTGATTGATGTATTTTAGGGAATATGCCCTTTTTAAAAGTAGTCATAATGGAGCTTCAAGTTTTGGTGTGAGTAGTATTTTCTGACTTAAAAATGGAAATGTTGGTTAGAGTTATTTGCTATTTGAGAAGGAAGAAAAAATAAACAGAAACTAAAGGATACACTTTATAGTTTTTGATAGTGTGGAAACATCAGATGTGATGTTATGATTCAACTTTGAGAAATTGACTATAAAAATTTTGTTAGAATTTTGTGGTTATGTTTAATTTTTTTCCAGCATGAATAAAGCATTTTAAAAGGAATTCTGTGTATTATTCTTACCTGGGAGTACCAGGAATAGTCTTGGTAAGTAACATCTTGTGAGCATTAAAGAGGAGTCTAAAACATATGGTATGCAATGAAGAAGTTACAAGTTGAAAAAGTCTTGTTTGCTGCGTTTTAGCTTATGGATTTTGTCATCTATAGTGAGGTGCAGTAATGGAGTCTTTATCGAAAAGTTTATAGTTATTATTTCTGTTGGTATGTTGACTGTTTATATATCTCATAAGCCAAATACTATCTTAAATGAGTCAAGTAAATATCAACATCATACATAATATAGTTAAAATATAAACTGCTCTGGTATGCCTAGCATTCTACAATGATTGCAATGTGATTGTGGTGTAGGGGAATATGATAATCTTTGTGACCAAAGAAATCATAACTTTATGGAGTTGGAAAAGGTAGAAGGTTATATAATCTTTTTTTTGTAAGTATCATGCTTTTACATTATTGCAATTAGAGTAGTAATTTAAATTTATCCTATTTGCCTTGTAGGATTTTTATTATTTCTTTGTTTTTTTTGATGTAGCCCAAACTGGCCTCAAACTCTAGATCTTCTTTCCTGAGCCTGAGAGTGCTGGAAGTATAGGTTTGTGCCACTACACTCAACTTAGTATTTATTTATTTAATGTTAGCATACATCAGATATCCAGAAACTATGCCATTTATTGGCAATTCTCTTGTTTTCTGAAAAATATGCTCTCTTCTTTTCTCTAATAAGTGTTTTTTTTTGTTGTTGTTGTTGTTGATTTGGGGCCTGAACTCTGGGCCTGAGAACTTTCCCTCAACTCTTCAGCTCAAGGTTGGCATTGTACCACTTGAGCCACAGCACCACTTCCCGGCTTTTTTTGCTTATGTGGTGCTGAGGAATCAAACCCAGGGCCTCATGCATGCAAGGCAAGCACTCTACCACTGAGCCACCTTCTCAGCCCATCTAATAAGAGTTATTTTAAGTGGAGTTGTGGCTCAAAACAGTAAAGTGCTAGTCTTGAGTGAAAAAGCTCAGGGACAGTGCCAAGGCCCTGAGTTGAAGCCCCACGACCAAAGAAAAAAAAAGAATTATTTTAATGGCCATTTTATTGTTCCACTTTGGCTGCCCAGAAACTTAGGACAAACTTCTGTCACAACTAGCTTGGACCTTATCTAGTTAACCCATTTAAATTATTCTTTTTTTCTAGCCCCAAATCTCAAGCATACGTACTATTCCTGAATGCTATCTTAAATCCCTGGCATGAATCAGGATAGTAGTAAACATAGGTGAGGCTGGGGGACTAGCTCATTTGTAGGGCATTTGCTTCCCATGCTAGATGCAGCTTCTGGGTTAGCACCACAAGGAGGAAAAACCCAGAAATTTTCTCTGGTGGTTGGGTGTCTTCCCCCTCTCCCCCGCTGTGTAGTGAATCATAGCTAATGTTCACTTCTACAAGCTTCCTCTCTTTTGATAGTTTTCTTAGAATATATTCAAGGAAGTTGGAACAATGGTTCCAACAATCAATGGTTCTTGATTTGTAGTGTTTGGCTGTTTCCAACATGAGCAGAATTGAAGAAGTAAAGATACGTAGCAAAATATTTGGTTTATCTTAACATGTTACAGTTATATACAACATACTACTACTTGAAACTGATACAGGCCTGTTTAGTTAGTATTCTGTTCCCTCATAGTAAACTTTAGTAGTCCTCCAGCTCTTTGACTTTATAATAAATTTCTTTCCCCTTAGGTACAGAGCCATTGCCTTTTGTGAGAGGAAGATAAAATGATTTATTAGGTACAGAGCCATTGCCTTTTGTGAGAGGAAGATGAAATGATTTAGGTAATAGTAAATTTTTTTGGAGAAGAAATTTTTGATTTTTGTCTTTCCTTTCTTCCAATAAAAATCCATTAAAAAAAACAACAAGCAGCTTAGGGGTTGGAGGTGTGGCTCAGTTGGTAGAATGCTAGCCACGGAGTGAAAGTGGCAGGTACTGAGTACAGGTCTTGGTTTCAGACCTTAAAAAAAAAAATAAATGGAGCTGGGCACTTGGTAGCTATTCCTGTAATCATAGCTACTCAGGAGGCTGAGATTTGAGGGTCACGGTTTGAAGCTAGCCCTTACAGGAAAGTTTGTGAGACTGTTCTCCAGCTAACCACCAAAAAACTAGAAGTGGAGCTATGGCTCAAGTGATAAGGCACTCTCCTTGAGCAAAAAAAGCTAAGGTCAAGTCCTGAATTCAAGCCCTAATACAGGCACATTTAAAAATTTTTTTAAATGGCTGGGTGCTGGTAGCTCAGGCCATCCTGGGCAGGAAACTCCTTGAGACTCTTATCTCCAATTAACCACCAGAAAACCTGAAGTGGCACTGTGCTCCAAGTGGTAGAGTGCTACCCTTGAGCTGAAGAGCTGAGGAACAGCACCAAGCCCAGATTTCAAGCCCAGGACTGACCAAAAAAAAAAAAGGAAAATGTGGTTGACAACTGATGATATATAAATATTAGAGCCTTATACTCTGAACTTCCTCTTCATTCTGTCTCACATATAAACTTTTGTTTGGCTTTTTAATTTGGTATTAAGTCTTAATCTAATAAAATAACTTTAAGCCTAGACCATAAAACTTGATTATTGGGACAAAATCACTTCTTACTGATACTGGAGTATTAGAAAGAACTCAGGCCCACAGCTTCAGGAGTTCCACATTTCACATCTGTCTACTCACCACAGAATTCCAAATAAAGAGACAGGAAAAAAGCAGAGACAGAATTATCCATGGTTATGGATGGGCTTCACCACTTCTGCAGGTGTCCCCTATCCCCTCCAAACATATTTGCCTTAGGTTAAATAGGATGGAGTTGGGGCAGGAGGGAGCAAAGTGTAACCATAGTTAAATAGTCCTAGACTTAGGTGGTTGTGGTGATTACATATTGGTTAAAACTTCTTATCCCTTCAGCAGGATGGGAGCACCCCTCCTACCCCCAAAATCAGGATAAATATTGATGCCTGATAGGTGGTTCCATCCTCCTTTGATTCCAAGATGTCTGTAAAGTGGCTCAGGGCAGAGGACATAGATACAAAATTCAGGAAGCAGAGTAAAACTTTTCTGTTTCTTTTAATTTATGTGCCCAAGTAGAGAAATCAGTGCTTTTAATTTTAAGCAAAAACAGCTTTTAAATACATGTCTCATTATTTTTTGGTCATAAGCCTTCTGCTAGTTGAAAAGTTTGGGAACAGTAGTATGTTCATCATTATTTTACATTAAATAAAAGAAATTGATGACTCAGACATTTTAAAAGTAGGGTCTTTCTGGTAAAGATACGATTTATAATGATAATGATTCATTGAGAATTTCTGCCTTTTAAAGTTACAAATTATAGTGGAGATTTGAGAGAGCCTATACCTTTAGGCTTAGCAGTGTTAATATTCTTGGAAAAAACCCAAAAAGGAACCAAGGACATTATTCAGTAGCAGGCTGTTGCCTATCAAGTACAAGGTCCCAGGTTCTGTTCCTAACACTGCGATTAAAAAAAAAAAAAAGGAAAAGTTTATGCAAAAGAATGAAGTTGGATCCCTGCCTTACTATATATAAAAACTGGCACAAAGGCATCAGATCTAAATGTTTAGAAAAAATGGAAAAGTTAAATAAAATCTTATCTATAGAAAATCCCTTTCACATGTGTGTGCCAGGGCTCACATCTGTAATCACAGCTAATCAGGAGACAGAGCCAGAGGACTGTGATTCAAAGCCAGCTTAAGCTAAAAAGTTCTGGAGACTCCATCTCTTAGCCACCAGGAAGTTGGACTGGAAGGCTCAAGTGGTAAAGTACCAGTCAAGCAAGTTGAGTAAGTTTGAGGTTTACAGTTCAAATGGTAGGAAGGAAGGAAGGAAGGAAGGAAGGAAAGAAGGAAGGAAGGAAGGAAGGAAGAAAGGAAGGAACCTCTGCATGAATGGTACAGTAGATAAAGTGATGATCTGTGATTTTCTTAGGACCATATGCTGAATATATGTGTGTGTGTGTGTGTGTGCGCGCACGTGCGCTTGCTGGTCTTAAACTCAGGGCCTGATGCTCTACGTTAGCTTTTTTCACTCAAGACTGGTATTTTACCACTTGATCCACAGCTCCATTTTGGGCTTTTTTGCTGGTTAATTGGGCGTAAGAGTCTCATGGACTTTTCTGCCTGGGCTGGCTTCAAACTATCATCCTCAAATTTCAGCCTCCTGAGTAGCTAGGATTATAGGAGTGAGTCACCAGCCCCCAGCAACCATATGCTTTTTTATTAAGGTTACTTTGGAAGTTTTAAATTTATATCTCCTGGCTTAAAAATATAACTAGATTTATAAAGAAAGCGACTTTTAAGCTGAAGGTTGGTAGCCTGTAATCCTAGCTACTTAGGAGGCTGGCAGGAAAATCCTTAGACTTTTACCTTCAGTTAACCACCAGAAAACAAGAAGTGGAGTTGTGGCTCCAAAGCTCAGGGGCAGTGCCCAGGCCCCATGACCAACACACACCTACACAAGGCAAGCTACTTTTAGTCCATTTTATTTTTTTATAATGTTAAAGAACTAATTGGCTTTTAAAGTCCACATATCAGAGGGAAAGCCACCCCCCCCCCCAAAAAAAAAAGAAAAACCCCAGCACAAGATAAGTTGAGTAACCAGGATTAAAGTGTGAGCCACTCTCCAGCTCTAGTGCTGTCTTTTAATAATATTAAAGTTGTAGCCGGGTGCCAGTGGCTCATACCTGTAATCCTAGCTACTCAGGAGGCTGAGATCTGAGGATCATGGTTCAAAGCCAGCCCCGGTAGGAAAGACTGTGAGACTCTTATCTCCAATAAAACCACTAGAAAACCGGAAGTGATGCTGTGGCTCAAGCAGCAGAGCGCTCGCCTTGATCTGAAGAGCTGAGGGACAGCGCCCAAGCCCAGAGTTCAAGCCCCACGACTGACCAAAAAAAAATTAAAGTTGTAGTTTGTAATTAATATCTAGTACTAAAGAAAGCACTGAAAACTGAGTTTTATGAGGAAGATTGAAAGATTTCTGGTGCTTTAAAGAACAGGAAAAAAAAAAACCCTGATAACTGGTTTTTCAAAACTTCAAATATATTAAAGGATTGATAGTCATGAAGGATGCCAAGTTCCTTTTCTATAATTTTAGAAAAGATTGAATTAGAGGAGTTTGTTGGTTTTGGTTGGTCATAGTGAAGCATTTCTTGGCCAGGGGGATGATACACAGGAATAGGCGCTGAGGGAAAGCCTGGCCTGTCCCTGTATAGAGACTGTGTATAGGTAGTAGAGTTGGCGACCTTGCTTGTGGATGGCTTAGATGACATCTTCATGACAGTGACTATGTCAGATTGTTAAAAGTCCTTAGTACAGGAATTCTTGGAAGTTAGCCCAATCTTTGTAGGAATATGATCACTGATTCATGACAGAATTTCAAAATATTCTGTTACCTGTGCTACTGATTAGTATCATATAATATCGGTCTAAAAGTCTTTTGGAGTTTAGAGGCATGGTGAAGGACTTGGTTGACAGAGGAAAAGTTTTTATTACTGATTTGATGTGGTTGTCTGAGATTTGTTTCCTGTTAAGTGAGTATTTTGAGTCCTTCTTTCTTTTAGAAACTTTGTTGCTAAATTGTTCAAGGAGAATTTCTGAAAGACCAATGTTAATCTCCTGAGATCTAGTAACAGTTGGATTTATCTGCCTTCCATGAACAGTAAGAACTGATTACTTTTGAGAAGGCAAATAATGAGTTGGATGTGGCATTCTAGCAGGTCTGTTTCTCTTTCTTCTCCCCATAGGCCTATCAGCAGTCTGATGGGGCAGAAGACAACAGAGATGGAAGGTGTTCCAAACTTGGCAAAGGCCATCAATCTAAGGAGGTAAGCTCTGATTTGAGCCGGCAGAGCAGGAAGCTCTTCCTGCCATATCATATCCTCTTGCTTTTTGGAAAGATGGAGGAAAAAAAAGAGCATTCCAAATGAGGCTAGAGTATTTCCATTTGCAATCTTATGAGAGGTCAATTTTAGATTTGTCTTTTAATTGTTCTTTTTTCTTGCCCCTTTTTCCCCTTTCAGAAACCATGATTTGATTTTTTTCTCTCCTAGAAAATTAGCAGTTAAAAATTGGCTGATTGGTTATCTGTTGTTTGGGATAGATAGGATAAACAGACTGTAGCTAGTTTGATGAGTAAAATAAGTAAGGTTTTTGGAGTTTTCATGAACTCATTTTTGAAGTTTAGTTTATAAGGGGACTATTAAATAAGAAATGATCTTTTAATACTTTCAGATGTAGCACAGCTCTGCAGGTATCAGTTACTCCATGGTACTTGAGGTTTTGAGAGATGTCTGAAGTCTAGATGAGCTTTTTTTTTTTCTTCCAGTTTTTCCCTTCCCTTTGCCCTTTACTAGTTCCTCAGTGGCATTCAGGGCTCTCAAGAGATGGCTTTTTCCTGTGTTAAAAGGTACTTTTCGACACTGTTTATATTACCTTCTGTGTTTTAGGCCTTGACTAAAGTGAGTTTATTGGATATGTTGTGCTGAATTATTGTGATTTTTGGAAAAGCACTTGAGGTTCCAATTTGAATTATATGATCACAGTCTATGTATAGTAATACATAATTTTTTTTTTGTGGTCCTGGGACTTGAACTCAGGGCCTAGGCGCTGCACCTGGGTCACCAGTGCCCAGCTTTATATAATACGTATACATTTATATGATCAATTATATGATCATATTAAATGATTTTTATATGATTTGTTCTGTATATGTCTAAAAAGATAATAGTATTTAGATAACAGTACAGGTAAAGAAAACTTGAAATACAAACAATATTTGTCTAGGTACTTGCTGTAGGTGACAGAGTAGAATCATTGCCAGAGTAGCATTCGGAATAACAAAAGACACAAACTATGCTTAAAGCATAATTAGGTGCTTTATGATTTAGAAAGCTCCATATGGACTTTAATAGGTGCTTATAAGCTAATATATATATTAAACTAACTCTGGTTGCTATAGCAAACAAGCCACAAAATAGGAACAGTAATCATGTACTATGTAACAATGTTTCGGTCAATGATAAACTTCATAAATAACAGTAATCCCATAAGAGTATATCACGTAGTGACATCAAAGCTGTCTTAGTTATGTGAATATACTCTTATGTTTTCACAATGTTAAAATGGCTAATGAGGCATTTCTAAGAATATATCAACATAGTTAAGTGAAAATTTATCATACAATGACTCACGTATTAAAGGTTGCTTTTTTTTTGGTCTTGGGGCTTGAACTCATGGCTTGAGCACTGTCTCTGAGCTCTTTTACTCAAGGCTAGTGCTCTACCACTTTGAGTCACAGCACCACTTATAGTTTTCTGGTGGTTAATTAGAGATAAGAGTCTCATGGACTCTCATGCCCAGGCTGACTTTAAACTGAGGTCCCCAGATTTTAGCTGCTGGAGTAGCGAGGATTATAGGCGTGAGCCACCAGCCGGGGCTAAAGGCTACATACATGTTCAATTCATAGTAGTTGTTGTAGAACATGATAAACAATGAATACTTGAGCCTAGGAATATACTGAGTGAATGGATGGATACTCATTGTATTTGGACTAAGGTGGGATTGTATTTATAATATCATTTATCAGTTGGTGAATTCTTCCCCAAAGGTGACCACTGCCATGCCTTGTAAAACTTTAGTTTTTTATGTGTCTTTTCTTTTTTGTGTTCTTTTGTTTCTACTACTTTTTCTCAACTTCATGCTTGCACTGTCTGTCAGTGGTAATGGTGTATGTAGCATTGTTTATTCATTTTTATTACATAGTATTCCAATACATGAACTTTTTTTTTTTTTTGGTTGGTCATGGGGCTTGAACTCTGGGCCTGGCCATTGTCCCTCAGCTCTTCAGCTCAAGGCAAGCGCTCTATCACTTGAGCCACAGCGCCACTTCCGGTTTTCTGGTGGTTAATTGGAGATAAGAGTCTCATGGATGTTTCTGTCCGGGCTGGCTTTGAATCATGATTCTCAGATCTCAGCCTCCTGAGTAGTTAGGATTATAGGCGTGAGCCACTGGTGCCTGGCTCATGAATACTTTTATACTGTGCTATTGATAGACAGTTGGGTAGTTTCCTGGGTGGTTATTAATAGTACTTCCTTGAACACTATTTTAAAATGCCTGTGACAGGCCGGGCGCTGGTGGCTCACGCCTGTAATCCTAGCTACTCAGGAGGCTGAGATCTAAGGATCGCGGTTCAAAGCCAGCCCGGGCAAGAGAGACTGTGAGACTCCTATCTCCAATAAACCACCAGAAAAGCGGAAGTGGCGCTGTAGCTCAAGTGGTAGAGCGCTCGCCTTGAGCTGAAGAGCTGAGGGACAGCACCCAGGCCAAGAGTTCAAGCCCCACGGCCGACCAAAAAAAAAAAAAAAAACCAAACTAAAATGCCTGTGACTTTGTGTTAGTCAGCTTTTCATCATAGTGACAAAACAGCCCTAGTAAAAGCAACTTAAAGGAGGAAATGTTTATTTTGACCTAATATCTTGGAAGTTTCAATCCATTTATTGTTTTGACTAAGAGTTTGGGGCTAGACATTTCCTAGGTTCCATTGATGAGGTCAGATCTAATCACTTCCTAAAACCCCAGCTCTGACCATTGCATTAGGGACCAAGCCTTTGGCATTCACTTCATATTCCAAGTATAACTGAGTGGATATATGTGTACTTGTTGTCATAGGGTCAGCATTCAACTTTATAAACTCTTACCAAATACTTTTCAGTTTGGGTATAGCAATTTATGCTTTTACCAAATCCATGCTTCTACCAGCACTATATGAAAGTTCTACTTGTTCTATATTTTTTCCAGGTCATGATGTTTTTGATTATTTAGCCAATTTGATGGGTTTGTAGTTACATTTTGTTTTGGGTTTAACATATGTATTAGTCTATTTTTCATTACTGTAACAAAATAACATAAGGCAAGCAGACTTAGAAAAGAGGTTTATTTAGCTCTCAGTTGTAGAACCCTGGAGAGGTTTATTTAGCTTTCAGATCTAGTACCCCAAAGATTGAGGTAGTAGAACTGGTTGTGCCTTTGGTGAATGCTCTCTGACAGATGATATCACAATGTTGAAAGCACATGTGGGAGTGGGAGAGAGAGATCACATCTCAAAACAAGAATGCAGAAAACGATTCAGGGGTCAAGCTGTCTCATAACTTGCTCTTAGGAGAGCTGTCTTAGTCTTTTCCAAGGATAGCTTCCCCAATAACCCAAAGTCTTCTCATTAGTACTCACTTTTTTTTTTTTTTGCTGGTCTTGGGGTTTGAACTCAGGGCCTGGGGTCTATCCCTGAACCTCTCTGTGCCCAAGACTCTGAGGCACAGCACCAGCTTTTTTTCTGTGTGGTACTGGGGAATCAAACCCAGGGTTTCATGCCTGCTAAGCAAGCACTCTACCACTAAGCCATATTCCCATCCCAGAGAGTATGTACTTTTGCTTGGCGGTTTGATGCTTTTTGTCAGAGTATCAAAAATTGGTTTATTTCCATAAAAACAGAGGATATTTTGTTTGAAGCCTATACTCTCCCCTGGATAGAATCATAAAGGAGACTCCATTGTATATAACAGATGAGTATTTCCTGAGTGCCAGTGTAGCATGGTAATTAAGAACACAGGTTCTAGAGGCAGACTCTTCTTTTTTTGTTGTTTTTGTTTTCTTTTTTTTGCCAGTCCTGGTGCTTGAACTCTGGGCCTGGGCGCTGTCCCTGAGCTTCTTTTGCTCAAGGCTAGCACTCTATCACTTGAGCCACAGTGCCACTTCTGGCTTTTTCTGTGGATGTGGTACTGAGGAATCAAACCCAGGGCTTCCTGCATGCTAGGCGAGCACTCTACCACTGAGCCACATTCCCAGCCCTAGAGCCAGACTCTTCTATTAGAGAATTACCTTTGTGACTGGGTAAGTTAACCCCAATTTGCCTCAGTTTCCTTATATCTAAAATGAATGTAATGGTGATTTTTCCATCATAAGGTTAATAGACTGTATATAGTTCATAGAACAGTTCGTGGTATATAATAAGCACTATATGTAATCTGGTATTAATGATGAAATTTATGAACTCATGTCAAGTTGATGAGTTAATTGATTCTAACTCTACTGGGTGTTGTGATTTATACTTGTAATCTTAGCTACTTGGAAGACTAAGATTGGGAAGACTATGGTTTGAGGCAACTCTGGGCAAAAGGTTTACCTCATCTTCACCAGTAGAGCTAGGCACACCTGTCACTCCACCAGCTACTGGAGGCTTGGAGAATTAAAGTCTAGGCTAGTTGAACAAGGACAAACAATACTATACCTGAAAAATAACTGAAGCCAAAAGGGCTGGAGATATAGCTCAAGCTGCTTAAGCACTGCTTACCAAGTATAGGTTCCGAGTTTCACCCTCAAAACAGAATAATAAGGCTTTCCTATTGAGCATAAATTTGAAGTTGAAGTTTATGAATCATACTTGGATTTTGTTTTCACTTCACCATCCTTTTTTTTCTTTTGGTTTCATGTCAAGAAAATACTTGCCAGGCGCTGGTGGCTCATGCCTGTAATCCTAGCTACTCAGGAGGCTAAGATCTGAGGATCTTCGTTCAAAGCCAGCCCGGGCAGGAAAAGCTGTAAAACTCTTATATCCAATAAACCACTCAGAAAACCAGAAGTGGCACTATGACTCAAGGGTAGAGTGCTTGCCTTGAGCTGAAGAGCTGAGGGACAGCGCTCAGGCCCAGAGTTCAAGACCCACGACCAAAAAGGAAAAAAAAAAAAAAAAAAAAGACTGGTTTACTGATTAAGGAAGTAGCACTGTGAGTCAAGTGGTATTGCACTAGCCTTGAGCAAAAGCTCAGGGACAGCACCTAGGCCCTGATCTCAAGCCACAGGAACAGCACATACACAAAAAAGTTACTGACCCCGACAAGAAATTACTGATTTGAAAAAGATCAATAATTTAAAGTAGATATGATTTGTCCAGTAGTCTCAGAATTTCCCTAAGCGTTTATATGAATTTAGTTATTCAAAAGTATAGAAAATGTTTATTATTTTGCTTATGTTTTTCTTTTTCTTTTTAAAAAATAAGCAGCACTAAAGCCAGGTGTGGTGGCTCGTGTACATAATCTTTTTTTTTTTTTGGTCGGTCGTGGGGCTTGAACTCTGGGCCTGGGCGCTGTCCCTCAGCTCTTCAGCTCAAGGCGAGCGCTCTACCACTTGAGCTACAGCGCCACTTCCACTTTTCTGGTGGTTTATTGGAGATAGGAGTCTCGCGGTCTTTCCTGCCCGGGCTGGCTTTGAACCGCGATCCTCAGATCTCAGCCTCCTGAGTAGCTAGGATTACAGGCGTGAGCCATCAGCGCCCGGCTCGTGTACATAATCTTAGCTACTAAAATTTGCAGGATCTTGTTGCATGTCAGCTCAGGTAAAATAACGTCATCCAAGGGACCTATCTCAACCAATAAATGCTGGGCATTGTGATGTGTACCTGTCGTACTATCTATAAAGAAAGTATACATAGGAGGATTGTGGTCCAGGCCAAAAATGAGACCCAATTTGAGAAACAAGCCAAAGGGCCAGGAGCCTGGTTCAAGCAATAGAGTGCCTTCCTAGCAAAACGTAACCCCTGGGTTTCAAAAGACAATATTCCTCACCCCACCTCACCAAAAAAGCACCAAATCTTTTTTTTTTTTTTTTTTTTGGGTCCGGTCGTGGGATCTGAACTCTGGGCCTGGGTGCTGTCCCTCAGCTCTCCAGCTCAAGGCTAGCGCTCTACCACTTGAGTCACAGCGCCACTTCCAGCTTTTTTCTTTTTGCTTATGTGGTGCTGAGGAATCGAACCCAGGGCCTCATGCATGCACTGAGCCAACTTCCCAGCCCAAGCACCAAATCTTGCAGCACCCATTGTATTATCACAAATACACATGTTCTACTAGTTGTGATGTATTCAATCCTTTCCTGGTATGTTAAGCTGTGTTGCATGTATGTTGTGTTGTGAATTTACTCATCCATTAATGGGCTGATAAACATATAAGCTTGACTCAAAAGCAAATCAAAACAAAAAGAGGTACAATTTTCTTAAAGAATGACCTGTTTCTAAGCTATTCAGATTATTTATGGCAGGCAAAGGTATTAGAACCAAGGTGAGTTTACTGGGTAGTACATGCTACTTTTTGTTTGGTGTCAGTGAACATTAGGCATATAAAACATATTCATATGCAAGTTGTTGGAGTGTTAGTTGCTTCTATAGCTCTTGGCCAGTCACAGGTTATAGATTACAAACAGCCTTGTGTGTTACCTCCTGACTGACCTTCACTCTAGGAGAACATTTTTTCCAACCAAGACTTTCTTTCTTTTCTTTTTTTTTTGGGGTCCGGTTGTGGGGCCTGAACTCTGGGCCTGGGCGCTGTCCCTCAGCTCTTTAGCTCAAGGCTAGCACTTTACCACTTGAGCCACAGCGCCACTTCTGGCTTTTTTCTTTTTGCTTATGTGGTGCTGAGGAATCGAACCCAGGGCCTCATGCATGCAAGGCAAGCGCTCTACCACTGAGCCACCTTCCCAGTCCCCAACCAAGACTTTCTAACACAGTTGAGTATCTGGACAATCCACTGGCACTGTGACTATGCCCACTTATGAACTCCTCCAGCTGATTTTGTGCTCACTTCTCTGGAACACTTCATTATCATTTGGCTTAAGTAGTGTAATTTCTTCCTGGATTCACTCAGATCCCACCACTTCTCAGAGTCATTCTTCTTTGCTGTTAATTATTTGCTCTTGTGAGATCCTATTTTAACATTCTGTATCTTGGGATCTAAAACCTTTCCTCTTTTCTTTTGACATCATGAAAGTTGTATTCTGTGAGCACAGGTCCACATCAGTGCCACTCACAAAATCTATCAGCAGAGGGAGCTAAATAAAAGAGGATAAATTCCTGAAATTGACAAGACTGGAAAAGCAGAAGAGTACTTAGAAACAGTGAGGCTTTCATAAACTGTTAGTACTGAAAGAGTCTGAAGAATACTAAAAAAATGGTAGAAATCAATAATTTGGGTTTTGATTCCACATTAAGACTTACACAGAATTAACTGTGTGTTTGAAAGAGGTAATTTCAAATCACATTAAAAACACATGTACAAACAGATCGGGTGTTTTGTTCTCACTCCCTTTGTTCTCCTCATCTCCAGAAATGTTATTTATTAAGGTGGTGAAATGATATCACTGCAGAATTTCATATGAGCACTGTTGATTATAGGTCTAATGATTATGGATAACTCAAGATAGGTTTTGTCCAAGTAAATTTCTGACTGTGTATTTTGTTTTAATTAAGTGTGTATGTCTTAATTTCAGTTAGCAGACTTGAAGAAAGAGAAGCAGAACTGAAGAAAGAATATAATGCATTACATCAAAGACATACTGAGGTGGGTTTCTGATTGTTATGACGATGTTAATGTTGGGGACAAAGAAATGTATCTTGGAAAGCATGTTTTATAAACAACTACAAATACTGGTGAGGACAAAGGGAAAAAGGACCTTTTATATATTGTTGGTGGGAATGTAAACTGGCAAAAACCACTATACATCTAAAAATTCCTCAAAAAATGAAATATAGCTGGGCGCTGGTGGCTCATGTCTGTAATCTTAAGTACTCAGGAGGATGATTTCCTGCTCCACTAGGCAGGAAAGTCCATGAAACTCTTATCCCCAATTAACCACTAGAACAACAGAAGTAGATCTCTGGCTCAAAGTGGTATAGCCCTAGACTTAAGCACAGGGACAACATGTAGGCCCTGAGTTAAAGCCCTATGACCAAAAAACCCAAACCAAACCAACTAAACATACTGGTGGTTTATACTAGCTACTCAGCATCTTGAGATCTTGTGTTTTGTTTTTTTGTTTTTTTTTGCCATCAATAAGAAATGTACTTATTAAAAAAAAGTCCATGGGGCTGGGAAGGTGGCTCAGTGGTAGAGTACTTGCCTTGCATGCTTGAGGCCCTGGGTTCCATTCCTCAGCACCACATAAGAAAAAAGCCGGAAGTGGCGCTGTGGCTCAAGTGGTAGAGTGCTAGCCTTGAGCTGAAGAGCTGAAGGACAGCGCCCAGGCCCAGAGTTCAGGCCCCATGACCGGACCTCTCAAAAAAAAAAAAAAAGTCCAAATGCTGGCATTGTCCAGAAAATTTAATAGGTTTATTTATAATTGTTATGAAGTGGAAGTGCTGAAACTTGTTCACGGAAACATTTTGACTTGCGTTAATGCAGTACATTCCTGCAGTTATATTAAAAATTCACACACAAATGAGAGTGGAAAAAATGCCAATCCTGATTTCTGTCCCGTATTTTTCTACTGGCAGTCATATACTTAGGTACTTTTTGACCCCATGGGGGGGAAAAAAATCTAACATTCAGAACTACTGATAACAAGAAAATGAGAAGGAAACCTTTTTGTTCTTGTTGTTGGTTATAGGGCTTGAACTCTGGGCCTGAGCTCTGCCCCTGAGCTCTACAGCTCAATGAGAGTGTTCTACCACCGGAGCCACAACAGCACTTCTGGTTTTCTGGTGGTTAATTGGAGATAAAAGTCTCAAGGACTTTTCCTGCCCCAGTTAGCTTTGAACCTTTATCCTCAGATCTCAGCCTCCTGAGTAGCTAGGATTACAGGCGTGGGCCACCAGCACCCTGCTGAGAAAACTTTTTGAGAATGAAATGTTTTCCATCTTAGTGGATTCTTTTTTCTTTTTGTCAGTTGTGGAGCTTGAACTCCAGTGCTGGGCACTGGTCCTGGGGCGCTGTCCCAGAGCCTCTTTATGCTCAAGGTTAGTGCTCTATCACTTGAGCCACAGTGCTATTTCTGATTTTTGAGTGGTTAATTGAAGAGGGTAGCTAGGATTACAGGTATGAGCCATCAGCACCCAGCCTTAGTGGATTTTTAAGCACTTTCTCCATCTATGTGGTGTGCTAGGTGGATATCTTTTGGCATAATTGTTAGGCATTTTCAGTGGATAGCACATAGATTGGTATCTTCAAAAAGGCCAACCAGATAGGCCTCAGTTGCCTCCTGTAAAGCACCAATCGCTGGGTTCTGGAAGCACAGATCTGTTTTGAAGTCCTGAGCAATTTCTCGCACCAGACAGTGGATAGGGAGCTTGCATATCAGAAGTTCAATGGACTTCTGGTAGTATCTAATTTCACAAAGTGCCACTGTACTAGGCCTTTAATGATAAGGTCTCTCCACCCTTCTAGGAGAGGGTGTACTCTTGTGAGTGGCTTTGTTGCCAGTTGTTTCCTGGATGCTTTTTGCTAGCTGGATGCTTGGTACAAGCTATGGTATAGAGAGGCCTTACTCACCGACTTCCTCCTTCAATTGGAGCTCCGAGAATAAGAGATAATGCTAACCTTGGAAGGCTGTGGGGATGCAGCTACGAATGCCAGTCTTGAGATATTATGGTTGCAGGTGAAACCAGCCCAGGCAGGCTGGAAGTGTGATTCAAGTAGTAGACTGCCTTCAGTGAAAAAGCTAAGCAAGAGGCGAGGCCCTGAGTTCAGTGTGTACACACACACACACACACACACACACACACACACACACACACACACACACACACACACACACACACACACACACACACACACACACACACACACACACACACACACACACACACACACACACACACACACACACACACACACACTCTCTCTCTCTCTCTCTCTCTCTCTCTCTCTCTCTCTCTCTCTCTCTCTCTCTCTCTCTCTCTCTCTCTCTCTCTCTCTCTCTCTCTCTCTTAAATCAGTATACCAGAGAGACATCTGCATACCTATATTTATTGCTGTATTTATTGCTGCACACAAAAGCCAAGAGGTAAAATCAGGCAAGGTGCCAATAGTCAATGAATGGATAAAAAAGTGTACTAAATATATACCATGGAATATTACTCAGCCATAAAGAACTTGAAATCATGTGGTACATATATACCAGGAATATTACTCAGCCTTTAAAAAAATGAATTATGTCATTTGCTGGAAAGTTGTATGAGGTAAGCCAAGTTCACAAAGCCAAATATGGAATGTTTTCTCTCATATGGAGAATCTAGACTTTAAAAACACATGTGTATATGTATATAAATACATACAATACATACACACTATAAATATACTGTACATTTTCATATATAGAATTTAATCATAACTATGGGACTGTTATCATAACTATGGGAAGAGAGGAAGGAAGAGAGTGATGGAAGGTGAATACTATTGAAACATTGTATACTTAGAATATGAAGATGGCATAAGGGATCTCACTTAAACCATTGGAAAGTCAAGAAGAGAGCAGTAGTGGGGGTTGGTCTGGTTAAAATATAATACATGCAAAAGCAAAATACCATAGTGAAATGCCTTAGAATAATTAATATACACACAAAAAAATGACAAAGTAAAACAGGCTCTTCTGGGCAAGTATCAGTAGGAATGGAGAGAGTGAAGAAGATGAATGAGGGGGAACATGATTGAAGAAGTTTACATGTATGAAAGTAGAATAATGAAACATATTTGAATAAATTTAAGAAATTTAAATAAAAATAAAATAATATGTTTAAATTTTTTTTTAATTAGAATTTTTAGGCATTATTTCCAGAAAGTGAAATGAAATGTCAAATGCCACCTTTTTAAAAATTTTTTTGGTCAGTTGTGGGGCCTGAACTCTGGGCCTGGGCACTGTCCTTCAGCTCTTCAGTTCAAGGCTAGCACTCTACCACTTGAGCCACAGCGCCACTTCCGGCCTTTTCTGCTTTTGTGGAGCTGAAGAATCGAACCCAGGCCTCATTCATGCAAGGCAAGCACTCTGCCTACCACTGAGCCACCTTCCCAGCCTTTTTCTTGTATTTTCAAATTTTTTAATCTGGAATTCATTTTCCATGTGGTGAATTAGTGTGACACAGAATGATTCAGGGTGTTTGTGTGTTTTGGGGCAGGGGAGGGTAGTTGGTGTCAGTCCTGGGGCTTGAACTCAGGGCCTGGACACTGTCACTAAGTTTTTGTACTCAAAGCTAGTGTTCTACTACTTGAGTCACAGCTCCATTTCTAGATTTTCGGTCCTTAATTGCTGCCTTTGAACCATCAACCTCAGATATCAAACTCCTAAGTAGCTAGGATTATAAGGATGATCCACCAGTGCCTGGCTAATAATTTAGTTAATTAAGGCAGTTTCAATACTTTCTTAGCTGGCTAAGCAAAACTTTATGTGCACATAATAGAATGTTTGCCATTTGGAAATGCTGCATTGGTAAAAAAATCTTACATTGTTAATCTTGCATAAAGATTTATTAACATGAAATTGTTATAACAACATAAAATGATTCTAAAAGGGTTTTCTGCATGAGTTTTCAGTGTTTTAAATTAACAGCTCTCCAAAGCAATTAAGAAAGGTTACTTGAGTGTATTTTTTATGATTCTGTCAGCCTTTCATGTATTACATTTGTTTCTATCTTGTTAATATAAATATTATTTTTTATTTATTTTATTTTTGGTCAGTAATGGGGCTTGAACTCTGGGCTTCGGCTCTGTCCCTATGCTCTTCCACTCAAGGTGAGCGCTCTACCACTTGAGCCACAGCGCCACTTCTAGTGATTTATTGGAGATGAGAGTCTCACGGACTTTCCTGCCCGGGCTGGCTTGGAACAATAATCCTCAGATCTCAGCCTTCTGAGTAGCTAGGATTACAGGCATGAGCCACCGGCGCCCGGCTAAATATTTTTTTTTGTGTACTACAGTCTTCAGTTTTACATACCTAAGTTAATAAAATTTTCAAAAATTTATTCAGGGGCTGGGAAAGTGGCTCAGTGGTGGAGTGCTTGCCTTGCATGCATGAGGCCTTGGGTTTGATTCCTCAGCACCACATAAGCAAAAACAAAAAAGCTGGAAGTGGCACTGTGGCTCAAGTGGTAGAGCGCTAGCCTTGAGTTGAAGAGCTGAGGGACAGCACCCAGGCCCAGAGTTCAGGTCCCATGACCAGACCCAAGAATAAAAAATAAAAATTAAAAAAAAATTATTCAATGTTTGTTACATGAATAAAACAATTTCTGTTGTTTTCTGTAATTCTCTTTCCCAAGATCGTTTTGGTCTTTACCTACCTATTTATTGGTGCTAGAGACTGAGCCCAGCGTCTTGCACATAGTAAGCATATACTATTATCAGTGAACTACATATAGAACCCTAATTCTGGTCTTCAGTTCCCATTTTTCCATTGACTTGTTTGACTTCCTATCTGGTGAAGACTTATGTGGTTGCTTTTAAAGAGTCCCATTGCACTCAATTATATTTTCTTTTGAATTCCTCCCTCCCTCCCTCCCTCCCTCCCTCCCTCCCTCCCTCCCTCCCTCCCTCCCTTCCTTCCTTCCTTCCTTCTCTTTCCCAGGCTTGAGCCTTGAATCCTGGCCCAAGGATGTCTTTGAACTTTTTTGCTCAAGGATAGCACTTCTGCCAGTTGAGTCAAAACTCAAATTTAGACTTTTTTGGTAGTTAATTGGTGAAAAGAGTTTCACAGACTTTCCTTCTTGGGCTGGTTTTTTTTTTTTTTTGGTCGGTCGTGGGGCTTGAACTCTGGGCTTGGGTGCTGTCCCTGCAATCTTCAGCTCAAGGTGAGTGCTCTACCACTTGAACTACAGTGCCACTTCCAGTTTTCTAGTGCTTTATTGGAGATAAGAGTCTCATGGACTTTCCTGCCTGGGCTGGCTTTGAACTGTGATCCTCAGATCTCAGCCTCCTGAGTAGCTAGGATTACAGGCGTGAGTCACTGGCCCCTGGCCTGGGCTGGTTTTGTTGTTGTTGTTGGGGGGTCCAGTCGTGGGCCTGAACTCTGGGCCTGGGCACTGTCCTCAGCTCTTCACCTCAAGGCTAGTGCTCTACCACTTGAGCCACAGCGCCACTTCCGGCTTTTTTTTTTCTACTTATGTGGTGCTGAGGAATCAAACCCAGGGCCTCATGCATGCAAGGTAAGCGCTCTACCACTGGACCACTTTCTCAGCCCTCTTGGGATGGTTTTAAACCTTGATCCTCAGATCTCCGCCTTCTTAGTAGTTAGGATTACAGGTGTGAGCCACCAGTGGTAGGCACTTTTTTTTTTTTTTCTTCATTTTGGTATGGGGCTTGGAACTGGGGCCTTGTGTTCTCTCAGTTTGATTATTCACAGTGGTGCTCCCCCTTGCCTCCAGCCTGACTTTTTGCTGGTTAATTGGAAAATAGAGTCTTTCAGACTTCATTGCCAGAATTGGCTTTAAACTCAATCCTCAACTTCTCTCAGCTTCCTGTATAACTAAGAGTACAAGTGTTAGCCACTGGCATATGGCCTAGTTTACTTTCTTCCTGATTGTCCTGACCAGTGATTTACTACCTTCTGAAGCAGGAAAATGTCACAGAATTGATATCCAGCGTAGAAGGAAAAGATCAGTCACAAAGGGATAGACCAGTAGAGCTCTAAGAAGACAGGAGTAGGTTGGTTACATAGCAGTTTTTTTCTGTATGTCAAAAATACCTGTATTTTAATAAAACTGTACTTGGTAGATATTGAGACTTCTAAAAATCCTATTTTTGATTCTCTACATTTTTTTTGCACTGTTCATTTCAAGACCGTAAAGTACCTTGTACATATTTATTTTTGTAGTGTTATCACTGATGAGAATTATAATTGGAGGAATATGTTTAAATGTCGTAAGTAACTGATTGTTATGAATAATGATCGTATGTATGTATGTATGTATGTATGTATGTATGTATGTATGTATGTATGTATGTATGTATGTATGTATGTATTTGTGTATTTATTTATTGTGCTGGTTGGTCCTGGGGCTTGAATTCAGGGCCTGGGTGCTATCTCTGAGCTTCTTTTGCTAAAGCCCTAGTGTTCTACTACTTGAGCCACAGTGCCACTTACGGCTTTTTCTGAGTAGTTTATTGGAGATAAGAGTCTCACACAGACTTTCCTACCTGGGCTGGCATTGAACCACGATCCTCAGATCCAGCCTCCTAAGTAGCTAGGAATACAGGTTTGTCTCCCTCCCTCACCCCCCCTCTGCTCTTCAGCTCAAGGCTAGCGCTCTACCACTGGAGCCACAGCACCACTTCTATTTTTCTGGTGGTTTATTAGAGATAAGAGTCTCATGGAGTTTTCTGCCCCAACTGGCTTTGAACCATGATCCTCAGATCTCAGCCTCCTGAGTAGCTAGGATTACAGGCATGAGCCACTTGCCTTAATTAACTTTTTTTTCCCTTTTCTTTTTTTTTTTTTTTTGTCTGTTGTGGGGCCTGAACTCTGGGCCTGGGAACTGTCCCTAGCTCTTCAGCTCAAGGCTAGTGCTCTACCACTTGAGCCACAGCGCCATTTCTGGCTTTTTCTTGCTTATGTGGTGCTGAGGAATTGAACCCAGGGCCTCTTGCATGCAAGGCAAGCGTTCTACCACTGAGCCACCTTCCCAGCCCCCTTAATTAATGTTTGTAATAGCAATTATTCAATTATTTAGTGTAAAATTGAGTTGTATATAAAATATATACATTCTTGAGAGACTCTAAAGTGAAATTTTATATTTTTCCTTCACACAACCATTTTGCAAACATGAGTATACGTTTCTACAGGAAAAAAAAACTGACATCAACTTCATCTGAAAATATTTCTGGTTCTCCACTTTTTGGGAAGAACAGTCAGACTTGGAAGAAGGATCTCAGGAAAATCATTATTATGGGGTCAAAGATCTGGGCCTCTGTGTAAACATGACAACTTTCTCAGGCTGCCTGCCACACTGCTGTTTTCATAGCTTCATCCATGCCCTGAGAGGCTCTCCCTCTATTTTGTTTTGTCCAAAGTAGGTTTTTGTAACACGAAAACTTTTTTTTTTGTCCGTCATGGGGCTTGAACTTGGCCTGAGCACTGCCCCTGAGCTCTTCAGCTCAAGGCTAGTGCTCTACCACTTGAGCCACAGGGCCACGTCTGGTTTTCTGGTGGTTAATTGGAGTCTCATGGACTTTTCCTGCCCCAACTGGCTTTGAACCTTGATCCTCAGATCTCAGCCTCCTGAGTAGCTAGGATTACAGGCATGAGTCACTGGCGCCAGGCTGAACTTCTTTTATTATTTGGTTACACTGGTTCTTTTATTTTGAAAAACAGGCTTATATGTTTCTTTATTGTTTTTGTTTTTTGTTTTGTTAGTACCATGGCTTGAACCCAGGGATTTTGAGCTTGCTTAGTTTTCTTGTTCAAGACGGGTGCCCTATAATTTGAGCCATGCCTGCAGCCCATACTCTGAAGTTCTATTATTAAAAAAATAAAATTTTATTTATAGTTTATTTTTTCTACCTTTTTTGTACATTTAGAGAATAAAATACATATTAATTTAGATGTCAGGAAATGCTTTTGAGTGTGGGGTTTTCCTGTGGGAGGAAGAAAGGACAATGAACTCATTGCCAGCTTAGAGAATACCTAAAAGGACAGATACAGCATAAGTCCGGTAATGCTTAACTGCTCAGATGATTGAGGGTGATAGATCTCAGTTGTAGCCTCAATGCTAGTGACAGAAAGCAATTATTAGCTTATTGGCTTGGGAAAATTATTTTAATCTGCAGCTAGGGGTTATCTCTGATGTTGTGATAATTAAATGAAAAATAGCTATAAATAGACTGGCTAAAATGGACATTGGTGCTCAGTAAATTGATAGCTGTCATTTTGTTGTTACCCTCTTCTATTGAGTGCTAGTTTAGTTTAGTCAGTAATTTCATTAATTTGGACCATTTTGAAATGTTAGAATATCATTGGAAAAAGGTTTAGAATTCACTGTTTTCTAAACTTTTGTCTTATTTTGCTTTTTTCTAAATTTTAAATATTAAGCATTTAAGACAACAGAAGATCAACCAAAGTGAACTATTTTTAGGGAAACAATTCTGTATTTTATTTATAGTTACTTTTCTATATTGAGTTAATAGATTAATTACTAGAAAAGCAATCTGGGGGAAATTTCAGTTTTCTCATTTGAAATGCTTAAAGTAAAACTTATATTCTTCCATTTGAACAAATCAATTCTGTATGATTACTATGCAGTATTTAAGAATTCAAATTAGCTTGTGTGTGCGGACAGAAGGGAAAAATTGGGAGAGAGCAAGAAATGTACTCTTTACCTGACTTATGTAACTGTAACCCCTCTGTATAACACCTTTATAATAACAATAAAACTATTTTTTAATTTTTATTATTTGGTTTTTGTCGGTCATGGGGCCTGAACTCTGGGCCTGGGCGCTGTCCCCCAGCTCTTCAGCTCAAGGCTAGCACCCTACCACTTGAGCCACAGTGCCACTTCCGGCTTTTTCTGCTTATGTGATGCTGAGGAATTGAACTCAGGGCCTCATGCATGTGAGGCAAGCACTCTACCACTGAGCCACCTTCCCAGCCCCAATAAAATGATTTTTTAAGAATTCAAGTTAGAGCCAAGTGCTAGTGGCTCATGCCTGTAATCCTTGCTACTCAAGAGGCTGAGATCTGAGGATCATTGCTCAGAGCCAGAGTGGGCAGGAAACTCCCTGAGACTCTTATCTCCAGTAAACCACTCAGAAAACCGGAAGTGGTGTTGTGGCTCTAGTGGTAGGGCATTAGCCTTGAGCTGAAGAGCTCAGGAACAGTGCCTAGGCCCAGAATTCAAGACCCACGACCAAAAAAAAATAATAATAAAAATTCAAGTTAGGGTTTCTAAAAACATTATTGTGAAGTATTAGTGGCTCTTGCCTATAATCCTAGCTACTCAGGATCCGAAAATCTGTTCAAAGCTAGAACTGGCAGGCAAGTCCATGAGACTCTTATCTCCAGTTAACCACCAAACAAAGCAGGAAGAATTGGTAGGTTTGGTCTCTTGAGACACACCTCTACTTCTAGCTTTTTGTGTGTGTGTGTGTGTGTGTGTGTGTGTGTGTGTGTGTGTGTGTGTGTGTGTGTGTGTGTGTGTGTGTGTGTGTGTGTGTGTGTGTGTGTGTGTGTGTGTGTGTGTGTGTGTGTTCTAGCTTGTGTGTGTGTGTGAGTGAGTGTGTGTGTAATTTATTGGAAATAAGAGTATCACAGACTTTTATTTTTACCTGTTCTTGGGCTCAAACCTGCCACATACTAGGCAGGCACACCACTGGCCCCTTTGTGATCAAAACTGGTTCACTTTCCTTTTTTTTTTTTTTTGCCAGTCCTGGGCCTGGGTACTGTACCTGCCCTTCTTTTGCTCAAGGGGGCCATAGCACCACTTCTGGCTTTTTTGAGTAGTTTATTGGAGATAAAACTTACAGGGCCAGGAATGTGGCTTAGTGGTAGTGCTTGCCTAGAATGCATGAGGCCCTGGGTTTGATTCCTTAGTACCACATAAACAGAAAAAGCCAGAAGTGGCTCTGTGGCTCAAGTGGTAGAATACGAGGCTTGAACAAAAGCCCAGGGACAGTGCCCAGGCCTTGAGTTAAAAAAAATCTTACATACTTTCCTGCCCAGGCTGGTTTCAGCATCCTGAGTAGCTAGGATTATAGGCGTGAGCCACTAGTACCTGAAATGTTTACATTTTTGCCATAATTTTAAATTTAGGATCCTTAAATGTGAAAATATAGATCTTATGATTTTTTAATAGCTTTTGTACTTTATATTCTTGAAGTTTTTTTTACTTCCATAGTTAGCATTTTTGTCATGTTTCCTTAGCTAAAACTCAAAAAGCTTTGGTATTTTTCACTTGCATTAACTTGTTGCTATTATTATAGATGATTATGTTAAGTAATGTAAGTTAGCAAACAAAAATAATATTTTAGCCTTCTCAATTAAGTCTACAGAACAAGAAATAAACATCTTGGTTTGAAATTAATAAATTGAAAATGATCTTTGCTAGTCCATCTTAACATGAGAAAAGGATAAACACATTAAGAATTTGGCTTTTTCTGAAGTTTCACATTAACTTATTTCACATTTTAATAAAAAGTTTCTCAAATGCTGTTATTTTTCTCTTTATACCAATATTATTTTGGCATACACTTAACATTTTTTTGGCTATGATAGGCAAGAAATTGGCTATTTTTATGAACATTAGCATCTTTTAAATTTTATCATTTGCATATTCCTTTACCATTAATTTTTTAATTTCTTAATAATCTACATAGGATTGAGAGTTATCTCATAAATATGAAAATACAAAAATGTTTGGCTTATTATAATACTTTATTTTATTCCAGCCTTAAACTTTGTGTTTTATTTTTCTTTCTTTCTGAAAATAGATGATCCATAATTACATGGAGCACTTAGAAAGAACAAAACTTCATCAACTCTCAGGGAGTGATCAACTAGAGTCTACAGCTCATAGTAGAATTAGGTAAGCTTTTGTCGTACATTTTGCCTTGAGAAAAAGTGAAATAATGTCTTTTTTATTTCTGTTTCTTTTGTTCTTTAATCCTGGAACAATAGTTAGGCTGATTCAGAAAGCTCTCTCTGTGGTTGGAATGCTGTACGAGAGAAAAGCGTGGAAACATAGAAAGAAACTTCACTATTATAAAGGCATATTGTGACCTATGCTTATATAAACAGCATATCAAAACAGTATTTTGATTGTTTTTGTTACTTAATGAAAATTAAACTAGGTATGAAATTTTCTAGTTTGTGGAAATGCAAAAATATTTTTATTTCTCCTATATTGTTGGTCCTTTCTGTTGCAGAGAGGCATGTTTGAAAGGATTAGCTAGCCATCTGTTTGGTGTAGGAGCATGAATAAATTATGTAGATCTCTAGCATTGTAGCCAATGAGCTAAGCTAGGATTCTTACTAGAGAGGAAAATAGTTAACAGGCTGCTTGTCGCTCTGGATTGCTGCATAAATGCTAGGAGCAGCAGCTCTATGGTTATGAGGTGAGGATAGCGGAATGACGTCATCGCTTGGGAGCCGCTGCAGGATGGAGTGGAAAGCTGCTGCTGATGGCATTGTTTTTGTGGCAGCAGCTGAATGACAGATCCTCACTACAAAGATATTCCTTTGGCCCCCGTGTAGGCCTCCTGGTTCGGACGTTTCACCATGCCAGCACAGCGCCATGAGTCCTGGATGCATGCTGCTGTTTGTGTTTGGCTTTGTTGGCGGGGCGGTGGTCATTAATTCTGCTATCTTAGTATCTCTCTCTGTTTTGCTGCTTGTGCACTTTTCTATTTCTACTGGTGTGCCAGCTCTGACGCAGAACCTACCAAGGATACTCAGGTACTCTAGTCTTTTGGAAGCCCCTGCGTGGCTGGTTTTAAGAAATTTTATTGCCATGGTCTGCTTTGTAACCATTTCTATTGCAGATTGAAACAATAGAAAATGGCCTGAAGCTAGAATGTCTATTACTATTTATAGTAATTTGGAGGCCACCACTTAGGCATATTGCTTTGTGTTTAGAAATTTCTGACCAAAGAAAAGGGTTTTTATATTATACAAGGTCATTGTGATCTTGTTTTAGAGATAATGTTCAAAGAGTGAACTGAGAGCCAGAGTAGAGCACCAGGTTTAAGTGTGTACAACCTCTGGGCTTAGCTTCTGAGCATTTAGGAACAAATATCTTTTATGCTAGATAGATCTTGCAAAAAATTAGTCATAGGCCATGGATTAATTTTGTTCTAATTTTTATCCTTTGCCTGATGGAGGTTTTGCTATTAAGTTAAAATTTTACAATTTTAATAACAGCTCACAGGAAGCAAAAATTTAAATGTTTTCCTCCTAAAATAAAATATATTTTAAAGTAAAAGAATTTCAACTTTTTAGGGCAGCAGTGCATTTCCGCACATCAAAGTTGGGAAAGCTTTGCAAAGCCTATTCACTATTGTTGGGTCAGATGTCACCCTTTCTTTTCTTTGTAGTCCTGGGTGATAAATACCCATGCCTATTTGTGGGGGTAGTCATTAATCTCTGTAGCTTTATTGCTGTTTGCTCTGCTTGTAGCTTGTAAGAGCCATCTTTTGCATTTTAGAGGCTTACAGTTTGGGCTTTTAATGTTTTGTAATATATCAAACTCAAAGTATCTGGTTTGTTCAGATTTCTGTTTTGTACATGATTTTAAGAGAAGGTTCAGAATACATAGTTTTTATTATTTAAACAGTTACAAAATATGTAAATACTAATTGTGGACTTAGATAAATTAAGAACAATTCAAGTAGTTAGGTCCTTCAATGTGTTCCTTTTCTTTTGTAGGCCAGTTCATATTCAATTTTAATTAAAGACACAAATTAGATTTCATCTACAGTCTTAACTAAGTGTTGAATTATGTATGTATGTGTGTATTATCTTTCTATTTATTTAGAGATAGTATATGGAGCTCAGCCTAGCCTAGAACTCTAAGTAGTGCCCAGGCTAGCCCCCAAATTCCTAGTTCTCTTATCTATACATACACCACTATGCCTAGCTCCTTCCTGATTAATAAAAACTCAGGAACGGCTCTAATTACTTGTATGTATTATTAGTACAAAAGATTTGCATATAGATCTGTATATTGAGGCTTTAAGGAACTAAAAAATGTATAGACACAAGAAAAAAATTATTATTATTATTATCATTATTTGTTGTTGTTGTTGGCCATGGAGCTTGAACTCAGGGCCTGGGCAAATTTTTTTGTGTGTGTGTGTGATCAGTTGTGGGGCTTGAACTCTGGGCCTGGGCTCTGTCCTTCAGCTCTTCAGCTCAAGGCTAGTGCTCTACTACTTGAGCTACAGCGCCACTTGCGGTTTTCTGGTGGCTTATTGGAGATAAGAGTTTCAAGGACTTTCCCTCCAGGGCTGGCTTTGAATTGTGATCCTCAGATCTCAGCTTCCTCAGTAGCTAGGATTATAGGCGTGAGCCACTGGCACCCCGCAAGACCTTTCTTTCTTAGCAATTCTTCTTTTTTTTCCCCCTTTGGGTCAGTCATGGGGTTTGAACTCAGGGCTTGCGCACTGTCCTGGAGCTCTTTTGCTTAAGACTAGGGCTCTACCACTTTGAGCCACAGAGCCACTGACCTTTCTTTCTTGAGTGGGTTTTTACTCAAGGTTGGTCTGGTAAGTGACACCTTCACTTTTTGCTGGTTAGTTGGAGATAAGAGTCTCATAGATTTGTCTACCTGATTTGGGTTTGAATTGTAAACCTCAGAACTTAGTCCCCTGAGTAGCTAGGATTACAAGTGTAAGCTACTGGCACCCAGCATAAAATTATTAAACTAAGATTAATGTTGTCTTAAGATCCATTTGAGAAGAAAGTGCCAGGAAGTGGGTAAGAGGGGCTTTGGAGTTGGACTGCTCTGCCCCTGGGGAGCAGTATTTGGACTTTTGGCAATTTATATGCTCTGTGCTTGACTTTTTTCCTCTGAAGGTACTTAAATCTCATTGGATCATTTTAAAAACACAGGGATGGCACCCAGGACCTGAGTTCAAGCCCCATTACTGATCCCCCTCTCATCCTCCCCAAAAGTGAGATTAGATTTGCATTTAATTAAATTATATATGTATATAGTAAATTGCACAATCATATTGATTTCATAGTCACCTTTTTTTAAACCAGAGCTGACTTTTTATTTTTGTTTTTGATCCTGTGTAGGGCTTGAACTCAATTCAGGGCCTGGGCGCTGTCCCAGAGTTTTTGCTCAAGTCTACTGCTCCATCACTTTAAGTTACAGCTCCACTTCTGGTTTTTAGGTAGTTAATTTGAGATAAGAGTTTCACAGATTTTACTGCCTGGGCTGGCTTCAAACCTTGATCTTTCAGATCTCAGCCTCCTGAGTAGCTAGGATTATAGGTGGAGCCACAAGGGCCTTGCTAGAGTTGGCTTTTAATCCTGGCCAGTTACTATTACTTAAAGTCTTTGAGCATAATTAGTTCTACTCTGAAAACCGGAAAAGTAATCCCAGTGTTCTGGTATGGATTAAAAGAGATAAGTTAATAAATTATCTGGATCAGTACCTGAACACCTGGTGAGTGTTCAACAAATGCATCCTTTAAAGTAGACATATCTATGAAGTATGTATGTATGTATGTATGTATATATTTTACTGTGCCAGTCCCAGGACTTGAACTCTGGGCCTGGGTGCTGTCCTTGAACTTTTGTGCCCAAGGGTAGCCCCCTACCATATGAACCACATCTTCACTTCCAGCTTTTTGGTGGTTAATTGGAAACAGTTGATGATAGCTTTGTTTTTATATATATTAGGGGTAGTATTACTAGAGAGTGATAGCTAGTGTTTCAATCTTGGGGTATAAATCTGCCTGTTGGTATTTTTCTACAGATCGATCTCTCTCTCTCTCTCTCTAGTTATTTTTGTGACAATTAAATACATGTAGTAGCAAAGATGCCTACCAATATAGTATAGCACTACAGTTTTCTTCTAAGTGTTTCTTTTTAAAAGTAAAATTCTGTTGAATTTGCATAATTACATGCCTTTTTTTCCTCCCCTCAACTCATGTGTGTAATTTATTAATGCAATAACAAGAGGAGTATATGGCAATATACTTTTTTTCCAGAGAGTAATGCAAAGCATTATTGGCCCTATTGTCAGACTGTTAATTAGTATCTGAAGAGAAGTCCTGTTACTACAGAGCAGTTTCTCTGAATGACTGAAAAAAGCAAAATAAAAAGTTGGGAATTCTAACTTCTTTTTTCTTTTCTAGGTCAGTTGTGGGGATTGAACTTGGGGCTTGGTGCTATCCCCAAGGTTTATTGCTCAAGTCTAATAATCTACCACTTTGAGTCATAATGCCCCTTCTGGTTTTCTGGTGGTTAATTGGAGATAAATGTCTCATATATTTTCCTGCCCAGGCAGGCTTTGAGATCTTCAGATCTCAACCTCCTGAATAGCATGAGCCACTGGCACTGCTTCTACTTGTATTCTGAACTGCAGATTTAGTAGGAAAGTTAGGCCTGAATTTATACCTTCAACCATTTAAAGCATTTTTGGGGGGGGAAGTGGGGGTAGTCGTGGGGCTTGAACTCTGGGCTTGGGCGCTGTCCCTGTGCTCTTCAGCTCAAGGCAAGCGCTCTACCACTTGAGCCACAGCTCCACTTCCGGTTTTCTAGTGTTTTATTAGAGATAAGAGTCTCACGGGCTTTACTGCCCTGGCTGGCTTTGAACCTCGATCCTCAGATCTCAGCCTCCTGAGTAGCTAGGATTACAGGTATGAGCCACCGGCACCTGGATCCAATGAGATTTAAGTACCTTCAGAGGAAAAAAGTCAAGCACAGAGCATATAAATTGCCAAAAGTCCAAATACTGCTCCCCAGGGGCAGAGCAGTCCAACTCCAAAGTAGGAAAGGTAGGCCTGAATTTATACCTCCAACCATTTAAAGCTTTTTTTTTTTTTTTTTTTTTTTTTGGTCCAGTCATGGGGCCTGAACTCTGGGCCAGGGTGCTGTCCCTCAGCTCTTCAGCTCAAGGCTAGTGCTCTACCATTTGAGCCACAGCGCCACTTCTGGCTTTTTTGTTTTTGCTTATGTGGTGCTGAGGAATCAAACCCAGGGCCTCATGCATGCAAGGCAAGCGCTCTACCACTGAGCCACCTTCCCAGCCCCGCTTTTTTTTTTTTTTTAAGGTAATATATATGAAAATGTGTTGGCAGTATATAAGAAGATACTGTAATATGTAGCTTATATTTTGATTTGTTTGCAGTGTGATAATTCATTTGAAGTCTGTTATCTTCCTAGTTACCTTTGTATTTTGGGTTATAAAGCTTTCTATTAGACTCGAGTCTGATTAAATTCCCAGTCACTTCTTACTTAACTCTGAAAAAGAGTATGTGTTATACCATGGAAGTCAAGGAGGTTGAGAGGGAGGGGTAAGAATGTTGAAAGGAGTAACACTGACCAGGCACAATGTATTCATAAAATGCTTTGTTGAATGGCAACACCTTTGAACAACTACTTAAAAATAAATAAAAGAAAATAGAGGTCAACTAGTAGTCTTAGACTCTAGGATTTTCTCTTCTCAAAATTTAAGATAAATATCAGATTGACAACTTTGCATTTTTGGGGATGGGAAGGTGGCTCAGTGGTAGAGCGCTTGCCTTGCATTTTTGATTTGGGGAGGAGAAAACCTCACTATCAACACCTATATGTTCTTTAATAAAAAGAAAGGACATTTTAAAATTAAAGGAACAGAAAAGATATAATTTAAAATAAGGTACAAAAGCTGGAAGTGGCGCTGTGACTCAAGTAGTAGAGCAATAGCCTTGAGCTGAAGAGCTGAGGGACAGCGCCCAGGCCCAGAGTTCAGGCCCCACGACCGGACCCCCCCAAAAAATAAAATAAAATAAGGAACAAGTTCCATACTATGGAACTGTTGACATGTCAAATATATTACTGTATTATTTGGTAGAGAAATAACAAATGATGCCTCTTTTTGACATTGACTTATAAAAACTTTGTTGCTAAAAATAAACCTTGTTGCTGACTAGCATGAGGGATGGATCAGTGATAAGTGATAGAAAATTGAATAGATGACTACCTTAATTTAATAAAATTATTGTTCTGGTACAAACAGATTTAGTATTAAAATCCTGTCTCTCTCTCTTTTTTTGTCGGTTGTGGGGCTTGAACTCTGGGCCTGGGCGCTGTCCCTCAGCTGTTCAGCTCAAGGCTAGTGCTTTACCACTTGAGCCAAAGTGCCCCTTCTGGCTTTTTCTGCTTATGTGATGCTGAGGAATCAATCCTCATGCATGCAAGGCAAGCACTCTACCACTGAGCCACCTTCCAAGCCCCCAAATCCTGTCTCTTATTGTTCTTCCTACCTGCATTTTAGTGTAAAGAAATGATGAATTATCAACTGTTATAGTAACCTCATTTCTATCCTTTTAAAAGCATTTGCATTTGGAAACTTTAGATCAACAAAGCATATGTTTCTTGTTGAAATTTTATTATTATTAAAATGATAAGTTTTATCTATTGAAATTTTCCATAAAACATTGATAGTCAACAATTCTTTCATAGAATTTTGGGGGCTGCTTGTTTGGAAGAAAACTCAGTATTTCTCTTATGTATTATTCCTGAAAAGGGACCCTTATAGTGTGGTATATGGAACAATACAACTTTTCTACTTTAGGAAAGAGAAAAATCTTTTTTAGTTCTTTTTGCCATTTATTTAATAGCCTTGATTCAATTTGTATACAGATTTCTGTCTAGGCAGAAAGGGTTACTGGGCTGAAGAGGCTTCAGCAAACACTTGGGGACTAGCATG